>NC_140174.1:79101580-79758185 GCF_963971535.1 Notolepis coatsorum | reverse complement strand
CCCTCCTCCTACACCTCATCCTCATCCTCCTCCTCCTCCTCGCCCTCCTCATACACCTCCACCATCACCTCCTCATCATCAACACCACCTCCTCCTCCACCTCCTCCAAGGTAATCTAGTACCTACTGCACTGGAGCCAAGGGAGTGGAGGCAAAGAGCTTCCCCCCCTTGCCCACTTAAACAAATACAAGTTGAGAGATAGAAGAAAAAAAACGTGTGTGTGTGTGTGTGACTGTGTGTGTGCGTGCGTGTGTGTGTGTGTGTGTGTGTGTGTGTGTGGAGAGGGAGCTCGGGGGTTGGGGGGTGTAGCGGTGTACAGGGGTGTAGGGAAGGGGGGGACGAGGCCAGGGAGAGATGTATTATGGTGGAAGTATCACTTGTCAGCGCTAAATCTTTTCTGGGGCCTGTCACCGCTGTCAGCCCGGCACGGTGGCAGTCTGTGTGATAACACCGAGGCCGGGATTCAGAGAGGGAATAATTCATCACCCAGTGGCACCCCATCAGATTTTGGGGGCTGCCTCTCTATCTCTCTCTCTCTTTCTCCAGATGGAAAAAGGGAGTGAATTCCACTTCCAAAAAAAGAGAGAAAACACTCACTACTAGGGTTGTTGCCGATGGATGATGACTATGTGGATCGACGACATCCAGAGCGACCGCCGCCCGCACAATGACAAGACAATTTGGGGGTCTAGTTTAGTTTGAGCCGTCTCAGCACCAACCTGTGCCATGAGATGGCCTTTGTATTAAAGGTTTTTATGGGGGAACTGTAATAATGTAATGGCCTAATGTAATTTAAAAGATAATGTTAAAGTTGTTTCTTTAAATGAGCTTCTGTCCGACATATGTGCCTCCCTTTCTCTCTGAGGTCTTGAGCTGTTTTGTGATATTTTAGGTTTGCCTGGTCAACTTTTATAAAACTTTTGTAAAACCCCAACCCTGTATTGTACAATGTAATGTGTATTATTTTCAGAACAACCTGGGCTATCAGAATATATGTGATTCAGTTTAGTCAGATCAAGGTATACATGCATTTTACCACACTATATATAAATATAAAATATATATATAAAAATATATACCAAATAATTGTATTGAAAAAAACATAGAGCACAATACAGTTTTTTTTAGACACTAGGTGTCAACTGCAAAATAAACACTTAACAGCCTATGTCCTCATATGCTGGAGATGTAGCCAAGCATCTGCTAAGGCTGTATTCACATGAAGAGACTTGCCAGCTTTCACCCTGCAAATAATAATTGGCCTAAATGTCTGCTTTTTGTGCCACGGCAAAAATGGCACAGACAAGAATTGCATTCATCTTTGCAATAGTATAACAATGTCGACATAAAATAACCTAATGTGTTGACTCGTAATTTTCAATGAGAGAGAGAGAGCACTAGAGCATTTATAATACCATAGGAGCACACAGACCTAGTCTGTGTTGATTAGGTTTGACAGCGCTGTGTTTCATTCTACCAGTCGCTCTAAAGTGTGCTGCTTTAGCCTATATAATATATTGTAATAACAATAATACAAAATAACACTGTATTTTATATATTGACACTGTCTATTTGTTTGCTCTGAGACAGACTGTAGTGCGCTGAGAGAGAGAGAGAGAGAGAGAGAGAGAGAGAGAGAGAGAGAGAGAGAAGAAATGTGGGCGATAGCATCGGCTATTGGCAATCTCACAGGGTGACGATAGAACGATGTGAATATGGAGCACATCACCCAACTCTACACACACACACACATAACTTCAAGAGCGTGCCACCTCCAATTCTGAAGGAGTGGGCTGCCGTTGTAGCGCTTGTTTACAGACGCCCCGACCCGAGTAACAAACAGCCTCTTCGCGTGCCCTCTAAACTACACACACACACGCGCGCGCACACACACACACACACACACACACACACACACACACACACACACACACACACACACACACACACACACACACACACACACACACACACACACACACACACACACACACACACACACACACACACACACACACACACACACACACACACACACACACTACTAGCGGCAGACAGAGGTAAGTGTTTACTCTCTCTCCTCTCCTCCCCTCCTCTCCTTGACAGAGGTTTCTATGTGGGCTACAGTAGGTGGGCCAAAATCAAAAAGACAAACATGAGCAGCCACAGGAATGAAAATATAATCTTCTCAACGTCACTTCTCTCGTCTATTTCTTCAGGGTTTTTACTCGTTCCCGGGTTAAAAATAACTAGGTGAATAAAAAGGTGATTTTTTTTTTTTTTTTTACTATTTTATTTTGGTGAGGTATGAACAATTACTTGGTATATAAATTACATATATAAATGGCATACTGTATATATATGTAATTTGTTTTTTGTTTCAAATATAGTATTTCTTTAATCTATTATCTGTGGAAATTGGGTAGATTATATTGCAAAAATAGATTTCATGTTCCTAACCATGTGGGGTGGGGGGGGGGGGGGAGAAAAAATATACATATAAAAAAAATTAAGAAAAAGACAAAACAGCATTGAAATGGCCAGATCACAAATGTCAATATCAAATTCCTAGATTAAAAATTACTTTGGAGTGGACTGTGGTGGTGAGTCCACTGGCTCTTTTAAGTTTTCCCATTTGTGTTTCCTCATAACATGGAGCAGTGAGTGGAAGGCCATCAGCAATGTGATTTGGCTCCGTCATTGTTGTCGCTGTCGTTGTTGTTATTGAGACGGATGTGGGCCACCGCTCTCTAGAGTAATTACAGACTAGACAGAGGGCCTGATTGACCCGCCACCAAAACCATTAGATAGAGAGCAGAGCTCCCGGACAATGCACACAGGCAGGAGAGATCAACCACACGGACCTGAGCTAGAGACACACAATAAACACAAGAGATGTACATCTTCTAAACGAATCACTTTGGCGAATGTAGTATTTTGGAACAGTTTCTGTAGCTTGTATTGTTATCATTGTTATCATCCGGATTAGTATGCAGATTACATACGTTGTGTGCTTGAAGAGAAAGAATAAACCCAAATTATATAAAAAGGTTCCCCAAGTTTAACATTTTTAATTCTGTTAACAAAAATTTATAAATAAAAGGAATCTGGCAAAGCTGGAGCAGCTCTGATCACTGATGTATATTGTTTTTGTTGGTTTATTTTGCCAGTTAAGGAGACATCCCTCTCATCACACATACCCTCCCTGCTGCTAATAAACCATGTGCAGTATATGAGCTGCTCTATGGGATTGTCTCAGGGGTAAAAGTTAAAGATTGTATTACATTAATTTATTATTATTAAAAAAAATGTTACCCTAGTTATTTCTTGATCTACTTAATTTCTTTTGAAACCCAGCCTCAGCGGAAATAGCTCGCTCCCAATACCTTTAGTTAAAGTTAACTAAATGACTAACTCATTTGATCTAACTTCGATGTAACAGAGACTAACAGACAGTGAGGATGACCGTGTGGAACCATGTTTCCCAGCATGCACCGTTTCCTCTCATGCTTTATTCCACTAGATATTGTTTTCCTCCATCTCAAGCTTGACGGAATTCTTTTTTTTATTCATGTGCCAAAAACTATGATTTGGTACAACATATTTAAGCCGATGCAACAATGACATTTACTGACTCGTAAAACTTTCACACAACTTTTTTAGTTTTGAAAATGTTTTGGCAAAAGCACCTTTTTTCCCACACCCATGAGCAGGTCAATAACAGATTACTTGGCTGGGGTGGTAAATAAATTAAAAAGGCTTTCTCAGACTAGAGTGCAACAAGAAAGGCAATATGCATCAATCTGGAGACGACACATACGCCACTACACAAGGCGCGCACACACACACAGACACACAATACAAAGTCATCTTGTGCAAGGAGAACGCCCACATATTCCATTTAAGTGTTTTCATGTTGAAAAGAAGCAGTAGAACTTAGGGGGAACAGCGGCCTCGCCGGTAAATGAGCAGAGGAATCCTGAGAGGAGAAGTGAATACTGGGAGGAGAAGTGATTTGAGCAACGAGCGATTGACGTTGCCTTCAAAACCAGACGCAGGTTTTGTTTTGCGTTTTGTGTGTGTTTTTTTTCTAAAGGTATTTCTAAATAGCTGTTTGTTGCAGCTGTGTGTATGAAGTGCTTTGGCGACGGATGCAAACACGCAGGATAACAGAAAGGAAGTAGAAAATAAATGGATAAAAACACAATCGAAAACAAAAGACTGCTTCTTTTTTCCTCTACCTATATATTTGAGGTTCCCCGCCCAGCCGCACCCCACAACACATTCTTGGGGGTGATTATTCCCATGTGATGGAGAACAAGAGCAGCTGTGTGGCATTGAGCCTGAACCCATTGATAAGACTCTGATGCTCACATGGCAGGACAGAGTTTTCCAAGGATTCTGGGAACGTCTCCGTGGCTTTTCCCGTGTGAGGAATGTGGGAATAAAGCATCAGCTATCGGGTGCAGAACCAACTACATTATGACATCATTATGACTGAGCATTATGACCACGGGGGTCTTTAGACTCAACTTAAAAAAGAAAAATATAAATGCAATAAAATAAAGAGGTTCACATGTTGAAACTTCCCAGTTATACAGTACAGTGAAGATTGATAGCGGAAAATGTACGCGACTAAAACCCACATGAAACCGACTTGATTCTTTGTAATCAAAAAAAGAACAAGCACTTTCAGAAGAGAAAACCTTAAAAAAAGAAAAGAAACGAAAGATTGTCTTTTTTTTTATCCTTTTGAAAGATCTTTCGTTTGTCACTTGTTTTTTTTAATCTTGGGTGAGGAATTTTCTTCTATTCCCGGAAGCACCAAGAAGAAAAAAGTACAAAGATCCATCTTAAAGTGGCCCTGCCTCGCATTTTAAAAGTCACAGACACACACACACGCCTTGTCAAAACGCGAGACGTGGGGTGCACGGTGTCCTGTCAGAATGCACACGTTTTACCTCTGTTGACATGGATCGCATGCACCGAGAAACAACCGCTCCTCTTCAAACCCATCAAAAACGTAATTACGTGCATGCATAACAATTCACATCAGATATGCAAATCAGTGAGGCGAGAACCTCCTCTCTTGAGCAGGACATTATATTTATATAATTATGACCAAAATAAATTCAATAATAATAAATACAGATGTCTTCCTTCTGCAACAATCCCTGACTGGTATCTGGTATATAAGGTGTATATACAGTATATATATGGTATATATATATAGTATATATGGTGTATATATGGTATGGTGTATAATTTATATGGTATATATGGTGTATATATATGGTATATATAGTAAATATAGTATATATGGTGTATATATATCGGGATATACTGTACTGAGAGAAAGATTTGTGCACACATATGATATGTGTTGATATCTCTGTTAACAACATCAGTCAAATTTCAGGTAGAAAAAAAAATCGACCTAATTTGACATCAGGCTGGAGAAAAAGAACAGTTATCAGTTAATTACAACCCAATTGTTTTTAACAGGCGACAATCATCATATTTCACAAACCATGTAGAGGGGAGGGGGCAGGGGTAGTTCCCTCTCTAAGCTATCAGAATAATTAAAACCAAATAAACTCAATCATTATAAACGTTTCTCTCGCCCTTCCTCTCCCTTCAACCGCCGCAGCAAGCAGCGCCACAAGGACAAGCGCAAATAATTGTGACGCCTGAAAAGCGAGAGAAAATGTAAACAGTTCATTAGATGGGTAATAAAAGGTGTAAAAATACCCAGGGGCAGAGAGTAATGAGGGCCCTGAAGTTACTCCTCCACCTCTCTATCTCTCTCCCTCTTCCTCTCTCTCTCGGCCCCCACACGCACGGCTGCTGGTGTCGCGTGAAGAGTAATTAACCATATTCAATTTACCACTATGGGTTCCATTACCGGCTCTTTCTCACCAGTGGGAGAGCGGGCGGCCCGACCCCCATATACCCCCCCCCCCCCCATTTGGACTTGATGACACTCCTGTCCTGCTCTGCATTTAGGCTTTTTTTGCTAATCATTAGTATAATATAAATATAATATATAAATATAATAATGCTGGAGAGAGAAGCGGCTGTTTGAACACCAGAACCGTTCTGTTGGAATACAATTCTCAGATGAATATACAATAATTTATAATAATAATAAAACACAAGATACTTAACACATTCCCGGCCAATCACGTATATATATGTGATTCGGCGCCATGCTTAAAGGGCCAATCACGTATACATGATAAGCTTGTTTTTGCTTTTATTGCATTTTAATAACCTACTCAATGTCACGGAGCGGCACTGCAGATATACCCTAGTCTTGGGATTCGGAAAAGTGCATTACCGGCCAGATCCTGGTAGTGGCGCTGTCTCGAGAATGGAGTACTCCTTGTTTTCAGACCGGATGTTATTTTTTTTCATTCAGGCCTAGTTTTTCTGTTAGCCTGAAGCGAGGGCTTCAGCCGATCGCCTGGAATACTTTTTGCGACGCAGAATTCAGTATGCAGTAAAGGAATATAGCTTCAGCCAATGGACATATCGATCTACCAGATGGCGATCAATAACTGGGAAATCCTTTTTGGGATCCAACCGGCCACAGGTGAGAGCTATTTCACGTAAATGTCATGCTGATCAGGCCTTGTTATCATAGCCAACTAGCCGATCAGTGTATTAGGCTACAATAACAAATGCCGTTATTCGTAATCAATAATCAGAAACGACGTCCCACCCCCCCCCTTTCATGCATTCATGGTGGACCATGATACCGATCAAATGCATTTGGATTTTTAACTCTAGCTTGTGTAGGGCCGAAACGCCAATCGATTTAACGTTATTAGCTTAGCGAGCGCTTTATAACTAGCCTTGCAGGAATTATCCCAGATCATTTCAATATAAGGCTCATATTCATCATGGTATAAAATGGGAACGTATTGATGAAAAAATAATTCTTTAAGGCATATTGAAGGGAAGGTTTATAGTGTCAATTGACAATGAGAATGGACACATAGCAATTATTTAAAATATAGATTTAGCTCTACAAACACCCTCACACATAGTTAAACCTTGTTATGATAAGCTGGCCTTATAGAGTGGCCCGTCTAATCCCTGTGGCCGTCAATGTGTTAATGATAACGATAAGCGTTCAATGAGGAAACTCAATCCCATTGACAAAAGAAAGGCAAACGTGCCTATAGATACTTATGGAACTACACACTATGGATGTATATTAAGTGGGCCATAACGGCCCCCAAACAGATCAAATCAAATCAAATGTATTTGTAAGGCCCGACAACACACGTTAATGTCCCCATGGGCCGTACACGTCTTCTAACACTTTGAATGCCCAGCAGGGGGCACACATTTAGTGCTTGAATGCCCAGCACTTCAATGTTAACGTTAATATCGCCTAATCTATGTTTTAAATTATGGCTATGTGTCTAATCTGCCTGTCACATTATCAATGACCCATTTCCAGTCAACATTGTCGAAGCAGATTGTTATTTTAATCGGTTCATTTCCGTTTTATATCATTTTGAAAAGCCCTCGTTTTCAAGAAGAAAAAAAATAATCCCTGCTAAACGCTGATGTACTGTAATATTCTAGAACGTTGTCATTGTTCGGCCTATTTATGAATCATTTTCAAATAAATGCTAGATTATCGATAGTATGTGTACATATGCACGCTGGTGCCGCAAGCTGTAAATCGATTCTCTTATTTCCTGATCACTCGCACAGTCAAAACAGCCATATCACATATAGGGGGAAAGCGTATATCTCCGTGAAAAAAGGTCTGATTATCCTAATACTGGTAAAATAGATTCCTTACCCGAGATCAGATGGTATCCAAATGGATTATTCCAATTCCTGATCGACCATTCCAAAAATCTATCCTTTTATTGATCCACCGCGTATACAGTAAAACACATAATCCCCGCTGCTATGATGGTCCAGCATGAAGCTGATCGGCCCCGGTTGCTTGCGTGAGAAGTAAAATGTGGAGTCCGGGTCTTTTTTCCCCATGCATTTTCATTGAATCCAATCCAAAAGAGTGAATTACCATCTGGGAGACGATAGGGGGCGCTTTTTTCACATCTGAGTGCCGGGGGTGGCTGATTTACCAACGGTAGACTCGGTTGATGAAATATGAATTCAGATCGCTAATATAAAAAAAAATCGGTTTGGGCATTCAAAGTGTTAAACAAGTCAAGAAGAAACATCACAATAAGTCAAGAACAAAACAAGAACACCATAAGGTCCAAAAATGTTAAAATAAATGCAAAATAAATGCACCACTCCCAGACATACCCCAGGCGAAGGGTAACCTGGCAATAGGAAAGAATTCACCACAGGCAATGTGGAGGAGAGAAACCTTCAACAGACCTGGGCCCTCATTCATCAACGTGACGTAGAATATGTTCTATTTCCACACGTAAGCACAGAATGTAGAATCAGTGCACGCACAGAAAAATCGGGATTCACCACACGTGCGTACGCAGGTTCTACGCACACCTGTCATGATGAATCTCACCTTGGCCCTGCGCCGAGGCTCGTGCACACTTTCACGTATTTGCATACCAAAACCGCCCCGATTAACCATATACGGTAATGGACACCCCCATGAAATGTGGAAGAATGGACTAAACCGAGGGTGTTGTACACTGTCGGATATTATATCTATTAACTTCCTAAAAGACCATTGCTGCCTGGACACCGCAAACACTAATAAAGACCATTAACCACTGTTTTGCCGTTGCCCGTTAGTGTCATTAATGCATGCTGGAATAAGAATGCCTTTCTTAATTTATTTTTAATATTAATAATTATTATAATACAATAAAAGACAGCTCCGTCTTTTAATACACATATATTGTACAGTAACGTCAAATAAATACTACAGTCCCCGCTGAAATAAAGGTTCTGCACGCACATACCAGCAGTGATCTACAGCATAAAAGTTCAAGTTGAAATTGATGAATCCCACTCTTTGCTTAGAAATGGTCGTACGCACAGGTTAAGCACAAATCTGTGCGTAAGACACGTTGATGAATGAGGGCCCTGGCCCCTTTGATGCGAGTTCCAGGTATTTATAATGCCAATGCTACATACCCTACCACATGCCCCCTAATGGCCACCACAACCTACCGTGTAGAGATAGATGCTACATATACCCTACCACATGGCCCCTAACGGCCACCACAACTCAACGTGTAGATAGATAGATGCTACATAGCCTACCACATGGCCCCTAATGGCCACCACAACTCAACGTGTAGATAGATAGATGCTACATAGTACATACCCTACCACATGGCCGCTAATGGCCACCACAACCCACCGTGTAGATATATAGATGCTACATACCCAACCACATGGCCCCTAATGGCCACCACAACCCACCGTGTAGAGATGGATACTACATACCCTACCACATGGCCCCTAACGGCCACCACAAACCAACGTGTAGATCAGTGGTCACCAACCTTTTCCAACTCAAGATCACCTATGATGTCAACAGAGAAAGGCAAGATCTACCTTATAATATATATATTATATATACTTTACATTTACCGGGGCCAGTTTCGATTGGAGCCTCCCGTAGGTGCTCTTTTAGAGTGGTTTTGAAGGTGGGTAGGGATTCACATTATTTTACGGCTGAGGGTAGGGCATTCCACATTGTTGTGGCATAATTGCGAAACGTGTTTAGTCCCTTGTTTGAGCCGAATCTGGGTTGAACATGATTGTGGAACTCCCTCTGGTGTTGTGGTCGTGGTATTCACTGACCTTTGGGAAGTATTTAGACATGTACATGGGTACCTTAGTGGTGTAGTGTATCTTGTAGACCAGGCCCATTGCAAGTTGCTGTACTCTGTTGTCTAATCTAAGCCATCCTAGGTTGTCAAAATGGGCAGGGGTGAGGTGGGTTTTAGGAGTAAGGTCAAGCAGTAGTCTGACCAGTTTGTTTTGTGATGTTTGTAGTCTTGTTTTAGTGCCTTTGAGGTGCTTTGGTACCATGAGGTGCAAGCATAGTCGTAGTACCCTTGTCAGAGACCAGCAGGGCTGAGTCGTCCGCGAACAGGAACAAGTTGCAGTCACAAGCTGATGACATGTCATTTGCATAAATTAGGAACAGTAACGGTCCTAGTATGCTTCCTTGTGGAACACCACAGCTCACTGGGAGGGGGGGGTAGTGTACCGTTTACCTCCACCATCGGTTCTCTCCCCCCCAGGTAGGATTGCATCCAGCTCACTGATGAACTATCAAAACCAATTGTTTTTAGCTCGTCAATCAGAATGGAAGTCCAGCATGACCATGCCGCAGTATTTTCCCGGGTCCACCTCTTGTTTGATGTGATCGTTCGAATAGAGAAGGCATGCGTCAGTGGAGTGGGATGTTCTGAAGCCAGATTGGAATTCGTAGATTTGTTTTTCTTCCAAGAGGTACTTTTTGACCTGTTTGTAGAAATCTTTTTCCATGACTTTCGAGATGGAGGTAAGAATAGAAACAGGGCGGTAGTTGCCTGGGTCTAATTTTATGGAGAGGTTTATTATGTGGGTGATGGCGGCTGCTGAGTCTCTGAGGAATTTGGAGGGGATATTGTCATGGCCAGTGGCCTTGTTAGGTTGGAGGGCACTCAGTTTTTTGAGTACCTCAGCTGTTGTTACCATTTCAAGTTTGAAGTCGTCTTTGCGGACCGCTAGGTTTTTGTAGAAGGCTATGATGTGTTCTACCCCAAAATGCCCTGAGTGGGAGGGTAGTTTATAAACCAGTGTTGTGGCTAGGTTTGTGAAGAACATTTTTAAGTAATTGGCCACATCCATTGTCTGTGATGAGGGTGTTTTCTGTCTTTATGTTTATGGTTTTTAGTTTTTTACTACATCCTAGTTGGTTGTTGAGTAATTTCCAAAGTTCACAGGGTTTGTTTTTGTTTTCCTCAGTTTTGTCATTGATGATTTTTTTTTGTGCAGATTTGATCATGGTGTTTACAGTACATCGTTTCTTAGTCTGTTTCTTTGATGTTTGAGTTCAACCACATGGGCTTGGAGATCACTGTTTGAGCTTTTGGCAAGCTTTGACTGAGAGAGCTGACAAGAGCATAAAAGCACAAGCATAAGCAGTCGGTAGCTACTTGGCTTGAATCCGATTCACCATGGGTGCATTATTGTTGATAGACGGCCAGTGTCAGGTCCTCGAGAAAGGACAGGCAATAATTTGATTTGATGTAACGTTAAAGCGGATGTTGTTTCAACTAGCTAGCTTTTCAGCTAATGCTAATAACAACTAGCTAGCTTTTCAGCTAATGCTAATAACACCAGCAAGCGAAACACATCCGAGCTCCCCGTCACACCGCTCTGTCGGGGAAGATGGCATTTAAGAAAGTGTATCTGCTGTTAAAATGACAAAACGCATTGACACTTTCATTCACGGCCGATTAAAAACACGTTCATTTTATAATCCTCACTCTCTACTAGCACTGCACATGTTGTTGTTGATCAATTACGTCATATGGGATCGGAGCATAGACTTGACGCATACTCGCCAATACCCGATCCAGCATTTTAGGTATCGGTATCGGAACAACTCTAAATTAAAGTATTGATTAAAAAAATATGTATATTGACAATCCCATTTTACTGCAATATGAATTATTGGAGTGAGGTGAACAGACTGAAAAAGGTTATCTTATTAGATAAAACAGATGATGTATATATATTTTTTTATTGCAGATGTTAACAAAGTTTTCCATTGGGGATATAATTTGCAGTTGAGAAAAAGTAATACATCGCAATATATTGCAATATTGTGATATTACAATATGGTGTTCAAGTTCAAGTTCTTTATTTGTCAAATACACAACAATACAGGGGGCATTGCAGGTAATGAAATGATTGTGTTTCGAGCTCAGACTCAACAGTGCACAAATAAGAAACATCGGGCGGTTAGGTGGCCGAGCGGAGATTGCGTTCGTCACCAGCCCCGGAGCTGAGCTGGATTTGCCTGTTCGAATCCAGCTCACAGCTCCGGGGTTGTCACCAGCTTGGCTGGCCGTCTGCACTAATACAATTGGCTGTATCAGAGGGTGGGAGAAGCTGGCGGGGTGGGTCCGGGTCGTTGTAAACAGCGACTCCTACAGTTCGGTCGGGGCGCCTGCTAAGCGCGGATTGGACGTGAGGGGGATAGTGTGGTCCTCCCACACGCTACGCCCTCTCAATGAGAATCCGCGCTGCCAGGTGAAGCGGTGATTGGCTGGACGTGTGTCGGAGGAAGCACGTGGTAGCCTCCACTCTCCCAGATGATCTGACTGTGGGGGGTAAGTGCGCAGCGACCAGGAAGGGACTGGGAATTGGCATACGACTAACATTGGGATGGGAGAAAATCGGAGGAAAATGGAGGGGGAAAAAGACAAAAAAAAAAAAAAAAAAAAAATAAGAAACATCAATGAATACAAGAATGGTAACGGTAATGGTAAAATAGTTAGTAGTAGTAATATAAGGTAAGAGGTAAGATCAAATAGACAATTATTTACAGAAAGTGTCTTGCGTGTAGTGTATGATTGTGCATCTCAACTCTCAGCACCGGGGATTAGCCATGGCCCTGTGGTCGCATTGCCACACGTTAAAATATAGGCCTGAGTCACCTTGTTTGTAGAGCTATAACTATATTCTATATTATTATTGAAGATATAACGTGTTGTAATGTTGTTTGCTGGAGCCACTTCATCCACAACAACACACCCCGGTCAGAGAGCGGACAAAGACACCAAAGAACAGTCCTTTGTAGTTTAATGTTGGTATCAAAGGATGATAGGGTTTCTTCAGTACAGGTGATTTCCATCCAGTTCGTAAGGCTGAATGAAACAATGAGCATCCACACAAGGATGAGAATAGTATTGGGTGAATCTAGCCAATTATTGAGTGAGTGGTTTTCATCCAGTTTGTAAGGCTGGATGAACAGTGAGGAATTGAGTGAGTGGTTTTCATCCAGTTTGTAAGGCTGGATGAACAGTGAGGAATTGAGTGAGTGGTTTTCATCCAGTTTGTAAGGCTGAATGAACAGTGAGGAATTGAGTGAGTGAGCGAGTGGTATTCTGCAACAGATAAGCAGAATATACAGGGAATTAGCAGAATACATACCTCCTAGTCATAACATGCTGGCATCTAGAATATTCACATAACTGAAACGATGCTATATCATATTAGCATTGGCATAGCATTAGCTCAATGCATTAGCTTTTGAGAATTGCCTGACTGGAAATAATAATAATACACAGCATAGAAAATAATGGGGAATTTACAACAATTATAGCTATGGATACAATGCTATGGCCCATTTGACATCACCTATCTATCGTTCAATATGTGAGAAAGAATACATTTTTCCATCCATATGTTCCCGTGTTATACCATGGTGAATATAAGTATAGTTTTAGAGCGGTCTAGGGTAATTCATGAAATCCTGAGTTCCTGATTCCACTATACATGTTGCCTTTTCTTGCCTGTATACGCTATTAACCCTAAATCAAATTTATATCATAGCTATTATGTTCGATCATGAATGCATGTAGGCGGGGGGGGGGGTCGTTTCTGATTATTTGATTGTCAGTAACGGCATTCGCATTGAACACGAAAAACGGTTATCAGCCCGATCGGTATGAAAGCATTGCAGGATCAAGCTAAAATGTACGTCAAAACATCCTTACCTGTGATCGGGAGTATTCCAAAAATAATATTCCAATTGTTTGATCGCCATCTGGTATATCCAATGTCCATTTGGTCGACGGCATAATCCACAACAACATATTTGACGCGCTTCGATGGAACCGGCAGAACGGCTGCCCTCGTCCAACAAGGAAACATGAAACCGGAGACCTGTGGCCATCCCACATAGAAAGATAGAAGGGGATAAAGGGTGCTCGATACCGCCGTCTAGCATGATGCGGCCGGTATTGCACTTTTACATTCTCAAGCTGATTCCCCATGTTAACCCTGAGTCTGTGTGCCTGTAATGAATAGAAATATTGAATAAAAGGGCGGTTAGGTGGCCGAGCGGAGATTGCGTTCGTCACCAACCCCGGAGCTGTGAGCTGGATTCGCCTGTTCGAATCCAGCTCACAGCTCCGGGGTTGTCACCAGCTTGGCTGGCCGTCTGCACTAATACAATTGGCTGTATTAGAGGGTGGGAGAAGCTGGCGGGGTGGGTCCGGGTCGTTGTAAACAGCGACTCCTACAGTTCGGTCGGGGCGCCTGCTAAGCGCGGATAGGACTTGAGGGGGATAGTGTGGTCCTCCCACACGCTACGCCCTCTCGATGAGAATCCGCGCTGCCAGGTGAAAAGAAGCGGTGATTGGCTGGACGTGTGTCGGAGGAAGCACGTGGTAGCCTCCACTCTCCCAGATGATCTGACTGTGGGGGGTAAGTGCGCAGCGACCAGGAAGGGACTGGGAATTGGCATACGACTAACATTGGGATGGGAGAAAATCGGAGGAAAATGGAGGGGGAAAAAGATCAATAAAAAAAAAATATATATATATTGAATAAAAGAAATAACTATCAAATAACGAGTATACTCGTTGTTGGCGTTCAACGATTGGCGCCCAATAACAAGTATACTCGTTGTTGGCAGTGAATGAGTTAAGGCGCAGTGCAGGGTGTGTGTGTGTTCAATAGTTTTTTAATAGGGCTATCTCCTGTTCTGTGCCGTTAGAGGCTCTGCTTGGCATCACACTGCACTGCACTATCTCGCGTACGTGCACGCGTACTGAATAAATTCCACAAATGTACCTCTAATACCAGTATTAGTCTGACCACACCCCTCATCAGCTTACCTTCATAAGCAGGTGTGTGGTCACCTGCTCTCCTCCTTCTCGCTTTCACCACAAGGAATAAGTGCCTCGGTAGATCCCCACACTTGACACCATGATGGAAGAAATTGGATTAGGAACAGCTTTGGGAAACAAGGATACGTTGACATCATATCTTTATTTTCTCTCTCACTATTTTTCGAGAAAATACGGCGATATTGTCTTCGTACTGGAGTGTCTAGAAGATGATGATCATTCTAAAAACCCTCCACCGGTTTTTCGTATTGGGAGCACGCCGCTGCATGCTTCTCAACTGCAGTTCCTTGCTGTGTTTGTTGGGGTGAACACAGCTGAACTGTCGGACATGCCGCTGTTGTGAGAAGCGGTGCGTTCCAGGTTGGGTGAGTAGTGTTTGCTGGCAGGCTCCACTTGTCTGTTAGTGCTATGGGGGCTACTTGACAATGTTTATGGAAACCGGCCCCAGGCTAGGGTCCTTTGTTCAGCCACCTAGGCGACAGGAGACCTTGGTCTGAAGACCATTATAGTTTTAACTAGTGGGCCGCGACCATTGACACTGGTGATCCCTGTGTGTTTTGGACGAGTGGATTCTCTCTGTCACCGTGTTAAGGCCCCATCTTTCATATCCAAATGAGAGTATTCCTTCACGAGGGGATATGTGCATGAATGTGCGGTAGCGGCAGATTCATGTTCAAAGTCAGCTACACAGGCCAGTTGGTATTGTGCTGATTCCGTCGGGTGTGGTAAAATCACCGTTGTGAAGCGGTGTTGACATCTTGTTTTCTCTTTTCTCTTAAAAAGTGAGGAGAGGTTCAGAACGGCGGCCTGTCTGGGTGAGTGTTATGTCATTGTTTACATGTTCATAGCTTGCGGTTAGCCAGTCAGCTGTTAACTGCTGCGTTAGCCTGCTGGATCGCTGCATGGCCTGCTTAGGTTGGGCCTACTATTAGCCAGTCAGCTGTTAGCTGCGGGGCTAGCATGTCGTGGTCGCTAGGTAACGTTAGCTTGCTGCTATAGGCCATGGCCTGGCGCGGGGTAGCTTAGCTTCTCGCGCGCCGCCGTGAGCTCGCTTCTGATCGCGTGCGTCGTTAGCTCGGCGTCTCGCGAGCAGAAGCAGTAGCACCCGAATGGTTGGAGCGGCCGTTAGCTTGATGCTATTCTGTTGAACGTGCTTTGATTTTAACATGTTTTACACTCTTGACCACGACGTCATCCTTGACAGGGGATGTTTCGTCGACCCTGCCCTGAGCCAGGACGGCAAGGTTGCATCAACAGGGGACTGTAGTGCGGGTTGGGGCGGTGACGCTGCCCAGTTCGGACAACACAGGAGCGGCTGTGTTCCTACGGTGTCTGTGACTGCACTTCGCTGATCTGCGTTCCGGGTAGGAACGGGGTTGACCAGACCTCATAACACGTCTTCTGGTTTTACTTTGCTAAATGTATTGTGAATAACGGTGTTTTTCCCAAAACGTGTGTTGCTACAATGCATTTAGGATACGTTGCGGGTTATGTGTGAGCTGTTTTTGTCACTGGCAGTTAGCTTCTCCGTGCAAATCGGGATGTAATGATCTGGTTGTTGTGTGAGAAACATCATGGTGTTTATATGTACCGTGTACTCACAACTAAGGTAACTAACCTATGAAGCTATGCTTGGTGACAAGTGAGTAAAAGAATGTTCTTTCTCAGACTGTGATGACAATGAACAGTGTGTTCACATATTAACAGGTTTTCCTGTTTTAACTGGCCGTATTGAGGGTAAAATAGGAGGATTGTGTTTCCCCCCCCGGTTCCCTGGGGACTTTTTCATCCTCCTATCAGACATGTTTGTGCACTATTTGTGTCTTTTGTGTGGTAGGGATGCGATGTAACTCTTAGCTTGATTGCTGAGGTTGTGCTAAATCTGCTGGAGACTTATTTTCCTAAAAAAAGAAAATGGTTTGGTTGCTGTCATGTGTGCTTAGCAAGGCCTGTGGCCGATACTAATCGAGAATGATGTATTCTCTCATTGTGAAAAAAACGGCGTTCCTCTGTTGAGTGTTTTTGCCATTTTTTGTAGGTGATGATGGGTTGTGTGTGTCATGTGACCTACAACTGGGTTGGACTGGCCACAGAAGCACATGTGTATGTTGGACCGGGGCTCTTAGAGCCCTCTCTATTCTGTGTTTTTCCTTAGTAAAAATCAGATAGCAGGTTAGCTCATGCGCTGTGTGGAGCTGTAAAACGCTTCATAGAGTTGACTATGACTGTGTCATATTCTCTTTTTGTCATTACATCGTATCATGGGTGTGGGGTCGTAAAGGGGTGAACTGGTAACCTTTCCTCTCCCCATTGTTTCTGTCGGTCAGGGGTACACCCCCTGTCCTTCAAGGTTCCCGTCACGTGGCGGTTCGGCACGTTACGGGGGGGGGGGGGGAGGGAGTTCCTGGTCCCACGGCCTGGTATATTGGGCGTGTGCACCGCAGGAATTCCCCCGCCATAGAGTACGTCACCGTGCGCGTCTCTGTTGGTAGGACTTCCGTGTGCTGTTCAGGTCCATGTGATGGATCTGTTTTCAGGGGGGGTGGTCAGGGCTCCTCCTCACCAAGCGCCTATTCAGGCCTTCTGTGAGTTCGGACTCCTTCTTCCATGTGAGGAAGCCTCCATCAGAGTACAGAGCCTTCCTCCTCAGATTGTCAAAGTGAGTGGACCCTCTAGAAGGGTCCTTTTCTATTGTGTGTGTATTCGATTCAATTCGTTTATTGAGTGTGTATGGGTTCAGTGCCTCTTCCCCGGAGAGCCCTAAAACCAGTTTTTTACATGGCTCAAGGTGCAATATATTCTTTTCAATCTGTACAGCTCGCGTGGGAAGTCTCTCTGGGGATTAGGGATGGGTACCGAATTCGGTACTTTTGAGGTACCGAACCGAAACACGTCGGTACTACCGAGTATCGAATCAAGTGAGAAACCGAAAAAAAAAATAAAAAAAAAATAAAAAAAAATATTTTTTATTAATTTTCTTTTATTATTATTTTTTTTTTTTTTACTTTTTTCTTTTCATGTCAACGTTCACACGCACAATATATGCTTACCTAGGATTTGACTTGATTCAACAACAAAGCAGTCGGAGCAATGACAAGCCAAAAACTGTCGAAATTGTAGTTATTTGAAGTTTGGATTTTTTTTTACGACTGAGGTAGGTAAATTAAATTTCGAGAGTTTTCGGCTTGTCATTGCTCCGACTGCTTTGTTGTTGAATCAAGTCAAATCCTAGGTAAGCATATATTGTGCGTGTGAACGTTGACATGAAAAAAAAAAGTAAAAAAATAAAAATTTATAAAAAATAAAACCGAAAAAAGGTACCGTTGGGTACCGGTATCGATTCACAGGTACCGGTACCGGTACCGGTATCGGTTCAAATGTGAAAGGTACCCATGGGAGGGTGGTGGGATGTAAAAATGTGAACATTTTTTACCCCGGCTGTGTAGACTGGGATACATACTGTTGATGCTTCCTTCTTTTCTATTCCAGAAGTGTTGGAGTTAGGGAGTGTCACACCCCTCGTCGTTCCCCTGGGCGCCTTGGGGATTCAATGACAGGTCTAAATAGCCTGTTCATTGATGGGGGTGTGTCCCGACGCACGTATAGTGCTAGCTCGCTGTAAACAGGCGATTGACTGGCACGCCTTGGTTGCTTGTGGTTGAAACAGCGTTTTTATAAAGCAACTGAGATGGGGGTTTTTCCTCTTCCGACGACCACATCCCATGACCTGGGTGGGTTGTCGACGGATTCTCGTTCATGTCTGGGGGATGATGACGGAATGGATCTGAACATATGTGGAGGGGTCTCACGCCCTTGGGGTGGGCCACCAGGCGCGGTTCGCCCGAACGTCTGGGTGGCGCCTTCTTTTCATGTTAAGATCGACACGCATATCTGCCCTTCTCCTGGAGTAGGCATGTCGGCGTGGTTAGGGCACGGGACTGGTTCTGGTCACGCTGGTCCAGGTCAGTTGAACCCGTTGTCCGCCGGGGATGCAGATCTGCTGTTCTGGTACCCTGAGGGACTTGGGCTTTTTTCAGGGGGAAAAATGCCAGGTCGGTCTGGGTGTCACAGGGTTAAGCGCTATGGAGACCCTGGTTGGGTATGTTTTTACTCAGCACTGTCGTAATGGCTTACAGCCATGCCATTCTGTACACGCTCGATCTCGTCGGATCTCGGCCGCTACACAGGTTGGTCCTGGTTAGTACTTGGTTGGGAGACCGCCTGGGAATACCAAGTACGGTGTGCTTAGGGGCTGGTTCTCTATTATTTTTCGCTCCTCTCTCACGCATGGCGAAGAGGGGCCTGTGGGGGTGGTTTTTTGACCTCCTCTGGTGACCCTGTGCTTCCCGTATTGCCAGGCCCGGTCCGAAGTGATGTTTGCGACCCGTAGGCCTGGGTTAACCCTTTTTTGAAAACTGAAACACTTGTACTGCGGTATAGCCGGTGTATACCCGCAGGTGTGTTTTGGAGTTTTTTCTTGAGGGGTTATAGGAACAACCACCGCATTGGGTAACACCGAGGTGGTTGATTCCCTGGTGTGTTGGAGCAGTGTCAACTCCCGGGTTCACCGGTTGAGGGTGCCCCTGCACGTTCATGACGTCTGCCAATCGTGTCAGCCTTCTCTGCCTCGACCCCTCTGGGTGGGGGTTTTTAAATGGAGGCTTGGTCATGCAACAACGCCAGCATACGCCCCTTCCGCCGGGGCAGCTGTGTTCAGCTGTCCCCTCTGGCGCCTGTCTCGTCCGCAGTCTCCAGGCTAGGGTTAACAGCCTGTTGCCTGGTTTTTCCCCGGTGCGCTGCCTGCTTCCGTTGGTTAACCTTTTTTGTGTGCTTACGGCCATGCTGACTGCCTGTTCTGCAGGGTCAGTGTGCCAGGCGGTGTACTATTGGGGGGACGGGGCCCGCTCGGCTTACGGCCATACCGACCTGAACACGCCCGATCTCGTCCGATCTCGGTAGCTAAGCAGGTTCTGGCCTGGTTAGTACTTGGTTGGGATACCGCCTGGGATTACCAGGTGCAGTAACTGGGGGGCCTTTGTCCGAATACGCTGGCGATGTGGGGGGCGGGGCACTACGTGCCCACCTGGTGGGGTCTTGATGCTGGCATCATGGACTTCTCCGGGCCCCCATTCCAGGGAGTCCAGTCCTTTTGGTGGGTCTGGGTCTTCCTTCGCGCTCCGCTGCTACGGCCTTGCCACAGGGTTGGGTTTGCCCTTGACCCCGTGATTCTGGGGGCGGTAACGAGGTTGTTCCTCCGTTCGTTCCCGGGTGGCATGCGGGTTGTGCGTGTGTGTAGTCGTGGGGTCAAGCCACGGTCTGCTCACCCTGTGCGTTGAGTTGCTTGAGTGCCTCTTCGCACGGTCGGGTCCGTCGCCTTCCCGTGAAGCCCCTAATAGGGGGGATACCCTCCATTAGGGGGGGTCGGGGGGGCTCGGCCCTCCCTGTTCTGATGGTTTTGGGGGGCTGTCAGCGGGGTGTATTTGTCAGCCAGCGGCTCCGCTTGGCCTCCCATTGTGCAGTGTGATGCCAAGCAGAGCCTCTAACGGCACAGAACGCTAGGTTATGACTATAACCAAGTTCTGTTAGTTAGAGGTGACGCTTGGCATCAGACGGCCGCTGCAGCCCTTGACCTCACCTTGTGGTGAAAGCTTGGGAAGGAGGAGAGCAGGTGACCACACACCTGCTTATGAAGGTAAGCTGATGAGGGGTGTGGTCAGACTAATACTGGTATTAGAGGTACATTTGTGGAATTTATTCAGTACGCGTGCACGTACGCGAGATAGTGCAGTGCAGTGTGATGCCAAGCGTCACCTCTAACTAACAGAACTTGGTTATAGTCATAACCTAGCGTTCTTGTCCTTGTTCAGGAGTCTTGTGGCTTGTGGAAAAAAGCTGAACCTGCTGGTCCTTGTGCGGATGCTCCGGCAATGTTTGCCAGACGGTAGCAGAGTGAAAAGACTCTAGTATCATGATAATATCGTATCGTGGGGCCTGATTGCCAACAGTATTTAATACGGACATGTTTGGTCAAATACATTTCAAAACACTAATAATGAAAGCACAGGGACACTATAAAGGTCATCTACATCACTTCCTCTCTGCCCACGCGTCCCGCTGAGATCCCAGGTGATGTGTGTAGAGGAGCAGTGCCAGTGGTTCCCCTCTCAGCCCCACCCCCACTCCCACCCCAACCCCCCTCCCTGGGAGTGGAGGGCAGAGGTGGCCCTGGTGCGGCACGCCGTTAAAAGGAAGCCGAGACCTTTAAGCAGAGGCACAAGTATCACAACAGCATCTTCAATAATGCATCTCCACCTGGCAGGGGGCTAACACACACTCACACACACACTCACACAGACACACACATAATGTCCCCCTCTCTTTTTTTGTATTCCCTCCTTACCTTCAATGCAAACACATTTTTGAAAGGAGGGGGGAGGTTGGTTGTTCAATTAAGTAAGAGCTCCTTTGTAAAAGTGTGTTTGATACATTCATCACATGACAGCGAGCAGCTACACTTCCTGATTGTCACAGGAGGGTCTAATTTGTCCCTTTGTTTTGTTGTGGTCTTTGGATGCCATTGAATCCGCTACTCCTGTCTATCACGTGTGTATGTGTGTGTGTGTGTGTGTCTGTGTGTCTGTCTGTCTGTCTGTCTGTCTGTCTGTCTGTGTGTGTGTGTGTGTGTGTGTGTGTGTGTGTGTGTGTGTGTGTGTGTGTGTATGTGTGTGTGTGTGTGTGTGCGCGCGTGTGTGTGTGTGCGTGCATGCATGCATGTGTGTGTGTGTATATGGGACACACGGGGGTCCTGCGAGTCCCGAGTCGCATCCTTAGGAAACCTCTTTTTAAAGAGAGACACACATGTGGCACTATGTGTGTGTGTGTGTGTGTGTGTGTGTGTGTGTGTGTGTGTGTGTGTGTGTGTGTGTGTGTGTGTGTGTGTGTGTGTGTGTGTGCTCCTCCCTCAGTACGAGTGTGGTAGTGGTAGGGAGAGAAGTCGAAGCCTTTAGATAACAGCATGGGGTCCTACTCATTAGGGCTCACAGGTTGGGGGGCGCTCTCGCTTGGCTTCTACATGCAACAACAACACCACCACGGCGACGATGGCGGCATTGTGTTCTGCCTCCAATGGAGAGAAGTGGAAAAGTCTTGCCGTGCGAACACAGCTGTTGTAAGGAATTAAAATAAATGAAGCACAAACAAACAAAAAAGCGTATGATCATACCCCGGTGAACAGGGAGGGGTTAAGGAATGAAGTGTAACATTCTACCCAAACACAAGTGTGTGTGTGTGTGTGTGTGTGTGTGTGTGTGTGTGTGTGTGTGTGTGTGTGTGTGTGTGTGTGTGTGTGTGTGTGTGTGTGTGTGTGTGTATGTGCGTGTGTGCGTGTGTGCGTGTGTGCGCGCATGCGTGTGAGGTGAAGAAGAGATGATTTCAGGGGGGTAAACAAGTGTATTTTTCCCCCTTTTTTATTTTTATTTTACAAGGGGATCTCGTGTCACTTAGGGTGCTTTCTCACTCACCATTCCGGTCCATACCGTCCTCATTCCGGGTAGGGTGCGAACTCAGTGCGAACTCCCCCCCCCCCCCTCTAGTTTGTGTACACACTTCAGTCTTGGTTCGCTCCGGGTTCTGTTTACGGTTTGAGCGTCTAAGCTTGCCGTAGGCGATGATGTCACGCTCGAAACTGTAAACACAGGAAGACACGGCGGTGGAGACTGGATGCTGATATAAAATAAACAAATAACCAATAAATATGAAGTTATATTTGAACCTCTGTTGTCAAGCCTTGTCAATATAACCCACCCCCCTTTTCGCACAAATGGAACTGTGATGTTGTGGAGTCCGCGTTTGAGCGTTTTGCAGGGTTAACGATGACGCTAAGCTAATGGCTAACGCTAGTTAGCTACTAGTAACATTGCTCGCATCAATTATATTGAATGTCATTGATCTACCGGTCGATCACGGCCGACTGGTTGGGCAGTTGGGCACCACTGGTCTATAGAAATAAATGCATTCAAACAAGAAAGTATAGTAGACATATAGCTATGGCAAAAAAAGTTACCAGGCTTAATGCGAGCCAGGGAAGTCTTTACCCCCTTCCGTGACTGCTATGTGCAAGCCAGGGGCTTTATATCTGATATATTTCGAAGATATATAGAAGATATAAATATCGTTTTAGTGGGTATTGTCCAGTTGTTGCTGTGTGTTCTTATCTGCCCACAATTCACGCAAGTAACGACGTTGTGTGTGTCACTGGCGCACACCCAGAACCACCTATTTCAAGCGTCCCAGGTTCAGCAGGGGGTAGTACGAATCAGCGCCGCTTCGCACCCAAAAGGGGTGTGTCCATCTGAGTGAGAACACTCCCCCCCGTCCCCGTGGGCGCTGATTCGACCCCGAATGGTGAGTGAGAAAGGCCCCTTACTTAACACATTCCCTGCCATGACTTATATCCATCAATATAGCCAGTCTGCCACCACTCTAAGCCTATGGAGATGTTCACCTTCTTTGCAGGGCTATAACTTTTTAAATTGTATTGCTAAATTGACATTACTATGGCCCATTCAACATCGATTATCTATCGTTCAGGATGTAGGAACGTTATACTTTTTCATTCATATATTCATACAAAAATACCTTCTAGAATATAAGTATGTTTTTATCGTTTTCTGCAGTAATTCCTAGAACGTGAGCTATAGGCCTAAACGCATATATAGATTATCGATTGCCGTCTATTCCCTAGACACGCTATATTAAAAAATTCAACTGTACATGATCGTATACGTTATGCGTCATCATGTGCGGATGAAAGGGGGGGGGGGGTTGTTTATAATTCCGTGATCGTCAGTAAATGCTTTATGTAGTATGGGTGATATATTGATCAGATCGGTTTGCGGTGAAATTAATAGACAATTGGGCTGAAAATGACGTTAGCGTCCTCTTACCGTTCGCCGACGAGACTGGAGGAAAAAGATCCCACTTATTTGACGTCGATCTCCTAGATCCATTTCCGGTTTGTATGGCGCAATAAACGCCCAAATCATATCGATTATTGAGTTATGGCAGCGATCCATATGCACGCCAGTGTATGTCTGGAGTCCCACAACAATATGTGACTGCCGGACGGATTTCCGAGATGCACCGATTGCCACTTCCGGTTGTAACTCGCCCGATCATCCACCAGGCGGCGGTATTGAGGCGTTGCAATATTGTGCAGAGTCCCACTGTATCACCAGAGGCTGGGTGGCTGAATTATGAATGCCATGGCGAAAAAATGAAATATGATCTCAATATCGCTGTACAGCGTAGTTTGGCAGACAACGCATGGCGGGCAATAATGCTGTACAACGTGAACGGCGGTGGATGTGTTAATAAAACACACTGTGTATAAGATGTTTGGTCAGACATGGTTTTGAAAAAAGGAAAGGGAACCTGTAAAGAAAGGCGTGAAACAGCCGACTAACGCCCTTAAATCTAATTCAATAAAACACATAACAAAGTATCTTCCCAACCGAGCGACGTATTGCAAAGCCATCGTGATGTCAGACTGTGGGTAGACAGACTTAGCTTGCGTCTCTACGGCAGGAGGGCGGGAGGGATCTAGCCTCTCTGCTCTCTGATGGGGCAGAGCACTGGTGCTATACGGTGGGAGGCCTTTCATGCGCGCTACCTCTGTGATACCGGGTGGCGTGTATTTCCCTGTCAAAGTCGTTTCTATTGTTAAGTAGAGCTGAGATCAGTCAATAAGCCTAACGACTGTACCCGCAAAGCAAAGAGGGCGGGGGAGAGAGAGGGGGGGGGGCTAAAACGATCGCAACTCCAAACAAGGAGAGCTTTGATTGAAGAAGCACCACATACTTCCTGCACGCCCCGGGATCAACTCTCACTGGTTATTTCTTTAAGGCATGAGGGCCGATTAAACCCAATATTGAAATATGGAGGCGCTTCTAATGAAAAATCAAAGGCCTGATTCTCCCCCCACCTCCACCCTCCGACCCTCACCCCTCCTCCGATCTCTCTCTCTCTCTCTCTCCGCTCTCTCTCTCTCTCTCTCTCTCTCTCATTCCCTCCTTCGCTCCCCTCTCAATGGCTCTGCGACGGAGCGAGGGGAAAGACCGACAGGCAGAGAGAGACAGAGACAGAGACAGAGACAGAGACAGAGAGAGAGAGAGAGAGAGAGAGAGAGAGAGAGAGAGAGAGGTTGCAAACAGAGACACAGAGACAGTGGTTGGTTGGAGGTAAATCAATATAGAGCCGTCGGGGAGGCAGGCAGCCTGGGTGAGGGGAGGGGGGGGGGGGGGGGCGCGAGAGAGAGAGAGAGAGAGAGAGAGAGAGAGAGAGAGAGAGAGGTGATAGGTGGGGGGGGGGGCTCCGATCACAACACTGGCTTCTGGCGTGCAGTGGGGAATAAAGTGGAGGTCTGGCCGGGTCAGCACCAGAGAAACAGGTGAGGTTAGAGGGAAGTGGAGGGAGGAGGGGAGCTGGAATGGCGTAGCGGGATACCTGGTTGGTACCAGGGTAGCAAGCAGCCCATTAGCCTGTGGCTACCTACATATGGTTCACTGAACCCTCCACCCCCCCTCCTCTTCTATCAGTTTTTCCATATTCTTTTCTTTTTTTGAGAGAGAGAGAAGAGAAAGACCTTCACTTTTAACCCTTTCTCTTGCTTTTGGAAAGAGCTTTCTCTTCCTGCGATTTATGATTCATTGTTGTTTGATGTCTATTCTCGGAGTGATATCTAAAAATGTATAAAAAGAAATAATAATAAAAAAACGGAATAAAAAGAAATAAGACACAAAAGGGAGAGAAGCCGATGCCCGGTGAGCGTGTGCACGTGTGTGTTCTGTGTGTGTGCGTGCACGTGTGTGTTCTGTGTGCGTGCACGTGTGTGTTCTGTGTGCGTGTGTGTGTTCTGTGTGCGTGTGCACGTGTGTGTTCTGTGTGCGTGTGCACGTGTGTGTTCTGTGTGTATGCACGTGTGTGTTCTGTGTGCACGAGTGTTCTGTGTGCACGTGTGTGTTCTGTGTGCGTGCGTGTGTGTTCCATGTGTGTGTGTGTGTGTGTGTGTGTTCTGTGTGCGTGTGTACGTGCGTGTTCTGTGTGCGTGTGCATGTGTGCGTCCGCCAGTCGGTCCATCCGTCCATGGAAAGGAAAAGACTATCCTCCTCCTCGCGTCCTCCTTGCCCTTCTTGTAGCGTGACCATTGTTTGTGCTGAATGCCTCCCCTATTACCATCACAATACAGCAGCGTGCACAGGGGCTTAGCGAGATCATTAACGCTATATATTTATGTATACTTTCTTATTTCGCCAGCGACGACACATTCAAATGCTGATGAGGCCGGCAGCCGCACAACCCCCTCCCCTGCCCCCCCCCCCCCCCAACAAAGCCCCTTCCAACATGTGCCCCTGTGAACTTCCCGGTGCCCTCAGTTGAGCGTGCCAGGAGAGTCCGCTTGGGCTTGTGTTGGAATTCACAGCAGTTGTAAAACTGGGTGAAACGGGGACAGTTGAGGGAACATGGAGGGGCCTTGTTCACACCTCGTTTGCACAGGGTTTGAATGCCGTGCCACTCAACCCTGGAGAGTGAGTGAGTGTGTGTGGGGTTCATCTCAGGGCACAGGGCACGTCCACCACAGGGACATTTGCATTCAGGGTGTGTCTGACGTCCAAAAAAAACGAGTGGAATTTAAACATCAAGTCAAGTCAAGAGAGACGCTATTGTAAACAAAAGCAGGGAACTTTTGCCTAGGGGGTTGTCGTTTTGACGGTATGACAGATTCTACCTTTAAGTATGTTCTGTGTAGCTGGTAGAGGAAATGTAGTATCTACTGTCAGTGTTTCCATCTATTGCAGAGTTAAAATGACTCGACCTATTAACATCCATCCCCACTGAGGCAACTACTCACCTGCCCCTCTGTGCTGAAAACACAAAAATCAAACCCTAAGTAAAAAAGGACCAGTGCAACCAAAATAAAACGCTCCAATTCTGGATTCTGACACAGTAGGTGAAACACAACAGAAAACTTAAAATGATTATTATTATAAAGAACTCCAGGGCCGTTTGATACGGGCAAAAAAAAGAAAAGATTACAGTGTGTGTCTGATGAGCGAGAGATTATTTCCCAGTAAATCAGAAAGCAAAGACGTTGGGGGACAAAAAAAAACAATATAGCTCTGGACAACGACGTTGGGGGACAAAACAAATCAACACTAAAGCTCTGGACAGCGACGCCGAACAAACAGAACGTGCCTCGGCGACAGCGGGAGGAGACACAAGGAGAAGTGTTTCGTCTCGCGGTGGGAGTGGGGGGCCGGCGCTCTAACGGCGACAACCTCTGGGATAAATGAACAGATCCTTAATTGATCCTCGGCAGGGTAATTGTGATCAAGGCCGCAGCCCAGATTCCACCACAGGCTTAAAATAAGATCGGCTGAGAAAAAGGCAAAATGGTCGGTCCAAGAAAAATAGCTATTCCCTCCTCTCTTCTTTTCTCGGCGCGCTTCCTCATTAGAAGCACTTAGGGATGAGAGGGGGAAACACAATTTGATTGTGTGTGTGTGTGTGTGTGTGTGTGTGTGTGTGTGTGTGTGGGGATGACTTTGTTGGCATTTATTGGGATTTCAACCCGGGGTAAACACATTGCGTTAACGGGGGTGAGGGGGGGGGGGGGGGCAGTGAACACACAGAAAGACACAGTGTCAAGAGTGCTTCCTCCATCTACCAATTCTCCCTCTCTGAGGATAGAAAACACAGGCCAACCCAGATGATTCATAATATATTTCATAAATACTTCATGAACCCCACCCCTGTATACTTAAGCCAGTCTGGTTTAAAAAAGAAAAAAAAAAGAAATCAGTGTCACCTATTCTAGTACCCGCTTGTCAGCACATCACTGGTGTGTGGGTGTCACATGTCACTTCTGGTTTACTCAGGCGCGTGGGACGGCTCGGAAAATAATAAAATCTGTGGGGTAGGACAGAGAGAGGAACAGAGATACTGAGAATGTGAGGGGAGGTGTATATGGGGGGGTATCATATTATCACACCGTGTCTATATATTTCCTACTTATTATCTTTGGCCCCGAATCACTCCAGTCACTCAATCACACAGGCCCCGAGGACAGTAAGGGAGGACCTGGGAGGGCCTTCACTTCAGGGAGACGGGAGCCAGACGAACGTCTGAAAGTCATACCGATCGCTGTCAGCGGTGCACGTGGAAAGTGCGGTTGACTTTGGAGGGGGGCCCGGGGAGCGCGAGATAAGCGGGGAGGAAATGATCGCGCAGAAAGGATAAGGGCCGGATTTGCACACTGCCAAACAAAACCTTTTTTTTTTGGTGCTCCAGGCATAATGCACACCAGCCTATCCGCACAAGATAGGTTTTAACAGCTAGAGAGAGAGAGAGAGAGAGAGAGAGAGAGAGAGAGAGAGAGAGAGAGAGAGAGAGAGAGAGAGAGAGAGAGAGAGAGAGAGAGAGAGAGAGAGAGAGAGAGAGAGAGAGAGAGAGAGAGAGAGAGAGAGAGAGAGAGAGAGAGAGAGAGAGAGAGAGGAGAGAGAGAGAGAGAGAGAGAGAGAGAGAGAGAGAGAGAGAGAGAGAGAGAGAGAGAGAGAGAGAGAGGGGAAAGTGGGGGGGTCTATAATAGGCAATGTGATTTTCAGCACATCAAGTATCGCTGATGAGAAGCGCCCGCTTCTGCAATGACCGTGGAAACCGTGAGGTTGTCGGGCAGGCGAATGACCTCCAGAATGACCGGCCACTTCTCTGTCTATCGTCACGGCTGTGAGGTCCAGCTCCAGCTCTAACTCCCCTTCCCTCCCGGTCTCTCCTCTTGGGTTTCCACACAGATCTTGCATGTCCGTGTGCGTCTGCCACGTGTGTTCTCGTCTCCCGGTCCTTCACCAGCTGTTCATCATCACCCCCAGCTGCTGTCTATTAGTCATTTATCCTCAGTGTATTTATGTCCCGTTCCCCTACTCCATCAGTCTGTTATACTGTCCTGCCTGTTCATTAAATACACCAACATTAGTTCCCCCACGGCATCTGCCTCCTATGTCTCCTGTTTGCAATCGGGTCCACATCTCCACATCCCAGTCTGGTTCTTACAGTATGTACAAGCCATGACGGATCCAGCAGACATGGCCCAGCACCTCCACACAGCTATCCGATCCCAAGGTGCCACGAGCGACAGGCTCATAGTATCCAAGCCCAAGGCACTACAAGCGACCGGCTTATCAGAGCCCAAGGTACCACAAGCGACCGGCTCATCGGAGATGTTGTGACGAAGCTCCAGCTCATAACCACCCATCTCCGCCGGTCTCCCAAGTGATGCCCTGGCCTCCAGGTAGGTGTCGAGCCTTTCTCTCCTACCAATCGCTTCCGCATCGCCTACCTCATCACCCTGTTATCCGGTAAGGCCCTAGCCTGGGCGACAGTGTCGGAGCAACAGTCTGTTCCAGTTGAAGTTTGTTTTGTTGATGAAATGAAAAAAGGTGTTTACCACGTCTCTGGAAAGGAGGCATCGAAATGGCTCTTTGAATCTACACCAGGATCAGCACAGTGTGGTGGACAATTCCATCGAGTTCCATCGAGTGGCTGGAATAAAGAATCCTTGTTATGTGTTTTCCAGCATGGTCTGTCGGAGGTAATTAAAGATGAACTGGTTTCCAGAGAATTGGTTGACAACCTCATCACTCTTGCCATTCACACTGACACCCGTGAGTGCAGGAGAGAGAGGGGTCCTACGTCCCATGTCAATGCCATGCCTTCTTCCCAGTTCCAGTTCATTATTTAACAGGGCTCAGGGTGGTAGAGCAGGCATCTAGTAATCAAAAGGTTCCCGGTTTGATTCCGGCACCTCCTGGCAGCATGCTGAAGTGTCCTTGAGCAAAATACTTAACCCCTAACTGCTCCCAATGATGGTTGCCTCCGCCATCTGTGTGTGAATGTGTGAGTGAATGGGTGAATGTGAGGCATAAGTTGTAAAGCGCTTCAGATAAAAGTGCAAAAAACAAATGTGCATTTACCATTACGTCAACAGTAACTGCTGCAGTGGGCAAATCTGATGCAACAGGAGCCGGCTGCAGGTGAGCTCTCTCTCTTGTCGGAGGAGCCTATGCAGTTGGGCGGGACTTGGCTGCTTCCTGTGGAACGCCAGCGTGACGCGTGAGAATTGCACATAAATGCTGTACTGTGGCCAGTTTGGCCACTTAGTTTCTAGATCTGGGCTTTCCAGGAGAGAGTAGCAGATCAGAGCCTTGAACACTGAACTCTCCACACACAAGCACACATGAGCACACACATGACACACACACTGTACACGCTCACACACTAGCAGCCACTTTAACATGAGCAAGCACACACTCATGCTGCACACGCTCACACTTAAGGCGCTCCCATAGTCCAGCAGACTGTACACAGAGCAGACTCCGCGGAGGTCCGCGTGGCTATTTGAGCCTTCATAGTCGAGCGGACCTCCGCGGACCAATTTCCTACATGTCACGCGCCAGTTTACACAATTGTCCCCACGCTGTTCAACTTCTGTCATGTCGTCGTCATCCGATGTCAAAATAAAGAGTATGTTATCTCCGTTTTCCAATATTTCGATAATAAAACGGGCAGTTTTACGCACTTGAATAACAGGTATATAGGCAGCGAGATGCAATGTACCGTATAGGCTTGAGGTGGACAGCGCTGGTGCTGAAATGACAAACACGCATTGCATGAAATAAAAGCCCCAGTTTTATTTCAAAATATTGGAAACATAACATAGAATGTTATCTCCGTTTCCAATATTTCGAAATAAAACTGGCAATTTTACACACTTCATTTAGAAAAGCCATTCAAACATCTCTCTTGGCACGGAGCGAGTGGTCAGAGTAAAATGCAGATCGGCGTCACATTAAATGCAGTTCGATGTCAACCAAAACGCCGAGCAGCGTTTTGTGTGACACCAAGTCAGCGGCGCGGATGTCCGCGCGTCAGGAAATAGGAGCTTCGCACCTGTGGGTCTGCTGTCCGCTGAGATCAAAGCTCAAAGAGCCGCGCGGACCTCCGCGGAGTCTGCTCTGTGTACAGTCTGCTGGACTATGGGAGCGCCTTTATGGCCACTAAGGAAAGGTCACTTTAAAAATAGTATAGTATAACCTGAGATTGTATAAAATAGCAATGTACAGAAAGACCCAGTGCCTCATCCGTAGCTAACAGTGTATGCACTAACACAGGACCTAGCATGTCCTCCATGCTCTGTAAATAACTTTTTTTTTTTTATCCACTTTTTCTCCCATTTTTCATATTTTTCTCCCATCCCAATTTCGTATCATCCAATTCAACCCTCCCCTGTCACGAACGCTGTTTCTTGCCTCCCACAAGCCGGCTGCAATGTGGACTAAGTCATACATAGCACAAGTCCCCTCCGGTACTTGAGGTAACAGCAGTCGCATCTTTTCACCTGCGCAGCTCGATCTCTCAGTGTCGAGGAGTAACGCGTGGGAGGCTCACGCTGCCCCCGACACTTCCTGATTCTACTGCGCAGGCGCACCAACCGACTTGTAGGAGTCGCTTGTTCACAACGTTCGATCCCCATCCTTCAGTTTTCCCTCCCCGTAATACGGCCAATGTGTATTACTGCGGACGACCAGCCAAACTGAAAAACAATGTGGAGAGCTGGATTCGAACACGCGAATCCTAGCGTCTCCACACTGGTGGCGAGTGCCTTGCCCACTACACCACCTAGCCGCCCTGCTCTGTAAATAACTTATGTACAAATACCGATATGCCCTACTATGTTACTGTTTATTGCACAATGTTGTTTATTGGATTCTATTATATGTTGTTACTACTGTATTGCACATCGTTGCGGGCAAGACCACCCGCATTTCATTGTATACTTGTATGCCGTGACAAGTAAAACTCTTGACTTGACTTGACTTGACAGGAAGGTAGGGGATAGGGATTTGGAGCAGCTCACCACTATGCTGCCTCCTACTAGTGAGCCGCTACAAATCCCTATCCCCTACCTTTCTGCTACTCTCTCCTGGAAAGCCCAGATCTATATTACTCACCTTACTGTTCCTATAAACCTCAGTGTCTCCAGCAATCATCATGAGAACGTTTTATCTGTTGGACTTAACTTAATCCGTTAACTGCTGTTGTTCTGGGTAAGCCCTAGTTGGAGAAACACAAGCCTCATATCAACTGGATCATGAGCAATGTCACAGGTCAGCCAAGTCGTCACACCCTCAGCTGTCCTCTCTGCTCCTTCTCGCCCGGGTGGCGTGTATCACTTCCGCAACGGATTTAGTTGGATTTCGGTTTCCGGGTTCGCCTGATTGGCCGCGACGGCCAATCATCATTTAATAAATGATTAAATGATACACAGCGAAATCTACGCTCTCTCATCCTGCTTTCCACAACGCGACAATATTATTAAACAGCAGCTCTGTCATTGAAGTGGGAAAAGTGAGCATTAAACAGCAGCTCTGTCATTGAAGTGGGAAAAGTGAGCATTAAACAGCAGCTCTGTCATTGAAGTGGGAAAAGTGATTAAACAGCAGCGCGTCTGCACTCAGAAGATGGCGCGACAATATTGCTCTGATTCGCAGCGGCAACGCTGCCGCTGCTGCGTGGGCGTGCCACGGCGTGTCACGTGGCCGTCGCGGCCAAATCCGTTGCGGAAGTGATACATGCGCCCGGGTGAGTTCCCTAACCGGTCTATCTGGATGTCAAAGAGGTGTTCAGTAAGCGTTACACCACATTGCTGCCTCCTCAACGTTCGTATGACTGCGCTATAGATCTGTTATCTGGTGCCATGCCTCCTCGTGGTCGTCTGTACTCACTCATTGCCCCAGAAAAAGAAGTCATGGAGACGTACTGTACATCAACAAGTCTCTAGCAGCTGGTCTCATTCGTCCGTCATCCTCTCCCGCTGGTGCCGGTGTTGTCTTTGTGGATAAGAAAGTCAAGTCACCAGACCCTGCATTGATTACAGTAATCAACTGCCACACTGATCGGTTACTAGCCCCCACTTTTCCTGTATCGCCCTGGCCAGAAGGTGTAGCTCTCCACCCAGAACCTACCTCTTAGGGTACAGTCACAGAAGCTGGCTTCCAAGTTCATCGGCCCGTTCCCAATCACAGAGGTAATCTACCGCTCTGCAGCCTGCCTCCGGCTCCCCCGCTACCTTTGTGTCCATCCCACATTCCATGTCTCCCGTGTGAAGCCAGTTGCCTCCATCCCCCTGGTCCCTTCTCCCGACCTCCATCAAGGACTCTGATGCCTACACTGTTAAGAGGCTGTTGGACATTCGCTGCCGTGGCAGGGGCCTCCAGTACCTGGTCGACCTGGGAAGGCTATGGTCCAGAGTGGTGCTGGGTTCCTGCCAGGGATATCTTGGACCCGGCACTGATCCACGTGTCAGGGTCCTGTTCTAACTCTGCCCCCCCCCCCCCCCCCTAGTCTCTCTTCCAGGCATGTAGATGTCCTTGTGTGTCTCCCACTATTCACCCCAGCTGTTGTCTATTAGTCATGTATCCCCTGTGTACTTTTGTTCCACCCCCCCCAGCCAGTCTTGTACAACAGTTTGGTAAATGAGTCTGTCCTTTCTGTTCATTACATACATCAAAATTGGTTTCCCCTGTCATCTGCTTCCTGTCTGCAATCGGGTCCACATCTCCACATCCCAGCCTGGTTCTTACTGTCCAGGGTGGTTGCATTAGCAAAGGCCTTCCCGAAGTTTTAAATACAAATGGAGTTAACAGCAGGTCTGAAAGGGCGTGGGATGCTGCTTCCCCCCCCCCCCCCCCCATTGTGGCTCTGATCCACTCCAGTTTAAATCCACCGTCTTTAGCTAGCAGTTAAAAACAAAGTTAAAAACAAAGACACTATTTTAGTATTTCCCATACATATTCTGTAACCACCCCAACCCCTTAGGGCTCCATGACAGAAGATGCTTCTCAAACCAAACCACCTGTATAATGTTGATCTTGCACAGCTTGGTCCAAAGCTTCCCATCCCATTTCACAATCCCATTTTAATGGAAAAGTACACTCTTAATATTACACTATTGCATGTAGTGTAGAAGAATCCTGAAAGCACAATGTGAACCAGCGTGCTACTGAGGAACTAGACCCTCTGTCTTGTGTCCTTCCTGTGACACTTGAGCCTTGGCCCGTCGCTGCCGTTTCCCTATCAAACACCACAGAGAAATGGCCTCACCATCCGGTCTCATCCAGTAATGACTCCATCTTCATGTCCACAAAGAGGGACAACAGAAAGCCTTAAACGCTACAAATCCACAAAGAGCTTGGGGAAGAGTTGCCGCGCACATCGGCTTCCGAAGGAAAGACGGAATTCATAAGAGGAAAAAAAGATCGATTTGTTTACATCTTAAATCCGCACCAAGGCTCAGAGAGGAAGAAAATCCCCCTCAATCCGGGGGTCTTCTTAATCTTTGTCTGCGATTGGTCTCGGGGTGTCATTGATGGCTCATTAAATGACAAAAACTATAAAAAGAAGTAATCTGCATTTTACTCCTTAGTGGTGTTTCCCGAGGCAAACGTGTTCAGTACAAACAAGCAAGGCAAGCCAACCCAAGCGACTGGAAGCGTCTAACATCCAACTAATGTTTGTCTGTCATGTCTTTTGTCGCTGTAATAAGAGGGCAAATTAACAAGGACCCCACCCGCCCCCACGAGCTGGATTACAACTGTTATAACTACTGTTTCAATGAAAAACACTGACTTTAAAATCTCCTGTCAAAACCTAAATCCCAACATAATAATAATCATCTGCTTCTCAAGGAAAGAAACGTTCCGATAAATGGAAACATTTAGTTTTCACTAAGTAGACTGTCAATGATGATGAATCTCTGACCACTAATTGCTGAAGTTGGACTGTTTTCATGACCATAAATTGACCATGACCACTGGCTGGTGCTGATACTATGTAGTTTGGGTTAGATAGCTTTGGAGCAGCCTTCTTCATCTACAACGCTAGATATTAGCTGCTCTCCAAATATATCAATGTGGATATTATCACATTTATGTTGTGTTTAACAGGCTGCTTTGCGTCAAGCGTTTTATTATTTTTTTATCCACTTTTTCTCCTCCTATTTTCTGTATTTTTCCTCCCATCCCAATTTAGTCGTTATGCCAATTCCCCCCTCCCCTTCCTGGTCGTTGCGCACATGTGCCCCCCACTGGTCGGTCTAGGGAGCCCTGAAGTCTATCACATGCTTCCTCCGATATATAGGAGACAGCCAGCAGCCTCTTTTTTCACCTGGCAGCGAGGACTCTCATTGGTGAAGTGTAACGCGTGGGAGGTCACACTACCTTCACCATTCCCTCCCTCGCTGTGCAGGCGCCCTGACCGACCTGTAGGAGTCGCTGTTTACAAAAAGGAAAACATTAAATCATTGACAACTTTAAACCTATCATTGACATGTATGTAGAGACGACCCATAGCTCCTGGGTCTGGGAGCAGACCACCCATTGGGAGCAGACGACCCATAGCTCCTGGGTCTGGGAGCAGACAACCCATAGCTCCTGGGTCTGGGAAGCAGACAAAAGCACATTCTTGCTTATGGCTACCTTCAGACTGATAGGATTATTTATGCTTACCAACAGCTGTAGCCTAAGCCGTCCAGGCAAAGTTAAGTGGCATGTGTTTAACACTACCAAAGGGTTAACCCTTTCACTGTGGCAATACATAAGGTTAACCCTTTCACTGTCACACAACAAATGGTTAACCCTTTCACAACCACACTACAGAAGGTTAACCCTTTCACTACCACACTACCGTCTGTAGTGTGCTAGTGAAAGGTTAACCTTCTGTAGTGTGGTAGTGAAAGGGTTAACATGAGTCAATCCATCCTGTTGAAAGACAACCAGAGGGGGGGGGGGGGGGGGGGGGGGCGCACGGGGAGACCTAAACTATTTGCATGGCTGGAGTCTGCCTCGCGTTTTCATCAGAGCCGTGCGCTGTGTATGCAATGCTCGACAGAACTGATTGAAAATTGTACTCATCTATCCCTCCACATAGGAATCAACCCCCTTTGCAGGCTGTACTTAAAGGCCCAATGGACTCATGAGATAAGTAAAGCACTCAATATTTGCCCAAACAGAAAGACAATTTTCATCGAATTATTTCTTGAAGGTCATTGATGACCATTTATGAGACTGAAATATTGATATTTTTTATATATAAAAAAAAAATTATGAGATCAGTGCCAACAGCTTTCTTTTTTGTCCCCCATCACCCTCACTGTACCTGGTGAATAAACTTCAATATTTCAAGGCTGGTTGACTCTGTAAACGATTTGGAAATCCATTAATTATCTCCCTGGGTAGACACTGGGAAGGCTTTCAGTGGAAAGGTTTTATTACAGTAAAAAGCAGACCAGAGTTCCTACTTGACAGTGACTTCTTAACAACGCTCTAATAGACCTATTTGAATAGAGGAAGATAGCCAAGGTGCACAGAGCGAACTGGGTCCCTGTAAGAAAAGACAAAATATTTGCCTATGTCCATATTATACGCTAGATTCCTACAGAGCTGATGTGTAACCTCTCTTTAACCTCATTGCCTGTTATTATCTATTTCAATTGAACTGAAAGAAAAATAATACCAATAAAGAAATCAGTACATTCCTTTATTTTTTTTATATCTTGTGCTCCACGAATTGCTTCACTGAGCTGTAAAATGTATTTACAAATCACCAATTCACAGATGATTGGATAATATGCATTTGAAAAAGGAGCCCAGATGCTTGGAATCGAATGCTATTTCTCATGGACCCTGAAGAGACCCATCCAATATACCCTTTGGGAGACGAATCTACAATAGCCGTCTTATTCACTCCAAACTGGAGTGGATCTAAGAAAATGTATTTCTCGAAATTCATACAAAAGACTCAACAAACTCCATCAACAAAACTGCCTTGACCACTGATGCTACCAATTTACACTTGATGAGAGAAGAGTCCCTCTTCTCGACAATCAGACTTGATACTGAATGAAGCCCAATTAGCCCATATCCAAGTCAAGGATCCGTTGTGACAAAACTAGCACAGAGGTGTCTCTGAGAAGGGGGCCGAAGCCTTAAGACACGCCAACCTAACATCGTAGTCAACAAGCTGAATTTGAAGAGGTAACACGTTTTTATGTGGCCGTCATTCAACGGGACGAGAGACGTGACCCGGGGACGATGGAAGATGAACGGAAACTTGATCATTTGATTAGAAAAGACAGTGTCCTGTATTGATCCACGTGCTGCTGATGTTTTCATTCCTCAACCCCATTATTTGTGAACTTTCCGGATAGCGTTGAGAGTACAGGATTGTAACGGTAGAAGGCTGAGCTCAGACTCATATAGGACATGAAGTAATGGTGCCAGTGGGGGTCATTTGTGGGCCGTAGGTTCTAGCTCTATCCCAAATTATAAAAGTCAGAGAGGAAGTATTAGTAGTAGTAGCACTTGACTTATCATAGCGGCTCCACCTGTACATCTGAAAGATAACCCTCAAATTGGTAAATCTGGCCCATATTGCCTTTGTATAACACTCACACTGGGCCTGAATTCCTGGAGCGATGTCTCCATCTGCTGGGAAACAAGAGGAATAGCCTCTCCAGCAAATGCAAGAGGAGTTCAATGGGAGACCATTATGGCTACAACCTACAAGCGACATGTTGTGAATTTGATCTGTGAGAGCCGGAGAGAATTAATAACAATAAAATGATGTCACAGACGCTGAAAGGGATCTGGAGTAAGTCACGTGAAAAAGTTGTACAACTTAAAACGTGAAATCATCTTTGTTCTATCATCTTGTACTTTTGTAATTGCAGTGTACAGAGTGACTTTAGAGACAAGAATTAGGCGTCTCTCTAGTGCCGCTCTTCATGAGACGCATCCAACAGGCAGAAATCTGGGGACGCTGTCATCCTGGCGCTGTCGTCGCATTACAAGGAAAAGGTGTTCTCCTCGTAAGAGGAAGTTCAGAGATCTGACAGACGAACCTGTAAAAAAGGCAGAATGAGGAAAAGCTTCAACATTCAAAACATTCACCGCAGGGCAGGTGAGTCTTTTCAACAGTCTTTCTCTCTCTGAGGCCATGCTGCTCTGTGTTGCTTATGACTACGTTTCACGACGATTTTCTGTGATGTCACAGTTACAATTAGCCTGGCGTGGGAGCCGCTCCCTCTGAGGGAAAAACTAAAACAAAACAAGTGTTTAATGAAACACCACAGACGACGGCAGGATCCCCAGCCTCCCCGTTGGCGTGGACCAAAACTTGGCCCTTTGAAGATGTAGGTTCTGTTTACCCGATAGATTTCATTAAATTAAGCCTCCATTAGGCGGCTCCTCTGCCTGATCAAAGCCATCGCTAAGAGGCACGCCGTTCTGTCCCCCACCCCCCTTAAATGTGCCGCCTCCATCAAACAGGATTTTCTTTTTTTTCTAGTTTAGGAAGGGCTTTTGGTGAAGCCGGCATCCCCTTTGGCTGTTGCCATGCCCCCTCTCAGCGGGAGGTCCAGGGCCTTTAAGACCACTCTAGGACCAACTCCATTATCCAAATGAAGCTGTGGAAAACCAGCAACAGAAAAAGCCACACATAACGCGCATAGACCTCCGGGACGTGCGTCTGATAGCTCGGACACGTTTTTTGTTTAACCCCACGGAAAAATGGCTGGGTTACTGAGGTCGACTCGGGCACCGTCTGGAAACTGAGCAGAGATGGGGGTCTCAATCTGGCACACTGGTGGCGGGAAGACTTCAAAACGGCGGGTGAACGGAAGGATGAGAGAGCAGGTTATGGGGGGGGGGGGGGGGCACCCCCAGGAGGCTAGTAGGGTTGGAGTGGTGGGAGGAGGGGGTGGCAAGGCCTTGATATCCAGGGAAAGCACAACAAAGACTGGGCTTTTTACATGAAAAAAGAGGAGATGCCCCCCCCCCCCCCCACAGAAGCCTTTAGAGCAGAGTATCATGTGCTCCCAGAGCCCGCAGGAAGTGAGGGCTGAGCTCAGCTAAAGCATTTGGCACATCTGAGAGAGGAGGCTGAAGTTCTAGCTTTGGGAGCGCTTGCGTCGGATTTACCAGAGACATAGATATAGCCTGGCGTTGATGTTAAAGTCACCACGGGTGGGCTCTCTTTCCCGCCAGTTTAACAACGGACTTCACCTTTTAAACCAACCGACGTCTGGACGTGGACACCACCGCCTCCGACCGGGGACGCGGAGGCAAAGTGTTACTGCATGGAAAACAGGCCAATGAAGCAACAATGCTGCTCTGAGTAATAAAATAACTGCTTTTCCATTCAGTATCACACACACCGTGACCCACACAGCCTTGGAGAACAATTTAAAAAAAAAACGCATCTTCGATACGAGTCTTAATGAGTCTTAGTTTTGTATGAAGCCAACTACCTCGATGTTCTGCTTGGGTTCAATTTGTAGTGTGTGGCGGTTAAGTTCCTGAACAATACAAGATGTGAGCTTTTCAGGGTTGAAATACTTCTAATTAATGTCATCATGAATTGAGATGGATCAGTGAATGTCGCTCCTTGCCGTTGCAGCTTTACTACTACGCGGTTGCAGTTTATATAATTAATATATATAGGCTACCAAAAGTGCAATTTAACAATCCTAACTCGTCCAGAATGAGGAAGCTTTCACACAACCTAAGGTAGCTTGGTTGTTCAGAGCAAATCCTTTCACTGGAAAACTGTTTACAATGCTGTGAATATACAGTTGTTAGCAAAAAAAACATCCGAGACAACATATGCTCGAACAAATGTCTTCCGGAGGCAGTGGTATTCGTGGAAAGATACAGGTTGCATCTTTTTTTATTGGTAGATATTTTTATTGGTTTTGTTACCGGGCAGTCCGGTAGAGAGAGAGAGAGAGGAAGTATGGGAGATAGACGGGGGAAGACATTCGGCAAAGGTCGCTGGGTCGCCTGAACACTTAAGGTAACTAACTTGCGTTCAGCGTTTCTCTGATTGGCCAGGTCATTTCTGGTCATGCGACATGTACGCCCACTCGTGGGACCGCAAGTTTCTACACTGGTTAAGCTTAGGCGCTCTTTCGAAGTAGGTTAAGGTTAGAGTTTGTCTTAGAGCATGGCGATCGAACGCCTGCCCTGATTCCGACGGTTAAGCTTAGGCACTCTTTCGAAGTTGGTTAAGGTTAGAGTTTGTCTTAGAGCATGGCGATAGAACGCCAGGTAGTTTGCAGGATGTTAGACCCGGAAATAGACGCAGAACTTGCTGTCCCATGATTGGCGCACATGTCACATGTCACGTGGGCGTCGTGGCCAATCAGAGAAACGCTGAACGCAAGTTAGTTACCTTAAGTGTTCACGCCGCCGGGTCTGGGAGTCGAACCCGGGACGGCCGCGTTGCACCGCAGCGCTGTACGTGGTGCGCCACCCTGGCGCCCCTCAGGTTGCATCTTTACATTTAAATGAGACAAAGGATATAAATCATGAACTAAGGCAGGGGTCAGCAACCTTTACTATCAAAAGAGACATTTTTTACCCCTCCCACAAAATAAAATGTATCTGGAGCCGCAAAACCGCTTTACCCTTAAAATTAAGATAACACAGTGTATAACGTTTTATATATAGTTATCCCCAAGCATACCCCACATTTAGCATAAAATGCCTGACGATTTCATACCCAAAGTAATTTGCAATTTATTATATATATATAGCACACAGTTTGTTGCATTTATGAAATTATAAAACAACAAAAAGAAAATGGTTGACATTTTATTGATGTTTTATTTTAAAGATACATTTTTTAGCATTTATTGCTTTTCATGGTCAGACATGAGTGACCGACAGATGAGGAGGATGAACGGGGGAGAAGAGGCGGGGAAGACATGCGACAAATGTCACCGGGAGCGGGAAGCGAACCCGGGACGGCCGCGTAGATGTGCGATGCACTAACGCGGTGCGCCACAAGGGCGCCCCTTTATTGATGTTTTTACCTGTTATAACAAAGGAAACCCTGAAACTCTTATGAAGAGGAGAAAAAAGACTGGCATGTGTAGACCTACTTTGAAATAAAACACAAGAGGAGAAAAAACACTGGCATCGGTTTCCAACTCTGACACTTTCCTTTTTTGGATGTATCCATGGTTAGCTTACTGGGGGGTCAGAAACTCAATATTAGCCACCTGCAGACGACAGGGAGAGGGGTGTGATGTATATTTTAGTTGACTAAATATTTCTTTATTTCAGTGTCACAGTAGCACCTCTATCTCCAAAATAAGAGGTGTAAAAAAACAAAACAAAAAAACAGGGAGCCACAGCAGAGTGGGTTGCTGACCCCTGAACTAAGGGATGTTACCCTACTCAGAGTCTATATTTGTGACAACAAGGTCTCTTCAACAATTCCACACAAGAAAGCCCAGAAAATTTGAGCATATAAAACACAAGGAATGCAAATTAGCTGCAATATCAGGCACAGCAGGTGCTAATTGCTTGATAATTAACTACGGCGAGTGTGGAGAAAGCTAAAGATTAATCGTCAACCAATTAAATGCCCACGGCGAGGAAAGCGAGCCTCTCTCAGAGTGGAGATCCCCTCTGTGATCTGAGTTTGCATCTCCGCAGTGAGATCTCTATCCAAAATGACTTCAGTTTGTGTGTTTGTTTGCTTCACATTTAAAATAGTGGGAGTGGGTTTGGGTCTCGACTCCGCTGTAAGGTCACCGACATTAGCCCAGAACCATACTAGATTGAACCTAGTCTGGACTTGGATGGTCTGTATCTGTGTTTGTAAGGAGTAACTGAAGAACTTGTATGTACAGAGCAATTTCTCACAGGAACAGTCTACCATACATCGTACGGCACGGTGGTGTAGTGGTTAACACTGTCGCCTCACAGCAAGAAGGTCCAGGGTTCGATTCCCGCTTGGGGACCAGGTTTCCATGATGCCAGGTACCCAGGTGGTGTATCTCCCAGGCCTTTCTGTGTGGAGTTTGCATGTTCTCCCCGTGCTCGCAAGGGTTTCCCCCCCGATAAGATAAACCCAATGGAAAAACATGCACAACAACAGATCGCTAACGCTGTGGTGTCCTTGACGAAGACGGACAGGAGCACTTGGATTGGTCGCCGGGGCGCGGCTCACGTTGACGCCCTATCTGCTCCCGGCTGCCCATGGGGGGAAGGACGACGGGATGGGTCAAGCGCAGAGACTCAATCGCATCGGCGACTGAGGAAAGACAATGCATGTGTGTGTGTGTGTATCCCGGTGTGTGTGTGCCGCTCCAATTGCATGTCCAGTTCGTTGCATGCCGAATAAAGACCCCCCTAAAAGAGGTCCTGCATTATTATTATTACTGCATTATTATAACTCAAGCACAGAGTAAAGAAAGGTTTAAAAGAGGTTATTCCTTGGGAAGGTCCTACAAAGGAATTCATTTGAAATTTATAATTTTGGATTTGCTATATCAGTAGCTCATACTAGACATAGTCGACTATGTTTCTCATAACTCCCTTTTTTAAGTTATTGTCTTTTTAATTGATTCATATCTGAGATTTTGAAATTATCGTATTCTTAACTCATTGACTGCCACACTGTTTTCCCATCTTTCGTCAATGGCGCCAGCGTTATTGACCATTTTCACGATGTTTGCGGACCCATCGTATATTCTATACTATAGCTATGGAGACATGGCTCATTTGACAGGCACTATTTATAGTCCAACACTGACAAACCAGTTAATTTCTACATACTTTCATTTGTGCACTATTCCACGCTAAACATCGCCCCTTTTCAAAATAATCCAGTATTTACTAAGCTGCGATCGTTACCAAAAGCATGTTTTAGGTTCTGTAAAATACAATGCTGTGATCAATACAAAAGCATGTTTTAGGTTCGGTAAAATAGACCTAAAATAGACCTTACCTTAGTCAGAAGGTACTCCAAAATGAATAATCCCAGTAGTTCCATCGCGATCGCCATTAGTCATGTGCATTGGGCCTGGCTATAATAGGGGAAACAATAGCTTTCAGGCGAGCAGATCAGCGACAGATAGCTGATTCACTTTGAGGGGGAGGGGATTCCTGCAGCCGGAGGTACCTCCGTACTGTAAGACAACTGAGAGACCCAGTTCAAAAGGTAGGCGATACTGCCACCTGTCGGGATTCGATCGCCATTGCAATTATAACGTAGGCAGCAGTGCCAAGGAGACACAGGCACAAGTGTTTAGAATGGTCAAATAAAAAAGGATCTAAAAATGAGAAAACTGATGGATTTAAAACATGAGAATTCTCATGTTTGGCGCAGAAAGAGTTAATGGAGGTTCAGCTTTAAAGGAAAACGCCAACATTTTGGGAAATTAGCTTATTTGCCATCTTCCCTGGAGTTAGACAAGAAGATACATACCCTTTTCTTCTCTGTGCGTGCATTAGGCTTAGGGAACAGCCGGTCCGTTAGCGTAGCTTAGCTTCATCACTGGAAGTGGGTCAGACCTTTACCCTGAAGTTCCCTACAGTCCCCTACAGTCACAAAATACGCTCCAAATACAACTCCAAAACGTTCCTGTAAACATGTTGTGACCTGTGTATTTACCACGTGGAGAAATGAAAAATAATTGAATTCGACAATTCGACTGGTCATCTGCGGGTGAACGGAGGGGGGGGGGGGTTGTTTATAATTCAATGGCCGACGTTAAATGATTTATGTAGTATGGGTGATATATTGATCAGAGCAGTTTGTATCGAAAATGGTAAAGAAAAACGCTGAAACTCACCCCAGTCTCCTCGTAGTGTTGGGCGATGAGAGTGGAGCAAACAGATCCCAATTATGGGATGTTGATCGATGCGATCCATTTCCGGTTTGTATATTACTAATACACGTCCAAATCATGTTGATTATTGAGCCCCGGGAAGATAAGCGAGTGGCCGGACGAAAATAGGGGACGGACCGAGCTACAATGGGCACTTCCGGTTTGGCAACTCGCTGATCGGCCACCAGGTGGCGGTATTGAAGCGTTGCAGAGTTGTGATGGCTCAGACAGCATCACCCAAGACTCCGTGGGTGAAATATGAATACCATGACGAAAATATGAAATATTGATCTCAAAAACGCCTTACGGAGTTATTGGCAGACAACGCATGGCGGAGAAACCCGCCTTAACACGTGATTGGCGGAGAATGGGTTAAATAACATAATTGAATAGCTTTCTTTTTAATCATTTCAAATTTGTTCATTCAAGACCCCTGTAGGATGAACTGTAATTGATCAGTGATTATGGTGACCTGATGACCTGTCCTCTAGCACCACCATCAGACCAAACCTTTAATTTTAGAATTGGCGTATCTCAAATACCTTTTGTTCAATATTTTAAAAATTTATGTGCACATTCATGAACCCTGGAGAAAGAATTCTATCCATTTTAGTGCATCTCCTGATCCGATTTCCACCAAACTTGACAAATATGTTTTCCTTACCATAGCAAGGATGCCTGTCAAGTTCTGAGTCATCTGACCTCATGGTGGCGCTATAACTAAAACGGGGCTACCGTGGACAGGGTGAGCAGCTTTAAGTACCTGGGGGTCCACATCTCAGAGGATCTGACATGGTCAACACACATAGACTCAGTCATAAAAAAGGCGAAGCAGCGCCTCTACCACCTGGGACAGTTAAGGAAGTTCAGAGTATCTGGGAAGATACTCCAGTCCTTCTACTCTGGAGCTGTAGAGAGCATCTTGACTGGAAACATCACTGCCTGGTATGGAAACAGCACGGCACAGGACAAGAAGGCCCTACAGAGAGTGGTGCGCTCAGCCGAGCGTACCACACGTATTGCACTACCACCCCTGCAGGTTCTATACAACAAGAGGTGCAAATCCAGAGCCTGCAGAATAATGAAAGACCCACACCACCCCAACAACTGCCTGTTCATGCTGCTGAGGTCAGGCAGACGCCTGCGAACCCCAGCTACTAGGACAGAGAGGCTTCGGCTCAGCTTCTTCCCCCAGGCCATCAGAGCCTTGAAAACTGAACTCTCCACACACAAGCACACACACGACACACACACTGTACACGCTCACACACTAGCAGCCACTTTAACATGAGCAAGCACACACTCATGCTGCACACGCCCACACTTATGGCCACTAAGGAAGGTCACTTTAAAAATAGTATAGTATAACCTGAGATTGTATAAAATAGCAATGTACAGAAAGACCCAGTGCCTCATCCGTAGCTAACGTGTATGCACTAACACAGGACCTAGCATGTCCTCCATGCTCTGTAAATAACTTATGTATAAATACCGATATGCCCTACTATGTTACTGTTTATTGCACAATGTTGTTTATTGGATTCTATTATATGTTGTTACTACTGTATTGCACATCGTTGCGGGCAAGACCACCCGCATTTCATTGTATACTTGTAAAACTCTTGACTTGACTTGACTTGCAATATAATAATAATGTAACATCTAGGGCGGCTACGTGGCGTAGTGGGCAAGGCGCTCGCCACGAAATCTGGAGACGCTGGGCTTGCCTGTTCGAGCCCAGCGCTCCACATTTGCTTTCAGTTTAGCTGGTCGTCCGTACTAATACACATTGGCCGTATTAGGGGGTGGGAAACTGATGGGTGGGGATCGGGCGTTGTGGACAGCGACTCCTACAGGTCGGTTGGTGCGCCTGCGCAGTAGAATCAGGAAGTGTCGGGGGCAGCGTGAGCCTCCCACGCGTTACTCCTCGCCACTGAGAGATCGAGCTGCGCAGGTGAAAAGATGCGACTGCTGTTACCTCAAGTACCGGAGGGGACTTGTGCTATGTATGACTTAGTCCACATTGCAGCCGGCTTGTGGGAGGCAAGAAACAGCGTTCGTGACAGGGGAGGGTTGAATTGGATGATACGAAATTGGGATGGGAGAAAATATAGAAAAATGGGAGAAAAAGTGGATAAAAAAAAAATAATGTAACATCTAGAATTGACGTGTTAATCATATGATGGTCCAATCATTAACCCCTTAACTCAATGGACGCCACAAACGATTATATACATGTTTGGCCGACAACCGGCTCCAGGCTAACTTTTTTCACCACCGTCCCAGAACCGTCCCGAAATACAATCTTAACCGTCCCAAAGTGAATGTAACCGCCCCAAAAATCAAATGTCGTTTCTTTACTTTGGTTTTGTCATCTATAGTTGTTATTGCCATAAGAAACACCATTCAGAGAAGGGGAGAATAAATTGATTTAGTCAAAAGGCTCCCAGGTGGAAAGATTTCACAAGAATAATTATGATTAAAAATAAATAAATATATATATAAAAAAAAGTGTTTAACAAGGTGCTAGTATAGGGATATTTGGTCACGGTGCTGTTATAGTCAACCAATTGGAGCCATGTTGATTATTCCTTCCATAGGAAAATATATTTAAATGTATTTGTATTTTATTTCGTTTTAGTTTTTTTTGTTATTACAAATGTGTGTGTTTATGGTTGAAAATGTTAGAGATAAATAAAGATCAAATCAAATCTAACCGAATAAGTTATCCCTCTCCTAACAAGAAAGAAAAACGTAGTTTAGCTTTAAACTATATAATGTCATTGCGTCCAGAGATTCCACCTTTGATAACTAAAGTAATGACACTTGACTAGTAATGAAACATGTCCCTTAGATCGCGCTGTCCTCCTGGTCGATATTGATAACTGCTGCTAAAATAAAATAAAATGAGTCGCGAGTCGAGACTCCGTGCTGCTGTTCCCAACGATTCCAATAGTATGCAACTGCAGAGCCGCAGAGCCAGGGGCGCTTTCAGGTCCGGTCACAGGCCCGCTCAACAACGCCCCCCACCCAACGGCTGAATTGCCAATGGCTGAATTGGAGTATTGCACAGTGCAATTGTTATGGTTTGTAACCGACCCCAATCGCACAACACAAGACAGGTATGAGAGTAAGCCAAGAACTGGGCATTTATTGAAACACACAGAAAACGGCACTGTCCCTTTAAGGGAGAACACAAAATACTAGAAAACAAGAAAGGGGAAAATAGGCACAGTGCCTTTAAGAGGCGAGCTGGCCAAGGGGAAGGCTAAGGGAAGGCTAACGGAACAGGGCCGGGGCAAGGGACAAGGCAGGAACAGGGAGGACTAGGAGGACTGGACAGGGAGGACTAGGAGGACTAGGAGGAGAAAACAGGGACAGAGGCCCGCGGAGGCGGGCTGGGGACAGGGAGGACTAGGAGGACTAGAGTGGGGAAACAGGGACAGAGAAAACAGACAACGCCTGGGATACAAGCATTAATGAATGTTGCTGCTCTGCAGCTTCTCCCGGGATGGTTAGTCTGGGGAAGCAGGTGGGTACGTCAGAGCCGCTCTGCAGACTTCTCTCGGCAGATCTCCGAGGTGGTAAGCGTGACCGAGAGGGAGAGAGGGAGCGGGTTAGCTCAGAGTACAGTAGGGAACAGAGCAGGTGAACAGGAGAAGTGACTTGTCCCAAAAACAGAGTAATCCAGGTGACAGAATCTTCGGTGTATATACACACTGTGAGTAAACGTCCCAAACACAAATCCACGTGATAGAATCTTCGGTGCAAATAAACACTGTGAGCGAAGTCCCAAACACAAATCCAAGTGATAATATCTTCGGTGTGTATACACACAGTGAGCGATGTTAAGGCCAAATATTATCCCAATGAACAATCCAAAAGGCTGACGCTGGGCGAGTGACAGTCTGACAAAAAGCAGGATATCTTCAGTGTCTTTAAACACACGAAAAACGAATAGGATCAAAGACAGTCATAAAAACTCACCCAGGCGCTGTGCGTAAAGAGAGTTGGATCAAAACGGGGCGAGCGCGTCGCCACGGGGAAACGGGTTGTCCAAGCGGAGGTCTGAGTGGTGCGCGACTGCTTGGAGTACGCGCCGGTACGAAGGGCGCATCTGGCGCGGAGGTCTGAGTGGTGCGCGACTGCTTGGAGTACGCGCCGGTACGGAGGGCGCATCTGGCGCGGAGGTCTGAGTGGTGCGCGTCTGCTTGGAGTACGCGCCGGTACGGAGGACGCATCTGGAGTGCGTCTGAATGCGCGTCTGGAGTGAAGAGCGCGTCTGCGCGGAAGAGCGCGCCGGCTCGGAGAGACGCATCCTCCCGTAGAGTATTAGGAAGCGATGCGCGTCTGCTGCGCGGAGGTCTGGATGCGCGTCTGGGCGTCTGCTGCGCGGAGGTCTGAATGCGCGTCTGGGCGTCTGCTGCGCGGAGGTCTGAATGCGCGTCTGGGCGTCTGCTGCGCGGAGGTCTGGATGCGCGTCTGGACGTCTGCTGCGCGGAGGTCTGAAGTGGAACACTGGAATACCTCCCGTAGAGGATTAGAGAGCGTAGTAACAATGTCTCCATCCAGGCAAACGGCGACAGGTGGCCAAAGCTTGCACCCCGTCTCACGCCGGAGATAAAACAGCAGACAGAACCAGAACTCCCGTAGGAGCCTATAGACAGAGTAACTCCCGAAGGAGTTAGGTGATAGAGATATGATACGGAATGATACGGGACGACCCGACAGGAACTGAGGGGAGAGCGAGGTACTTAAAGCCCACAGGGGAACTAATTAGAATGCACATCAGGTGCGTGAAGGTAATTGATACTTGAAACTAGAAGTGTGTGTTCGGCACCAGACCAATCAAACACATAATGACAGGTAGTCCAAGGGTGTGGTTGCTGAAGAGCAAATGAACGCGAGGGTGGGGGCTAGTGAGGTGAGGAGAATGCAATTGATTAACAGAAAACTAAAGGAACAGAGCGAGTAGGCTTAAAGGAACAGAGCGAGTAGGTGAGCAGCGGACAAAACCTCACAGCAATACTCCAATTCAGCCATTGGCAATTCAGCCGTTGGGTGGGGGGCGTTGTTGAGCGGGCCTGTGACTGGACCTGAAAGCGCCCCTGGCTCTGCGGCTCTGCAGCTGCATGCTATTCGCAAATCCAGCATGAGCCAGCTCCCGCTGCAGCTGTCGTTATCAGAACACTACACACATATCATAATGTTTACAGCAAACTGTAGTTGATCACCAGGTATGTTTTATTAACGTAGAATAATTCATATATATATATATATATGCGCGCACTGACAGTCGGCTAATTGACATTTCCTGTGAAAAAAATAAAATCCTCTCGTCCCGTTTGCGTCCCAAAAAAGATTTCTGTTCGTCCCAAATCAATATTTGATCGTCCCCGGGACGACGGGACATCGTTAGTCTCGAGCCCTGCGTTGAACGCCAACCATGTATACGTTATTTGATCGTTTTTCCTTTTTTCCGATATTTGTATTCATTATTCATCCAGGGACCTTGGTGTTACCATAGGGAATGAGTCTGAGGTCGCCAAAGTGCAATAGTGGCCACATCCAGCTAGACGGCGGTATCAAGCACCCTTTGTAACCTTGTATCTTGGCCTGTGTAATGGCCAAATGTCTTCGGTTTAATTTTTCCTTGTCGGGCGAGGCGAGCGGCTCTCCCGGTTCCATTGAAGCGTGTCAAATATCCCCGCTCCATCAAATAATCAGAAACGACCCGCCCCCCCCTTTCATGCATTCATGATGAAACATAATACCTATGATATAGATTTGATTTCGGAATAATAGCGTGTACAGGCAAGAAACGGCAACGTCTATAGTGGAATTGACGTATAAGGCTATAACTCAGCATTTCGGGAATTACCCTAGGCCGCTCTAAAACCATACTTATATTCACCACGGTATAACACGGGAAAGTATGGATGGAAACATTTATTCTTTTTCACATATTGAACGATAGATAGGTGATGTCAAATGGGCCATAGTATTGTATCCATAGCTATAATATAGAATATAGTTATAGCTCTACAAACAAGGTGACGCGCTCCTATCGTTTAAACATTAAAGCGTGGTAGTGCTATGATGGGCTCCGTCTAATTCCCGGCGGTCAATGAGTTAAAGGTCCCATATTTTGCTTTACTTTTCACTATTTGGGCAATTTTACACAATTCCTGTGAGTCTATGGAACACATCTGTGACGTACTTGGGTACGTGGGTTGGGCATTATCATTATTCCTGTATTTATGACACCATCTGAACATCAGGTTAGTATATTTATTGTGTTGTCTGTTATGTGTGGTGTTGTGTCATCTCCTAATTTCTGTTTCTATTCACAGATGCCACTCATCTCCCTGATTGGATTGGGTGCATCTGATTGGTGCACCTTGGAGCAGGCAGTGGAGATGGGTGGTTAATAGAGTGGAGATGACACAACATCGGGGCGCCTCACTCTGTCAGTTGACACTGATAGAGTTTCGTGAGGTTGCCATTGATTGACCACTGTGTGTGGATTACCTTGTGCTTTTGTTTGCCACTGTGTGTGGACTCCAGTAGCAGGATATATATAATATTGTTGTGGGCCTTAGAGCCATTTGCCTTCCTGCTTGGAAGTGAGTATATATATATATATATCTATTTGTGTTGCTCTGGTGCTAAGTAGAACACTGTATATTATATTATATCATATTGTATTATATATATATATAATTAGTATTCCCTTATACTGTAAGTGCTCTATGGCTGGGTGGTTCCCAGTGTTTACATTATATTTTGCTTAGTGGTGTTTGGTGGTATTTAGATATTGCCTGTTTGTTCTCCCCTTACCTTTCCCCTTTGTGTTTGTGCTGTGGGTTTCAATCCCCACGATAATAAATATTATTTCCCTTTTGGGAACAGTGGGTTTAAATCCCCGCTATAATAAATATAATTTACTATTTGGAACAACGCCTTGTGTTATTTTCTTTACCTGGCTGGGACCGGTGCTTTAAAAGCACTACTGGACGGGCTGGTTTTCACATACAGCCCGGTCCAGCTTATTCTATATTGTCTTGTGACATTGCTATGTGACAACATCTGTAAGTTTTTTTTCAATAAAATTCATTGTTATGTATTTTTAATCAAGTACTTTTGGTGCACCACTTTCTGCCCTTCCAGACTCCAAGCAGTTTTTCGCTTTGATTGACAGTCACCCACCTGCACTAGCAGATACGAGAGAGAGCGAGAGAGAGAGAGAGAGAGAGCCCCCCCCCCGAATCCCTCCCACCCATTCTAACCAGCCAAGCTGTTGTCTTCTCTGTGTGTATGACTCAGTTGGCTAGCTAGCGGCTAACGTTACGAGGGTGCATTGCAAAGCTTATTTAAAAGCATTGAAGTTTTCACTGCACATAGAAACAGCGCAGGGCGGAAAGCTGGGATTTATAAGCACTCTGGAGCTATGCTGTCGAACACATTTGAGGAAGTGCTGAACAGCTGAAGGTCTCTGCTGTCTGTTGTCGAAACCGCTTCCGCATTATTTCCACTCGCTCCGTTTTCAACGTATCACAGTTGTGGGCGGGCGGTGGCAGATCAGCGCCTATTCACGTCAGCGAGCGAGTCAATTCAGAATGGCTTGGTTCAGTGGGGGAGGTTCTTGTCTGAGCTGAAGTGAAGAAACGGGACTGGGTAGAGATTTCACATCTAGTCAGTGTTGGTACAACCCCACATTGCTAGAAAACAATGCAAACCCCTGGAAAAGGCCATTTATAAGATAGGGGACCTTTAAGCCTGAGCAGTCCGGTACGAAATTAATATCACCGTCATAAATAGATCAATACAGTCCGTAATATTAATTAATGTTGCGTTTCTTTTTCAAATGTAGCCAAGAGTAAAGACCCTAACCCTATCAAAACAGCAGTCAAAGTGTATATTTTCAGCACTACATTTGTTTACCAATCATTTTAAGTGTTATTAGCGAAAAATGAGTTTATAAATATCTCAGCGCATCCCGGCAGAAACCGAATGAATTAAATGGAAATAAAGGAAGCTGTCATACCTGTTTGTAGTCCTATGAAAGAAGAGATCCAGGGCTTTCGATGGGCTTTCAGATTTCATAAAACTACACTACCCAGCTCACGCCAGCCCCAGTCAAACTTTGAGCCGTCTGGCGTGAAATTATTTGTGAACGTTATTTTTCGTGGTTATGTCTGCATATGTAGCGGTTGATCGGAAATTAAGTTGAGTTGGACAATATCGGTATATCGGATATCGGTAAGAAGGCCAATATCGAACATCCCTACTTTGAACCATAGATGATAGAAACATGGGGTTTGGGTTATTGTTTTCCTACAGTCCTCCTTTATTCAGTAAACCTATTTTACTATTTAATTTGTATAGACATTAGGTGAAAGGATAAATATGTGAGTGAACTCCCTACATATTACCTACCCGTAGGTATCTATGTATCTCTTAAAAATACCTATAGGCATATGGCTCGATTTGATAATCTGTTGATTCAACTTCATCCCTACTTAAAAAAAATGTATTCTACTCATCACGTTGCATTATGTTTTGTAGCAAGTGCAGCTCACACTCACCACTACTCTTTATCTTTATATCAATCTGTAGGGTGGTCCTCTCTATAGCAGAGAAGAAAAATACACATGTTGCTATTTATTGTCAAGACATTGTTAGGTAAACTACCTACTCATATCTCCAGCATTGTATCTCATTATACCAGCAACTATAGCACTAGATCTATTAATCTGGTTATGTGAAATGTCCCCAGGGTGAACAGAGATTGGTAAAACGCCTTGTATGCACCTTGGGTTTGGAATGAGCTGCAAAACAACATAACTCTAGAATTACTCCCTCCTTTGGATACCTCTAAAGGTATAACTGCCCTGAAGGAAACAAGTTGCTGTTTTACACAACTTGACTTGAAGTAGACTATGTTATGGATAGCGCTGGTATGGCCTGTATGCCTCTCTTATTTTACTCTTTCCCATGTGTAGCTTTTCTGTATTGTATGTGATTTGTTATGTGAAATAGTTCGTTTTTTATGTGAAACTTATGCTGCCGTCTTGACCAGGAGTCCCTGGAAGAAGAGATCTTGTATCTCAATGGGACCTCCATGGCTAAATAATGGATGAATCAAATAAATAAAATAAAACAATCTATGTCTATCTATCTATTATTGTAGACTTGCTACATAACATCCAGTCAGCAGGTTTGTTCATTTGCCTTCAGCCTGCGTCATCCTCCGATGTATAGATATTGATGTATTGATTTATTCAATTTAACCTTCATTTAACTAGGCAGGTCACTTAAGCACAAATCTACAAAGACGGCATGGCTTACAACTGCAGAAGATCATAGAAATAACAATATTCTGTTTCAGGGTGGATTTTCCCTTTAAATGCTAAATAGAACCACTGGAAAATGTACAACAATGTAGTTGATATTCATAGGTTAAGAAATTAACTTGCTGGATTGCATGATGCTATGCAGGAACAGCTATTGTGCCGATTCGTTTCAATAGACATACATACCTCAAGTAGAAATCGGTTGATGAACAAACATGGACCAAAAGAGAGTAGCATTCAACCCACCAGACTGGACCTCTTATTAAGGTTTGATGGAGGTCGGAGACAGCGTCAAGAAAGACAGTGCTTTATGAATTACTAAACAAGGCCACATCCTGCAACATCAACAACACATACACAAGCACGCTCTCAATGGGCACCGCTCTGCTCGTATGCTGACCTTCAGTTTAGGTGGGAGTGTGTGTGTACGTGGGGGTTGATGGGGTTGGAGTGTGTGTGCACGTGGGGGTTGGAGTGTGTGTGTACGTGGGGGTTGATGGGGTTGGAGGGGGTGTGTGAGGCATGAGAGGAAAGAAAATTTGAGAAGGTGGTGTACATGCAAACATACAATGAAGTATAAACAGCTTGATACTTCAAAAAAGTCATATAATATCAATGAAATAAAAATAATAATAACTTAATAGTAATGGATGTGAAAACTTACTAATTGCATATTTTAAACCTGGTTTGTCAGCTGTTTTCTCAAAGAAGAAGCTTAGATCTAAATCAATACATAAAATGAGGCTAGACTTAATGTATGTGTATGTATGTAAAACTACAGTAGATAGTGTTTTGATCATTTTGGTCTCATCTCTGGCTAAATAAATATTTATTAGAAAATGTAATTACAGCACTATGTTATCAATACATATTTATAAAACTAGGCATATTTAGCCAAAATATGTTGCCAGAACATAGACATTTTATTTTCTATTTATTTATTTTTTATACCCACAACCCCACTTTGGGTCGCGACCCGTAGTTTGAGAACCGCTGGGCTAGACGATTGATATTACTTGGGTGGAAATCATCCTCTCCTCCATCCCACGAGGCTTGGATCAGAGATGCTCTTCATTTTAGTGAATTAGAAAAGATTAAATACACACTGCATGGGTCTACTGTTACATTTGTCTAAATATGACATATGACATATGTCTTTAAATATGCAGACATTGCAGTTCCAGAGTGTACCTCAGTGGAGCTGCTCTTTTATTGTTATTTGCCTTTGATTACCTAATACTAATCTGTAGCACTAACAGTCATTATTTAGCAATTTGTTTTCTTTCATGTTATTTGGGGGGGGGGGGGGATAATATTTTTTTTATCATTATTATTGTTATTATTATTAGTATAAACATGTTTTTTTTTAATCTATGGGGTTTATATGTCCTTCTCAGTTTATGCCATATGCATAATGTTTTTATATGCCAGGAAAGAAAATTACAATTAACTCATTCTGTGCCAATCACGGAAAAAGTCGGGTTAACTCGCCAACCGCTCAGCGCCAATCACGAGAAAAGTCGGGTTTTAATCGTTATTTCTTTTATTAGCTATATCCATTCATTTTTCATCCATCCAGCCTGATGTTATCATTGGGAATGGGTCTGAGCTCGCAAAACGGCAAATACCGCTACCTACGGCTTCCAGCTGGTATTGCACTCTATTTGAAATGATGTAGTTTCTTTTCTGGGCCGATCTGAGCCGTGTTTTATTTTATTTTCAGTCACAGTTTGCTCTGTTTTTATTTCTATTTTATGTTATTTGTAAAAAAGAAAAATGACCTATTCCCTGTTTTGCTTTACTTGCTTTAACACAATGATCGCCAGATGGCGCTGTGGGTGTATGGCCGTTTGTGCCAGCGCTTTGTTCAATGGGATAATGCCGGTGTTTGCAACTGCTAAAACTATATTAACACTTTGACTGCCGGGACCCGTCTTTAGACGTCTTTGCTGGCCATGCTAAAGTTGCCGGGGGACGCTGTACGTCGTCCTTATATCAATATTTCAAAAATCTGCGATCGGATTCATAATGTCCCTCCGCTGGCCTGAGATCCACCAGCAGGACCCACAGAGCTCTCTGGCGGTTCAGGAGCGCCATCTGGTGGCCGATCGGCGCAACCGCTTAACAGGAAGCGCAGTAGAGGTTTTGCTGGTCGGCCATATTACTTCCGGGCACTCGGTATAGGTTCCGGCACTCTAGCTCGTCACACTACATAGCGATCGATTGCCAATAACTCGATAAACAACATGATTTGGACGTATATACCATTATACAAGCTGGAGATGGACCGGGTAATAATATATCCCATAATGATAAAATTTCTACTCGACGATGATCGCCCAACGGCGCGCGGAGACTGGGGTGAGTTTCAGCGTGTAACGTTACCGTCTTCGATAATAACTGATATTATCAACATTTGACCCACATTAGATGATTGGTATAACGCTGCCCACGGAATTATAAACGCCCCCTCGCCCATCCGGTCAACATCAGATGACGTGTAGTAACTTCTAGAAGTACGTCTAGTTGGAATTTTTTATATCGCGCTGATTGCCATCAAACTGTATTTCATCATCAATATAATGCATTTGGGGCTATATATCACGTTCTGGAGAAAGCTGCAGAAAGAGATGAAAACATACTTATACATTAGACCATACTTTACTATGAATATGTGAATGAAAAAGTTTAACGTTGCTACACAATGAACAATACATATAGGACTTTGAATGGGCCCTAATAATGGCAATGTAGCAATAGAATTTAAAAAGTTATAGCCCTGCAAAGAAGGGGACTTTCTCCATAGACAAATAGCGCTGGCAATCTATGGTATATCATTCATTTAACCTTAGGCAACCAAAGTGTTAAATATTATAGCTATGGATCTAATAACATTGTCGATTGTCAGTGAGTTTCTTCCGGTCAACATGCAAAAAACAGATACTTTTTTCATCTGTACATTTCCGTTTTATACCGTGGTGAATATGAGTATAGTTTGAGTGATTCTGAGTAATCCCAGGAAAAGACGCGAAAACAGCGTTTTAGTGAAATTCACAAAACACGTTGCTATTCCTCGCTTGGATCAACAATCAATCTGAAATCAACGCTAGATTATCGGTATTATCTTTCATCATGCACGCATGAAAGGGAGACGGGGACGCGGGGCCACTTTTGATCGCTACCAACACACACACACACAGCACCCCGACACGCTTCGATCGCGGGAAAGAATTATCGGATCAACGCAAGATCGATAATATATAGTCCTTACCTTGTCTATGATGTACTGCAAAAAGAATAATCCAATTATCTGATCGCCATTCCAAATACTGGTCGCGTCAGTATATCCAGCGTTATCCAGCACCAGCATTGCATATGAAAGGGGGGGGGGGGGAGCCTAGTCGATGCATCGATATAAGCCGGAGTCTTACCGGAGTGTATAGACCCCGCCTGCACGGCTCAGCCGAGAAAAGAAACCACATTGTTTCAAATGGGGTGCAATAGCGGCTGCAAGGCGTTTAGGCGGCGGTATCGCACCGCTGTGGTCTCAGACAGAGTGTCACCCAGTCCTACAGCACAGCAGGATGAATTATGAATGGAAATAGCGAATAAAAGAAAAACGGATCCAATAACGAGTTTACTCGTTGTTGGCGTCCAACAATTGGCGGGCTATAACGAGTTAATTCGTTTTTGGCGCAGAAACGGTTAATACATATATTACAAAAGAAAATGTGGTGTTGCTGAAATAATCATGTGCCATGGTTTGAAAGTATCTTTTTGTTATGGAATTGGTTGTTGAGGTTTTAGGCAGTGGAGAACTTTTTACTCCATTAGTGAAGTAGTGATTTCCTGTTATAATTCTAAGAATATATCTCTGGCACAACAATAATATTTACCAAGATGCTTATGTCTCAAGTACTACATTTAGAAGAATATATCTCTGGCATCACAATAATATAGATCGCGTACTGTAGGTTTACAGTACTAGATTTACAGTAAAAGAGGTCCTGAAGCATGATTGTATGTATTACTTTTAGGACAATAATGTGGGAATTTTATAGATTTGTAAATTAAATAGATTATTATTAAATGAGGTGATATATCTTTGTCCAGGACAGCCTTAGTTCCTACAGTGATTTCCACTTAAAGATGAAGTACTGAACTGAATGGAGTACTTACAAAGTCTTTCTCCAGCTTCTCCATCTCCTGCTTGTAACTCTTCAGCCTGATGTTATACATGGCTCGACTCTGGATGGGGATCTCGCGGACCTCCAAATCCATCTGCTCCAGCTATGAATCAATGAATTCATTAATTAATCATTGCATTTATACAAAAGTGATTTTCAAGATACACAAAAGCTATTTCAAGTTCAAGTTTCAAGTTGCTTTATTAGTTGTCATACAAAAATACAGAATACTTTTATATGAAATGCTTTTTTTCTGTTATGCTCCTGAGAGTGTGCTAGATAAAAATAGATAAAGTATAAAATAGAAAGTCAAAAGTACGTAAAATAAAATGTTCAGTCAATATACATATATACAATATACAATACAGAGTAGAAAAAGATTTGTAACTGAGTTACAATACAATACAGTACAATGCAGAACTGGGATGTAGAGTGGAAATTGCCTCCTTCACCACCACTGTTTAGCACCCAACCTTGGACTATATGTGGGCTCAATGGCTGCCATACACTGCCACCAGGCACATAACACACTACACTACACACACACGGCTGAAAAGCTCTGGAGACAAGGATTGATATCAGTCTATTAATATAAGGAGAGGGATGATTAGGTGATCTTGATGTCAGAGAGCTGGGAATTTGGCCAGGAACATCGGGGAACCCTACGATAGAGACCCTGGGTTCTATAACGATTCAGTCAGGACCTTCGTTTTACCGAACGACAGCAACTGTGCAGTGTCTCTATCACCGTAACAGGGGCTGGGGTTACGTTGGTTATTTTTACACAGGGATCGAAAACACTGATCGATGCAGTGAAAGTGAACACCATTTGGGAAAGTTATAGCAGTGTGCTAAGTAATAATCGATATATCAATATGAATGTGGAAATCCATTATATACAATATAGGGCTGCAACTAATGACTAATTTGGTAGTCGACTAATCTGTCGATTATTTTTTCGATTAGTCGACAAATCGAAAACCAATTATGTAAAAAAAAAAAAAAAAAAATATATAATTTTTTTTTTTTTTTTTTTAACTACCTATCATTGTGAAAGTGGCTTCTCAGCTCTGGTCCAGCTGAAGACAGATCAGAGGAACAGATTGGACATTGAGCATGACCTCAGAGTTGCTTGTCTACCATCACCCCAGACTTTGAGACTCTTGTCAGGACCAAACAACAACATCATAACATGATGATCCCATAGCAAATTTAAATAATGACTCATGAAACATTTGAATTTGGATCTTAAGCCACTTTAAATGAAAATGTATTTGAAGAACAATACAGCAATCACTCATAACAAGATAAATAAATTAAATAATACAAATTAAAGTGGAAGTGTACTTTAAATAACTAAAAAAATAATAATAAAAAAGAAATAACTAGCAGCATCTGCCCCCAGCACCGCGGCTGATGGGGCTGTAACTTGGTCCAGGACCAGGAGGGTGACGTGGAACAGCTGTAAGGGGAGAGGGGGATGAGTCAGATCAGACAGACTTCTAGGTCTTTGTTTGCTGTGTGTGAAAGGAGTCCGTATGTGTGTGTATGTGTGTGTGTCTTACTCTGATCGCTGTGTGAGTGAGAGGAGTGTGTGTACTGTGTAATTTGTGTGTGTGTCTTACTCTGATCGCTGTGTGAGTGAGAGGTGTGTACTGTGTAATTTGTGTATGTGTCTTACTCTGATCGCTGTGTGTGAGTGAGAGGAGTGTGAATGTGTGTGTGTCTTACTCTGATCGCTGTGTGTGAGAGAGAGGAGTGTGAATGTGTGTGTGTCTTACTCTGATCGCTGTGTGTGAGTGAGAGGAGTGTGTATGTGTGTGTGTCTTACTCTGATCGCTGTGTGTGAGTGAGAGGAGTGTGTATGTGTGTGTCTTACTCTGATCGCTGTGTGTGAGTGAGAGGAGTGCGTGTGTAATGTATTGTGTGTCTAGTCTGATCATCATCTCCTGCAGGGGAACAATGTTTTCAATGTCCAAAATTTGCTATGGGATCATCATGTTATGATGTTGTCTGGAACCCTGAGAAGCCACTCTCACAAAGATAGGTAGTGCACAAAAAAAAAAAAAAGCAAAAAAAAAGGTTTTTTTTTAATGACTAATCGACGCAACAATTTGACGTCGTCGATTATGTCGACTAATCGTTGCAGCCCTACAATATAATAAATGTGTTTATTTTTTCATTAACACTTTGAGCGCCACGCCTGCTTTTCCGTTTTACCGGCTGAATGCCACCATCTGCGCCAATGTTAACGTTAATATCGCCTAATCTATGTTTTAAATTATGTGTCTAATCTGCCCATCGCATTATCAAAGACTATTTTCCAGTCAGTGCTGTCGAGGCAGATTGTTTTTTTATCGCGTCGTTTCCGTTTCAGAGCAGTTAGAAAAGCCCCTGTTATAAAAAAAAAAAACAGCTCATTCTGGAGCATTCTATGAAAATCGTCTTTTAGTGGAATATTCCACAACGTTGATATTCGTCGGCCTTTTTATGAATCGTTTTCAAATAAACGCTAGATGATCAATATTATACGTGCACGCAAGCACATTACGGCCGCGCACTGATAATCGCTCCGTTGATTTCCTCACAGACTTTTACAGTGAAACCGAAAGAGGACATTTCACAAAACAGCTTATAACTTCATCAAACTTACTCTGATTATCCTAACACTGATAACATAGAGTCCTTACCTGACATCAGATGGTATCCAACTGGTATATTCCAATTCCTGATCACCATTCGAAAAAATCGATACGTGTATGGATCCAACGCGATACTGTAGATCTCCATGATCAACAGGGATCTGAGGTTCCAGAATGAACTGTGGTAACCCCGGCTGGATCAGTGAACTGGAAAATGTGGAGTACCGGATTTATTTCCCCATTCATTTTCATTGAGTCCATTCCAAAATCACTTATGTCATCTGGGAGACGACAGGGGGCGCTTTTTTCCACAGTGATCGCCGGCGCCCCTCGGCTATACTCGGGTAGGCGCGTGTGATGCAATAATTTTTCAGACCGCTAAAAAAAAGAGAAAAAAAAAAATCCGAGAAATCTAGCAACCGCCTATAAAAAAACCAGAGAAATCTCGTGAGTGGCACGGAAAGTGTTAACACACAGTATAAAATCAACTAGGGATGGTCGTGAGTAATAAATTCCTCGATTGCTCGGAACTCAAGTCGTTTATGAGGGAACCCAATTTTAATTAAAAAATTATTTGGTTAACAAGTACAGTACGTCCACTAAAAGTGCTCGCTCTGAAATCCTGCGAGGCCTGAGTTGTTGCAGGAAGACAACAGTGGAAGCCTGAGAGAGAGTTGGAGAGGAGGATTCTATGGAGTTACCACAACGTTTGTTGCATTGGAGTAGAGCTAGCTTAGCGTTATCTACAGGTTTGAGGTCTTTGCCCAACAACAATAGCAGAGCTGTAAAATACATCAAGGCTAGTTGGTTTGTTGATTAAAAAAACGTTTGATTATCACTGAAATTTGTTGAAATTCCCATCCCAAGTTGCTACGAGCTAACACCTTATCAACGATGTCACCGCTTGTGGGGCGGCGTGGCTCAGGGGTAGAGCGGGTCGTCCAATGATCGAAGGGTTGGTGGTTCGAATCCCGCTCAAGCCCATGTACATCCCATTGCCGTTGTGTCCTTGGGCAAGACACTTAACCTACTTGCCTCGTATGAATGTGTATGCATGTGAATGAATGATGGTGGTGGTCGGAGGGGCCGTAGGCGATGATTATTCGCCACGCTTCCGTGAGTCTGCCTCGGGGCAGCTCTGGCTGCAATTGTAGCTTACCACCACCGGTATGACTGTGTATGAACGAATAATGGACTCTGTAAAGCGCTCTGGGTGTCATGAAGAGCGCTATATAAATCCAAGTCATTATTATTATCATTACCGCTATGCACTGTAAGTCGTTTTTTAATGTATTTGATGGAATAAATGAGAATAATAATTTTTTTTTAATTCAAATGGACCATGATTACCAGTAGTTTTACAGTTACAGCCTGGTTCACCGCATTATTGTAATCCTTATTTTTACTTTGCATACAGGTGCTAGAAAATCTCCCCTGTTCCCTGATCATTATATACCGTCTGACTGTACATTGACACTAAAAACACGCTAAAGTTATTGTGACAAAAATAAGATGCTCAAGATAGAACAGTAATTACGTCAAGTTGAGAGAACTCTTCCAACTTTCTGAAATGAGCGACGTCAGTGACAATAACTTTCATCTATTCCAATACTGATCATACAAAAAGACAAGACTGCTCCCCCTCTCTCCATTGTCAACTCATCAGGGATAAAAGTTGTGACAGTAAAGAGGCGTTTCCGTAAATAAATACATAATCAAATTTGAGGGACCCTTCATTGTGAAGACGTGTGTGTAGCGCAGGGCCCGACGCCGGGGTACATGTGAGGTACGGCTCGACAGGGGCCTCCGTCTGCACGGCGGGGACGGGGAACTGATCACTGTGACATCACAAGACAACCGCAAGTACAATTTGTCTGCATGTTCACTTCCCTCATTTTGTTTTCTTAAACAAACGAGACGTGAAGACTCCCACCTCAAGATGACGGCTTGAAAGGTGCCACAAGGGGTGTCACTTAAAAGCACATTATTGGAACGTAATCACGCAGGTGGAGGAGGAGGATACCGCCATGTGAAGTGTGTGTGTATGTGTGTATGTGTGTCTTATGTCAACCACCGGGACAACACAGGTGCCGTTGTCTTGTGTGTGTCTGTGTTTCCTTCAGCAGATTCATTATTTAAGAAATGGGAAGAGCAGAAAATTACTGATCAAAGACTCACCAACTCTCTGACTTCTTCCAGCTGTTTGTCGACATTTAGAACCAGCTGCGTCTTCTCCTCTGAAATGGGAAGAAAAATAAACAAATAAATACAAATAAAAAAGGAGCAGAAACATATTGATCAGTCGACGGCAGAGCAGCTCCTCATGACAACAGCCTAACTCCCCCGCAACGCCGGGAGGGGGGGGGGGGGAGAGAGAGAGAGAGAGAGAGAGAGAGAGAGAGAGAGAGAGAGAGAGAGAGAGGAGAGAGAGAGAGAGAGAGAGGTTGCAAACAGAGACACAGAGACAGTGGTTGGTTGGAGGTAAAGAGAGAGAGAAAATAACACACGAGGACGCCATTTGAAGATATATTTACACATTCTTCTCTCTCTCTGCACGACGAGCTACATTTGATGTCTGTTATTTATTGCTCTGCTGTGCGTCGGTGAGACGCCCCGCGCCGACTCAAAGGGAAGGGAGGTGTCAGCTTTGCTTGCTTGCCAGGAGTCTGAGTCCCGCTCAGAATGACTAAAGCGCTGCTCCGCACTCAACCCCACGGCTTCACTTCTGCACATTACCCGTTGAAAGTCATTAGGACTCGCGAAAAGTTCCAAAAGAAGCGTGTGTGTGTGTGTGTGTGTGTGTGTGTGTGTGTATCCAAGCCTGCTTCGCTACAGTGCATCAGACGAGAATATTATCACTTATTTTCATAAATGGGAGATCAGAGATCAGGCTACCTATGGTCATGATTAGGCTACGTAATACTACTAGTATGTGATAGTTGTGATGTTTAGATGGTTCCCTGGTAATAGTCACACCTGCATCAACATCAGCGCATTGTTTAAAGGGGTATTGTGAAAAAAAAGTTTTCGTCTATTCGGCTTTGTATGGTGTGATGGAAAAATATTATCATGTCATATAGTTCTGTGTTAAAAAAAGACATATTCTATGTCGATAGCCTTGACTAGTTAATATGATCTACTAGTATAAAGATACTAGGACGACAGTCTATGGCCATGGAAACAGAAATAAACCATGTTCTATATTTTTATACAAATTGACTCATTCTGAATTTCTACAGTTTCACTGTTTGGCTCATTTGAAATATTCCACAACAATGGCAATATTAACACACTAGGGGTAAATTATATTATAAGTACTCCTTTATGTTTGACTTAGGTTTGAAGTCTTCAGATTAATAAGAGTTCTGATTGGGCCTTTAACACTGACGATGACTTTGTCCAAAATTAGGGATGCACCAATATGAAAATTTGCGGCAGATACCGATACCGATTGTGTTATTTGAACAATCTGTATCGATATCGGCCGCAAATGTTGATATTGGTGCAGCCGTTACCGATATTTGTGCCCTGACAAAAGAAAATGTATATATATATTCAAAAAAATATATAATTAGATTTTTCAAAAATGTATGCGTCTATTCATTCCGTTTAAACCAATGGGGTTTTTCTTCACAGTTGCAGATAAAGATTAGGCTACACTAATATTATATAGTATTATACTATTATAGTATATGAATCATGTTGCAGTTACCACATGACTTGCATTTATTTAGTGTTAAAGGTCCAATCAGCAATACAACCTCAAAAATCTGTGGTTCCACCACCAAAAGAAAAACAAGAAATAGCAGCGATAGAGAAAAGGTTTCCTTCTCTTGTGACTGTATTTTGGTGATGGACTACTTTGTTGATTGACTGAGCTGTTAGAATAAATAGGAGTTTTAATAATTGTATTTATGGCTGAAAAAGTAGTTCTGTAGCGTTATGGCTTGCTCAGCACCTGTCTGCATATATCTCGCTTCAGCGTATATACACTGAATAAAAAATTCCACCAGCATTCATCTGGCCACACCCCCATCCGCTTACCTACATAAGCAGGGGTGGGGCCACACACTCATCTCCTTCTCAAATTTCAGCCACAAGCCTAGTGCTGCTCACATGCCCACTATTTAGTCTGAGGAAAGGAAGAACAAGGAGATACGTTGACATCATATCTTTATTTTCTCTCTCACTATTTTCGAGAAAATACGGCGATATTGTCTTCGTCACTGGAGTGTCTGGAAGATGATGATCATTCTAAACCTCCACCGGTTTTTTCGTATTAGGGGCTTGCGTCGCTAATATACTCCCCAAACTGCAGTCCTCCTTTGCTGCGGCTGGATGGGTTTGACCCTCCTGCTATGCAGCTAGACTGTGGAAGTCTGTTGTGAGGGACTGGTTGGTTTTCAAGCCTGGGTGAGTAATGTTTGCTTGCGAGCACCACTTGTCTGTTAGTGCTATGGGGGCTAGCTGACCATTTTTACGAAAGCCGGCCCCAGATTAGGGTCCTCTGTTCAGCCTCTTAGGCGACGGCGGGGGATCTTGGTCTGAAGCCCATTATAGTCAACTAGTGGGCCGCGACCAGGAACTGGTGATCCCAGGATTCTCTGGACGAGCGGATGCTTCTCTGTCCCGTGCAGGCCCCATCTTTCATATACAAATGAGAGTATACCCTAACGAGGAAATGTGGGCATGGATGTTCGTTATCGGAAGATCCATGTTCAAGTCGGCTGCAGCCCAGATGGGACTTGTGCTGGCTCCGCCGGATGTCTGGTAAAATCACCGTTGTAAACTGTGTTGACATCTCTTTTTCTCTTCTCTCTTAAAGGATGAGGAGGGTTTTCAGACGGCGGCCTGTCTGAAGTGTGGCTTGTTATGTCGTTTTGTACAGTTCAGGTGATAGCTGCTTAGCTTGCGTGCTAGTTGTGGCCTACCTGTTAGCCAGTCAGCTGTTAGCTGCGGCGCTAGCCCGTTGTGTCACTAGGCTAGGAAACGTTAGCTTGGTGCTATCAGTCGAGAGCGGCTGTTAGCTTGATGCTACACTGTTGAACATTGCTATGACTATAACATGCCTTAAAACACTCCGACTACGACGTCATCTTTGACAGAGGATGTTAGTCGAACCTACACCGGGAGCCCTGCCAGCGAGGACTGCGTCAACATGGAGAACCGTAGCGGCTGGGTGGCGCAGCGACGCTGCCCTCGTCGTCAACACAGGAATGCTGTGTTCAACGTCGGTGCCCTGTTAGCCAGATTGCAGTTTGCTTGGCCTGCCCTCAGGGTAGGAAAGGTCCCGAACGGACCTTAAACACTTCTTCTTCCTTCCCTTCTAAATGTTTTGTAATAACGATGTTTTCCAAAACGGGTGTTGCTGCAATACATTTAGGATACGACGCGTGTTGTGTGTGAATTGTCTTGTCACTGGTATAGCTTCTCTCTCCATACAAATCGGTTTGTTGTTTTACATGTGTAAAAATTATCTGGTTAGTTGTGTTGAGAACATCATGTGTGTTCAGGTACCGTGAACTCACAACTAAGGGGGTTAATTAACCTATAAAGCTATGCTTAGTGACATATGAGTGAAGAATGAATTCTTTTCTCAGCCTGTAATGACAATGAACAGTGTGTTCACATATTAACAGGGTTACCTGTTCAACTTGGCCTTATCAAGGGTAAGGTAGGAGGGGTGATCCCCCCGGTTTCCCTGGGGCTTCCCCACCCTCCTTTCAGACATGTTGTTTACAATATATTGTGTCACTGTGTTTGTGGGGATACGATGTAACCCTCAGCTTAATTGCTGGGGTTGTGCTAACCGCTTGAGAAACTATATTTTCCTAAAGAAAAGATTGTTTGGTCGCTTATCGTGTGTGCTTAGCAAGGCCTGTGACCGATACATAATCGAGGATTCTGTATTCTCTCGTTATGAAAAACGGTGTTCCTCTGTAGCAAGAGTGTACTTGCCATTTTTTGTTGTGATAAAGGGTTGTGTGTGTCTTGTGATCTACAACTGGGTTAGGTTTGGCCACAGAAGCACATGAGTAAGTCTGGTACCGGGGCTCTTAAGGGGGCCCTCTCTATTCTGTGTTTTTTCCTTAGTAAAAATCAGATAGCAGGTTAGCACATGAGCTGTGTGAAGCTGTTAGACACTTCATGTAGCTGACTGTGACTGTGTCATGCTCTTTTTTGTCATTACATCGTATCATGGGTGTGGGGTCATAAAGGGGTGCACTGGTCCCCTTTAAAAGACAGCTTCGTCACTTATAATTGTACTCTATTCTATTGTACTATATTCTATTGTGCTATATTTAATTTAGTTTATATCCCATCTAATTGTTGCTTATATAGAAAAGAAAGAAATAACAAACAGACACAACTTTCAAACTGAAGTGGGAAACCAACTCGGAATAAATAAATTTAAAAAAAATAAAATAAAAAATTCTGGAGCATAATGTCAACAACATGTTAAATAACAATATTTAAATAATAAATATGATTGCATGGGATCTCTGGGTAGCTGCTCAATATCATCCTTGATTTCATCCAGAGTGATATTCTCCTTCGAAATATTATTTCGCTGTCACGCTGTTACTGCTGTCATGATCACCTGTGAAGAGGCTCATTTACATAGAAAGGGGACATGCCAATTGTACCGGACGCAATGCTTACAAAACGCATGGGCCACCTCGTTTCAGCCGCTGTGCGTCCTTTGAGAGTTATATGCACCGGCTTTGCTTAGGAAAAAGCCGTGCAAACCCTTTGTGGATTCCGCCCCATGTGAATCACAAATAGCCTCATGTCACTCCCTGAGAAACACAAAGTTACAAATACATGTAGCCTCGTGTCACTCCGTCAGAAACACAAAGTTACAAATAGCCTCGTGTCACTCCGTCAGAAACACAAATAGACTCATGTCACTCCATCTGAAACACAAAGTTACAAATACATGTAGCCTTGTGTCACTCCGTCAGAAACACAAAGTTACAAATAGCCTTGTGTCACTCCGTCAGAAACACAAATAGCCTCATGTCACTCCATCAGAAACACAAAGTTACAAATAGCCTCGTGTCACTCCGTCAGAAACACAAAGTTACAAATAGCCTCGTATCACTCCGTCAGAAACACAAATAGCCTCATGTCACTCCATCAGAAACACAAAGTTACAAATAGCCTTGTGGCACTCCGTCAGAAACACAAAGTTACAAATAGCCTCGTATCACTCCGTCAGAAACACAAATAGCCTCATGTCACTCCATCAGAAACACAAAGTTACAAATAGCCTCATGTCACTCCATCAGAAACACACAGTTACAAATAGCCTCATGTCACTCCATCAGAAACACAAAGTTACAAATAGCCTTGTGTCACTCCCTCAGAAACACAAAGCAATAATTTAGAGAACCTCAACTGTCAAATATTCACATTTTCTTTTTCATGTAATTGTAGGCAGCATTCTTGAAGAACCAGTACAATGAAATGACAGCTCCTCAGAAAAAGCTTATTGTGGAATGTTCATGTCAGGAGTGTCATTTCTTCAGCTTCAGTATATCCTTTGATTGGAGTGTTTTAGGTCACCATCTCTGAACACAGCCAACTCTCAGGGCTAGATCCACAAAGAATGAATTGCATGGAGCAAGTTGCACCCTTACTTACAATTCATTATGAATTGAAAATGGGGGACCCTGATGTAAACAAGATGAAAGTCTTTCTCTGGTCTGCATCCCCTTAACAATTGTGTGTATTGAGCCACTGTGCAGAGTGATTGATTGAATGAAAATTGTATTAACAGATCGCAGAATGGGTACAATACAGTACGGCTCAATACACACAATTGTTAAGGGGATGCAGACCAGAGAAAGCCTTTCGTCTTGTTTACATCAGGGTCCCCCATTTTCAATTCATAATGAATTGTAAGTAAGGGTGCAACTTGCTCCGTGCAATCCATTCTTTGTGGATCTAGCCCTCAGTGTGTTGAGGGGGCGTGGCCTTCTGTTCCTTGAAAGGAGATGTATATTGTAATACATGAAGCTTTCAAATGTAAACAATCAAACAACAATTCATAAAACCAGTGTGATTGGTTGCTATGGGAGACTAATATTGGCTAACTGGATAAATATATTGTCACAGTTGCTGTGTATGTTTTTTTAATGATTAAAATTAACTAAACTGGAGCAAACTAGTTTCTTTACTTGTTTGTGGACTAGTTAGCTGACTAACAGCTGACTGATTAATGGGTCAATAGGGTAACTGAGTAGATTATGCATTATGTTTTCAGGGAGCAGATTAGTTATCTGAAATGGTTTGATTCGGTTGATATCCAGGGGGATAGAGATCAAATGGCTTTGGTCATCATCTTCACAACAGTTGTAACATTTTGGTGAATTTTACATCAACGTATAGCTTCTGAAAAAATAAATAAATAAAATGCAATGACATTGAAAAACACGATTTTCCTTGTACCAAATCTTTCAAAGTGATCATTCAACTGACAAGAAGAAGGTCAGGGATCGCTATAGCGAAACCCTTTCAGCTGACCGTCGTCCCATAAATAATTACCACCATTTTAAATTATTTAAATGCAGAGTGGACAAAACTCCAGCCACGGAGCGAATCACAAGGCTATCAGTACCAATGGAGGGATCACCCCGGGAAGGTCTTCATTCCTCATCGTTCCTGTGGGTCAACGCTGCCTTTTGCCAGTCATCAAATTCATTTTTAAAGCCTGTGTCTGTGGCTCACAGGCCTCCACACAGTAAACAGCCAGAGGCGCTTCTCTGCAAGGTGAGAGAGGGTGGTTGCCTGCTCAAGCTCTCTGTGCGAGCTGGAGGCCTGTGAAATATGCATGGATATATTTATTAGGAATTCTGGCCCACTGACGGGACGCACAGATGAGGAGTTTTGTAAACAAGGGGCGAAGAAGGGAAGGGGGAAAAAACACACAAGAAGCAGTAGTCAAGGTTTGAGCAAGAGGGGGATTCTATTTAATCGGTGCTGAAATATTTAAAAGCCGATGATTGACGGACAAACATTTATAACCTGAGAAAATGTCAACGTTCCGTGTCTGATGGAATGAGGCCTTCGCGTTCCATTGTGTTCTCATTCCAACCTTTTTTTCGGACTTGTGCCTTTTTGGCAGAGGGTAAACAAAGTAAATTAAATAAATAAAAACAAACACATTTCCATTGGATTCTTTGCGTGAATGAAGGCGTTATCAGTGGTTGTGCACGTGTGACACGGAGAGATGCAACAACGACGATGACAAAAGCTCTTTGTCTGGGTTATTATCCATGCATTACATGGAGGGCTGTCGATCCACGGACAAAATCCAAGCACTTCAGCAAAAGGAAGAAGGGGGGCGGGGGGTAAACAAGGGTGAAGAAAAATGTGTAGAAAGCCTTAATGAGTAGAAAGAGAATTGAAATTCAAGTGCTGCAACACTGGCAGCGGCTGAGGACACTGAACAATTACTTGTGGTTGTGACGACGGATCCCTGTGGCTTTGTCAGTATTCATTTCCACTTATTTTAACAAACTCCGCACAGATGGTGGGCGGGAAGCGATGGTGGAATCGTTCTGTTGAAGGGCCACTGGGTGTCCGCCAGGACACCAATTCCAAAACCCTGACAATTCAATCGGTCAAAAGATTTGCACGAGTTGCTGTGACCCATAAAAAAAATTGGAATTCAGTAGGGGAAGACGATGCCTAGAGAATGACACAATCAGAATTCAGCGGTGTAGACAACAACATACGTCTGTTAACTCATTGACCGCCACGCTGCCAATCTCTACTCAATGGCGCCAGTTTGTGCGCTATTCCATGCTAAACATCGCCCCAAAATAATCCAGTCTTTTTTCATAGGTCGTGAGATATGACGCATTATATGCATTATGCCCAAATCTTTCGGGTTGCTCGCCTGAAACCCCAAATACTTCCAAATCAAAGATATATACCATATACATATGTGTCTTCACAAAATCATCAAGGGGGGGGGTCGTCTTACCCCGAAACTGTGATCGTTACCAAAAGCATGTTTTAGGTCCGGTAAAATACGACACTGATCGGTACAAAAGCATGTTTTTTTTTTGTATTTTATTTTTTTATTCTTTTTTAAAACAAACATATAAACAAACATGACAACACACGATAAGATATACAAGCATTAATTGTCAGGGCACATCCAATGAGATCACATTTTGGTTAGTTGTTTTATATAAGATATACCCATAATACCTGTTATCTAAAAAAAAACCCTACATACATATGCTCAGCTCGAAACCCCCCCTCCCGGACCCCACCTTGAGAAGTACCTCCACTATCCCTCGCACCTAACCAGACACTACCATTATAAGCTAGCTTTTATTCTCTCCACCACTTCTAACCACATTGACATTTTGGATTCATTGAGACCCAGAATTCTTGCTGTAGATATTTCATGGTAAATTACATCGAGATATGTAAGAAACCAAACTTTACGGCACATTTTTTCCGGTTGAAACCAGCGTGATGCGATCAGCTTTTTGGCTACTGTGATACCCGATAAAACCAATCTCTTTAGCTGTGGATTCACTGCAAATGAATCAAAAGCATGTTTTAGGTTAAAAAAATACCAGCAGGTTACCTAAAATAGACCTTACCTCAGTCAGAAGGTACTTAAAAATTAATAAATCCCAGTCGTCCCATGGCGATCGCAATTACTCGTGTATATTGGGCATTCGATCGTCATTGCAATGGACCTATCTCAAACCCTGCCCTCTTTTCTTGATCCTCCAATCACAGCTGTCGCTTACCTCGGATTTCCTCGTACAAACAAAGTTCACAGGCAGCTCCGAGTGAGTGTTTAGAACAGGGATCAAAGGAAAAATATCAAAGGATCCAAAAACGAGAAAACTAGTTTTTGGCGCTCAAGTGTTGGCGACGAAACAGGAGTATACTAGTTTTTGGCGCCCAATGAGTTAATGTATGAGGTAGGGCTCAGGGCTGTCCGTGGCAAGCCATGTGTTTCAACTGACCCCTGTGAACGAGGCCAGGTCTTCACGTAGAAAAGAAAAAGCCATGGTCATTCCCATTCAAAGCAAAGCAACATTCCAAGAGTTAGAGGTATCAAAGGGAAAAGCTGATTTCCCTAGATCAGAACAAACTTGAGGGACCCTAAGAACCATCCAGGCAGGGGAGGAAACAAACTTTTTGGCTTACCAGCCAACTGGCGAGTTTATGAATTTTTTTACCAGCCAAGCAGATTTTTTACCAGCCATAAATAAATCGCTAATTGTAGGGCGGCTAGGTGGTGTAGTGGGCAAGGCACTCACCACCAATGTGGAGACGCTGGGTTCGCGTGTTCGAATCCAGCTCTCCACATTGTTTTCAGTTTGGCTGGTCGTCCGTACTAATACAATTGGCAGTATTAGAGGGTGGGAAACTGATGGGTGGGGATCGGGCGTTGTGGACAGCGACTCCTACAGGTCGGTTGGTGCGCCTGCGCAGTAGAATCAGGAAGTGTCGGGGGCAGCGTGAGCCTCCCACGCGTTACTCCTCGCCACTGAGAGATCGAGCTGCGCAGGTGAAAAGATGCGACTGCTGTTACCTCAAGTACCGGAGGGGACTTGTGCTATGTATGACTTAGTCCACATTGCAGCCGGCTTGTGGGAGGCAAGAAACAGCGTTCGTGACAGGGGAGGGTTGAATTGGATGATACGAAATTGGGATGGGAGAAAAATATAGAAAATGGGAGAAAAAGTGGATACAAAAAATAAATCGCTAATTGTGATAATTACTTCTTTGTATGTCTTCGTCTAAATTGATTTTCAATCATAGTAATAATCACACCGTGTCTCTACTCTTTAAAATATGTATTACCATAAAACATTAATAAGTGTCTCTACTCTTCACAATATAAAACATATTAATCACACCGTCTCTACTCTGGGCAGTGAAAGATGCTGGGCTGGACTGGGTTGGGCAGGGAAAGTTGGGCTGGTCTAGGTTGGACTGGTTTGGGCTGGACTGGGCTGGGCAGTGAAAGAACCAAGCATTTCACTGTAATGTAATAGCTAAATAAAACAACTTGAACTTGACTTGTTACATTTGCACTCTGGTTGGATGCCAAACGTATTCTGGTTGTACTGTACTTGTGCTGTATGATGACAATACATTGGAATCAAATCTCATGTCAACGCTAGGGGTTCAGCAGGTGTATTCTGAATGACAAGTATGACAACATCACTGTTGTGAAGGGCATATGGGCGAGTGGTGATATGGGGGGAAACCCGGTAATAATCAAATGTCACTCGGCTGCATTTAAGCAAAGCCACTCAGTCGTCCACTATGTTGAACGCGCGTTATGGTAGCTTGTTACATGCTAGGTAGCTAGCCGGCTAATGCTGGTTGAATCGTTAGCCTCACGCCCACTTGTCATTCTCATCCGACTCGAAGGAGACGCGTCGAGTGCTGTTGTTCGCCCCCATGTCAGACCGCACTGATATCCGAAAGCCAGGACTCTACATGCAATTATTTTCATCCACTAATGTGTTTTTGTCTAAGTTTGTCTACATTGTCAAGCCGGTGACAGGAGTCTGTAGGTCCGCATGCAGTGGTCTATCCACTTCCCCTAGATGGGCGGCATCTTCTAGAAAACAAGTGTTCATTGGAGGAGCTTAGAGAGCAACGATGATGTTCATTGGTTATGGATCATTATGAGGCGCAAATGGGAGGAATCGTAAGGGGGGAGTCAGAGTTCGGTTTGTGCCAGTGAGCGAATCAGCAGATTGCAGAATGATTTTTTTAGTTTTGTTTACTACTCGCCAGTGTGGCGAGTGCTCTTCATGAATCACTCGCCAGTGGCTGCAACGATTAGTCGACATAATCGACAACGTCGATTATAAGAAATCGTCGACGAGAAATTGTTGCGTCGATTAGTCATTAAAAAAGAAAAAAAAAATTATTTAATTTTTTTTTCTTTTTTTTTGCACTACCTATCTTTGTGAGAGTGGCTTCTCAGGGTTCCAGACAACATCATTATAACATGATGATCCCATAGCAAATTTTGGACATTGAAAACATTGTTCCCCTGCAGGAGATGATGATCAGACTAGACACACAATACATTACACACACACTCCTCTCACTCACACACAGCGATCAGAGTAAGACACACACATACACACTCCTCTCACTCACACACAGCGATCAGAGTAAGACACACACACATACACACTCCTCTCACTCACACACAGCGATCAGAGTAAGACACACACACATTCACACTCCTCAGTCTCTCTCACACACAGCGATCAGAGTAAGACACACACACATTCACACTCCTCTCACTCACACACAGCGATCAGAGTAAGACACACACACATACACAAATTACACAGTACACACCTCTCACTCACACAGCGATCAGAGTAAGACACACACAAATTACACAGTACACACACTCCTCTCACTCACACAGCGATCAGAGTAAGACACACACACATACACACACACGGACTCCCAGGCCCGGACTGGCCATCGGGAGCACCGGGAGTTTTCCCGGTGGCCTAGCCTGCACAGATTAAAAAAAATAATAATTATATAAAAAAAGAAAAGAAAAATATATATTATTATTATTATTTTTTTTTGCCAGGCCATTGTTTCTAGTTGTGGCGGCGGCGCTCAATGCATACAATTGTTAAGGGGATGCAGACCAGAGAAAGACTTTCGTCTTGTTTACATCAGGGTCCCCCATTTTTTATTCATCGTAACATATATGACATACAGATAGACAGTACTGCTCAGGCCCGGACTGGCCATCGGGAGCACAGGGAGTTTTCCCGGTGGCCTGGCCTGCACAGATTTAAAAAAATTATAATTATAAAAAAAAAAAAAAAAAAAAAAAAATTATTATTATTTTTTTTTGCCAGGCCATTGTTTCTAGTTGTGGCGGCGGCACGGCGCGATAGTTAGATAACCTAGGTGGGTGGGGAACAACCAGGATTTCACTGTCTGCGGCAGAGTTGGAGAACTATCTGACTCTCTCCCTCACGCGGATCACAATGGAGCCGTGCTGCCGCTTGTGATTGGTGGAGGCGGGACCAGGCGATACAACTGATTGACAGCGGAGGCGGCGAATGGAATGGCAGACGGCACTCAGATGCAGAATAACAGCCAGGCAATGAGCCAGGTTGATTGATTGATTGATTGAAAACTTTATTAACAGATTGCAGAATGGGTACAGTACAGTACAGCTCAATGCATACAATTGTTAAGGGGATGCAGACCAGAGAAAGACTTTCGTCTTGTTTACATCAGGGTCCCCCATTTTTTATTCATCGTAACATATATGACATACAGATAGACAGTACTGCTACATCTATACATTTATGACATACCAGATTTGCAAATACAGTACTGTTTGTGATACGAAAAGAGTCCAGAAAAGAAGTATATACATTTGACGTAGAAACTGTACATTGGAAGAGGTTGGGTAGGTGGGGGGGGGGGGGGGTACTGTACATTGGAGGTGGTTGGGTGGGTGGGGGGGAGGTTGGGTAGGAGGGGTAGGTGGGGGATACTGTACAACTGTACAAGCAACACTGTACATTGGAATATTGACAAGACCATACTTGGTCATTTTTACTGTACATTGGAGGGGGTTGTGAGGGACTCGGGAGAGATACAGTAGAGCGAAAGTCAATTAACGTTGATGTCAAGATGGACAGTGGAAGAAAAAGAAAGGGTGGAGGAGAGAGGGATAAAACAAAGAAAAAGAAAGGCCCTTACAGGAGAGAGTGGTTAACTGTATTATAATAGTAAATAGAATAATATGTTGTGCTCTTGCTTTTTTCTTTTTGAAGGTGGAGAGAGTAGCATTGCTAGTGCCACAACAGTTTTATTTGAGGTCCATAACAGTACATTGTACTAAGCAATTGTTGGCTCATTAGTTTGTGATTCACATGCACTAAAATTCACCAGAATGCAGGAAATTAAGTCTTTGTAACAAAAAATTTCCTGGTGGGGGACCCCCAGACCCCCCGCTTAAAAAGTGGCCTGATTGGGGCTATATTTCGCGCTATATCTCCCGGTATGAATTATTTCCCCAGTCCGGCCCTGCGGACTCCTCTCACACACAGCAAACAAAAGACCTAGACGTCTGTCTGATCTGACTCATCCCCCTCTCCCCTTACAGCTGTTCCACGTCACCCTCCTGGTCCTGGACCAAGTTACAGCCCCATCAGCCGCGGTGCTGGGGGCAGATGCTGCTAGTTATTTCTTTTTTATTATTATTTCTTTAGTTATTTAAAGTACACTTCCACTTTAATTTGAATTATTTAATTTATTTATCTTGTTATGAGTGATTGCTGTATTGTTCTTCAAATACATTTTCATTTAAAGTGGCTTAAGATCCAAATTCAAATGTTTCATGAGTCATTATTTTAATTTGCTATGGGATCATCATGTTATGATGTTGTTGTTTGGTCCTGACAAGAGTCTCAAAGTCTGGGGTGATGGTAGACAAGCAACTCTGAGGTCATGCTCAATGTCCAATCTGTTCCTCTGCTCTGTCTTCAGCTGGACCAGAGCTGAGAAGCCACTTTCACAAAGATAGGTAGTTTAAAAAAAAATATATATATATATATATATATATATATATATATATATATATATATATATATATATATCCTTTTTTTTTTTTTACATAATTGGTTTTCGATTAGTCGACTAATCGAAAAAATAATCGACAGATTAGTCGACTACCAAATTAGTCATTAGTTGCAGCCCTACTCGCCACACATTTGGCGAGTAAAATGGCCTAATTTCCTCCCCTGCATCCAGGCATTAGATCGAGTTGAATAGGTTCTAATATTCCAATCTAGCAGTGAAGAGATATAAACAGGTTGCTTACCAATAAGCCTCAGCATACAAATGTGCATGACATCCATACAAAGAAACGAAATCATTGATCGTAAAAAGGACAGGACCCAAAACTGAACCTTAGTTGCAGCACACCTTTAGTTATGGACAAAAAAGTAGATTGGGCTTGACCCAACTTCACATACTGACTCCTAGAAGATACAGTAGATAATCTCGAAATCAGACACAAGCATTACTATCCAAGCCAATGTTTGATCAGTTTTTTTTTAGAAGCAGGTAGTTATCAACTGTATCAAAGGCTTTTGACAAATCTACAAAGAGGGCAGCAAAATTGTTCTTATCTAATGCTGAGATAATATCATTTGTAACCAGAGTGATGGCTGGTCTAGTACTGTGTTTGGCTCTAAAACCAGAACTAAGTTTGATAGGAAAAACCTAAGTTGATTATTCACTAGGGTTTCCAGGACTTTAGTTAGGCACGGTAACCTGAAGATAGGGCAATAATTATCTAAATTATCCCTATCGCCTCCCTTATGCAAAGGAATCACTCGTGCAGATTTCTAAACTAGAGGAAATCTACCTGAAGAGATGGAAATATGAAATATATATGTTAACAGCTCAGTGATAACTGGTGCAGCCAATTTAATTAAAAAAGACTCTAAATTATCCTCGCCTGTAGAACACTTTGAATCAATGGATTGCAAAGCATCAAATACAACTAACTGTGAGAAGGGCTGGAAGGAGAAATGTGAAGTGAGGCCCGCAGGGCACACACAATCAGAACCAACATCAGCAGGACAAGGTCCATTATAGTTCCTATCAAATAAATGACCAGCCTCTGCAAAATGTCTATTGAATGCAACGCAAATTGCATTCTGATCAGAGATCACACAGTTATCAACATTGATATGTGAAGGTAAAGAATTAGATGTTTTCATTTTATTTATATTCACTGCACTCCAAAATGTTGCCGGATTAGATTGATTTATTGAATAGTTTATTGATTTAAATTAATAACACACAATTTAACAGGTATACATATCAGCCCACCATTTACTAATAGGATTAAAAAACACAATAAAGACATAGGCTTGTTTCCATTGCGGTCATTCATCATTGGTGTCCATGGAGTCATGTACTGGTGTGGACGTGGCCGTGTTTGTAGTGTCTGTGTGTCAGGATGTGTGGTATAGAATACCATGAGGGAGGACGGACGACATATTGCAGACAATTTACAATCAATTGATCAACTATTCAATACTAATACATACATTCTACAGTAGTATTCCATTTTACAAACAACAAAAGAGCAAAAGGAAAGACACATAATCCCTTTGTTATCTACTCCCAGCTTCTGCTACTCATGATCCACCTCTTTATAGATGATTTAAAAGTGGAGAAAGGGTTTATGGACTTCAACTCCATTGGTAGGCTATTCCATACTGCTGCTGAATACAGGAATGAGTTTTGGCCTATTACTCTGTTGCATTAGACTAGTATGAGTTAGTAACTAGCTCCAGCTAGTAATGAGCTTATGATTAGGGATGCACCGATCCGATATTGACATCGCGATATTAGCTGGATCAGGTATCGGTAAAAATATATATAGGATTTTTTTTTTTTTTTTTTTTTTTTTATAATAAATAAAATAAGAAATAACCATTCAGTACATTTATATCTGTGTTAATTTGTTACATTTAGTTTCACTAAGTTAGGAAAGTAATGTTTTAAGTCAAGCCTGATGTTGCCTTGCACAAAAGAATGATCCCAGTCTCTTCCACACAGTGACAGTGAAGCATACAGTTTATTAATTGAATGAATGAAGTTTATTTTCTGTCTTTGTTTACAACAAATCAAAAACACACTTGTGATCCTTTACAATTCTTTAAAAAAAAAATATATATATATATATATATATATATATATATATATATATAAAAATAAAAATAAACTTGGATTACATTTTTATTTATTTTTTACATTTCTGGAGAAAAGAAAATTGACAATGGGTATCGGATCGGTATTGGCCGATACCCAAACCCAGGTATCGGTATCGGGACTGAAAAAGTCGGATCGGTGCATCCCTACTTATGATTTTCTTACTACTGCAGTACATTTCTTTCTAATTTGCCTTTGTTGAGGGTCTCTAGAACACCTCGCATCAGGGAACAAAATAACTGGGCGCCCATCGCCAAATGCGTGTAGATTTACCGTATGGCGTCTAAAAATAATAGTCTGCCCGCCAGCTGGCATGTAATTCATATTGATACTCTTATTTTGAAAATCCTGTGCGGGTCTCATTGCCGCCTCAAGCGCAGATCCAGTCATAATATCTGGGCTCCGGCAGCTAGCAACGTTCAGGTTAATATGATACTCTTATTTTGAAAACCCTCTAGCAAGTCATATGATATCAGCCCAGTCCGTGTTGTTTCTTGAAAACAGAGCAGCGTTGTAAACAGAGCAGCGTTAACACAGCAGTGCGCCTACAGGCGCGAAATAAGTCTGTGATGTTTTTTTTCTTCTCACAACGAGTCCAATGCAGCTACATGCTTTGCACCGTCGCCATTCCTTTATGCCCACATCGCCCGAAATTAACGTTTATGTACCAATCACTACAACGTTAACGTCAGCTAACAAGCTAATCCTGATGATCAGACGAGGCAGAGCCACAGTAAACAGCACTGAGGAAAGGGAAATGGGGGGGGGGGGGCACTCTCCCCTTCCCTGTGTGTGTGTGTGTGTGTGTGCGTACGTTTGGAAAGACGACGGAGTCACTAGTCAGGACTCAGGACAGGAGTATAGTAAACTGAGGATTACTGAGGATGGACAGATAATGTTGATATTCAAATATAAAACATTTTGAGAGGAGTGGAAGTTTGAAGACAGACTACAATATGATGCAGGGGTGGTGAGTTGAAACACAGTGTGTGTGTGTGTGTGTGTGTCCCGATTCCCGACCCCACTTCTATGTTTCAATAAATTATTTGCATTTAAAACTATTAACGCTGACTCATTCCTTCAGTCCACTCAAAATTATGCTAATATTCCTTATGTTGTTTATGATATTAATTGAAAATAGCATATGAGAGTATTATATGTAATAATAACACATGGCGATATACTAAAAAGCTATTTATAATTTTTGGCTAGTAAAAAATCTGCCCGGCTGGTACTTTTAAAAATCTACCAGCCAAATGGCTGGTAAGTCAAAAAGTTAAGTTTGTTCCCTGCCTGGCATGATGATGAGACCATGCAGCATTTCTGTCATTAACCAGGACTTTGATATAACCAATATATCTGGATCAGCCTGTGCTACCAGTATTTTAAGATGGTCCAACTTCTGGTGCTGAAGGAGACTTCTAACGTTTAAACGAATCAACCCCAAACCTTTCCTTTCTTTAAAGGTATGTGGATTATTAAGAAAAGGTGGTGTGGAATCTGACTCCGGTGAGGAAGGAAATAGATGGGAATAGGCTGTAAGATGACTAATATTAAGATGGAGTGATTTACAGTAGGCCAAGGTGTTGGCTTGGGTAATGATCATGAACCATATTAGATATCATGACTTCTATTTTAGAAGTAATAGGTGGTAGAAGGAAATCAGACAACAACAGAGTATAAGCAGACAACATAATAACAGAAGTGTTGGAGGAGGAGTGATCAGCAGGACCCACAATGGGATGCATGCTCATCATAATGACCAGGAGAAGATTCTAGTGCAGGGTCATGCTGAGGTAAGTATTGATTGATTGATTGATTTATTGAATTGATTGATTGAAAATGTTATTAACAGATTGCAGAATGGGTACAATACAGAACAGCTCAATACACACAATTGTTAAGGGGATGCAGACCAGAGAAAGACTTTCGTCTTGTTTACATCAGGGTCCCCCATTTTCAATTCATCATAACATATATGACATGATGACATACAGATAGACAGTACTGCTACATCTATACATTTATGACATACCAGATTTACAAATACAGTACTGTTTGTGATACAAAAGACTCTAAAAAAGAGAGTATACATTTGACGAAGAAACTGTACATTGGAGGAGGTTGGGTAGGTGGGGTGGGGGGGGGGAAAGGAAACTGTACATTGGAGGTGGTTGGGTGGGTGGGGGGTAGGGTAACTGTACATTGGATTATCCACGCAACCTTACTTGGTCCCAAGAAGAGGGTCTCGTGTATTATTGGGTTAGGACATTTACTGTACATTGGAGGGGGTTGGGTTAGGACATTTACAGGGGCCAGTTTCGAATTGCAGTCTCTCGTAGGTGCTCTTTGAGAGTGGTTTTGAAAGTGGGTAGTGATTCACATTCCTTTACAGCTGTGGTTAGGGCGTTCCACATTGATGTGGCATAATTGCGAAACGTGTTTTGTCCCTTGTTTGAGCCAAATCTGGTTTTCACATGATTTGTGGAGCTCCCTCTGGTGTTGTGGACGTGGTATTCACTGACCTTTGGGAAGTAATTTGACATGTGGGGGTGGACGGTATAAACGGTATACGGTATAAACGGTATGAATTTGCTCTACGGTATGGATTTTGACTATACCGTGTAACCGGTAGAGCAGCTCTAAAAGAGCAATGACGTCATGTAACCACAGCGCGACTATTTCAATCGCATTTGCCCCTAAAAATAGATAGAATTAGTCATAGATAATAGATATGTGCAAGCTGGAAAAAGTTATTTAGAAGGCTTCACGCAGTGGGCGTGTCAACACGCAATTGTCATTTCATAATAAACACATATCACTGTGGCGCACAGCAAGTTTCAATTTCAGTTCCTGGCATTTTTAACCAGTGGAGAAAGGTAAGAGATGTCCCTATCGTTTTTCTTATATGAATTATTCTACGTTAATAAAACATACCTGGTGATCAACTACAGTTTGCTGTAAACATTATGATATGCGTGTAGTGTTATGATAACGACGGCTGCAGCAGTGGATTTGCGAATAGCATGCAGCTGCAGAGCCGCAGAACCATGGGCGCTTTTAGGTCTGGTCACAGGCCCGCTCAACAGCGCCTCCCCACCCAACGGCTGAATTGCCAATGGCTCCTGAAAGCGCCCATGGTTCTGCGGCTCTGCAGCTACATATGCTTCTAGCAAAATCCAGCATCCAGCCTCGCTGTTTGCAATGGGAGCAGCACGGAGTCTCGACTCGGGACTTATTTTATTTGGAATATAATGACTTTATACGCAAAAGTAGCCTAGTTTTAAGTTAAAATGCCTTGAGGATGTCATTCTTTATATAGCCTGCCTATCAGGCAAAAAAAATATTCTAACGGAAACACTGATACCGTGATATATACCGTTACCGTCTATGCTTCAAATTATACCGTGATATAAATGTTAGACCATACCGTCCACCCGACAGTGCATGGGTAACTTAGTTGTGTAGTGTATCTTGTAGACCAGGAGCATTGCAAGTTGCTGTACTCTGTCGTCTACTCTAAGCCATCCTAGGTTGTCAAAGTAAAGTATCAGTCTGAATTAAAAGCAATGTACTTGATACAATTATGTGTACGCTGTTGAATGCCCCTGAGACTGGGATGCAGGCTATCCAGTTTATAGAGGTCATATCTGGTACTGTTTACTTACTCATAGTAGGCTATATAAGTATATATTAAGATTAAGTGTTTTATTGCCCATATCTATTGTAACGTATAATAATATAACTGATATGGAATACAGACCATCATCTGCACCTTTGATTACACTGTTTGCTCATATTCAGAGTTAATTATATTGTTTTTTTACACTGCTTATTTTTATCTTTACTATAATATTTTTGCCTATATTTAGGTCTTCTACTATTACCATGCCGATACCTGTACCTCCCGTGCTGCTAATACGCCCGATTTTCCTCAAGGGGATCAATAAAGAAATATCTTATCTTAAATCACAGCATGGCCTACAATCTCCAAATAGTAGAACGCTGCAATAGTTGATAAAGGTGAAATGTGTCGGGCGGCTAGGTGGTGTAGTGGGCAAGGCACTCGCCACCAGTGTGGAGACGCTAGGATTCGCGTGTTCGAATCCAGCTCTCCACATTGTTTTCAGTTTAGCTGGTCGTCCGCAGTAATACACATTGGCCGTATTACGGGGAGGGAAAACTGAAGGGTGGGGATCGAACGTTGTGAACAAGCGACTCCTACAAGTCGGTTGGTGCGCCTGCGCAGTAGAATCAGGAAGTGTCGGGGGCAGCGTGAGCCTCCCACGCGTTACTCCTCGACACTGAGAGATCGAGCTGCGCAGGTGAAAAGATGCGACTGCTGTTACCTCAAGTACCGGAGGGGACTTGTGCTATGTATGACTTAGTCCACATTGCAGCCGGCTTGTGGGAGGCAAGAAACAGCGTTCGTGACAGGGGAGGGTTGAATTGGATGATACGAAATTGGGATGGGAGAAAATATAGAAAAATGGGAGAAAAAGTGGATAATAAAAAAAAAAAAAAAAAAAGTGAAATGTGTCAAAATAACATTGTAAATTAAGTATTGTGGTGCTGTGGAGATGCTCTGACCAACAAACCATGATCTGCAGTTTTAAGAAAACATCTTTGTTTTATACAGACCTCCACAAAAATCACATCATCATTTTATTTTGACTGATATAATTGTGATATGATTCACGGTATTATAGGGAATGATTACTTTTGCTTCATAAATGTCCTTTTCATGGAAAAAGTATTAAAGTGATCATGATGTGATGATGCAAAACCGCCTGTCGATCATAGGATGGGAAATATAATTTATTATTTCTTGAAAAATACATCTCAAAGCTATTATTTAAGCTGTTTTTAAGGTTCCTTATTCACCTTATTCACACGGCACCATATCGGTTGATGCGCTGGGAAGATGTGGAAGTGCCCGTTAGGGATGGGTACCGAATTCGGTACTTTTGAGGTACCGAACCGAAAGACGTCGGTACTACCGAGTATCGAATCAAGTGAGACATTTTTTTTCATTTTTTTTTCATGTCAACGTTCACACGCACTTACCTAGGATTTGACTTGATTCAACAACAAAGCAGTCGGAGCAATGACAAGCCGAAAACTGTCGAAATTGTAGTTATTTGAAGTTTGGATTTTTTTTTTTCGACTGAGGTAGGTAAATTACATTTCTTGAGACTAAAGTACCGAAAAAAGGTACCGTTGGGTACCGGTATCGATTCACAGGTACCGGTACCGGTATCGGTTCAAATGTGAAAGGTACCCATCCCTAGTGCCCGTTCACTTCAATGTTAAAACCTTGCCATAAAAATACCACTTCAACGACCATAGTCAAAACAACAGGTAAAAGAATTGGTCCAAGAGACCCAGACTTTCTTGTAGCGATGGACCGACAATCAACTAGCCGACCACCACTGTCTTGCATGGTTACGTTGCTATGGTAGCATAATGCGATGGCATTTTGTTTTCCCATGGCAACATACAGGATCTCCTCATGTTGCTAATGTGTGCTGTCCACTTATGTACCGATGGTTATTTCCAACCAATATTATACTAATTATATGGAAGACATTAGGGGTGTAAAGGTATACGTATCCGTACCAAACCAAACCGTTTCAGTGTGTACCGTACCGTACCGAACGGCTGTGTAGTGTACCGAATGAATACAACGGTATGTTAACGACTAACGACCGCCCACCGGGGGCTGTTTTTTTTCACAATCTAATTATAATTATTATTATTTTTGAATTTTTTTACAAGACTATTATTAATTTCCAATATAGAATATTCGTTGACAGCCCTACAAGTACAATTAGTTACTGCACACTACATCACCCCTGAGTGGAACATGGAAAGCCAAACTTTCCCCACTGTACCGAAAACCCGTACCGAACCTTGACTTCAAAACCGAGGTACGTACCGTAGCGTGGTTTTTGTGTACCGTTACACCCCTAGAAGACATCTTAGATGGACCGGAGGAAATGATCATGATGCTATTTTATTTATTTGTATTTAATTTGTACTTTATTTAAACTCGAAAGTCAATTGAGGAGGACCCTCATTTTCAGCGTTAAGTCAGAGTGTTATATAAAAAGTTTATATAATGGTGTCACAAATCCAAACACTTACACAAATGTGAAAAAATATAAATACAGTAGTAGCCGCATCATGTAATAGTAATAGAATCAAGTAAAACAACTACAGGTAGACAGTGAACGACCATTGATCAAAAATCTAAAATGTCCAAGAGAGAGAAGGGAACTCAATTTGACAGTAGGTCAAGTTGTAAGATTCCATGCTGCATCAACACAAAAGGTCTTTCCATGCTCAGTCCTTACATAAAGCTGGTCTGGAACCAGTCACTGGAGCATGTTATGCGAGGAACAGATACACCAGGGTTCTAATGAGGGTTTGGTCACTGATGCTGAAGTAAAGGACCAGTGAAGTTATGACATGTAGGCTAGATGTAAGCTATGTTTAATTAATGTTACTAACATAAGCTTCTGTTCTGTAAGGGCCACACATTTTGATACTAACAATATATTTGATACTATACTTCAGAGAGTTTGGTACCGTCTTACTTAAATAGTATTCAAGTAGCATGATGTAACACAAAAATATGATAAAATGCTGTGTTTAAAGAAAACTCAACAATACCGATACAAGCTCAGACAGCTAACAGAGGAGCATGCTGGGTAACATACAGGTAACAGCTCATACAGCTAACAGGGGAGCATGCTGGGTAACATAAAGGTAACAGCTGCATTAGAAAAACTGTAACCTGGGGCAAGTATGGCACAGTGTGTATGGCAGCCAAGTGTCAGACAGCTCTCACAGAAGAATCCCACAGTGTTCTCTTCCTTCCTCACTGTCTACACCTCCTCATCTTCCTGTATCACTACCAGGGTTTCCGTTAGAATCTTTTTTTGCAGGTCTGAGTGTCCGGTAGATTTCAATCTACCGGACAAATGGGATAAATTCCGGTCAGAGTTTATTGAGCTTAAAAACAATTGATAGGCCTATATAAAGAATGACATCCTCAAGGCATTTATAATATTTTAACTTAAAACTAGGCTACTTTTGCGTATATACAGTCATTAATATATTCCAAATAAAATAAGTCCCTCGAGACTTCGTGCTGCTGCCGACTTGAGGTGTCGGTGGGCAGTCTGCCCGACATTAATAAACAGCAGTCTGTTATAATCACATTTTTATGAGCTAACGAATTCCGTTATATTGGACATTTGTATTAATTATATCAAGCGAAGAACTGAGAAATTTGGCAGAGAGAGACGGCAACATTATCGTGGGTTTGCGCCGTGATGTATATCTCCACCTCCCAACGACTTGGTGCTGGTCATAATGTCCGGTGAAAATAATTCCCTCTAAGCACAATTTGATTTTTTGAATTATATTAAAATAGGCTAAAATTAAATAGCATATGCGATGAACGAAACAATCATTACATTTGTTTCATCGTTGCTTCACCAAGCAGGTCTGTCTAATAATGCCAACGATGTGTCAGCGCGAGCTTGCTGCTAGATTTACGAGAAGCATGGAGCTGACACATCGTTGTCATAGACAGACCTGCTTGGTGAAGCAACCAACGATGAAACAAATGTAATGATTGTTTCGTTCATCGCATAGGCTATTTAATTTGAGCCTATTTTAATACAATTCAAATAATCAAATTGTGCTTAGAGGGAATTATTTTCACCGGACATTATGACCGGAGAGATTAAATATGTCGGACTTCAACAGATTTTGCCGGTGAAATACCGGTAATTACCGGCTAACGGAAACGCTGATCACTACACCTCCTCCTCTTCCTTCTCACTGTCTACACCTCCTCCTCTTCCTTCTCACTGTCTACACCTCCTCCTCTTCCTTCTCACCGTCTACACCTCCTCTTCCTTCTCACTGTCTACACCTCCTCTTCCTTCCTCACTGTCTACACCTCCTCCTCTTCCTTCTCACTGTATACACCTCCTCTTCCTTCTCACTGTCTACACCTCCTCCTCTTCCTTCTCACTGTCTACACCTCCTCCTTCTCACTGTCTACACCTCCTCCTCTTCCTTCTCACTGTCTACACCTCCTCTTCCTTCTCACTGTCTACACCTCCTCTTCCTTCTCACTGTCTACACCTCCTCCTCTTCCTTCTCACTGTCTACACCTCCTCCTCATCCTTCCTCACTGTCTACACCTCCTCCTCTTCCTTCCTCACCGTCTACACCTCCTCTTCCTTCTCACTGTCTACACCTCCTCTTCCTTCTCACTGTCTACACCTCCTCTTCCTTCTCACTGTCTACACCTCCTCATCTTCCTTCTCACTGTCTACACCTCCTCCTCTTCCTTCTCACTGTCTACACCTCCTCTTCCTTCTCACTGTCTACACCTCCTCCTCTTCCTTCTCACTGTCTACACCTCCTCCTCGTCCTTCCTCACTGTCTACACCTCCTCCTCTTCCTTCCTCACCGTCTACACCTCCTCTTCCTTCTCACTGTCTACACCTCCTCCTCTTCCTTCTCACTGTCTACACCTCCTCTTCCTTCTCACTGTCTACACCTCCTCATCTTCCTGTATCACTGTCTACACCTCCTCTTCCTTCTCACTGTCTACACCTCCTCTTCCTTCTCACTGTCTACACCTCCTCCTCTTCCTTCTCACTGTCTACACCTCCTCTTCCTTCTCACTGTCTACACCTCCTCCTCTTCCTTCTCACTGTCTACACCTCCTCCTCTTAATTGCTCACTGTCTACACCTCCTCCTCTTAATTGTTCACTGTCTACACCTCCTCCTCTTCCTTCTCACTGTCTACACCTCCTCCTCTTAATTGTTCACTGTCTACAACTCCTCCTCTTAATTGCTCACTGTCTACACCTCCTCCTCTTAATTGCTCACGTCTACATCTCCTCTTCTTAATTGCTCACCGTCTACATCTCTTCTTAATTGCTCACCGTCTACACCTCCTCCTCTTAATTGCTCACTGTCTACACCTCCTCCTCGTAATTGCTCACTGTCTACACCTCCTCGTAATTGTTCACTGTCTACACCTCTTCCTTCTCACTGTCTACACCTCCTCCTCTTCCTGTATCACTGTCTAGCTGAGATAAAGAATATACTGAGGCTGGATGAACTGCTTCATCTCCTTCAAAGAACAAGTCTTGTTCAGGAACAAGTTGCTCGTCAGGTACAACTGGACCTGAAAGCTGCAAGCAGTGACAGAAGGGGTCCAGAGTATTAAAAGAACACTGAAGAAGTAGGAGCATTGAAACAGAGGTATTGTCTACAGTATCTGACATTAGGGCTGCAACTAATGACTATTTTGGTAGTCGACTAATCTGTCGATTCTTTTTTCGATTAGTCGACTAATCGAAAAACAATTATATATTAAAAATATATATATATAATTAAAAAAAATTGCACTACCTATCTTTGTGAAAGTGGCTTCTCAGCTCTGGTCCAGCTGAAGACAGAGCAGAGGAACAGATTGGACATTGAGCATGACCTCAGAGTTGCTTTGAGACTCTTGTCAGGACCAAACAACATCCCCAGTTATCCCATTAGTTCCCCCAAACTTACTGTCGGTCTGTTATGTTAAGCTAAGAAGTCTTCAGCTGGCTGGACCAGAGCTGAGAAGCCACTTTCACAAAGATAGGTAGTGCAAAAAAAAATTAAATAAAGTATAAAGTATTATTTTTTTTAATGACTAATCGACGCAACAATTCCTCGTCAACGATTTTTTTATAATCGACATCGTCGATTATGTCGACTAATCGTTGCAGCCCTACCTGACATACAACATTATGGTGACGTGGACCAATGGTTAATCTGGCCACTTTAGAAGGAACACTGCCCTGTGGGTAGATTTTAAAATAACTTCACAGATATGGCTTGTTACCTTTACAGTACCTCTACTCTACAATGTATGACTGAACTCAAACAGTCTATGAGTTATGGCCAATTGTGTCTTAGGACACTCAATTTGTCAAGTTCCATCGGTTACTTTGGGTAATGCAGTTTATCCGGTCGAGTGATTTCATTTAATTAAAGTTCTTGATTTTTGCATCACCAATAAATGACTTATTTGCAATATTTGAATCTTTTCAAATCCTTTTTCAAATTGTAGGGTTGCATTAACTCAATCTGCGCCAACAACGTTTATATACGTGTTTGCTCGCCAACTGTTGAACGCCATTGGTATATATATTTAGATTTGAATATTCTATTCAATGTCACGGACCTGTATGTTGCCGTTAAAAGGCATACTGGGACCCCGAGGGTGCAGTACCGGCCAGATCCGGCTAGGTGGCAGTATCGAGAGTGCAGTAAACCCTGTTCCAGACCGTGTGTTACATTTAAATCTCACCGGGCGGAGAATGTTAGTACAGGGAAGCCTAGAGGTTCACTCGATCACATTGAAAAGTGTCCGGGACACTCAATGCATGTGTTGTGCCGGATTATGTCGTGGACCAGATACAGATGGACCAGATGGCGATCAAACAATTGCAATATTCTTTTTGGAATAGCCCCGGTCAAAGGTAAGGACTATCTGACGTCAATTCCAGCTTGATCCTGCAATGTTTTCATATCGATCCAGCTGATCAGCATGTGTAGTATTACTTGCCGATTGCCGTTACTGGCAATCAAAGCATCAGAAACGCCCCACCCCCTTTCATGCATTCATGATGGAACATAATACCTATATTGTAGATTTGATTCCGGAACAATAGCGGGTTCAGGCAAGAAATGGCAGCGTCTACAATGGAATTGACGTGTAGGGCTATAACTCAGCATTTCATGAATTACCCTAGGCTAGACCGCTCTAAAACCATACTTATATTCACCACGGTATAACACGGGAACGTATGGATGGAAGAATTATCTCTTTTTTCATGGCTATAATATAGAATATATACAGTTAATATTGTGAATCATATCACAATTGCATCATTAGTATAAAAAAAAATCCTAATTGCGGTACGCATTCGGGGGATGTGTGTATTGTTCGGATATATAACGTTACGTTAGCTATGAGCTAACTAACTTTAGCCGCAAGCTAACTAATGTTAGCCGCAAGCTAACTAATGTTAGCCGCAAGCTAACCGTGGAAACGCTCAGAGAAGTGACTCCACGACACCAGTTCGATTAGTGGGGAAGGGGGGTATATTGACAAGTTAATACTTTGACAAATGTTGCCTATATTTTTCAGTCAGTTCGGTATACATTATTAAAAGGTAAACCTTTTTTTTTACCAAATAAATGAGAAGCATGTTTAAATCAGCAATGTCTCCCCTCTTGCTGTACCAAAATCTCTCCCAGCTCTAATCGTCAGTCAAAATAATGTGCCTGATGTCAAATGGCCTCATTCTTTCAGTTTTTGCATGACTACGTCCTTGAGAATAACTGAAAAGTTGGATTCTTTTTAGGCTATCTTATGTTGATGTATGGTATTTTTGGAGTGTTACATTTTTGTAAAATAAAAAACAACGTATACCGAACCGAAAACCATAAACCTAAAACCGTGATACGAACCGAACCGTCGATTTTGTGAACCGTTCCACCCCTACTAATTGCATTTTAATTTTTTTTATCGTTCAGCCATGTATCTGTCACTGGGCCTCTGTGACTCATAGGCAGTTACCACCTTGCCTAACATCTTTTCCAGGGGAAACAAGTCAGTATATGTGCATACATTACTAGCCTGCATCAAGGTAGAACAATTATAGACTATCTTGGCTGTGATTTTTCTTTGAGAAGCCATGTCCTGAGTGAGTCTTTGGACAAAGGCAGTGAGTAGACCAGGTTTCATTCTAGTCCTAGTCTCACTGCACCTCAGAGGAGGATGCATCATTTTATAGTTGAACTCTTCTCACATCAATACGACTTTGAATTTTGTGTCCAATTTATATTCAGTGATCCCCATGACCCAACTCAGATATCACAAAATGATTTACACCTACACGAAATTCAGATGGCGAGATGGACCTGGAATGGCTGCCGGCGAGAAACAAAATCAAAGCTTGTATTGTTTTCAAGATGGAAGCAGTCTAGTTTTATAATAATGCCTTTCAGCAGGCCTGTAGAGGCCTAATGGGTGGTGGATGAATAGGAGAGAATAGAACCACAGTCAAACCAAAGATTGATTATCCACTCTAACTACCCTTTTTACGCTGGCCTGGCATCCCAGCAAACCTTAAAATTATGGATTAGATATGGATTGTTCTTCCAAACAGCCTCATCCACTGAAGCTTTGCAAAGCAAAATGTAGATCCGCTCTCACTAAACAGGCCTTTCCCACAGAGTAGAACTGCTTCACTGTCTCACGTGCGTGAATGAGAAATTATTTTCCCATCCTCAAATGTAGGTAGCCTACGTATATTCCAAGACTTCGCTATAACCACTATCATTCGGTTGGAGAAACAAGAAACCCGTCCATCTGTGTCATCACATCACAGGTTGTTTTGAAGATAGTGTGAATCGTGATGCATGAAATATGAGTGTCAGTTGAAAATTAGGGTAAGGTTTCAGTTGTATAATGTATCACACATCCCACTAGGGTGAAAATCATAATATTGCCTGGTAGTGCAATATTCACATCATAATATGGCCTGCAATATCCAAATCATAATATGGCCTGGTGGTGCAATATTCACATCATAATATTGCCTGGTAGTGCAAATCACAATATGGCCTGCGTAGCAATATCCACATCATAATATGGCCTGGTGGTGGTGCAATATTCACATCATAATATGGCCTGGTAGTGCAATATCTAAATCAAAATATGGCCTGGTAGTGCAATATTCATATCATAATATGGCCTGGTAGTGCAATATCTAGGGCTGTCTTAAATACTTCGAAGCTTCGAAGCTTCGTTCGATGGCACAAGCTTCGAACATTAAAAAAAATCGAAGTTTAAAAAAAAAATATATATATATATATATATATATATATTTTTTTTTTCAAAAAAAACTTTCAAAATTTTTATTTTTACTTCTGTGTGTGTGTGTGTGTGTGTGTGTGTGTGTGTGTGTGTGTGTGTGTGTGTGTGTGTGTGTGTGTGTGTGTGTGTGTGTGTGTGTGTGTGTGTGTGTGTGTGTGTGTGTGTGTGTGTGTGTGTGTGTGTGTGTGTGTGTGTGTGTGTGCATGGGGCCATTGGGTGGGGCCGGGGGACAAATACACTGGAGGAAAGGAACCCAGCTCAGCACTGCCCAAATTATATAATCACTATTGCCTGTTTGAAGGATATCATCCTCAAACACATATACACCACCTACACGCCTATTCTCAGTCCTTGCCCCACAATGGTGGAATGAACTACCCACCCCAGTTAGGACAGCCGAATCCCGTCCAATCTTTCGCCGTCGACTAAAGACGCACTTCTTCAACCATTATCTGAAATAAAATAAAAAAAATCTAACCCTAACTAACCTTACTGTCATGCACTTGTCCTAATAAACTAACCTACACTGTAACACGCAACACTTTGATGAATATTGTTACTCAGCTGATAGAGTTGTATCCTTCCTGATGACCTGTCGTACAGAACTTGTAAGTCGCTTTGGATAAAAGCGTCAGCTAAATGACTAAATGTAAATGTGAATGTAAATGCCTTGTAGAATTCCAAACATAAGAAAGATACTGGGATGAATAAACAAAATAGGAAATAAAATGTAGAAATGCATGCAATACATAAATAAATATGAATCTCCATATATGAAATAGAACATTTAGATAAGGTGCTACTGAGATGTTTTGGTGAGTTCTTTGTTCTTTTGTGGAAGTAGCCCTTCTTAAAAATGCATGAACATTCACTGATAATTGGTCTGTAGTGGAGTCTACAAGGTCTACATTGCCGGACCATGTAGAATCCGGACCTTGTAGACTGACATAATTCTGTGCATAGTTTAGTCTACACAGGCCACATTTCAAATAATCAAAATCAAAAATACTTCATTCATCTTAAACATTCTTGATTTGGGGGATTGGTAGTTCCCATGAAATCTGAAGTTGTTCAAACGACAACAGCGATCCACCTTGAATTAAATCACACAGCCGTGTTGGCTGCGTCACAGTCACGAAAGGGGCTACTTACGGTAATTCATTAATCCAATCCACTTTATTTATAGAGCACATTTAAAAACAACAAAGTTTACCAAAGTGCTGTATAATTCCCACAACATAAGATAAAAAAATAAATAAAAAAAGTATATAAAAAAAAATTCGAAGCTTCGAATTAAAATCGAAGCTCGGCCCCGAAACTTCGATTGCCAAAAAAAAATTCGAAGGTCAGCCCTAGCAATATCTAAATCACAATATGGCCTGGTAGTGCAATATCTAAATCACAGGAGGCTGCAATATTTGTTAATAAATACCATTATAAAAGAAGTATTGTAGTGCTGCAGAGATGTCCCTGGCTACAAATCATATTCTACAGATGATTGGATGAAGTTTGGTACAGATTCCTGCAAAATATCACACCATGATAATCTTCATGTTTGAACATTTGAATAATTAAGCAAGAATTTTATCATTACTTCTGAATCATAGCAATATATCTGTCAAAATAATCACAATAAGCCTAGATTTTTACTAGAGGACACAATTAGATCATCATGATTCGTTTTTAAGTTTAAATATCAACATTATCTGGCCATCCTCAGTAAATAGTAATACTATCAAACTCCTCTGATCTCATCTGGTCTTTCCAAAGACTAGAGATGGGACTTGCGCACACACACATGCACACAGAAAGGGAGAATGGCTTATACAGTAGCAGACTTAATGATTTTAGAATATTTCAGCTAATGAAGTTAAATGTTTATAATCATCAACCAGTGTTTCCGATTAATTACCTAGACTGTGGCGGCCTGCCACAGTTGTATAATGAACCAAAAAAAATATATATAAAAAAAATTGCCAATAATTAGGGATGTATCAGTAGTATTGTCAGTGGTAGTAGTCGTAATAGTACCGTAATTCCTCTAATAGTAACCGGTATTCAAATACAAGCCGGGTCTCTATTAATGGCCGGGTGCGCTCTTGAGCTAAGCAATTATAAGCCGGCCTCCTAATACAAGCCGGGTTACTAATATACTGAGCTGCATACTGAGCTAGTTACTTGATTTCACTTTGAAAACGTTGAAATGACCAGTGACCACCTGTAATTGCACTGTTTACTATTTCATACAGTACTTGGTTTCAATAAATGAACCCAGTACATTTTACTGGGTTCAAACTGACACAAAATGTTGCTTTATTCATTATGATCTGTTTGAAAATTAGAAATATAGGCCTCTCTCTTATACATGCCTCCTCCTAATACAAGCCTGGTACCCGCTACAGTTGAAACAAATACAAGCCGGGGTTACTATTAGAGGAATTACGGTAATCCACTATATATTTTTTTCTTTCTAAAAAATAAGCCAGTTCAACACAGGTAAACACTTTTACTTCATTTCTTTGATGACTCAAATGTATGCTCTAGTCCAGTGGTTCCCAAACCTCTCCTCGAGACACCCCAGCCGTTCCATGTATTTGTTAAATTCCACCACCAGCACACCTGATTCAACCAATAAAGGGCTAGTTAAGTTGAATCAGGTGTGCTGGTGGTGGAATTTAACAAATACATTGAATGGCTGGGGTGCTTCGAGGAGAGGATTGGGAAGCACTAGTCTAGTCGATTTTGTGTTTTGAGCACAAAGTTCATCATAGATCTAGCCTCTTTATTTTGCTCTCAAAGTGCACCAGATTGATGCATTTAACTTTAAAATGTACAAAAAAGAGACCGCCCTAGAGGGTCGGAGGTTCACCCCCCATAGTCTCTGAAAATCCTGTGGGAAACACTGCATCAACTATCTAGTTTGTTTGTATAGAGTAATGTTTGGCTACTTAAAATAATTTAACGTATAGAGTAGGGATGCACCGAATATTCGGCCACCGAAAATTATCGTCCGAAAATGGTTAAAAAGGGCACTTTCGACTTTCGGCCTAAAGGGTTTTAGCACCGAAAGTATATCACCGAATGTCAAATAACAGGGTTACGTTCGTAACCTAACGTGTTGTTGTGATGACGTAATCAAAACGCGGCTACAGACATAGCATGCGCAACGTGTAACGTGAGCAGCTTGGCAGCTCTTCCTGCGTTCTACAGCGTGAAACTCCTCGTCTTGGGAGTCGCGCTGTTTTTATGTAAACTCCGCGAGCAACGCATCCAATAAATACGTCTTTAACACTTTCAGTGCCCACGACGTGATATGACGTTTTATCAGCCCCCCCCCTGAATGCCCACGACGCTAATTATCGTTTTATTTTTTTATTAGCGATCTGAATTCATATTTCATCAACCGAGTCTCCCGTTGGTACACCAGCCCCATCAGCAGCTCAGAATGGAAAAAAGCGCCCGCTATCGTCCATCCCTGAAAACTGCACGTCAGTCGCTTAGACTGACCTGGGATCAGTGATATGTAGAGGCGGGGCCAGCTGACTCCCTGAGCTGGCAGCGTTTTCCTTAATGCCAAGCATGCAGTGCAAAAATGCTTCCGCATTCGTCACCGCACGCTAGTGCGGTAAAGCGCCCTTCTTTTCAGACAAATGCTACCGTGCGTGCACCGGCGGCGGCGTGCTCGCTCAGGTGCGTGCGTGCGCCGGCGTGCTCGCGCGAGGTGCCCGCGCATGCGCATGAGATCCCGCCTTGGTTCGACACGAGCGGAGCTCAATATATATAAGTCACCGCCCCTTATTCAGTATCTAGCAATAGCTCAATTGGCAAGGCCACATGGCTGTGGATCCTATGGCTCGTTTGCTGGCGAGTTCGAATCCCATCGAAAATATTTTTTAACGTGATTTTTTTTTAACGTGTATTCTTTCGCCGGTTAACGTGTATTCTTTCGCCGGTTAAGGTTAGGCATGGTTAAGGTTAAGGTTAAGGTTAGGCATTGTTTCGGAGTTGGTTAAGGTTAGAACGGTTAAGTTTAGGCGCTGTTAAGGAGCTGGTTAAGGTTAGAGTTTGTCAAAGAGAATGGCAATATAATTTCTATGGTTAAGGTTAGGCATGGTTAAGGTTAAGGTTAAGGTTAGGCATTGTTTCGGAGTTGGTTAAGGTTAGAACGGTTAAGTTTAGGCGTTGTTAAGGAGCTGGTTAAGGTTAGAGTTTGTCAAAGAGAATGGCAATAGACAGCCTATTTCCGCGCGACCTGGGCGCTGGGCGGCGGAAAATGAAAGGCGCATTACTGCACGCCACTACGGTAAATTTTTGCACTGCTTGCTTGGCATAAAGCTACACGCGAGCTGGCAAGCCGTCTGCTCAACATGGAAGTGATCGCGGGACGGGAATCAGCCTGGAATATATATTCACAGTAGCCAATCGATAGTAGACAGTAGTGATCGACTTTTGGAATGGCGATCAGGAATTGGAATGATCTTTTTGGAGAACATCTGATCTGAGGTAAGAAATCTATTTTACCAGTCTTGGGATAATCAGAGTTGTATTCGCTGAGATATCAACGTGTCCCCCTGTGTGTGTGTGTGGCTGTGTGTGTGTGTGATGTTGAGGAAATGAGGTCATCGATTTTCAGCTTGCGGCCCCAGCGTGCATACGTACACATATTAGGGCTGTCCCCGACTAAGGATTTGGATGGTCGACTAGGATTGGCCAAAATTTTCCGTTAGTCGACTATTGGTCGACTTAAGAAATTTAAATAAAATAAAAAGTAAAATATTGTTAAACCTTTTTTTAAATTTTTATTTTTTTTAATTTATCATTCCATTTGGGCTGTGGGGGGTGCTTAATGTCTGAAGGAGTCGACTGAAGGCTTCTTGTCCTCTGCAAAAGCATGCAATTGGTCCACTGATGGATACATCTTGATATTTGTCTAGTCTAGTGTGTTCATTAGATGGGTGAAATCCTCTTTCAGTGCCTCTGTGCCCGTTTTCATAGGCAGTTAGCCTCTGGTATGCGTGCCATTAGCGTTAGCCACGCTTCTAGGCCTCTTTTCTTTTGGAAAAAATTATTAAAAAAAATATTAATATTTTCTTTAATTTTTTATATTCGACTAAGAGGTTGGCCAGTCGACTACGGCTCCTTTCGACCGATTAGTCGACTAATCGATTAATATGGGTCAGCCCTAACACATATACTATCGATAATCTAGCGTTTATTTGAAAACGATTCATAAATAGGCCGAAAAATTACAACGTTTTTGTGTATTCTAGAATATTCCAGTACAGGGCGTTTATCATGGAATCTTTTTATTTTCCTTGGAAACGAGGGCTTTTCAATATGCTATAAAATGAAAATGAACTGATAAAAAAACAATCCGCTTCGACAATGTTGACTGGAAAACGAGTCATTGATTCAATTCAATTTCAAACATAGATTAGGCGTTATAACGCTAACATTGAAGTGGATGGTGGGCATTCAAGCACTAAATCGTGCGCCCCCTGCTGGCACTGAAAGTGTTAACATGCTTTATATCCTCGCCATTACTATATGCCTGTCGCGGTTAAAAACCTTTTTAACTAACGTTAGCGTTAAGCTAGCTAACAACGTTTCCATTCCACTTTCACATAGTCTCTCTTGAATGAATGAATGAATGAATGACTTTATTTGACAATATAAAAAATAACATGTGACAGAAGAGCACAGTCGGGATATACTGCCAAGGATGAAACACAAAAAAGCTCAGAGCTTATTTCCATTGTGGTCCTTGTAGGGGGGTGGGGGAATGTGATGCTTAAAACATGCATCATACAAAACGTGACATCACAACACATCACATATACCATTTAACATTTATATACATACAGACTCATACAACATGCAAGGGTGCCTTAAGCTAAGTGTCTAGGTATAGTCCCTTTTGAGCCATGTCTTCAGGCTGGACTTGAATCTAACGGCACTGTCTATGGTTTTCAGTTCACTGGGCAGACTATTCCAATAGACAGCTGCTGAATATAAAAATGACTCCTTCCCCATACAGCTCCTGAATCTGACTGGCACAAAGTCAGTTGAGCTGCGCCTTGTTTGGTAAGCATGGGTGTCTCTGATTCGGTTGAAGTAGTTGTTAAAGTACACTGGCACTACCCCATGCACTATTCTGTGAACTATTCTCTTAACACTTTGGACGCCAACAACGAGTATACTCGTTATTGCCCGCCATGCGTTGTGCGCCAATAACGAGGGAACTCGTTTTTGGGATCAATATTTAATTTTTTCGCCATGGCATTCATAATTCATCCAGCCTCCCTCCGGGACGCAGCTGGACCCTGTTCTGATATTGCAACGCCTCAATACCGCCGCCTGGTGGATTTCGGGCGAGTTACACTCCACGCCAAACCAGAAGTGGCGCTCGGTGCATCGTGGAAATTCCTCCGCCAGAGATATCTTGTTACGTGGATCCAAACAAACACTCGAGTGCATTGGGATCGCTTTCGAAACGCAATAATCAATATGATTTTGGCGTTTATTGCATCATACAAACGGGAAATGGATCTAGCAGATTGACGTCAAATAATTGGAATATTTTTCCTCCAGTCTCATGGGCGAACGGTAAGAGGAATCTAACGTTATTGTCGCGGCAGTAGACTGTCATAGACAGGTAGTGCCGAGGGGCTGAGTGGAGGAGTTCAAACAATTGACGCGCACCGTGAAATAACTCCGTTCCACGTCCAGGAAATACTTTTGAGGCTTTTATTCTTTCGCTTCATGAGACAAACAAAATACGATTTGCGCTTTGAGTTATTGCGTTATTGCGCTATTGCGGTCAAAAGAAAATATGCTCTCCTAACTCTCACCCCAACTCTCATCAACCTCTGTGAACTGTCAAACACCGAGAACTGTCAGACGTGAAAAGGTGAATGAAATTCCATAAAACACTCCCATTAGCGCCACACCCCCGTGAGCACGCCCACCACCTAAGAAAAACATTAAATATAAGGCACAATCATTCAAACAATAGTTATTTTTTGTTACCGCCCCTAATTATTCAAACAATAGTTTTTTTCGTTACCGGTCCCTAATTTAATTATTCAAATGTAATAATTACACAATTGTAAATTATGTAGGAGCCTACAAGAAAAACATTCAATATAAGGCACAATTATTGACATTATTCAAACAAGTGTCTTCTTTTTTCGAATTTTTTTTTATAATTTTCTCGCAAATGTCCTTTTCTTCTTTCTTAATTGTATCCTAGGGCCAGAGGTTACTAGCACATAGCCTTAAGGAGGGATCTTTATGATCGCTTGGTCAGTCAAGTCAGAAAAAACAAAAAAAACTGTAATCCAAAGTGGCAAAGTCAGTCTATGAGTGTATATCTCCATGTATCAGTCTATTAGTGGTCTGCAAGGGCCTTGAAATAAAGCCCGAGCCCTGCCAGAGCCCGTGAACTTCAGGCCCTGCCCGAAAATAAGCCCGACTGTAAATAATATTTTAAGCCCTAGCCCGCATGAAAACCCGAAAAAGAATTATTATTATTATTAAAATATAATTCTTTTTTGTATTTGTTTTAAATATTCGAAACACGGTTTTATATGAAAATGTCCAATAGGTCTAACTAAATAACACATATCATGCTGAAAACTAACAACCATTCTATAGCTATATCCAAATATTAAATTATTTTTTTGTTTTAAATATTCTAAACACTTTATATATTAACTTAATAAATAAACAAAAACGAAAATGTCCAATAGGTCTGCCTAAATAACGCATATCACGCTGAAAACTAAGAAGCATTTACATAGCCTGTTTCGCTCTTATTAGAATGCCGTCCCTCCCAGTGCTCGCTTATAGACTGACTCACACAGCAGCCTCGTAAAACGTATTGAAGGCTATAGAATCTTCTTTGACACACACACACACACACACAACCCACAATAGCCTACTCAGTCACTATACAAACAAACAGAAAACAGAAATCAGATTTCGAGCAGAGCAACATAATGAAAAGCACAACAAAACAGGTAGCGACCCAGCAAATAATAAACATCACTCACCACGACGTCAGCAACGCGTTGAACAACGTTAACAAAACTTCGCCAACCGGCTACATACATCCAAGAACAAATTAAAATGTTCGCCAACTGGCTATATTCAAACACAACCAATCGAGTTCTCCTCTGAGTTCTCCCTGCGCGCTGCGGTAATTACATCCAAATGTTTCTCTGATGACAGCTTGCGCAAAAGAGAAAACGAATCTTAAGGAAAACGAAGGTTATCCTATAACCCTAGTTATATTAAAAAAATAAATAAAAAAATAAAAAACGGCGGTGCCCGGGCCCGGCCGAGCCCGAATTATTTATTTAAAAAAAAGCCCTACCCAGCCCGAACCCGCCGGGCCCCGTCGGGCCTGGGCAAGGTTGCAGTGCACTACAGTCTATGAGTGTATATCTCCATGTATCAGTCTATGGGTGTATATCTATGTATCAGTCTATGAGTGTATATCTCCATGTATCAGTCTATGGGTGTATATCTCCATGTATCAGTCTATGGGTGTATATCTACGTATCAGTCTATGGGTGTATCTATGTATCAGTCTATGGGTGTATATCTATGTATCAGTCTATGGAGTTCAACGAATATGAACATCTGATGTCATCATGGCTCTTCCGCTTCCTGATGAAGTTCGATTTCTGACGTTCTCACGGCTTTTCTTTTCACCTCTCTTTCCTGTTGAAGGCAAACCTTTTGTCTTTGAGCCGGCCCCCGCTTCATCTTCCCTGGACCCCTCTTCGTTTCAATTTGGCCCTTATAGCCACGGGGCATTTCAGAAGTAGTGTCATCGTTTGCTTTGTCCCTAGTCAGTTGTGTATGAATCTTCAACTGGCCATTTCGATTTTGGACTCGCCAGTGCTTCCTTCTTTGATTCTCTTTCAGCTCTGAATTTCTTTCCTGTATCAAAGTTGTCCTTCGATTTTTTTCTGGGACACAGGCTTGAAATCCATGTGATGGTCCTCAGAATTGTTGCTTTCAAACTTAATGTTATTGTCTATGTTGCTGTCACGCCGCCTCGCTCTCTTGGAAGCAACAGAATCGTCTGTTCGCTCTTCTTTCTTTTCCAATTTTCGGTTCAAATCCTCTTGTAGCTCTTTCTCTGTAGTGGCAGCTTGTCTGTCCTCTGCTGGGTTTGATTTGTCTCTTGCCAAACTCCCGTTCTTTGGACGATTCTGGTTGTCCAATTTTCTTCCGAGAGGTCCGTTCACAGTCCAACCCAACACAGTTTTGACTGCGTATGGACCCTCGACCACACTCCGTATAACTCGCCAAGGCTCCAATGCCTTGGGAACGTTGGTTCCTATCAACAGGTCAATCCCAGAGTCAATCTCAGAAATGTAAACATGTTCCAAGTGAGGCCATCTTTGAAGGTCTTTCTGTCTCGGAATGTTGCCTCTGTGGACTGGCATGCTTTCCTGTGTGTAAATGTCAGGCAGCTCACAAAACAAGTCACTGTCTAGTGCAGCCACTTCCAGATCAGAAACAATGTGGCTTCTAACCACTTTCTCCTGGCCCATAGTCCGAAGGAGAATGCTTGTTCTTCTTCCGGTGACGTTCAGCTTGCTCATCAGCCGCTCAGTGCAGAAAGATGCTGAGCTACCGGGATCCAGGAAGGCATAGGTAGTCATTGTAACATGTCCTTTTTTAGATTTGATCTGTACTGGTACTATAGAGAGTGTACAGTCCTGCTCACCGGCCCCTGTAAGACCACTGGATTGTACAGAGATCGGAGCACTGCCCACTGCTGTCTCAGATTCTCTTTTGGCTGGCCTTTGATCTGTTCCGTTCTCTCTTTGGTGGATATGAAGTATGCTAGGGTGTCTGAGATTGCATATTTTGCAATAGAGGCGTTGCCTACATTCTTTACTTATGTGCCCAATGCACAAACAGCCAAAACACACATTATGATCCTTCAAGAAGTCAATCTTCTCGCGATGCACCTTCCTTTCCAATAGAAAGCACATATCCAATGTGTGTCCACCTCCACAGAACCAACAAGACCTTGTACCAGATGAACTTCTCTCCATCTTTGTTCCAGGTTCCTCTTTCCTTTCAATTGTTGCAATGGTAGTAGCATAGCTACTTTCCTTTGCCCTTGTATATGGTTGATTGCTGGACTGCCTCACATCCTTAGGTGCTGCTGCTGATGGTGTGTCCTGTATATTGCCAAACACTGGATCACTTGCAATTTTCACCTGTCGTTCAACGAAGTCAACAATGTCAGGAAATCTAGCTCTATGGCCACGCCTTTCCTGCAGGTCACAGGCCACAGTTCTCCATATGTCCCTGTGCTTGTAAGGTAATTTTCTAATGATGGCTAGCATGTTGGCAGACATGTCCAACTCGTACATCATTTCCACTTCTTCCATGGCATTGCAGCATCCTCTCAAAAAGAGACTGTATGCTTGCAGAGCTCTGACATCTTCTGATTTTATTGGTGGCCATGAAAGAGCCTTTCCCATGTAGGCAGAAGCAATTCTATGTCCATTCCCAAAGTGCTCATGACCCATATGCTGACAGCTTCTGACAAGCTCACGAGGCTGCCCCCTAGTGAACTGTTCAAGGAAGTACAAGCAGTCCATATGGTTGTCAGTCTTCTGTTCAATACTGTGCTCGAATGACCTTATGAAGGTGTGATAATGTAAAGGGTCACCATCGTAAATTTGAATGTCTCTTTTAGGCAAGAATGAAAGAGACTGTTGTTGAACTAGCAAAGCTGTTATTTCATTTTGTTTCTCTAAAACAGTGATTATGTTACTGCTGCTGATTGATTGTTGTGGTGCAGGGTGAATGCTTTGGTGCTGAATCCGTGGCTGTGCTTGAGTGCACTGTAATGTCCTTTGTCCCTTGACCCCTGTGTGTCTTGACAATTCGGGTTGTGGTTGTAGATTCTGAGCTGTGGTTGTAGCGGTTTGTGCTTCAGCACTGAGTGTTTGAACATTCCTTTGTCCTCTTCGGAAATAAGAGCTCATGCCATTAGATTCGACAGACATATTAGTTGAAATACGAGATCCTCCAGAGCCTCTTAGCACATTGACTTTAGCTGCTGCTGAAGCTATTTCCATTTCAAGTTCAAGTTGCTCCTTTTTCTTTCTTAGTTCCTCCTTTTTCTTTCTTAGCTGTTCCTCTTGCTCTTCTTCCTCTTTTCTTCTTTGCTCCTTTTGCTTTCTTAGCTGCTCCTCTTGCTCTTCTTCCTCTTTTCTTCTTTGCTTTCTTAGCTGCTCCTCTTGCTCTTCTTCCTCCGTTCTTAATTGCACCCTTTTCTTTCTTAGCAGCTCCTCTTGTTCTTCTTCCTCTTGCTCTATTGCATGCTTATCCTTTAATAGCCTTTGTTTTGCAATTAGAGCGGCCATGTCAGATTCAGCTTTGCGTGCGGAAGACGTGGTTGAGATGTTAGACCTAGGCCCAACAGAGCTTCGATTGGCTGAACCTCTGCTTCCAGAATTTGACACACTGTCACTTGGTTTGATTTCATCATCAGCTTCAATTACATCACAGTGTTCATCAGGTATTTCAACAGGAGTTACTTGCTGTGTTACAGGTATGGGGGAATCATGTACACAAACATTGGCGCTTGTACTGTATTTTTGTCTCCCAGTTTCAGAAAGCCACTGCCTTACATCATCCATGAATCCCTTTTTGCATTTTAATATTGTTTCAAACCATTCGTTTTGTTTTTCCTGTTCCTCTTCAGAAATTAAAGAAATTACAGATTTGTGTAACAGAGTGGCATCTTCAACCATTTGATTAAAATGTTCCAATTCAGACTGCACCTGTGAAGCATTGTCATTATCTTCCATAAGCTGCTTTAATACCTTCATATGACCTTTCATTTTGCGAACATTTGCGTGACGTTCATTATGAAGTGTTTCCAATTTATGGGCCATGCCTTTGGCAGTGAGTTTAATTTCTCTTTTTTGACCATCCGTTTTTGAGCCATTAGTATCAACACTTGATCCTCCTGACGCCATTCTTCAATAGCTCAAGTGCAATTATTCAATAATCCACAGTCCTCTTTAATGAACAATCAATCCATTAATCAATTAGCTGCCGCTTAGGCCGTGCAATGTCCATGAGCGCAAGACGACGCAGCCAGTCAACAACCGGTCCCCAATGGACGAGCAGAGTAACTCATTCACACTGTTTTTGGTTTTTTTTAACACGAAAGGCTTCACAGTTGAATAAAACAAGTTAAGATAAGATAAGATAAGATATTCCTTTATTGATCCCCTTGGGGAAATTCAGGCATCATAGCAGCATGGGGGGGAGGGGGGGAGGGGTACAGGTAGTAAAACAACACAGTATACAGGTAGTAAAAGACAACACAGGCAGTGTAAACAATTTGATCAATATGGTCAATATAATTTACTATCTGACTAGCTGAGGAATATTCACATTATTCAGTGTCACATGAGGTGCAGTATGCAAGAGGTAGTGTTATAATAATTTACTATCTACTGAGTCTACATTAATCAAAGTACCAGGGTAGTCTACTTTGTCCCCCTTGGGTTCCTATAAGTCCCAGGTCAATGTCTGGTAGCAGTCGCTGTCGCTGCCCCCTGTTGTGGGGCCTGGAGGCTGCTAGTCGCTGCCCACTGTTGTGGAGCCTGATGGCCGCTGGTATGAAGGACTGTCCGAGGCGGTTAGTTGAGTGTCGGGGGGGGATGAGTCTGTGGCTGAACGAGCTTCTCATCTTGACTAGCTCGTCGTAGAGGGGGTGGTAGGGGTTCTCCATGATGGCATCCAGCTTTCTTATCATCCCCCTCTCTACCATCACCTCAAGTCTAGGTAGCTCGACTCCCACCACAGAGCTAGCCTTCCTCACCAGCTTGTTGAGCTTGTTGGTGTCCCTTGAGTTGATGTAGCCTCCCCAGCATGCCACAGCATAGAAGAGGATGCTGGCCACAACAGACTGGTAAAAAGACTGCAGCAGTTTGTTGCACACATTGAAGGACCTGAGTCTCCTCAGGAAGAACAGCCTGCTCTGTCCCTTCCTGTAGAGGGCCTCTGTGTTGTCCGACCAGTCCAGTTTATTGTTCAGGTGTACCCCAAGGAACTTGTATGAGTCCACCATCTCCACATCCACCCCTCGGATGGAGATGGGAATCGGGGGGGGCCTCTTCTTGCCCCTCCGGAAGTCCACCACCAGCTCCTTGGTCTTACTGGTGTTGAGTTGGAGGTGGTTGCTGTCGCTCCACCCCACGAAGCTCTCCACCAGGGCTCTGTACTCCTCCTCATCATCGTCGGTGATGTAGCTTACGATGGAGGAGTCGTCTGAGAACTTCTGCAGGTGGCACCCGCTGGAGTTGCGGCAGAAGTCTGAGGTGTAGAGGGTGAAGAGGAAGGGTGACAGCACAGTTCCCTGGGGGGCGCCGGTGTTGCTCACCAGTACGTCAGACTGACTGTCCTTTAGTCTGACGTACTGTGGCCTCTCAGTGAGGTAGTCCTTGATCCAGGCCACCAAGCCGTGCTCCAGCTGCATCGCAGAGAGCTTCTCCGCTAGCAGTGACGGCTGGATGGTGTTGAAGGCGCTGGAAAAATCAAAGAACATGATCCTCACTGAGCTGCGCGGCTTTTCCAGGTGCGTGTACGCTCTGTGGAGCATGTAGATGATGGCATCCTCCACCCCGATGTTTGCCTGGTATGCAAACTGCAGGGGGTCGAGGGAGTCACGCACCAGGGGCTTGAGGTGTTGCAGGACCAGTCTCTCAAACGTCTTCATGACGTGTGACGTCAGAGCGACTGGCCTGTAGTCGTTGGGGGTGCTGGGACGTCCCTTCTTGGGCACCGGGACAATGCAGGAGGTCTTCCAGAGCTGGGGCACCCTCTCCAGCCTCAGGGAGAGGTTGAAAAGATGCTGGAGCGGTGCTGCCAGCTGCTCTGCACATACCTTGAGCACCCTGGGATTGGTGTTGTCCGGTCCTCTGGCCTTGTTCACATTAATTTTGGAGAGCTGCCTACTGACCTGACTGGTTGTGATCGTCAGGGTTGGGGGTGGTGGGCAGTCTGCTGGTGTTGGGGGTGGGGTGCCGTTGCTGATGGGTGTGGGGGGGTGGGGGGTGGGGGGGCTGCTTTGTAGGTGTGATCTGGTGCTGGTGTCGATGGGTGGGGGGAGGGGTGTGGGGAGGCCACTCTGGTCAAAGCGGTTGAAGAACGTGTTGAACTCGTTTGCACGCTCTGGAGGGCCCTCCACAGCTGTGCCCTGCTGTTTGAAGCCAGTGATCTTCCTAACCCCCGCCCACACCTCCCTGGTGTTGTTGGCCTGTAGTCTGCCCTCCAGCCTGTCCTTGTAGCTGACCTTGGCTGCCCTTAGCTCTTTTTTGAGCTCCCTTTGGACAGCCCTGGCCTGCTCAGTGTCCCCTGCCATGAAGGCCCTCTTTTTCCTGTTTAGCAGGTGTTTAATGTCCTTGCTAATCCAGGGTTTATTGTTTGAGAAGCAGCGTACCCTCTTTGTGGGTACGATGCTCTCCTCACAGAACCTGATGTAGTCTGTGATGCAGTGGGATAGTCCATCAATGTCATCACCGTAAGCCCTCTCAAACATATCCCAGTCCGTCGACCTGAAACACTCCTGTAGCTCCTCCTCGACGTCGTCAGACCACTGTGGGACAGACATGGTGATCGTAGGCTGTCTCTTAATGAGAGGCGTGTATGTGGATACAAGCCTCACAAGGTTGTGGTCTGACTGGCCGAGGGGGGGCAGGGAAGTCGCACTGAAAGCCTCCTTCACGTTAGCATACAGGAGGTCCAGAGTTTTGTCTCCCCTGGTTTTGCAGGTGACATACTGGGTGAAGTTTGTCAGGGTCTTGTTCAGTCTGACATGGTTGAAGTCCCCATTGATAAAAATAAATGCATCCGGGTGTTTTGTCTGAAGCGCCGCGACGGTGGAGTGTATGACGTCACTCGCCTGCGCCGCCGCCGCGCTGGGAGGGATGTAAACAGTGAGAGCCAGGACGTGTGTTATTTCTCGCGGTAAATAGTATGGCCGCAGACTCAGTGCCAATAGTTCAATGTCGGGGGAACAGATACGTTCCTTAATGGTGATGTGCCCCGGGTGGCACCATTTGGAGTTCACAAAGACAACAAGCCCTCCGCCTCTCCGCTTGCCGCTCTGTTTACTCCGGTCGGCGCGCACCGCCGTGAAACCCTCCTGTTCTATTGCACTGTCCGGGATGTTCTCGTTCAGCCAGGATTCGGTGAAGCACAGTAGGCTTGCCTCCTTGTACTCACGCTGGTTGATCATCAGGGCTGAGAGCTCGTCGGTCTTGTTGACCAGCGATCGCACGTTCCCCATGACGACAGCGGGCAGGTAAGGCTTGAATCTCCTTCTGTCCTCTCTCCTGTCCTTCACGCTCGTGCCAGCTCGATTTCCCCGTCTGCGAATCCTTATTTCGGCTGTTACTTAGCTTTCTATTGCTGGTCTGCATGTCAGGCCTTCTGAAGTGATGGCGCTCCTCCAATGGAGCGATGATCCAGGCGTCCCAATGATGCCCTCAAGATCAGCGCCCCGAAGCGACTCGAGGAATCCGTAATGTCAATATAGTTGATTTCCTTTTATCAACGCTTTTGTTTGCTTGCTTAATTTTCTTTTGACTATGTTGCGGCAGTAGACTGTCATAGACAGGTAGTGCCGAGGGGCTGAGTGGAGGAGTTCAAACAATTGACGCGCACCGTAATAACTCTGTTCCACGTCCAGGAAATATTTTGAGGCTTTTATTCTTTCGCTTCATGAGACAAAAAAATACGATTTGCGATTTGCGTTATTGCGCTATTGCGATCAAAAGAAAATATGCTCTCCTAACTCTCACCCCCTCTCTCCGTGAACTGTCAACCTCTGTGAACTGTCAAACACCGAGAACTGTCAGATGTGAAAAGGTGAATGAAATTCCATAAAACACTCCCATTAGCACCACACCCCCGTGAGCACGCCCACCACCTAAAGTGACAGTACAACTAATAATACAACACAAATAGAATACTGAATCATAATAAAGAGACCTCCATTACGGCGCCTACAGTTATTTTCAGCCAGATTGTTTTTTTTATTTCACTGCAATCCATCTGATCAACGTATCAACCCATACTAAAAAAAGACGCTACTGACAATAAAGGAATTATAAACGACCCCCCCCCCCCCCCCCTTTCCTTCACGCATGATGAAGGATAATGTATACCGATCATATACATTTGAATGTTTTAATATAGCGTGTATAGGAAAGAAACGCCAATCGATAATCTATCATATGCGTCGGGGCCTATAACTCGCGTTTTAGGAATTACTGCAGAAAACCTTAAAAGCATACTTATATTCACGACGGTATTAACACAACAATGTATGAATGAAAAAATATAACGTTCCCACATCCGGAACGATAGATACTCGATGTTGAATGGGCCCTAGTAATGTCGATATAGCTATAATATTTAAAAAGTTATAGCCCTGCAAAGAAGGTAAACATCTCCATAGGCTTACAGCGGTGGCAGAGAGGGCACAAAGATGGGCATACTGCGTGGCAGACAGTGTTAAGCTACGTCATCCCCCGCTAAGAGTCACAGGAGATGTAGTAAATACAACAGTCCTTCCATGTAGGCTAGAACGCCGTGAATTATGACTCAGTAACCACTACAGTAACATCATTAAGTCTGCTATAAGCTATTCTCCCTCTCGTGTGTGTGTGTGTGTGTGTGTGTGTGTGTGTGTGTGTGTGTGTGTGTGTGTGTGTGTTTATGCAGATATTTATGCAGTTTTAAAGCACCTTGGCTTTGTTCTGAATGCACTTTGTTGTAGTTATCCTACAGAGAAAAGAAAATGCACTTGACTTTAATGCACATTTTGTTGTATGCAAAGAGAAAATGTTTAAATTGTACAATATTTCAGCAGTCAGTCTGGAATTAATGTATGCATTCAAAAGTGCTGAATAAATGTTTTATGGGCCCATAATAGTGATTATTAATATTATTTAAGTTAAGTTTTGCCATAATCATGTCTTTGGCCATAATCAGGTAGCTGAAAAAAAAATACATTATATATATTTATTAATCATTTTCGGCCTTTCGGCATTCGGTTTTCGGCCAACTGTTTCCTATTTTCGGTATTTGGTTTCGGCCAAGAATTTCCCATTCGGTGCATCCCTAGTATAGAGAGAGAAAGAGACCCCCCCCCCCCCTCTCCTCCTGGCCATGCTGTACGCATACAGGTATACAGATGACAGATCACAGCACTTAATGGAGATGCTATCAATATTACATTGGAAACAGTTTTGCATCACCCAAGAGGGTATTACACAGTACTGTGTGGGTAATTGGAGATGTGGATGTAGCCTACAGTAGCTAGCTACTAGGCTTGGTAGTCGTTGATACCAGTGTCAGTCAGCATCCATCGAGTGCATCACTTGCCCACCGCCCCCACAAGTACATGCTTTTCTTTTTCAATAGAAATAAAACCCATATCATTCATTTTCACATATCAATGCCCACATTCAAGTTTGAAAAATTCGTCAAATACTAAACGTGTTATCTGTGAGAGATTGTGCGTACATTTCCATCACGTGCATGAAAGCTTATAATGAGTTAAAGCGCATGACAGCTCGACGGACATAACAATGAACAATATACCTGATGCTTAATGCAAATTGTCAGTCAAAACAGTCAGTTACCATTTGTAATAATTATATTACTTCCACTCTGTCTGCAGCAGGTCTCTCCTCTCATGGAACGGCAAATGAACACTACGCAAACTTGCAAAGTGGCCGACATGTTGTTGGCACAATTTTGAAACGCACAAACCTCTGTTTTTATCTTTTAGATACACAACTATCCAACAAACTTTTACTCAAGTACTTGAGTAATCGATTACCCATCCCTAGTCGACACAGAGCCCCAGCTTATGGACATTGGAAGCAGCTAGGGCTTATGCATCTTTTTATTTTATTTGCTCTTATATTTATTGAACAGTTGTTTTCCTTTAGCTGCTGCTGTTTCTCCACGTTCAAGTTCAAGTTTCTTTAATAGTTGTCATACAGAAGTACAGAATACTTATACAAAATGCTTCTTACTGTTACGCTCCAGAGACTGTGCAAGACAAGATAAGATAAGTATGAAATAAAATAACATAGTATAGTATGTAAATTAGAAGTAAAAAAATGAGGTCACAGTGTTCAGTATAGACATATGTACAACGTTCGATGCAGAATAGACGTAACTGAGTTACCATATAATATACAATACTATGCAGTGTACTAATATACAATACTATATAGTGCAAGGCAGAAATGGGATGAGGTGCAATTTAGGTACAATTTACAGTAGGTGTACGAGTTGTAGTGCAAATCCTTTATCAATAAATATAAAGTGTGTTTGTGTGATCTAAAGTGTGGAGAGTGGGTGCTGCAGTGTGTTGTTTGTTTAAGTGAGTGTGTGCGTGTGGGTGTGTGTGCTGTGTGCATTTGATGGTTGTTGCATAGTGTTTATTGTTCGTTTAGCAGCCTGATGGCCTGGGGATAGAAGCTTCTTCTGAGTCTTTCTGTGCTCGCCTTAAGACTCCGGTATCGCTTGCCTGACCGCAGCAGTTCAAAGAGGCAGTTGTTCGGGTGGCTCGAGTCCTTAATAATTCTCTTAGCCTTCCCCCTGCACCGCTTGTTGTAAATGTTCTGGAGGGTGGGAAGCCCCCCTCCAATTGTGCGTTCGGCTGATACTGTTTATCTGGTACTATTGGTTGCTTGTTTCTATTGAGAGAAACCATGTGGAATTTCGTTGTTCCCTGAAAGTGTAATGACAATAAAGATAGGCGTAATTCAAATAACAAACATATGTTTGCAAATTTGTCAAAATGCATATCCTGTCATCCACTAGGTCATTACTTGGCTTTAGATCAATAGCCTAGATGTCTGTGCAGGATAGTGTGGAGAGGTTAGATGCCATATGTGCACAAATTCTTCCAAGTTTACCAATGTTTGGTTTCCCTTGCTCCGATGTTTATCATTGTAATGTAGCACAGTGAGCAATATGGATATCGTTATGAAGTGAAGTGCGACATCACCAATCTGGGCACACTTTAGATTTAAGCTGAATGAGACAATTAAATCTGTAAATCATTATTATTTCTCAGACGATATAATCATCATTACAAGATGTCATGATCACAGCAGTCCGAGGCTGACATGCAGCATGATTCACAAATGCCCACAAACACAAGCTAACATTCAGAGTCCTACTTTAGCTTTAGCTATTATCGTACATCATAATTCAAGAACATTAACACCTCACCTTCATGAAGACACTACAATCTAAAAAGTCAAGAGCAAGTTTGAACCAACCATAGAACTAGGTTACCTAATTTACAGTGTTAAGCAATGACACCACTTTGTTGAGTTATGAACATTTTCTTGATTGATGGAATGTCAAAAACGAAATAAATGGGCTCTTAATAGGTGGTAGACCCACGGACCGCCAGGGTATTTCAATTCAAATTCAGTTTAAAGTCTGGATATTATGAGCAGTGTTGAATGTGATTCTCAGTTTTCTCAGCAGTTTGTCAGGGTTGTTGGGTTTCTATTATCAAACTTGTGTCAAATACATCCGTTAATTTTCTTCAAAATGGTAAATGGACTTATGCCTCACCCATTCACACACCAATGGCAGAGGCAACCATACAAGGTGCCAACCTACTCATCGAGAGCACTTAGGGGTAGGGATGTCCGATATTATCGGCCTACCGATATTAACGGCCGATATTGGCATAAAAATGTGATATCGTAAAATATCGGTATCGGTTTTAAAAAAGATATATTATTTTTTTAACATTTTAACAAGCAAGTAAGAACAAATTATTATTTTATTTATTGTCAAAGTATGCATAATGTTGTGTTAATTACACGACAAGAGATATGTAATGTTAATTACCTGAAATTATAACGTTTTTTGGAGGGGGAAACCCTGCATATATCGGTATCGGAAATTAAGAGTTGGACAATATCGGTATATCGGTATCAGTAAAAAAGCCAATATCGAGCATCCCTACTTAGGGGTTAAGTGTCTTGCTCAAGGACACTTCGACACATTGCTGGGAGTCTTGGTCAACTAAAAACCAAACCGACTGATACAGCAGCCTTATGCCCATATTATACTCTCACCTGAGTCAGACTGTTGTTGACATGCCAGGACACTAGAACCTGACATAGTGGGCAGACATTAGCCTGCTTAATCAATACAGTATACCACTTCTAGAGTTACATTCAACCATGCTGATAAGATCTGGATATTAACATTTTGCAGGTGAAAACAGTCTACCCTCTGACTGTCCACAGGAGCAATGGGTCTACCGTCAAACTCTCAATGGACATTGTTTCTGGACCTTTTAGAGCCAATCCATCCCTGCCATCAACGTCAAGCCCAGCAGACCTGAGAACTGGTGCCATGAGCGCAACGGTAGTTAAATGTAAAATCCAGTGCACTGAAAAATTGTTTAACCGCTACTATTTAGGCTACATGTTAGATAGCACACAGTCATGCTATGTCTTTCAGAATCAGGGAGGGCTCTAGCCATGCGAACACGACTGTACTGTAGATCAAATAAAGCGGGTGCACTAGATACTGCATGCTATAACCTCCCAGTGTGTTTTCATAGACTACATATTGACATAGATTTAAGAAAATATATACATTAAATAATACATCAGTATGACTGAGACTCAGGTTGAGGTTTTAAATTGTACTCAGTCGAGAACATTTTGAATTCAACATTATTACTTTCCTTGTCTAAGGAGACAGATGTTCTGTGATGTTTGCAGAACATGCTTTACTTAGTGCTCCTTATTATCAATCAGGGACATCAGGTCGAAAGCACTGATTCAGCCAGAACTCATTACTACTGTGGTCTGCAGCATGCCATGTTGTCTTCAGGCAACCGAAGATGCATATGTTATGTTAAGCAAGTTAGTGTAATAATAGTTACTGCCACTACAGAGTTAAATCCATTATTAGGCTATTTAATGATTATTATAACATAGCAAGAGCCACCCCGAATATAACCCAGTTTGTCTACTTAAAAAGGTGAATGAATGAACACTTTATTTAACAGATTGCAGAATGGGTACAATACAGTACGGCTCAATACACACAATTGTTAAGGGGATGCAGACCAGAGAAAGACGTTTGTCTTGTTTACATCAGGGTCCCCCATTTTCAATTCATAGTGACATTTATGACATACACAACATAATATGACATCATGACATTTATGGCATAGGGACATACATGACATACAGGTATAGTACTGCTACATTTGTGACATATACGATAGTAACGTTAGATTGTTGATATGTTTCAGCGACAATTGATATTGACGTTGATATTGAACATTTCACAAAATAAAACATGGTTGTGATGCTAGCTACATGATGCGTTGTAAGTAACGATGCTGTCAGCTGCTAACGTTAGCCTACTCAGCTGACTGGCTTTGCTACCCGAATAGATAGCTGGCTAATTTATTAAGCTGTCTTTCTTACCTCCAGCTAATTTCGGGATTTTTCCAACTTTGTTAGTTACTTCTGCAGTAAGGGTCCCAAAGTCCTGCTCGTAAGCTTCAAAGTCCGACGACATTATGAACTGTTGAGTTTAAAACAGGTGGTTGTTGTTGTCAGGCTGACAGCTCAGAAGAATGAAAACAACACGAAGCCCCTTCCTGGTTGAGTAACACAAACTTCTACTCGGCGAGAAACTGCACGTTTCTTTTTGTTGTTCCTACATCTGACACTCGTTTTAGGGATCAATGTAACTAACTCGTGGAAAACTTGAAAAACGTATATTTGCATTGGATTAATACATAGTGGTATTTAGCGGCACAGTTGTGACTTGTTGCTCTGAAATACACGGGTGGGTGACACAGGGGGCGATGTGATGATGTGACGCCCAGCCCAGTGATCAGGACACAACACTGAAGAAGAGGTGAAGGAAGAACAAGCTAAAGAAGTGACCAGGTTGGTTATTTAAAGTGACAGCTTTAAACTTAATTCACAACATCGGAATTCATGTTTGAGCGAATTGGCCTTCGCGTTAGCCTCGGGGTGTAGTGGCCTTTTCGTTGATTTGCAAAGGGTTTGTCAATCTAGCGGTGATGATAATAAACAGTCATGGAAGCTGTGTGTTGTTGTGGTTGGAACTGGAGCTAACGACAGGCAGGCTAGCACTGTTTTTCCCTGGCTGTGGGGTCAATGAGATCGTCCGAAATAAAATAAAAACAAACGTGAAAAGTACGACGTATCATAGTTTGGAGACATGATGTCCTTTTTTGTCTATTAGTTGAATGGCTACTGGGGGATGACACGGCTGTCTCTAATGTATATGACTTAATGCTAGCTTGGTAAGCGGGTTAACGAGACAACTTTAACTAGCCGTGATTGCCACAATTAACGTGGTAATAGATTAAGAAACAAAGACAGTCCCCGTTATTGGTGAACTAGAAATATAGCCTGTGTCCAGTAGCCTAATCCAAATTTCATTTAAAAAAAAAAGTCACCAAATATATCCTATAACTGCTTATTTTTTTCTTTAGCCCTCAGCATGTTCTAGTCTCTCTTTTTATTTTGTTCGTAAAGCACTGTTTACCCAAAGTCACCTATGGAGGCCTGCCTGGCTGTGATAACGTTGGTAATACCAGGCAGATATGGACAGAGGAGAAACTGATCTCTCTTGCTGTAGGTTGAGGTTGAAATTCAAGAAAATTGCTCTCTGGGGGAAAATGGCAAGGGCGTTATCACAGTAGAAGTTGAATCTCTGTTCATGATGTGATCTTATTTGTTTGTGTGTTTGTCTCTCAGATGGGGAACTGGGGTCCCTCGCTAGGATAGTTTGCTCTCAAGATCAGCCAGAGAGGATGCTGCCCTTCTCCAACACCAGGGACAATGGGTCACGTAAAGCCCCAGTGAGTCAGGACCCAGCCGGCCGCTGGGTGATAAGAAGAGGGAAAAGATGTCCGTTGTCAGCAGTGCCGCTGACTGTGCGAGATAGCAGTGGGAAAAAACAGCCAGTGTAAAGCTGTGTCATTGCATTTCAGGAACTCACAAACCAAAACATTAATCTTGTTTAAAAAGAAAAAAAAAGATAATAATAAAATGAACTTCCTGTCAGCCATTGTGACATTTGAGAACCTCCATGAGGTGCGGAGGCTGTGCCACTGGGGCCCGGTGATAGCCCTGTCAGTCATCGCTGTGTGCTCCACCATGGCCATACTGGACTCTATCATCTGGTACTGGCCACTGGACACCACAGGCGGCAGCATCAACTTCATCATGCTCATCAACTGGACCGTCCTCATCCTCTACAACTACTTCAACGCCATGTTCGTGGGACCCGGGTACATCCCTCTCGGCTGGAAACCGGTAAGGAGCCGAGCCGGTCGGGGAGGAAGGCTTGTCCGACATCGGATTCGGTCGGGAGTTTCAAACTAATTACTCTGTGATTCCTGGAGTCTGCCCAGACTCCCATTCCTACCATTGGATTTGAGCAAACCCCAGTGTTTGAAGTGGCCCATATTTTCCATTTTGGTATTAGAGCTGCTGCTGACTAGGTGGCTGGGTGGCACAGTGGACATTGCGCTCGTCACCAACGCAAGAGACACCGGGTTCAACTCCGGCTGTCGGCGTTGCCTCCGGCTTGGGCCGGCCGTCATACTAACTCAATTGGCAGAGTTAGCGGGTGGAAGTCGATGGGTGGTAATCTGGACGTTGTGGACAGCGACTCCTACAGGTCGGTTGGGGACGCCTGCACAGCAGAGACAGGAAAATGGCGGGGGTAGTGTGAGCCTCCCACACGTTACACCTCGCCAAAATGAGAGTCCGCGCTGGCAGGTGAAAAGATGTGACAGGCTGCCTCCACATGTATCGGAGGGGACATGTGATGCAAGGCTTCTATCCTCCCTACAACCGGCCAGTGGGGGGCATATGCGAGCAACGTTCAAGACAGCGGAGGGGAGAATTGGCACGGCTAAATTGGGATGGGAGAAAAATAGAAAAAAAGGAGGAAAAGTGAAAAAAAATAGCTGCTGCTGACTTGACCAGTGATGCGCTAGGAAAGGTCTTCCACTTGTCCCAAGTCTTGTTCTTGTGACATTTAGCCTCTGGACACAATTATTTTTACCCAGTCAGCCATGGATTTAGATTTTAAATGTTGGGTTAAATAACCAGTTCTGTCACTAAGCAGGAGTTGGTCCACACAAGAGATAGACCCCTAGCCTTATTTCTTACTTACCAATGGTGTTGTTGATCAGTAGAGTCCTTTCTCAGCACAATCCATTGCTGTTCCTCGTACTAGCTCCAACTAGTTAGCCACTAACCAATACAAAGTCAATACAGAGCTCCTGTCTGTACAAGCCATTTATTTTGACTGATATTGCAATTGCGATATGATTTGCGATATTGGAAGGAATAATCATTTTTCAAATAAAGTGTTTCTTTATGTATCTCCTTGCACCATTTACCAAATGCACCACGTGAGGAGCCCACAATGCAATGCTGCACAGAACATTGTTCTTGAGTGGTCAGAGGCAGCCGACTGTAATGTGGATCTGTAATGGCCTTCTAGCCATTATCCTCCTGTCTTTGGCAACTCTAACGTCAGTACCACACTGGGAACCAACTAATGTTAGTGGAGCCAGCTAATATTAGCTAACATTAGATTTATATGAATCTAGTGTATGAATAGGAATAATTGTGGTCTGTGCTCAACTATTGAGACACTAGGGTGATGGTATGGTGTTACCAAGACAGGAGGGTAATGGCTAGAAGACGTCCACATTACAGCCGGGTGCCTCTGACAGAACAAGAACAATGGGTCTCATTCCCGAACGAAGTTACGACAAAATATTTCGTCTTAGCCAGATTTCGGCCCATTTAAGACATATTAGGGCTGGGAGTGGGAGTCCCCAAACTTTCCTGAGATCTTGACAGACTGTGTTCTCATAGTGATTCCTTCACATCAACGCTACAGGCCTCCTTGGAATTAATTACTTAATCATAATTAAAATAAATATGACAATATTTGTACGATAAGAAATTACGCATTTGATGTCGGAAAAATAAATAATATGGATTCATCTGATCACAGGGCAGCTGCTTAACCATATCTGAACCAGCTATTTTGGACAAATGTATAATTACTTTAATTACTCAGATATTCAAACACAATTATGCAATTATTGTGAAATGATTGAAAATAATAATAATTTAATGCATTCTGTGGAATTTGTATTTCTTATTTGTTACACATCTGTTTTAATGATTAATTATATACATTTGAAAGAATGCAGGTCAACATGCAATGTATCCGATTGATTGTTGGTATACAATGGGACAGACCTTTGTTTGATTGATTGATTGATTTATTGAAAACTTGATTAACAGATTGCAGAATGGGTACAGTACAGTACAGCTCAATTACATAAGGGGATGCAGACCAGAGAAATAATTTCGTCTTGTTTACATCAGGGTCCCCCATTTTCAATTCATCATAACATATATGACACACACGACACAGATAGACAGTACTGCTACATCTATACATTTATGACATACCAGATTTGCAAATACAGTACTGTTTGTGATACAAAAAGAGTCCAGAAAAGAGAGTACATTTGACGTAGAAACTGTTGGAGGAGGTTGGGTAGGAGGGGTGGGTGGGGGATAGACTTACACTGTACAAGCAAAACTGTACATTGGAATATTGACAACCATACTTGGTCATATACTGTACACTATATAGCCTATACACCAACACTGAAATGACAGTGGAGAAATAAATAAGAACTAAAGCTAATCGGTGGAAATAGACTGCATTAATATTCCATAACAAGTCTTGTGTGCGCCTACGAATGAACAGTAGCCTCTTAATTATGGAATAATAAGCCATACTGCGTTCATTCATTACGCCCGCCGTAGGCTATATATATTATGTCATTCATTCATTCATTCATATACAGTACTGCGCGCGCGCGTGTGCGCGCACGCTGCGGCAGGTGTGTACCGCGAGCTGTATATGATGCCAATACATTAATCTAATCTAGTTTTGATGGGCGCAAGCGTGATTACGAAACCTAGCCGCATTTCTCGGAGACGCTCTCTGATTGGCACTGACTGACGCTAGGTTTCGTAATCACGCGGCTCGCAAGACTCGCAAAGCACTTCCGCCATTCCATTTCACACAGCTGCGTCACCAGTTGCCTTATAAGGAGCTTTGGAGGCTATGCAAATGAGCTGAACGGGAACACGCTTTCGAGTTTAAGACAGAATGCCATTCTCCAAGCAGATATCAGATAATATAATTTGTGCAACCTTTTCAGCCACTTAAGACATATTACCAGCACGTTCAGGACTCAGAGTGTACTTGTCATAGATTATGTCTCAGTGGTTCCAAGATAAGTCTTCCAGAATATATCTTTGAAAATTTTTCGGGAATGAGACCCATTGCTCTGTGTAGTGTTACATTGTGGACTCTAGGGCTGTCTTAAATACTTCGAAGCTTCGTTCGAATATAATTTGTGTTCATTGTGCTGCTTTTATAAAGCCTCAAATGACGGCTTACAATATTTCATGAAAGCAAAGTGTTTCGTTTGTTTAAGATTTAAAAAGGTTTAAACTTTACAGCACTGACAAAGTTGAACAAAGTGCTGTACAAGTCCCACAACATAAAAAAAGAAATTGTAAATTATTTTTTTTATTTTGAATTTTTTTAAATTTATTTCGAAGCTTCGAATTAAAATCGAATCTCGGCCCCGAAACTTCGAAGGTCAGCCCTAGTGGACTCCTCACATGACCCAAGGAAAATGTCAGAATACCCGCGTTCTATGCTCTGCTTGGTGCCAGACTTTGGTGGCAGTTCTATTGAAGCCTGTATTAAAATGTTAAATATACAAGCTGTCTGAGGAAATATACATCAACCAATATATCATATGTTATCTAGTTAACAATGCAACAAATTGCAGATGATTCTGACATCCAAGTTAATGACCTGTTTAAATAACTGATAAAATGATGATAAACGAGGAGATGGCTGACCCCATTCAACTCAATGTCGGCCGAAAGTTTCCACGCTTGGCACCAATGTGCGTTCATGTGCTACATGGTGACGCGATGACCCTTCCTTCTTTTATAATTTCCTTGACATGACGTCGCGGCTGCTTCACAAAACTCTGCCGTTCAGGGTTACTATATAGGTATAGGGTGGGAACGGGAGACCTTTCATCTCGGATAGTTATGTATAATGAGGTGTCATTTGATACATTTGTCCTTTTTCTCAAACAGGAGAAACACCAAGAGAGCCAGTACCTCCAGTTCTGCAGAGTGTGCCAAGGCTACAAGGCACCCAGGTCCCACCACTGTCGCAAGTGTAACAGGTAGCTACATTCATGTCTTTGGTGGCACAAACAGGCTTTTTTCCCATTTCCCCCTCGATGGTTTCTACTTGTGACGGATAGGAGATGTCAACATTCTAGGCACTACTGCTGATGAACACAACAGGCAAAATGACAATCAGACTTTTCCGTAGAAACAATGATGAAAAGGGTGATTAAAAGCAGCTCCTTGTTCATGAGTATTCAGTAGCTCTGTACTGTAAGAGCACCAAGCCTCTTAAGCCCATTGAAGGCTGTGTCATCAAGAATCAAGAGGTTTTTTTGTCAGTCACATACATACCAGGGCATACAGTGAAATGCGGGTGGTCTTGCCCGCATTGATTGTGCAAAATACAATAATAAAATGGAATAAAATAGGCATAGAAAAAATTAAATAGATAAGACACAAGATATGCATGGTAAAAAAGACATGCTAGGTTCCTGAGAAACTGGTTCTTATATACACTACTATGCAATATACAATTTACAATGTTAACTCTTAATGTATCTAAACTATACAGTACCTCCTTCTTTTAAAGTGTTTCTAAAGATTCTCAGGGCGATACATTCTCTTCTCACTGTTCCCCACTGAACACCGGCTCCCAAGACACATGCGGAATGATTTAACTTCAGTATTCCGTTCACTAGAAGTTTAGCTCAATGAGTGAATATATAAGAGAGACTATTCTGACGGGTGTCAACTCTCCTCTCACCGTTATCTCCTCAACTTACAGTATGGCTATATCTTCACTAAATCACGTCTTAGAGGTGCTATAGATAGCATTTCTATGTAATAATAAGTAATATATTTTTTTTAAATGTTACATCCACTGAGCTTTCAGAAAGGCATGGAATAAAAGTACCCCTGTACCCCCCTCCCCAAATCCAGGTCAGATATGTATGTTGTTTACATGTTGCATGCAGGAATCCCCTCCCTACTTCCCATTTCCCAACGTTGAATACACCTGATTGGATAAATGACATGCTGGTGCTCTAGTGTGACATCTGAATGTTATCTATACAGCACATTTAAGATCAAACATCTTGCCAGATGGGGTTCCTGAGACAAATGATCTTATCAAATGGGGCTCTGCAGCCTAATATCAAAAGCTTTGAGGGTCCTTGACTCGAAAAAGGAACCAGTGGCCTGGATGTAGGGATGGGTACCGAATTAGGTACTTTTAAAGGTACCTACCGAATCACGTCGTTACTACAGAGTACCGATTCACGTGAGATCCGTCTGTGCCACATTTTGGTACTGTAAAAAAAAGAAATGTATATATACTTTTTTTACTTTTCTTATTTTTTGGACTTTTATTTTCACGTTCACACGCACAATATACGCTTACCTAGGATTTGACTTGATTCAACAAAAAAGCAGCCGGGGCAATGGCAAGCCGAAAATGGTCGAAAGTGTGGTTATTTGAAGTTTGGATATTTTGTTTCACAACTGAGGTAGGTAGATTACATTTTTAGAGACTAAAGTACAGAAAAAGGTACCGGTATTGGTTCAAATGTGAAAGGTACCCAACCCTACCTAGATGTCTAGCTGGGCAACTCAATTCCATCCTTATCTTGACCACTCATGTTTGTTTTGCATGACTATGTCGATGCCAGGCTGGCTAGGTTTGGTAAGGTATCGTTGGGTTTGCATTTCCTCTAAACCTTCCGTGTTACTAGGCAACCTTTCAAAATTCAGACCAACAACTGTACACAAGCTGGCCAGGTTGTGAAAGGTGGCCGTCTCAGCCAGGGTCCAGCCAGGTTTGGCCAGGTTCTAAAGACAATAGAGATGCCCACTGTGTGCCAGACAGGCCACAGCATGGCTAAACTCTTGCTAGTGGAGAAAAGTCATCGATCTCCCAAACCAATGGAGACCCCTCCACCAACACTTACCCTCCCTCCTCTTCCTTCTGTCCCGCCAGGTGCGTGATGAAGATGGACCACCACTGCCCCTGGATCAACAACTGCTGCGGCCACCAGAACCACGCCTACTTCACCAGCTTCCTCATGCTGGCGCCGCTGGGCTGTTCGCATGCCGCCATCATCTTCATCATGACCATGTACACTCAGCTGTACCAGAGGGTCAGTGTTTACACTGCACCCCGCTTCACAACAGAGGCTCTGCAATCACTGATTCTGCTTTGAAGTCAAACATTTGAGCTGTATCTCTTTGACTTTGTGATGTATCATGTCCTTTGGTGTCATAGAGTGGCGAAGTCTGATGCAATCTTTGTGATTTGTGAAGTTGGGTGTAGTCCTAAATCCTTATGGAAATAAAATAGCAATTGCACTTGTAATGTTTATATAAGGTCTGTGCCGAGTAGAGGATCAAACACAATAGTTTTTTCCTCATTAAAAGTCAGCTAACATCAGTTAATATCAACTTTGTAGAATTTGAAGCCTTAATTAGGCTACTTTTAAAATGGATCCACTAAACTATGGGTTAAAAGTTGATTTAAGGTAATGTAGTGTCAGGCTTCATACTCTGTTCATCATAGACCTTAACGTCAATTTATACACTTTTATAACACCCCACAGTGGCAGCAATGTTGATTCAAGGCGTACAAAATGTGACTTCACTACTCTATTGTGGGCAATGCTTTTCTAGGTGGCTTAGTAGCAGCGCAGCCTTTCCTGAGGTACAGTTTCTAAATCACTGGTGTCGTTTAACCACTGATCTGCATTTAACATTGGATGCGCATGGGTGTTACTCTCTCTCAACCTTGATGCGTGTACACAGTGCATGGGCCTTCAACAGACACTAATAGCAATGAGATTTGGCATAAGTGTGGAATGGAAAAAAGTATGATTGTTTTGTGTGTTTTCTTTTAGGTAGCTATGTTTTGCACTTACTAGAAAAAAACTGTCTATAAAAAAAAGTCCTACTTCAGGCAAAAGGAGGATGCAAATCATCTGGAGCTGTTGCTTCTCCTCCTTCCTTCAGATTTCGTTCGGGTGGAGCACCGTGAAGATCGACATGAGCGCCGTGCGCCGCTTCCAGCCCCTCATGCCCTTCAGCGTGCCCGCGTTCGCCGCCACGCTCTTTGCCTTAGGCCTGGCGTTGGGCACCAGCATTGCTGTTGGCATGCTTTTCTTCATACAGGTCAGCCTTACCGATGCGTGCAATGTGACACAGAATTTATAAGATGAGATCAGATAAGATATTCCTTTTTTTTTGTATCTACTTTTTCTCCTCTTTTTCTATTTTTCTCCCATCCCAATTTTAGCCGTGCCAATTCTCCCCTCCCCTGTCTTGAACGTTGCTTGCATGTGCCCCCCACTGGCCGGTTGTAGGGAGGATAGAAGCCCATCGCATGTCCCCTCCGATACATGTGTAGGCAGCGAGTCGCATCTTTTCACCTGCCAGCGCGGACTCTCATTGGCGAGGAGTAACGTGTAGGAGGCTCACACTGCCCCCGCCATTTTCCTGTCTCTGCTGTGCAGGCGCCCCAACCGACCTGTAGGAGTCGCTGTTTACAACGTGCAGATTACCACCCATCGACTTCCACCCGCTAACTCTGCCAATTGAGTTAGTATGATGGCCGGCCCAAGCCGGAGGCAACGCCGGATTCGATACCGGTGTCTCATGCGTGGGTGACGAGCGCAATGTCCGCTGCGCCACCCAGCCGCCCAGATAAGATATTCCTTTATTGATCCCCTTGGGGAAATCCGGGCATCATAGCAGCATGGGGGAGGGGAGGTACAGGTATGGGCAGGGTAATAGTCGAAAGTTTATATATAAAATATGAGAAAAATAAACGTGAAAAAAGAAAGATGCTGATGGTCATAATATGTTACAATAAATATAATAATAAATGTATATCAAATAATACATTGAATCTGAATATATATATATATATATATATACTATGAGTAAAAGCAAACGGTATACACAAGGTGCAGGTGAGGGTCTGTACCCTAGTCTGCATGTTTTGGTGGTTAAAAGTCAGACACACTGGTCAGGAGTCAGCCATTCCTAATAGTTCTGCAGCCGTTAGTTCTCCAGCTACTGGCAGCAGTTCATGCTGTCTCCATGATGTCTCCATGATGTCAGTGGATGATAGAAAAAGAAGCATATCTTCACTGTCAGCGTATTTAAGAAAATGGTCTTTCCACATATCCCACCTAGACACACATACCCATAGCCCTCAAGCTACACATATGCATTTCTTCTGAGAGGTCAGAACGCAGGGTCGCCTGTGAATATATTCCTAATAAATTATGTTAAAAATGTCTACCCCTATGTACAGGTACCTTTCTGAGAGAATACCTGCAATGTATTTGTGGTACTTATGTGCTTTCATGAACTAATTCAAAGCACATGTTTAGTATGATAGTCATTAATATGCTGTAAGTGTAATCTAAGTACACTGGCAAAAAACTATTACTACTATGCTATTTTGAGAAGCAAAAGTAACCAAAAAGACATCAATATTGTGACAAAAAGATGACAACATGGTTTACATTAACACTTTGGTCGCCACTGCCAGGCTTATATTCACAATAAACCATCCCACGCCAGCTCTATTTGTCTATGGAGAAGTTCCCCTTCTTTGCAGGGCTATAACTTTTTAAATTGTATTGCTAAATTGACATTACTATGGCCCATTCAACATCAAGTATCTATTGTTCAGGGTGTAGCAACGTTATACTTTTTCATTCACATATTCATACTAAAATACGGTCTAAAGTATAAGTATGTTTTTATCGTTTTCTGCAGCATTCTCCAGAACGTGATTTATAGCCCTAAATGCATTATATTGATGATCAAATACAGTTTGATAGCAATCTGCGCGAGATAAAAAATTTCAAATGGACGTGCTTCTAGAAGTTACTACTTATCATCTGATGTTGACCGGATGGGGGGGGGTCGTTTATAATTCCGTGGCCAACGTTAGATGATTCATCTAGTGTGGGTGATATGATCATTAGAGCAGTTTGTATCGAACACGTTAAAAAAATAACGCTGAAACTTACCGTAGCTTCCTCGTAGCGTTGGGCGATGAGCGTGGAGCAGAAATATTCCTATTATGGGATGTAGAAATATGCGATCCATCTCCAGGTTGTATAATAGTATATACGTCCAAATCATGTTGTTTATCGTGTTATTGGTAACTGATTGCTATCCATTGTGTCTAGCTCGAGTCCTGGGACTATTAGCGAGTGATCCGACCGAATTGGAATGAGCACCAGCTTCGGTTTCCTGTTTCCGGTTTGGGCGATCCGCCGATCGGCCACCAGATGGCGCTCTTGAACCGTTGGAGAGTTGAGAGGGGATCAACAGTAGATATCAAGTCTCCGGGGGAGAAATATGATTGCGATCACAGATTTTTGAAATATTGATATCAAAGACATGGTACGGCGTCTTTGGTAGAATTGAGCATGGCGGGGAATGACGTGGTAAGGCGTTTTTGGCGACCATAGTGTTAACCCATTCTCCGCCGATGACGCCATGCGTAATCTGCCAATGACGGCGTAAGGCGTCTTTGAGATCAATATTTCATATTTTCGTCATGGTATTCACATTTCACCCACGGAGTCTTGGGTGATGCTGTCTGGGCCATCACAACTCTGCAACGCTTCAATACCGCCACCTGGTGGCCGATCGGCGAGTTGCCAAAACCGGAAGTGCCCAAACCGGAAGTGCCCATCCGCTATTTTCGTCCTGCCACTCGTTATCGCTCCCGGGACTCAATCCAGACACCGTGGATATCGATCCGTTGCCATAACTCAATAAACAACATGATTTGGACGTATATTAGTATTATACAAACCGGAACTGGATCACCTCGATCAACATCACATAACTGGGATCTGTTTGCGCCAGTGTGATCGCCCAACGGTAAGAGGAGGCTGACGTTACTTTCAGCGTTTTTGTTTATTATTATCCATACAAACTGCTCTGATCTTCATACGGACCAAACAGGCTTCATAAAAGGTCGCCTGATCAATGATAACATAAGGCGAATACTGCACGTACTAGATACAGACAAAGAGGACATCACACCTAAGGCGATACTATCCCTGGATGCTATGAAAGCATTTGACAGGTTGGAATGGTCGTTTCTATGGGCAGTATTGGAAAGGATGGGGTTAGGAAAAGGTTTCATTGATATGATTAAAGTACTATACAAGGACCCATCGGCCATGATTACAACAGGCACAATCATCTCCAAAATCTTTCCGGTATCACGCTCTGCCAGACAGGGTTGCCCTCTTAGTCCCGGACTATTCAATTTATCATTAGAGCCTTTAGCACAATATATAAGACAATCCCAATCCATAGAACCAATCGTAATCAAGGGCACACAACAAAAAATTAGTTTATATGCGGACGACGTAATATTGTTCATGCAAAACCCCAACACCACATTGCCTCATCTGCTCAAGTTGATTGAGAACTTTGGTGATTTATCGGGATTTAAGATAAATTGGCCGAAGTCGGCTTTCCTTCCACTTAACACCCCTGCAAAAAAAGATACAACCCTCCCAGGTGCGATACCGATGGTAAAACATTTCAGATGCTTGGGAGTGGAAATATTCCCCACCATAAGACAAACGGTGAAGCACAATTACACAAAAATACAGAACAAAATCAAGGACGACCTGGACAGGTGGGCAAAACTTAAAAACTCAGTACAGGCAAGGGTATCAATAGTTAAGATGGATGTATTACCAAGAATCAATTTCTTCAGCTCAATGCTTCCGTTACCTCCTCCAGAGGGCTACTGGAAAAGATTACAAACCTCCACATACAAATTTATTTGGAATAACAAACCACCTCGCATAAAAAGATCCACCGCACAGAGAAGTAAAGCAGACGGTGGCATGGCAGTCCCAGATTTTTTACAATATTTTAATGCCTTCACATTAAGACCATTGAAGAAGATATGGTTTGACCCCGAGGCTTTGGTATCTTGGAGAAAATTAGAAGAAAACATAGTAGCCCCACAGAGATTGAAAGACATAGCATACACTAAACTTTCAATCAAGCATTGTGAGCGAGAATTTGGCCCAATAATAACCCATGCAATCAGGACATGGCGGGAAACACAAAGGAAATTTCCTAACAATCAAGTATGGCATAATCACACTCCCATATTCAATAACAATGCTCTCTTAATGGGAAAACGACCTATAAGATTCCCTGTATGGGAAGAAAGAGGCATACACTCATTAGGGGATATTTTTAATAACAAGGGCCTCTGTAGTTATGTAGAAATATGCATAAAGTTTAACCTCACCGAGTCCACATGGCTTTTTTACATACAGTTACGACTTTGTATGAGATCTCACGGTGTTCCATTACACATACCAATTGAACACCACAGATACCACAAATTTTTCTATGAAAGAGATACAATGGGAGGTTTTGTATCAGGTTTTTATTATCAATTACTAACGTCCTCGTACGAAACCCTTCAACTAGACAATGTCTGGAGGAGGGATATACCAGACCTGGAAAATGACTTTGATTGGCAAGGAGCCTGGGCAAATGTCCGACTTACATCAAGGAACCCGGATCATCAACAAATCAATCTGAACTATATTCACAGGACATACTTGACTCCTATAAGGCTGTGCAAAATGGGGCTTATACAAGACTCCAAATGCTCCCAATGTACAAATGGGGACGAAGGAACATTTATGCACATGTATTGGGACTGCCTACCAGTTAAGGCATTCTGGAAAGATGTGTCCCAACAATTATCAATACTCGTATTTTGGAATATACCTGTACACCCCGCGGTATTGCTATTGAATGATGTTTTTGAGTTTGCAGTGAACCCACAACTAAAAAGATTGGTTTTATCGGGTATCACAGTAGCTAAAAAACTGATTGCATCACGTTGGTTTCAACCGGAAAAAATGTGCCGGAAAGTGTGGTTTCTTACATATCTTGATGTGATATATCAAGAAATATCAACAGCAAGAATTCTGGGGCTCAATGAATCCAAAATGTTAATGTGGTTAGAAGTGGTGGAGAGAATAAAAGCTAGCCTATAATGGTGATGTCTGGTTAGGAGTGAGGGATAATGGAGGTACTATCCAAGAGGGGGTCCGGGAGGGGGGGATTTGAGCTGGAGCATATGTGTGTAGGGTTTTAGAAAATAGGTATTCGGGGTATATTATATACTAACATTTATATAATTGTAACTTCGCTGGATATACACGGTATACGGTTAAAATGTTATTATTGACTATTTTTGTTTTATCCTGTTTCTGTACTTGCATATATTTTAACCACCTTTATTGAAAGTTTCATTATACATTGTGTGTTGAGTACTGACTTTTAATAAGTTTTGTTTTGCAATAATAAAAAAAATTAAAAAAAAAAAAAAAAACTGCTCTGATCTATATATCACCCATACTACATAAATGATTTAACGTCGGCCACGGAATTATAAACGACCCCCCCCCCCCCTCCGTTCACCCACAGATGATAAGTCATAACGTCTAGGACCATGTACAGTTGACATTTTTAATATAACGTTGATCGGTATCAAACTGCATTTGATCATCTAATATATGCATTTAGGCCTATATCTCACGTTCTATGAAATACTGCAGAAAAAAATAAAAACATATTTATACTCTAGACCAGGGGTAGGCAACCTTAGGCATGCGTGCCTGCATAGGCACACGGGGGCATTTGCATAGGCACAGGGGGCAGCAGTATATATAAAAAAAAAAAAAAAAAATCTTTTTTTAAATATTATAGTGAAATATTTTGCACTGTTGTCGCATTTATCTTGTTGAAATCCTCCCACAGGTTCTTTTTACTACCACATATTTAATTGAGACCCTCTATTTGTTTATTATTTCAATTTAGCTGGAAATACATTGCTACATCATTCAGTAACATTTGCAGAGCCTTATAACAAAAACATTATTACGGTCACCATTGTGACCAGTGGGATTAATCAACTAATTTTATTATTTATTTTTCTATTTCATTGAACATTGCACATGTTAAAAGCCATATTTTTTACTCAAAATGTGAGTATTACCAAGTCAACTTGTGTTCTTAAAACAATGACAATAAACATAGTTTTATTAGGTTGAAATAATGTGGTTGTGTACTTATTTTTCTGGATTATTATGGATTGAAAACTGAAAACCTTAATGCACAGTAACTGAACTCAATATTTTTAAGTTCTGGTAACTTATTATTATATATTTTTTACAGTGTAGTCTTGCGATCAATCAAAACTTATTTACACGATATACCTCACATTCACCCTCCATTCACATCCTGGTGTTCTCCTGGTGTTCTCCATTAGGCCTGTAGGTGGAGCTATGACAGCCCACGTACAGTACACACACCGATGGTGTGTGATGTGTCCAAAAATGAATGGGCAAATGTGAGTGAAATGATCGCACTGTATGCAGCTGTTTGTCTGCATTGCATTCCCCCCCCCCCAACTCAGATTTAGTGTTGTGAAGGATCAGATTAAACCGAATATATATATTTATTTATGGATATATATTTAATAGTATTTGTATATCGTTTGATATCCCTTGTATATTCCTTGTACATATACACTGAATATCCCTTTAGTCTACTAACAGCCCATAATAGTTTCATTCTCTCATTGGACAAGAACTTGGCGCCAGTAGCCAAGCCCCTTGGTTCAAGTTCAATCGTGCCGACGAACATGTCGTTACTAGCCCGGTTCCGTGTAGGAATACGTCTGGCGAAAACTATTTGTTCACAGCGCATATATATATGGCGCAAGTAAAGTAGAACTTTCTTTTAGTCCCTTAGCCCTTAGTTCTTTACCCTCCAACCTAGTGGCAAGACGTTAAGCCTCACCCACGATACACGTGTGGTGCAGTATGGTCAACTTGGCCTCAGAATGGCATTGAGACATCGTGTGGATTAATAGTTGAATTGTCATAGTTTGGCACTATACCGTCGAGTGGGACGTATTTCTATTAAGTTAATAATAGTCTATTATGTATGGTGCATCGTTCGGTTAGAGTTATACAGTGAGTAGTACCCCCATCGTTTCCTCGCGTTATCTAGAGTCTTAACCAGGCTGGGCAGACCACGTGTGGTGCTTTCATCCGAGGAGTTCTGGGCTAGGACGAGTGGACCTGCACATTGGATTACCTTACCCGGACGACGGCGAGCCCTACACGGCTTGGATTATCTACTTGCTTTGGGTGCTTTGATTTATGCCATGGATAACAGCCAACACTGGTGAGTGTTGGAACTACCCCCCGAGAGGAGTCCAGGTGAGACGGCGCTCTACCCCGAGTGAGGTCGCCTCACGTCTCTTTGTTGTGGACCGGCAGCTACCGTCTACAAGAGGGCCCAACTGTATTCATCTGTGGACCAAGGTTCTGTGGGCACCGTGTTCAGCACTCTGAATTCTCCCAAGAAATCGTTGGCCAGATGGGATATCGCCGGCGGCTCTCCTAACCCCCCCCCCCCTACCGACTTACAACCAGCAGGACCCCCCTTTAGTATATCCAGCTATAATCATTAAGTACCATCGCTATAGTTCCCTAAAGAACCAGGTTGTATACTTGCTTCCTGCGTAACCAGAGATTGGACATTCAATGTTGATTTGCCTACGAATACTCATTTGCCTTACAAGTGCATTCAAATCATAAATGTCATTAAGTGAACGTTGTATATACCCTTTGCTATATATTAAATATTCGACTTATACATTTGTGTGGACTTGGTTTCATGGTGGGAAAGTGTTCATCATATCTATATCATGTACTGTGTGGCCAGTAGTTAAAGTACATAAAGCGGTAGTGGTTTAATGATACCATACTTATCAATACAGTCAGGGAATTGTACCCCTCAGTTACATTTAGGGTTGATACAACCATCATAATAATATTGTTAATAATAACAATAACGATAATAATGTAATAATGTAAAAATTATCATTAAAAATACCTGATTATGAGAAAAAATATTTACGATGCATGGAATATTGTTGAGGCACACTAGTTACAACTATATTTCAAACAGGCACTCCATGTCAAAAAGGTTGCTGACCCCTGCTCTAGACGGTATTTTAGTATGAATGAAAAAGTAAAACGTTCCTACATCCTGAACGATGGATAATTGATGTTGAATGGGCCATAGTAATGTCAATTTAGCAATACAATTTAAAAAGTTATAGCCCTGCAAAGAAGGTGAACATCTCCATAGACAAATAGCGCTGGCGGAGGATGGTTTAGGATGGATATAAGCCCGGCGGAGAATGGGTTAACACTTTAATCGCCGATGACGTGTTTAGACGTCATTCCTCGCCATGCTCATTCTGCCGAAGACGCCGTAACTCGTCTTTGATATCAATAATTCAAAAATCTGTGATCGAAATCATATTTCTCCTCCGGAGACATGAGATGTACTGGTGAGCTCCACTCAACTGTCTAACGGTTCGAGAGCGCCATCTGGTGGCCGATCGGCAGATCGGCCAAGAGGGAGGGGCGCGCCAAAGTGCTCATCCATAATCCGTCCGGGCACTCGCGATCGGTAGCCGGACTCCATCTCAACACACTGGATAATCAATCGCTCGCCCTAACTCGATAAACAACGTTATTTGGACGTATATAGTATTATACAACCTGGAAATGGTTCATCAGGATCAACATCCCATAATCGAAAACTGTCTACTCCACGCTGATCGTCCAACGGCGCGAGGAAGATATGGTAAGATCCAGCGTTATTTTCTAACGTATTCTATACTAACTGATCTGATGATCATATGACCCACACTAGATGAATGGTATAACGTTGCCCACGGAATTATAAACGCCCCCTCGCCCATCCGGTCAATATCAGATGATACGTAGTAACTTCTAGAAGTACCTCCAGTTGAAATTTTTCATCTGGCAACGATCGCTACCAAACTGTATTTGATCATCAATATAATGCATTTGGAGCTATAAATCAAGTTCTGGAGAAAGCTGCAGAAAACGATAAAAACATACTTATACTTTAGACCATATTTTAGTATGAATATGTGAATGAAAAAGTACCCTGAACAATGGATATAGGACATTGAATGGGCCATAATAATGGCAATTTAGCAATAGAATTTAAAAAGTTATAGCCCTGCAAAGAAGGGGAACTTCTCCATAGACAAATAGAGCTGGCTAGGGATGGTAAATTATGAATTTGAACCATGGCGATCAAAGTGTTAATATATATATATTATTGTTATTATTTCTTTTAGTTTTTGTCTGAGGTTTGGGTGGGATTTCAAAAAGTAAACAAAGCAGGCGGCTGGGTGGCGCAGCGGACATTGTGCTTGTCACCAACTCAAGAGACACCGGTATCGAATTCGGCTGTCAGCGTTGCCTCCGGCTTGGGCCGGCTGTCATACTGACTCAATTGGCAGAGTCAGCGGGAGGAGAGTCGATGGGTGGTAGTCTGGTCGTTGTAAACAGCGACTGCACAGCGACTGTCAGGGCGCCTGCACAGCAAAGACAGGAAAATGGCGGGGGCAGTGTGAGCCTCCTACACGTTACTCCTTGTCAATGAGAGTCCGCGCTGGCAGGTGAAAAGATGTGACTGGCTGCCTCCACATGTATCGGAGGGGACATGTGATGCAAGGCTTCTATCCTCCCTATGACCGACCAGTGGGGGTCACATGCGAGCAACGACCAGGGGAGGGGAGGGAGAATTGGCACGAGAGGTAAATTGGGATGGGAGAGAAAAATCACAGAAAGAGGGTCGCTGTTTGACGGCATTACAGATTCTATCTTTAAGTGGTTTCTATTTAACACAACTTAGTATACTTTATGAATACATAAAAGGTATATAAAGTATACTTAAGCATATTAATTTCACTTGGGTACCCTGGGAGCTGTTTCGGGCGTTCAGTGCCTTGCTCACAGGCACTTAGGCAGAGATGGGATCAGCCACCCTCCATTTGTCAGCTCCCAGCTGGAATATACCGTGGTGCTGGTGCTGGGGATCAAACCAGCGATCTCTGTTACTGATTGGCCCGTCTCTAGTGCTGCCGCCACACTCTATATCTATATTAGCTGTTACACACACCACTTTGACTTTTAGTTCCCCCCAAAGCCTCACGTTTGGGTAAGTTTTAAACATGGGCGGCCAGAGTGGAAATCAATGCCTAACCCTGCCCGTTTGCTCAGTGGAGAACACACACAAAAAAATTCTATACACATCTGCAAAAAAATAAAATAAAAAAGGTAATCTTCAATAATGAAACATGCTTAACCAGACTGTTGTCCTCCCCAGATGAAAGTCATCCTTCGAAACAAGACATCAATCGAGGGCTGGATCGAGGAAAAGGTGGGTGTGTCCATCTTTGTACTGGGATTGTTTTAAAGGTGCACTATGTAGTCTTTTCTTTATTTTGAGAGACACAGAAAAGTGAAAATATCCTGTAGTATACTTTCATAACCGAATAAACAAATGGTCCTCAAAGGAAAACCGGGGCCCCTATGACACGGTTTGAAGCTAGAAAGTTACCTGAACAGTTACTGTTGTTCAGGGCCCGTAATTTTTCTTACAGGCATATTTAATATTCAATGTATCTTCTAGGCTTGCTTTTGATTTATGATGATATCATATAGAGTAATGTGTACATGTTTAGTAAGTATGTGTTTATATAAGAATAAACTAATTGCAGTACCTGCATGGTGCGCCTTTAAGTCCCTGTTACTATGACACTGAATGCCTGCTAAAACCATAGACACCTCCCAACAACATTATAGTGTGGTGCTGCAGACAACATTATAGTGTGGTGCTGCAGACAACATTATAGTGTGGTGCTGCAGACAACATTATAGTGTGGTGCTGCAGACAACATTATAGTGTGGTGCTGCAGACAACATTAGTGTGGTGCTGCAGACAACATTATAGTGGTGCTGCAGACAACATTATAGTGTGGTGCTGCAGACAACATTATAGTGTGGTGCTTCAGACAACATTATAGTGTGGTGCTGCAGACAACATTATAGTGCTGCAGACAACATTATAGTGGTGCTGCAGACAACATTATAGTGTGGTGCTGCAGACAACATTATAGTGGTGCTGCAGACAACATTATAGTGTGGTGCTGCAGACAACATTATAGTGTGGTGCTGCAGACATTATAGTGGTGCTGCAGACAACATAGCGTGGTGCTGCAGACAACATTATAGTGTGGTGCTGCAGACATTATAGTGTGGTGCTGCAGACATTATAGTGTGGTGCTGCAGACAACATTATAGTGTGGTGCTGCAGACATTATAGTGGTGCTGCGGACAACATTATAGTGGTGCTGCAGACAACATTATAGTGGTGCTGCAGACATTATAGTGTGGTGCTGCAGACAACATTATAGTTTGGTGCTGCAGACAACATTATAGTGTGGTGCTGCAGACAACATTAGTGTGGTGCTGCAGACAACATTAGTGTGGTGCTGCAGACAACATTATAGTGTGGTGCTGCAGACAACATTATAGTGTGGTGCTGCAGACAACATTATAGTGGTGCTGCAGACAACATTATAGTGTGGAGCTGCAGACAACATTATAGTGTGGTGCTGCAGACAACATTATAGTGTGGTGCTGCAACATTATAGTGTGGTGTTGCAGACAACATTATAGTATGGTGCTGCAGACAACATTATAGTGGTGCTGCAGACAACATTATAGTGGTGCTGCAGACAACATTATAGTGTGGTGCTGCAGACAACATTATAGTGTGGTGCTGCAGACAACATTATAGTGGTGATGCAGACAACATTATAGTGGTAATGCAGACAACATTATAGTGTGGTGCTGCAGACAACATTATAGTGTGGTGCTGCAGACAACATTAGTGTGGTGCTGCAGACAACATTATAGTGGTGCTGCAGACAACATTATAGTGTGGTGCTGCAGACAACATTATAGTGTGGTGCTGCAGACAACATTATAGTGGTGATGCAGACAACATTATAGTGGTAATGCAGACAACATTATAGTGTGGTGCTGCAGACAACATTATAGTGTGGTGCTGCAGACAACATTAGTGTGGTGCTGCAGACAACATTATAGTGGTGCTGCAGACAACATTATAGTGGTGCTGCAGACAACATTATAGTGTGGTGCTGCAGACAACATTATAGTGGTGCTGCAGACAACATTATAGTGTGGTGCTGCAGACAACATTATAGTGTGGTGCTGCAGACAACATTATAGTGTGGTGCTGCAGACAACATTATATTGTGGTGCTGCAACATTATATTGTGGTGCTGCAACATTATAGTGTGGTGCTGCAGACAACATTATAGTGTGGTGCTGTAGACAACATTATAGTGGTGCTGCAGACAACATTATAGTGTGGTGCTGCAGACAACATTATAGTGGTGCTGCAGACAACATTATAGTGTGGTGCTGCAGACAACATTATAGTGGTGCTGCAGACAACATTATAGTGGTGCTGCAGACAACATTATAGTGTGGTGCTGCAGACAACATTATAGTGTGGTGCTGCAGACAACATTATATTGCTGCAGACAACATTATAGTGTGGTGCTGCAGACAACATTATAGTGTGGTGCTGCAGACAACATTATAATGGTGCTGCAAAACAACATTATAGTGGTGCTGCAGACAACATAGTGTGGTGCTGCAGACAACATTATAGTGTGGTGCTGCAGACAACATTATAGTGTGGTGCTGCAGACAACATTATAGTGGTGCTGCAGACAACATTTTAGTCTGGTGCTGCAGACAACATTTTAGTCTGGTGCTGCAGACAACATTATAGTGTGGTGCTGCAGACATTATAGTGTTTTCAATTAAAAGAAAAAAGTTGTAATTTTACTCCAGTAAAAACAAAGGGGGACACATTATTCACACTCGTGCTTCTCGTGGATGAAGGTTAACACTGAGCGCATCCCTCCTCCAGGCCAAAGACAGAATCCAGTACTACCAAACAGGGGAGGACTTCATCTTCCCGTACCACCTCAGCAGTCGCTGGGAGAACCTGAAGCAAGTGTTCACCTGGTCCGGGGCGCCTCGGGGCGACGGCATGGAGTGGCCCGTCCACCCCAAGTGTCACCAGCACACCTTAACCGTAGGTTTGATTCCCCCCGGGGAAGGGTTTGTCGTTGAGCAACGCTTGTGTTCTGCAGTGACCCTGCTTCATACTCACACAGTCCAGGGGGGATTGATGTCACTCACAGGAGATGCGCAGCGCGGCTATAGTCATTCTCATAGTCACATTATGGGACCCGGGTTTATTTCACTGAGACGGACACAGAAATCATTTTCAATTATTCCAATCAAAATACTTTCATCTCTGGCTTTTCCTGCTCTCATGTGGTGCTATATAATATATATTACATTCCAATATACTGTTAATGCGGCACGCCTCACAGCAAGAAGGTCCAGGGTTCGATTCCTGCTTGGGGACCAGGTTTCCATGATGCCAGGTACCCAGGTGGGTGATCTCCCAGGCCTTTCTGTGTGGAGGGTTTCCCCCCCGATAAGATAAACCCAATGGAAAAACATGCACAACAACAGATCGCTAACGCTGTGGTGTCCTTGACGAAGACGGGCAGGAGCACTTGGATTGGTCCCCGGGACGCAGCTCACGTTGACTCCCTATCTGCTCCCGGCTGCCCATGGGGGGAAGGACGACAGGATGGGTCAAGTGCAGAGACTCAATTGCATCGGCCACTGAGAAAAAGACAATGCATGTGTGTGTGTGTATCCCGGTGTGTGTGTGCCGCTCCAATTGCATGTCCAGTTCGTTGCATGCCGAATAAAGACCCCCCCTAAAGAGGTCCTGCATTATTATTATTATTATTATTATATATATATATATATATATATATATATATATATATATATATATATATATATATATATATATATATATATCACACATGAGAGCAGCAACAGACTGGGATGAAACTATTTTGATTGAAAGAATTGAAAATGATTTTATCTCACAAACCTATTGTGTTTCTAAGCATCTTTTCCAACCACAGTTATCCTAAACACAAATGAATGAATCAGGGTTTCCCATTAATTACCTAGACTGTGGCCCACAGTCTAATGAGTCCTGCCACAGTTGTATAATGAACCAAACCAAATTTAATAAAAGAAAAAATAAATATATATATATATATATATATATATATATATATATATATATATATTTTTTTTTTTGTATTTTATTTTATATAAAGTTTGCCAATATGGATGTATCAGTAGTATTGGCAGTGGTAGTAGTCGTAATAGTAATCCACTATATTATTTTATTTTCTAAAAAATAAACCAGTTCAACACAGGTAACCACTTTTGCTTCATTTCTTTGATGGCTCAAATGTATGCTCTAGTCCAGTGGTTCCCAAACCTCTCCTCGAGACACCCCAGCCGTTCCATGTATTTGTGAAATTCCACCACCAGCACACCTTGATTCAACTAATAAAGGGCTAGTTAAGTTGAATCAGGTGTGCTGGTGGTGGAATTTAACAAATACATTGAACGGCTGGGGTGCTTCGAGGAGACTATTGGGAAGCACTAGTCTAGTAGATTTTGTGTTTTGAGCACAAAGTTCATCATAGATCTAGCCTCTTTATTTTGCTCTCAAAGTGCACCAGATTGATGCATTTAACTTTAAAATGTACCCAAAAAAAAAAGTTCCGGGGGGGCATGACCCCGGACCCCCCTAGAGTGTCGGAGGTTCACCCCCCATAGTCTCTGAAAATCCTGTGGGAAACACTGTGAATGAATTATTTTTCTGTCGTGCCATACCATCTAAATGGCCCATCCCACATGGGATTACATGACACACAATTACAACAATATATAAGACACTGTCTTCCCGGTGGCACATAATAATAATAATAATCATAATCATAATCATAATAATACAGACTTAAGACAACTAATATAATACAGAACAACCACTTATACAGCATGTATTTTTCTTTTTTTAAGAATATTTTCTTTTACATGACAACACACGATACAATAATAATAAACAGGACTTCACAGGACTAATAGTAATAACAATAAAGACAATAGAAATGACAGTAATAACACAATTAATAAGTACAGAACATACAAACTAAATCTACACCCCGACCCCACTCTGCCTCTAGATTGTGGCTTTAACTTTCTCGGCCGCTGAGACCCACAGCTCAATGCTGGCCTGTCCCACCCAAATCACACGTGCAGTAGAGTAGAGATTTCCATATAAATGACATCCAGCAGTGTCAGAGACCAATTAATCATTGTGAGTTTCTCAGGTTGTTTCCACCTCATACAGCATGTATTTTCTTAGTGTCCATGCTTTATCTAAATAATCCACCTAGGAGTTTTCCATCAATAATGAATCTTTGCTGTTTGCTTATCAAACAAACCCTTTCTCTGATCCAAGGAATGGGAAGTGGTGTGTTGCTATGCCTATCAAAAAGAGTGTGTTCAATATAAGGGAAGAAATATGTGCTGGAAAATCTATTTGGACTAGTTTCTTTGAAAAACTTAACAAACATGTTCCACAGATTCAAGGAACTTGTATAAAATAGTTGAAACCATATACAACCAATAGTATTAAAGAGACATGATGCTCGGACTCACTGGGGCGCAGGACTCAGGGTCCTCATCCTCATGGGGTGAGGACCGTAGGGACAGGGGTGGCTCGGGATATTTTACTATTTCACTGTTCTTAATTTTATATGATTTATACTGCTTTATTGATTGATTTAATTAGATTGAATTGTCTTGTCTTGTCGTTATTGTAATTATTATTGTTGAGGTACTGTCCTGTGATGTCTTGTGTATTATTATTACTGTATTGTGTTTTGTTACAAAAAATGGGGGGGGCAGGGATTTGCATTTTTGTTGTTGTTGTTGAAACCATACATATGACCCCTTTAATGTAAAACCCATTTACTTACCTCTGGTCGTCTCCTTCTCCTCCCCTGGACAGATAGAGCAACTGAAGCAGAAGGCCGACAAGCGAGTGAGAAGCGTAAGTACCTGCTCTGAGTGCACTGTGCCACAAGAGGGCGATGTTGATTCACACACCAGGAGAACACAGAGCAAATGTGCTTTTAGGACTGACTGGATCTCCTAATGTACAATAATGGCTATCACAAAAGATGTACACTAGTGATTGCTGAATTGCCTCTTGCAACTGTGTATTGAGCATTTTAGGCGTTGAGTGCATGTACACGCACACAGCTGATAGATATTGGACATACTATCCTGGTATGATGTGTTTTATATGCGTCTTATATCACAAATATCCGTTATTCACAGGTAAGCAATTTTGTGAAGATTTAATCCAACAGTACATGGGATAAGGTGTTTGCCAGGGTTATAGTTTAGTATTTCTATAAAAAAAGATTGTTTTCAATTCAGTTTAGTTTGTTAGGTAGTCAGAGTCGGTTTGCTATTTTTATTTTTTATATTGGGGCTATTTGTCCGGGGAAAGATATACAAAGTTCAGAATAAATACTGTGTAAAATACAAACACGTCACTTTATGAAGGCAACTTCCCAGATGTCCTAGACTCTATAAACATTATGCACCAGTGCCTCCCGTGTTGACAAATCTGACCAAATTGACAGACTAAGGCTATGTGTCCACTAAAAGCCTTTTTTTCAAGGCGGACCGCTTTGGGAAAAAAAAGCTCAGCACCAGCCGCGGTTCCGCCCCTTCCTCGATGAGTTACATTGATGAGCGTGCTCCTTTCCAAAAGTTGAACTAGTTTCAACTTTATGAGCTGGGCTCTGGGAAGAGGAGCGCGCCTGTCGCGTCTCCAGGATAGAAAATGAATGACAGAAAGGAGCTGACAACTCATAAAACATCCCTGGTGGACACAAGCCCTAAAAGTAAATACATTTTCTGTATATTTTGATTTGAGTTATTTTTAAGTACACAATATAGTTTTTATTGATTTTCTTTTAAAATGTCAGTTAACAAAATGTTGTTTGTTTCCGCGTTAGCTATTGTAACTTGGTTTTTACATCTCTGGTAAGCAGCTCTATTATTGCAGTATGTCCTCCCCATTATATGCAGGTGTCCTATAGTCAGGAAAGGGACGTTATTCCAGGGCCCTCATTTATCAACAATTCTTAGAAAGTGTTCTATTTTCGTACTTAACACTTTCAGGGAAATTCAATGTTAGCGTTAATATCGCCTAATCTATGTTTTAAATTATGGCTATGTGTCTAATCTGCCCATCGCTTATCAATGACTCATTTTCCAGTCAACATTGTCGAAGCGGATTGTTTTTTTATTGGTTCATTTCCGTTTTATAGCATTTTGAAAAGCCCTCGTTTTCAAGGGAAATTAAAAGATTCCGTGATAAACGCCCTGTACTGGAATATTCTAGAACGTTGTCATTTTTCGGCCTATTTATTAATCGTTTTCAAATAAACGCTAGATTATCGATAGTATATGTGTACGTATGCACGCTGGTGCCGCAAGCTGAAAATCGGTTCTCTTAGTTCCTGATCGCTCGCACAGCCATATCACACATAGGGGAAAAGCTTATATCTCCGTGAAAACAGGTCTGATTATCCTAAGACTGGTAAAATAGATTCCTTACCTGAGATCAGATGGTATCCAAAAAGATTATTCCAATTCCTGATTGCCATTCCAAAAATCGATCCTTTTATTGATCCAATGCTACGTACTGTACACACATATTACACGCTGTTCTGATGGTCCACAATGACTCTGATCATCTCCGTTTACATGCGTGATTGAGTCCATTCCAAAAGGGTGCATTACCATCTGGGAGACGATAGGGGGCGCTTTTTTCACATCTGAGCTCCAGATGGGGCTGGTTTCCCAACGGTAGACTCGGTTGATGAAATATGAATTCAGATCGCGAATAAATAAAAAAATCACGCTAATTGTCGTGCTGGGCATTCAGGGGGCGGACTGCTAACACGTGTTATGTCGTCCGTGGCATCCAAAGTGTTAAGCACAGAATTTAGAATGTGTGTACGCACAGAAATATTGGGATTTATCAACCGTGCGTACACAGGTCCTACGCTCCTCGTGTTGATAAATACCATTAAGTTCTACGCTCCACGCTCGTGCACGATTTTAAGTATTTGCATATAGCACCGCCCGTAATTAACCATATATGGTCACGAAACACCCCCATGAAATGTGGAAAAATGGACTAAGCCGAGCGAAGCGTGTTATGGGAGAAATACGTGACAGGCTGACAGACATGTACATGGTGATGTCGGATATGATATCTATTAACTTAAAGACCATATTAACTAATAAAGACCGTGCTGGAATATGACTGCCTTTTTCCGTTTCGTTCGATTAATACCCAGGGATTAAAGTTCTCCTCAATTTTATTCCAAATCGCAACGGATTTTCCGTCAATTTTCTACCTGCTGCATATGATTTGTAGAGGCATACAATCTATTTTGATGTCGGTATTGGGTAGCCTATATAAACAATAATACGAGAGCATATGCAAGAACAATGAATCTCACAGCCATGTATGATGTAGCCTACGCCATGTGTAGCCTGCCTATATGTGATCAATACAAACTTGAACTTGAATTCCATCATGTCTGTGTGCGGGTCTGCCGGAGCTCACAAGGCTGTTGTCACAATGTAAATGAGAACATGCACTGAAAAGTTACAGTATGTAGTTGGTTGATTATTTGTATGACAGTCAGTAAACCCTTGCAAAAAGTATCCGTTTTATTTAATGAATTGAAAACATGCAGCATGCCTTTCCTCCCGGCAGCAACGACATGTATCAGGCAAATGCGCATCGCAACATTGACTGAGTGGAATCCCTTTCTATTCACATAACTGCATTTGTGATGGAGCTTTGACAGCTACAATAACAGTCTATTGCTCGATCCATCTCCAATATCACGATGGAGGTGGAGATGACTTGAATGAATTCCATCATCATATTTATATGTTGTGTCTGTCCACTATGTTTGTTACTTTGTTATTCCCCCCCCCCCCCCTATCTATGTAAAGCGACCTTGGGTCTCTTGAAAGGCGCTATATAAAATGAAGCTATTATTATTATTGTTATTATTATGACGTCTGTGCGGGAGCTCATGACATTTTTAAAAAAATACTGTCTTTTAGTCTCAGTGAAGTTTCAACAGAGGTAATCTATTCTAACCAACAAATTGAAGTAGAAAGCATTTCGTTGTGGCCAATCTTATTTGGAAACATGACACACAAAATAATAGTATTACGCTTTTTATTTGAAACAATATTTAATCGCGTTTGGAGGTGGGTGTTCTGCGTCTGCCCCCCATACCAAACAAGCAGGCCAACCTCTTGTTCGCGCGTGAGCCCGTTATAATTACACTACTGTCGCCATTTTACAATGAACTATAATGAATTACGGGTCATACAGAAGTTGAACACGCCAGTGTTGAAACTAATGCACGGAAGCTTATTTCCGCGTTGCAGACATGCAGGCTTCATATTCTACCACCGGGCGCCAGGTACGCACATCGCACAAAGTCAAGCACACGTTCAAATTGATAAGTCCCACACTTTGCTTAGAAAGGATCATACGCACGGGTTACGCACATATCTGTGCGTACGCAACGTTGATAAATGAGGGCCCAGGTATTGTAAACAAGAAATTGTGTTTTAAATGGAACTCGAAGACAGAATACTGGAGTATCCAGAATAATATCAGAATGACATGGAAATGCACTCCTTGTGTCGTCTTGTCAGAACGTTAAATAAAGTTCAAGGTATTTATGACATTATTCAGGGCCTTGTTTCCCAAAAGTATCTCAACACATTGGACGCCACGCAGTTGAGCATCGTTTGTACTTACCACGCCAAGCTCTAAGAGATGGGGATAAGTGGCAGTGTTTGCAGGGCTATAACTATATTCTATATTATAGCTATGGATACAATACTATGGCCCATTTGACATCGGCTATCTATCGTTCAAGAAATATTTTTTTCATCCATACATTCCCGTTTTTTACCGTGGTGAATATGAGTATAGTTTGAGTGATCCTGTCTAATCCCAGAAAACGACGCTATGCAGCAATACGTGCATTTCACTAAAATCATTGCCGTTTCTCGCCTGTACACGCTACTGTTTCGAAATCAAATCTATATTATAGGTATTATTATGTTTCATCATGAATGCATGAAAGGGGGGGGGGGGAGTCGTTTTTTGATGCTTTGATCGTCACCAACGGCATACGTTGTGGAGTAACGTTACACAGATGTTGTGATCGGGGTGAAGATATGGTTGGATCAACACAAGATTGATATCATATAGCCCTTACCTTCACTAGGAAGTACCCCAAAAAGAATATTCCAATTATCTGATCGCGAGTTCCAGTATTGGTGTCGATCGTGTCGCCAACATAATCCGCCACACATCATGCATCTGGAGCATCTGACGCTTCTCAATCCAATCGGGACAACCGCTCCACTTGCCTGACTAAGGAAAATCTGACCGGAGACATTTGATCGACACACAGGCCAAGATACAAGGTTTCAAAGGGTGCTCGATACCGCCACCTGGGAGGATCTGGCCGGTACTGCACCCTCGGCGTCGCAGTATGCCTTCTAACGGCAACATACGGGTCCCTGACATTGAATAGAATACTAAAATAAAATAAAAGGAAAAACTATCAAATAACGAGTATACTCGTTGTTGGCATTCAAGCGTCGGCTCCCAATAACGAGTATACTCGTTGTTGGCGGGGAACGTGTTAAAGGGATAGTTTGGATCTTTGGACATTAAGTTGTATGAAATACTTGCCGGTAGTGTAGTGGATGCAAAGCTATTGGCTTGCTTACAGAGTCCCTTGGTCGGAGTTCTGTATTTTATAGTATTTCATTAGATTAGATACAATTCAAATGTATTGTCATTATACAGCACAAGTATAGTACAACAAAAAGACATTTGGCATCCATACAACCTAATGTCCAAAAATGTGAACTATCCCTTTTAAAGCTAAAATGTATTGTAAAAGAAATTCCACCATACAAAGCTTATTTCGTTAAGGAATTTCCCCAAAGCGTCTTAATTAAAAACGCTCTTAGAAATGATTGTAGATCAGTGTTTCACATATTTATTTACACAACATATATACATATCTGGGCGGCTAAGTGGCGCAGTGGGCAAGGCGCTCGCCACTAACGCAGGAGATGCTGGGTTCGAGCCCAGCTCTCGGCGTTGCTTCCGGCTTGGCTGGTCGTTCATACTAATACAATTGGCAGTATTAGGGGGTGGGAAAGCCGGTGGGTGGGGATCGGACGTTCTGGACAGCGTGATGCAAGGCTTTGTCCACATTGCAGCCGACCAGTGGGAGGCATGGTCTAACAACGTTCGAGACAGGGGAGGGTAGAATTGGATAATACAAAAATTGGGATTGGAGAAAAGTAGAAAATGGGGAGAAAAAGTAGATTAAAAAAAAAACATATATACATATCTTTTGTGACCAATGCCCTCTGCCAAGAAAAGTGGTGACTGATGCAACTGACGTGGGATGTTTCAGCAGACGATTAGAAAATAAGATGGTGTAAAGCTACAGTATAGTGAAAGGTGTAAAGCTACAGTATAGTGAAAGGTGTAACGCTACAGTAGTAGTGAAAGGTGTAAAGCTACAGTAGTAGTGAAAGGTGTAATTATTGCCACGGCTGTGATGCGCCCGCAGTCATGAGAGCAAAGCTCGAGTGGCGTAGGCATCACAGAGTGGCAATATTCATGATATCCCACTGGTTATCTGGTAATACTGAGTGTATTATTGCTTTTATACAGCATGTTGCACCTTCGGGAAAATATAGGATAGATACAGCCAATTCTAGGGTCTTTTATATCGATTTCAGTGAACTTGGCGTAGAATTTATTTTCCTAAAGATGTATCGTTGCTATGGAATTTCAAATGGTGTAGGCTATCAACCAGCTTGGCAACACAAACGAATGACGTATTAGTCTAATTTTATTCAACGTACCTGCTAACTATGTATAAATGAGTGGATAGATATAGAGGATGGGCCTACATCTAACGGTATTCATAAAAACAGCATTATTAGACATGCCAATCCAACTAAAGATGAGCTGGACGTGCTTGAGAAAAGCCGCAATTAATCCTTCAACACCACCAAGTCGATGGCCTGGGCATTGAACTGGAACTGTCCGAGGTGCTGATTCCTTTTCCTTTTTAGACTCCTTTATATCTATCCACTCGTTTATAGTTAACAGGTACGTTAAATCAAACGTAACGTTGTCCGTGGAGTAGGTCATGTTAACAGTTTCCGTTTGATGAATGGCAGTTGACACTTTCTACAACATTCTAAAGCCAACGCAGTGGTACTGTATATTCATGGTGATTTAACCATGAGTGTGAGTCATGAATATACTCACGGGTTAGAACGCTCTCGACCAATCACAATGCGTGGTCGGACCTACCTGTTGTATAACAAACAATAATTGACATAAACAATGAATATGTACGTATAAGAATCAGTGATGAATGCAGTGTGTGGATGAGTGAAAAGTGAAGTGTGGTGCGGTGTGGTGTAAGTAGGAATATTATAGTTCAATGGGTGGTAGATGACCTGTTCAGAGGAGATGGAGAAGCAGAGAGAGAAGGTTAACAAGGGACACATATATACAGGCAGCTCTCACTGCCCAGGTGAGTCTAATTGGGCTGACGAGCCACCCACTCTACCATGCTCCTGGAGAGGCAGTAGACTCGCCAATAAGCATGCAGAGTGGGAGCCGTCACACTGTGCATACAGACACAGAACCTTTCTACCTCACTCCATGTCCACAGATGTCCTCATGGTGAACGGATGTTCTTCATTGTAAAGCTCAATTATCTTCGGTTGCGGGATTTCTTTCATCACTGGGGTGAATGGGTTGGATCGGAGGCGGACCTTCCTCTGGTTTCTTGATCCACGGGTGACTTAGCCAATGGGAGAGAGTTGTGTGCACTTCCTGTCTGTGATGTAGCCCTCTGGTGATCACATACCACCTGGCAATCTATACAGTCACTTCTACTGCCTCAAGCAGCAGACAAACCCATGATATGCCTATAATGATTATAAGTAGGGATTAAAGTATCGGCCTACCGATATTATCGGCCAATATTGGCATTAAAATGTGATATCGGGGGGCGCCCTCATGGCGCATACCATAGTGCCTCGCGCACCTACGCAGCCGACCCGGGTTCGATCCCAGCTCCCGTCGTTATTTGTCGCATGTCCTCCCCACCTCTCCTCCCGTTCGCCCTCTCCTCTGTCGGTCCTGCGTGACCAATAAAGCTGTAAAAATGCTAAAAAATATATATATATATAATAATAATAAATGTGATATCGGAAATGATCAGTATCTGTTTTCCAAAAAAAACTAAATTTTTTTTTTACATTTATTTAACCTTTATTTACCCAAGCAAGCAAGTAAGAACAAATTCTGATTTGATTTATTGTCAAAAGTATGCATAATGTTGTGTTAATTCCACGACAAGAGATATGTAATGTTAATTACCTGAAATTATTCAGTTTTTTTGGGGGGGGAAACCCTGCATATATCGATATCGGTTGATATCGGTATCAGAAATTAAGAGTTTGACAATATCGGTATATCGGTATCGGTAAAAAAGCCAATATCGAACATCCCTAATTATAAGCATATAAAATCAATTGTGTTGTTTATTTCATGTATATGGTTAGAATTTGATGTATTTCTACTACATGCTAAGGCTTACAGATGGTTAAATCAGTTTTAACACTTTGAGTGCCAGCAGGGGGGCGCCTGAAATAGCGCTTGAGTGCCAGCGCTGTAGTCAATGGGAGGGCGAGCACATTTGCGAACGCATAAACTATATCTTAAATTATGGCTATGTGTCTAATACGCCCGTCGCTTATCAATGACTTGTTTGCAGTCAACATTGTCGAAACGGAGGGCGGCTAAGTGTCGCAGTGGGCAAGGCGCTCGCCACTAACGCAGGACATGCTGGGTTCGAGCCCAGCCCTCGGCATTGCTTCCGGCTTGGCTGGTCGTTCATACTAATACAATTGGCAGTATTAGGGGGTGGGAAAGCCGGTGGGTGGGGATCGGACGTTGTGGACAGCGACTCCTACAGGTCGATTGGTGCGCCTGTACAGCAGAATCAGGAAGTATCGGGGGCAGCGTGAGCCTCCCACGCGTTACTCCTCGCCACTGAGAGATCGCGCTGTACAGGTGAAAAGATGCGACCGCTGCCTCGTGTACCGGAGGGGACACGTGATGCAAGGCTTGGTCCACATTGCAGCCGACCAGTGAGAGACATGGTCTAACAACGTTCGAGACAGGGGAGGGTAGAATTGGATAATACGAAATTGGGATGGGAGAAAAATAGAAAATGGGGAGAAAAAGTTGACTAAAAAAAAAAAACATTGTCGAAACGGATTGTTTTTTAATCTGTACTTTTCCGTTTTATACCATTTTGAAAAACGCTCGTTTTTTTTACTTTCAGAAAAAATAAAGATTCTTCAGGAATCGCGCTTTAGTGGAATACACAAAACACGTTGTAATTTTTCGGCCTATTTATGAATCGTTTTCAAATAAACGCTAGATTATCGATAGTATATGTGTACTTATGCACGCTAGAGAAGCAGGCTGAAAAATCGATTATCTTATTTCCTGATCAGTACACACACACTCACAGCCACACACACACACATATGGGACATGCTGAGATATAGGTTAAAAAAAACTCTGATTATCCCAAGACTGGTCAAATAGATTCCTTACCTCAGATCAGATGTTCTCCAAAAAGATTATTCCAATTCCTGATCACCATTCCAAATATCGATTGCGTTTATTGATCCAACGCTGGGTACTGGAAACACATATTCCACGCTGTTCTGCGGCTCGGCAATGAATGGGATCGTCTCCGGTTACATGCCTGACAAGTAAAATGTGGATTCCGGACTCTTTTTTTCCCATCCATTTCATTCAGTCCAATCCAATGGGTGCAATACCATCCGGAGAGACGATAGGGGGCGGTATTTTCCCTGTTTGAGCTCAGATAGATCCCCACTGGTAACGTGAGGCGATGAAAAATTTATGGAAATCGATAATAAAAAAAATAACGATTAAATAACGAGATTTCTCGTTCTTGGCACTCAACGCATGGCATGAACTAACGAGATTTCTCGTGGCTGGCACTCAAAGTGTTAAGACGGATTTAAGACACTTACCTGCCGCGGTCACTTTCTTTCTGTAATTATGTTTGGGGGAAATGTGTGTAAATAATGTAAGAACTGTTGTAAAAAAAGATAATAACTTAAAGAAAAGTTTAAAATCCTCCGTGCCCTGGAACCCTGTTGCGTGGCTATGTGTCTAATATGGCCGTCGCTTATCAATGACTTGTTTGCAGTCAACATTGTCGAAACGGATAGTTTTTTAATCGGTTCATTTCCGTTTTATACCATTTTGAAAAATGCTTGTTTCTTGAAAGTTTCAGAAGATTCTGTGATAATCGCCCTTTACTGGAATATACTGGAATACACAAAAAACGTTGACATTTTTCGGCCTATTTATGAATCGTTTTCAAATAAACGCTAGATTATCGATAATAATAATCTTCATTTATATAGCACCTTTCATACACGGAGTGCAACTCAAAGTGCTTAACAGAGACACGTCTTCTTTAACCTGTTAATCTGTAGACCGTTTTTGCCTAAAGGTACATGCCTAAGTAAATGGAAGATTGCTCCACTTCTGCAAGGTCAATTTGCATGTTCTTGGTATCTAGGAACATCTAGGGACCTGGGGGTATGTATTTCCAGTGTCAGAAATATTGTGTCTGTTACTAGGCTGAGTAAATTGTAATGAATAAATTTATTATGATTTATGATTTTGATGATGATGATCAAACATTTATATGGGTAGGAGAAAATGCTTAAACAGAAGGATTTGTAGATACAGTAATTAATGATAATCGACTTTAATTATAAATTCATATTTGACCTTGAACTTGACCTTATTATGGCCAAATCATACATCTATGGATAGGGAAAATGCTCCTCTTTCCAATGGCAGGGTTGAATCTGGATTTAGTCTTTTCTTGCGTTGCATTTTCCGATAAATTTGTATTTCCGATAAAACATATAAAACATCAGTAAAAGTGAAAATATACACTTTGACTACTGTTTTTGATAGGGTTATGGTATTTGCTCTTGGCTACAAAAAAAATATATTTAAAAACATTGACCTCTTAACATCCAAGGGCCCACATGTGGACGATTCTTTGCCGACCTCTAGTGGCTCGGGTGTGTATTTCGTTTAATACACTATATATATAGGATTAAAGCCCTATTTGTTGCCTGTCGATTGCCCTTTCAGGTGACAAAATCCATTCAGCGGTTCTCGAGTTACATGCCGATATGTGAGGCGTGCCCCAAAGTAAGCAAAAGTACACATTTACCACCCCCGACTCCCAGGGCTCTAGCTCCGTCAATCATTTGGCGATCTCGGAAATATTTGCACAGGGTTGTAGCCAATGAGTGTGGCTTTCCAATGATACCTTAAGGCTTAACATGTGTAAACAAGTCAAGAAGAGAAAAAAAAACAGTAACACAGTAAGTCAAGAAAAAACAAGAATACCATAAGGTCCATAAACTCAAAATAAATGCATGCATGCATGCAACACTCCCAGACGTACCCCACGCGAAGGTAAGGAAAAACTCACTAAAACCTAACGATGGGAAAAAATGCACCACAGGCAATGTGGAGGAGAGAAACCTTAGAAGGGCCAATTCGAGGGGGGATCTCCCTTCTTAGATGTCGGTGATATTAGTGTTGCATGTTGCATTAAAAAGAGGCAAACAGCTGGTAAGCATGCACCCATATGTGTAGTGAAACACAGATGAGTGCATGCGATAGCAACTGAACATTTTGAAAAATTAAATATAGAGCTGATAGTGATAACAACTGAACATTTTATATATATTTTTTGAACAAATGTTTTTTATTTACCCTTTTTTTTACATAAAACCAGACACACAATACATTAACAGTAGAAATCCACAATAAATCACAGGACTATGATCGACATAATAATAACAATGACAGTCCAGTACTTAAATCAAAATAAATGATCTAGATTAAAAGATATACCCATAATAAATACAATACAATACATATGCTCTTGCTCGCTCTCCCCCCCCCCCCCCTCAGGACCCCCTCTTGGACAATCCATCCATTATTCCGTTTAACACCAGGAATTACAAATTCATATGCTATCCTTTATCCTCTCCACCACATCTAACCAGATTGCTATGCTGGCTTCATTAACACCTAAAATCCGTGCGGTAGATATCTCTAGATAAATCACATCGAGATAGGTAAGAACCCATACCTTCCGGCACATTTTATCCGGTTGAATCCAGCGTGATGCTATCAGCTTTTTAGCAGCCGTAAGACCGGACAAAATTAGTCTCTTTACCTGTATAGAGGCTGCTAACTGAGAAACATCATTCAACAACAATACAGAAGGCAGTACAGGTATGGTCAGAAATAAAAATTCTGATAATTGCGTGGTTACTTCTTCCCAGAATATCTTAACACTTTGACTGCCATGAAACGTCTTTTCACGTCATTGCTGGCCATGCTCAAGTTGCCGGGGGACGCTGTACAGCGTCCTTATATCAATATTTCAAAAATCTGCGATCGGATTCATTATGTCCCCTCCGCTGGCCTGAGATCCACCAGCAGGACCCACTGAGCTCTCTGGCGGTTCAGGAGCGCCATCTGGTGGCCGATCGGCGCAATCGCCAAACAGGATGTTGAATAGAGGTTGTCCTAGACCAGTGGTTCCCAAAGTCGGGGTCGCGACCCAAAGGTGGGCCGCGAGCAGCCACGGATGGGCTGCGAGATGATTTAAAAAAAAAAAAAAAAAAAAAAAAAAAAAACATTTATTTTATTTTTTATTTTTTTATTTTTTATTTTTTAATTTTAATTTTTTTTGTCAGGTCACTGAACTTAGAAGCAGGCCAGGACAGTGTTTCTAGTTGTATTCTAAAATTCTATTCTATTGTATTCTAAAATGTGACTATATGGTTTTATATTAACTTAATAAATAAACAAAAACGAAAAATCTACTTATTTCAACGAACATTTCAAACTAAATAACAGATTATGCACATAAAACGCTGAAAACAACCGAAGCAACAATAGTATTTTAATGAGGCTATTATTATTATCATTATTATTTTGCAACAAGTTAGCCCTCTCATAAATAGCACATATAAATGAATAACTGACTTGAACTAACTTAATAGGATTGAAGTGATATTTGGCTTAAAAAATCGGTCACCTGGCAAAAAAAAAAAAAAAAAGGCCAGACGATGTGCATTGGGCCGCGGCTCTCTGACGCCTTATTTTCTGGGCCCCGGCCTGAAAAGTTTGGGAACCCCTGTCCTAGACGACCGTAGTACTTCCGGCGCTCGCTATAGGTCCCGCGACTCTGGCTCGTCACACTACACAGTGATCGATTGCCAATAACTCGATAAACAACATGATTTGGACGTATATACCATTATACAAGCTGGAGATGGACCGGGTAAATTTACATCCCATAATGATAAGATTTCAACTCGACGATGATCGCCCAACGGCGCGCGGAGACTGGGGTGAGTTTCAGCGTGTAACGTTACCGTCTTCGATACTAACTGCTATTATCAACATTTGACCCACATTAGATGATTGGTATAACGCTGCCCACGGAATTATAAACGCCCCCTAGCCCATCCGGTCAACATCAGATGACGTGTAGTAACTTCTAGAAGTACGTCTAGTTGGAATTTTTTATATCGCGCTGATTGCCATAAAACTGTATTGCATCATCAATATAATGCATTTGGGGCTATAGATCACGTTCTGGAGAAAGCTGCAGAAAGAGATGAAAACATACTTATACATTAGACCATACTTTACTATGAATATGTGAATGAAAAAGTTTAACGTTGCTACACAATGAACAATACATATAGGACTTTGAATGGGCCCTAATAATGGCAATGTAGCAATAGAATTTAAAAAGTTATAGCCATGCAAAGAAGGGGTACTTCTCCATAGACAAATAGAGCCGGCAACCTATGGTATATCATTAATTTAACCCAAGGCAACCAAAGTGTTAACAGGAGGGCATTCCCAATACATATGCATATATGTACCAATAGCACCGTTTGAACACAAGGAGCAGAGAGTCTTGTCTGAGACCCAACGATTTAAATTATAAATACAAATATTTAAAAAGAAAATCGTGGTTGGCTATAAACGAGTGTTGGGTGAAACAGATACTAGCAACAGATTCAGGGTCAGTTATTTTCCCATTGTACGAATTGTTAAGCTTATCGATTGTAAGGGAAATCCTCAGTGAACGAAAACATAAACGCTGTTATTTTGCTACCTTTACGATTAATTGCGAATATTTTCATGTTGAGCTATAGCTTGTGGATGAATACGCGCAGAAAGGTACACTATGCCAATGTTCATGCTTTATTTCTTTTAAACAAGCCAATTTAGAAATGGGCAATGGGGAAATACATTAAGTGGAACAGAGGGTGGCACAGGAAAAAATGAAAATGACGTAACCACTACACTTCCCTATTGTACCACTATCATCATGCTCACTCTACCATATTCTACCACTATCATCATGCTAACTACCATATTCTACCACTATCATCATGCTAACTACCATATTCTACCACTATCATTATGCTAGCTCACTAACATATAGGGTGACCACCTGTCCCGCGACTCGCGGGACAGTCCTGATATTGGGCCGTTTGTCCCGCGTCCCGCAACAACAAAGCAATGTCCTGCAATTCAAAGATAAAAAAAAAATATATATATATATATATATATATATATATATATATATATATATATATTTTATATTTTTTATTTTTTATTTTTTATCTTTCAAAGATTATTATTTAAAAAATGTTTTAAATGTTGTTAATTTAATGCCTCGTTCCAATACCCTCTTATATTTAAAATAAAAAAATCGGGCGACGTCACAAACCAATGCATTGCGCAGCCGAGCAATAGTATCCATCTGCAGGACCACAGCACCGACACATTTACCACAGCACCGACACATTTAGGACCGCGACACTTTGCGGACCCACACTCTCCAGACCCTCGCTCCCATTGGCTGATTTGGGTCACGTGACCGTCCCACCCAATGGCTGAGTGGAGAGTGTGGGTCCGCAAAGTGTCACGGTCCTGAGAGTATCGGTGCTGTGGTCCTGCAGCAGGATGCATCTCCAGCCGAGGCTGCTGAGCAGCTCACTCGAGTCGCGCTGCCTGTCACCTGTCCGAGTCGGTGTTCTGCGAAATTCTACTACTCTGCTGAGAACTGCTGCCGTAGCGCGAATCGCCTATATATGTTTGGACAGCTGGGTGACGTCACCCTATAGTTCACTCCGAATTCCAACAGGTGTACCGACATTTTATCATCTACAAATACATTCGGCTGCAAAGCCAATTACATGCAAATATTTACATGCATATACAGTTCAAAAGGTGCAATGAAAAACATATGTTTAAGATATTGTTTAAGATATATCAACAACAAGACTCAACAAGACGTTCGTCAGCAAGGTGGCAGGATATTGTAGTGTGAACGATTGTGGGTCATGCGAATGCGTGCGCCATGCGTGCCAGCAGGTATAGTAGAATTTCGCAGAACACCGTTTCAGATGATCCCCAAAAGGTAGAATGCAGGATCTGCCACTGACAGGAGCTTCACCCATGGAGGAGAGGGGGACGTCACATATAGTTGTTCAGCAAGTCTGGCCCGACTATTATTGAGAACTGAATCAATCAGAGGGTCGGTTTGTTATAATAACAGAATACACAGGGAGTATCGCCGGGACACTGTCCAGAGGGAAGGGGGCAATAGAATCCGGAGGCTAATATCCCCAAAACCGGAGGTGAGTTTAATAAGATTAATAACAAAATGAGCTATATATAGCCTACCGTCTGCGTCGAATATGATATATAGGCATTTAAATAATAAATACATTTATTTAATTTTAATTAGCAATAAAAAAAAATTTAAATACTTTTTTTTTTTTTTTTTTTTTTTGCCACCCCCCCCCCCCCCTCCCCCCCTACGTGTCCCGCATTGTCCCGCAAAAGCAGTGCTGCTGTCCTGCGACTGAACCATTTTGACCTGGTCACCCTACTAACATATGCTACCACTATCATCATGCTAACTAGTAACTACCATATTCTACCACTATCATCATGCTCACTCTACCATATTCTACCACTATCATCATGCTAACTACCATATTCTACCACTATCATCATGCTCACTCTACCATATTCTACCACTATCATCACACTAACTACCATATTCTACCACTATCATCATGCTCTCACTACCATATTCTACCACTATCTTCATGCTAACTACCATATTCTACCACTATCATCATGCTAACTAGTAACTACCATATTCTACCACTATCATTATGCTAATAGTAGAATTGTTCATTTTAGTTCCATAACCACTCGGAACACTCCCAACATTTTGTGATTTACACTTATTTGCCATCTTTCCCAGAGTCGAGACAAGAAGAATGATATCAGTTTCATCTGTGTCCAGTAGCCCCAGAGGCAGGTCCAGGTGCCTGCTAGCCTAGCTTAGCACAATGACTGGGAGCAGTAGGGAGCAGCTAGCCTAGCTTAGCACAATGACTGGAAGCAGTAGGGAGCAGCTAGCCTTACTCCATCAAAAGTGAAGAAATATACATTTCAACAACTCTAAAACGGACGCACAGAGATCAATCATCTCGTCTAACTCTTGGGGAAGATGGCAAACATTTTCCTTTAACATCGGTCAGTATAACACAACAAATTTACCAAAAACACTCATTGAGATACAATACAAATTGGAAAATTCCTTTCTTAAACAAACCCTGGTGGTTGAGCAGGTCAGTAGAATAAGCAGTTGTGCGTGTGTGCTTGTTCCTCGGCCAGCAGGTCCAGTATCTGGCCATGGAAGACTACAATGGAGCCTGCTGCCCCATCAGCAAGGGGCTCCACACTTTCTTCAGGACACCCTGCACCGAGGAGCCCCGGATCCCCCTCAACAAAGGGGACACCATCCTGGCCACCCGGGGTACCAAGTGAGTCAGTGTAGAGACCAGCAGATACCCATACTGATATCAGACCAATACCAGGCTGAAACACGGTATCTGTATCTTGAGAATAACATGTATGAACATTTTAAAAACACGACTTGATTTTTGGTACAGGCCCAGTTCTCTCTCTCCCTCTCTCTCACACCCCTCTTTCCCTCTCTCCCTCTCTCTGTCCCCCTGTCTTCCTCTCTCCCCCAGCATATCTCTCTCTTACACCCCTCTTTCCCTCTCTGTCTCCATCTCCTACCTCTCTCCCATACAGGGGTCCTCACATTTTAAATGTCAGGAATACATTAGGCCACAGACACTCATTTGATTTAGGCGAGTCAATATATGGTTTAACCCCAAAAAAATTGATACAAAAGGTTTTTCAATGGATTCTGGTAGTATTGGGCGTGCTAAATAACATACTAAAAGTCGACCAAAATCGACCCCTCCGAAAGCCGTCATTTCCAAGATGGCGTCCCAGATGGCTATATCTCAAATTAAGAAAATGGTGCAAAGGATTTCTCAACTGATTCTGGTACCTCTGGGCATGCTCACTAACATACTAAAAATCTAGGAAAATACACCTTCCAGAAAGGCTTCATTTTCAAGATGGCGTCCAAAATTGCGGCTGGCCAAGCTTAAAATGGCTATATATATGTCAATATAAAAATTATATAAATGATTTTGTCATTTGATTCTGGTACCCCAAGTACCCCTAGACATACTTAGGAACATACTAAAGTTTTAGGGAAATACACCTTCAGAAGAGGCTTAATTTTCAAAATGGTGTCCAAAATGACGACTGGGAGCTTAGAATGCCTGTATCTCAAATGGGAAAACATTTCTAAAGGATTTATAAACTGATTCTGGCACCTCTATACATTAATGACGAGCAAAATATCTAGCTAAATATATCTGCTAGGAATGCATCATTTGCATCATCAAAATGGCTGCATGTAGCTTATTTTGGCTAAAATTAAAATTGGTTATTATATTCAACCTAGAAATCTGGCTTTGGTGTTGAACACAAAATAAATGACCCACTTATTGTGGTCTTTAGGCCTACTCATCATCATCTTCAGGATCCTCTGGGAGAAACTTGTTATGTGGATTGTCACATTCATGAAGTTGACATGGTCCACAGATGGTACAAGGTAGTCCATATTTTCTGCATGAGCAGCGAAGTGTCTTGCAGGCAGTGGTACAGTTACAATGAATGACCTTCAAGAGACTGTCTGGAGCAGCATTCATTGTTGACATGAGTGGGACAAATCTATTGTCCTGCAGGTTCCAGCCCCAGTCTAGAGCATCTATACCATCATCTGTTTCCATCCAGACCATGACCTGGTAGTATGCTCTACGACAGTGGAATTTGGTAGCAGATTCAGTTGGTGGTAGACGTTCAGGCGTTACCGTTGATGAAGCTGAGACAACCTTCTTGCTGAAAATGTTATATCTCATTTTTGCAAGCGAATCTGTGCACTTTCCACCAAAAAAGACAGTCATTGCTTGGCACCCAAGGTCATCGATCACATCTGTTGTCTGGTTTGGTACAGTGAATGCATTGGCACAAGCCTGAAGGACAGGATCCCCTTTTACAAGTTTTTGGAATGCTGTCTTTTTGCCAACTCCGAAGATCCGGGAAGTTGTGTCACAGCCAGTCACAGCATGGATGAACAGCAACTGAGAACACACATCCTGTCCGAGTACTTCTTTCAAATGGTTTATGGCATGAATTGACCACAGTGCAATCCCGTTCTTTCAGTTCATCACTTATCATGTGGATCAGTTTCTGTTTATTCAGATCTCTTGACAGGAACTCCTCCTTCTTACCTGAGAACTCTGTCTCAGCAGTGAAGTTGACAATGGGATGAATATTGTTTCCTCTTCTTTGATGTGTGTTGTCTTTAATGGATGGCCCATCCTCATAGCCATCAAACACAATGGTTGTAGCTGAGCCATAATGTTGGATGGTGAAGTCTGCATATGACTGTGCAATTTTACCATAGCTTTGTCCGTGCTTCCATTGTATTCGGTGAAGGAGTGAACCACCATCAAGAACATAATGCTCCGTTTCTGGTACAGAATCTAGGATTGCATCACTTGCATGATCACAGATCGTGTGCGCTAGTTGTGGTTTATCAGCTTTGCGGAAGACGTTTCCGGCTTCAAAGAGGGCAGGAGGGAAAGGACTGAGTTCGTAACGCATAACCTCCTCCAATGACAGCTCTCCAGTTTGGGAGACAATAAGGAAACGTTGAAAAAGAAGTGCAGAATCAATGATTCGATCAGGAGCAACCTTGATAGACGATTTTTGTCCAAGGGTTATGGCTTTATCCTTTCTACTAAATGAAAATGTGAATGCCGGCTGTCCGATCATTTTGTGCATGATGTTGCGTCCAACAGAGTCATAATCATGCACGTTCACTCCATCCTCAGCGACAACACCTGTAACAACATTCCTTAAAGAAGAGTCTGGAGAGAAAGGTGAACATATAGCAAGTTTTGAAGTGATCTTCTCCAGGTCAGCAGCATCCCTTTTCATCCTTGCCTCTGTTGAATCCTTGTGCTGTTCTGATGTTGTGTATGTCTGGTTTGAGAACTCCTGCATTGCGGTGTTATACTCTGATGTTATGCCCTTTGACATTGTCCAAAGGGATCTCTGATTGTCGGTCATTCCACTTCCATGTGTCATCCCTCCTGTAGTCTTCAATGACCTCATCAATGTTGTTTCGATTACAAGATCTGAGCTGAGGCCTGCCCATGATTGGCTGCTGCGACGGATAACATGAAAACCCTTTTCAAATTGTCTGAAGACATCTGGGTGGTTGATGTGAAGCTGACTCATCTCTTGGACATAAAAGTGTGCCGATTTCAAGTAATTGTAATGCCCAGCCGCAGCGAATATCGGCATGCATTCAGAAACAGCGCGTAGGTGCAAAAGCCAGGAACCTGTGCGATCTGCTGTTATCAGTGACCTAGCAACTTCTAACATGTGTTGGTAATTTAGCCACAACTGACTAGTTTTGGATCTAGCACACAGTTCCATCTTCCTTTTTCCCAGCTCTTCATTTATTGTAATGAGGGTCTCTGATGTGAACACTGTTTCCAATGGCATTTCACCCTTAACTATTGAGGTATACATTGCTTCAGACTGTTCAACCATTGCTGCAAATTCATGACTATTGTCACGTTTTAGACTCAAACGTGAAAGATGTAAAAGATACTTAAAGTTATAAGAGATGAAACACTTTTGAAGGTATTTATTATAAAAAGTTTAACAAGCAATGTAATATAAAAGTGAATAAGCAAAGTATTTATACAAGGTAAATATAGCAAGGTACAATTTGAAATCTAGATTGTTACAACCGGCCGGTCGAGTATATAAAAGAAAGGAAAAAACAGTCCAGTCCTTTCTGGGTCCGTCCAGTCTAGTCAAAGCAGAGAAGTAAAAGAAGTGAAGTCCAGTCTCTTCTCTGTCAGGGTGTTTTATTGGTCCCCCAATCGACCAGTGTGGTTGTGGTTTTCGTCCTGCGTGCACGTTGTGTGTCTGTGTGTATTGGTCAGTCAGTATGTCCGCCGTGCATGAGTGCATGGAACGCACATTTACGTGTACGTTTGTGCGTGTGTGTCTCTATGATAACGATCTGTGATTAATGGAGACTGGAATATGTGACCACTGGATGACCTGGTCGTATATTATTCGGCTTGTGGCATCTTGTTGAATTATGTGATCCGGCTTATCTGGTGGGTGCTGTGTGCGCAAGGGTGTGTGTGTGTGTGTGTGTGTAGGTTTGTGTGTGTGTTTTGAGGGTGTGGATGTGTGTGTGTATGTGTGAGCTTGTCCTATGTGTAAGTGTGTGTGTATCTGGTATATGCTTGTGTGAGAGGGACGGAACCATGCACCAGGGGTCAGCTTGCAGGTCACTGATCTGTGAGTGCTCTAGCTGTGCTGGAGAGAGAGACTCCCAAGGGAACCAGGCCCTGCACAGTGAATGTCTTCTGTTATAAATCTACATATACATGTAGAATGTCTCTGCTATAAACTTACATGATACGTGTCATATTTCATCACTATCATCTACCATTTCTGATATTATCATGCGGTTAAGACATTTGTCAACCAGAAGATGGCCACGGAATGCTCTCTGAACTGATTTGCCTGTCATCATATGGGCTACTGAGTTCTCCCCATAGACTACCCCTAGAATGTCCTTAAGTCCTGTACCGTCCATCAGTGTACCAATTGCTCCTAGCACATTCATAAATGTGTGAAATCCTCCTAGGAGCAGGACAAAGGACTTGAGGTGACTGCACTGTGGTGAATCTAGGATTATCTCTGCTGCTTTCCAATATAGGGGTTGGTCAAATGTAACTACTGGGGCAAGGTGGTGTTTGGATGCCAGACCACAAATGAACTCCAGTGTTGACAGAATGCATGTTTTGTCTCCGGAGTACATGTCTATCATTGGTAAGTATCTCACTGAAGACTGCCCTGGATGTTCATCTCCCTTATGAATAATGTGCATCATCCCCTGCCAACCAGGTGCAGGCTGTTTGAAATTGAACGATAACTCCCAAAGCAGATCAACCATCTTGTTACATTCTGCGAGTCTTGGAAGTTCTTTAAATGTGGTGTCTCTGCAAAAGTGTTTGGCAAAGTGATAATCTATTATCACAACTTTTGACCTCTGCACAAGATTCAGTTCATTAATTCTGAACCTTGGAATCCTTTGGTCTGTCTTCTGTCCTGGTGTCAAGGCAGCTATCATGCCCATCCCATGAAATGTCCCTTTCCCATCAATTGTTAGAATATTATGATCTACATTGTCTGCAGCAAATAAGACGTTGTGTTCAACACATCAATATCCTTACCAAGCATGTTTGGTGCAGTACAATTTGCAGCATTCATTTCAAACCTCTGCAGTTCAGAATAGGAAGAGCAGAATCCCATCTTATTCAGCATATCTACAATGAACCGAGACCGGTTTAAGTGGTGCATTTGCACTGCTAGGCCAATTTGCAAAGGGGCAAGGACAGCTCGTGGTCGGACTGCCTGTATGATTGCGTGGCCAATACTAGCAATTTTCTGCTCTGTCTCTTTACCGACAAACAAAGCTTTTAACACAATGTGGAGTGATTGTGGAATATAATCAAGGGCATTCTGTAGTTTTAGTGTCTAGCTAGCTTGAGAGCTGAGAGTGCAAACACCTCTGTCAAAGACTAGAATGAAACTGGGGCTTAAATAACACTGCCAGGTCAGACACGCCCAGGCATGCCCAAACACAGGATTAGGTCAGAAAAGAAAGAAAGAAACTGATTCAGAAAAAGAAGGCTTCAACTATGGTAGTTTGGGAGCTGGAGAGTGCAAACACCTCTAACTATAACAACTATAATGGTCAAAAAGAAGGTTTCAACTATGCTAGCTTGAGAGCTGAGAGTGCAAACACCTCTGTCAAAGACTAGAATGAAACTGGGGCTTAAATAACACTGCCAGGTCAGACACGCCCAGGCATGCCCAAACACAGGACTAGGTCAGAAAAGAAAGAAAGAAACTGATTCAGAAAAAGAAGGCTTCAACGATGGTAGTTTGGGAGCTGGAGAGTGCAAACATCTCTAACTATAACAACTATAATGGTCAAAAAGAAGGCTTCAACTATGCTAGCTTGAGAGCTGGAGAGTGCAAACACCTTTTTTAGTAAGCTATTTGTATTTGTATAGTCATTTTAAGCTCCTGGGCGCCAGTTTGGACGCCATCTTGAAAATGATGCCTTTCCGGAAGGTGTATTTTCCTAGATTTTTAGTATGTTCACAAGCATGTCTAGAGGTACCAGAATCAAGTGAAAAATCATAGTTATATATTTTTTTCTATTGAGATATATAGCCATTTTAAGCTTGGTCTGCCGCCATTTTGGACGCCATCTTGAAAATTAAGCCTTTCTGGAAGGTGTATTTTCCTAGATTTTTTGTATGTTAGTGAACATGCCCAGGGGTACCAGAATCAGTTGAGAAATCCTTTGCACCATATTCTCAATTTGAGATATAGCCATTTTAATATCTCCACCGCCATCTGGGACGCCATCTTGGAAATGGCGGCTTTCGGGGGGGGTCGATTTTGGTCGACTTTTAGTATGTTATTTAGCACGCCCAATACTATCGGAATCCATCGAAAAACCTTTTGTATCAATTTTTTTTGGGTTAAGTGCTTTTTTTTCATAGATTGACTCGCCTAATTATATTTTGCAGCAGGGAGCTCCATCTGAGAAGATTTTTGTTTGATATTAGTGTCTATACTACAGTATACTGATAAACTGGGGACCCCCTAGAACCCCCCCCCCAAGGACCCCCGACTGCACTTTAGGGACCACCTCTGACCTCTGTGTTTCCTTGTAGATGGTGGATGTACGGAGACAAGATTCTGGCAGAGGAGGAGATGATAGGTAGGAACTGAAGAGACTGTCAGATCTATAGATGCTTCTTACTATACACTACAAGACTTCAACCATACACTAGACTTCTACCATACACGACCAGACTTCTACCATACACTACAAGACTTCAACCATACACTACCAGACTTCTACCATACACTACAAGACTTCTACCATACACTACATACAAGACTTCTACCATACACGACCAGACTTCTACCATACACTACAAGACTTCAACCATACACTACCAGACTTCTACCATACACTACAAGACTTCTACCATACACTACCAGACTTCTACCATACACTACAATACTTCTACCATACACTACATACAAGACTTCTACCATACACTACCAGACTTCTACCATACACTACAAGACTTCTACCATACACTACATACAAGACTTCTACCATACACTACATACAAGACTTCTACCATACACTACAATACTTCTACCATACACGACCAGACTTCTACTATACACTACCAGACGTCTACCATACACTACAAGACTTCAACCATACACTACCAGACTTCTGCCATACACGACCAGACTTCTACCATACACTACAAGACTTCAACCATACACTACCAGACTTCTACCATACACTACAAGACTTCTACCATACACTACATACAAGACTTCTACCATACACGACCAGACTTCTACCATACACTACATACAAGACTTCTACCATACACTACAATACTTCTACCATACACTACAAGACTTCTACCATACACTACATACAAGACTTCTACCATACACTACATACAAGACTTCTACCATACACTACAATACTTCTACCATACACGACCAGACTTCTACTATACACTACCAGACGTCTACCATACACTACAAGACTTCAACCATACACTACCAGACTTCTGCCATACACGACCAGACTTCTACCATACACTACAAGACTTCAACCATACACTACCAGACTTCTACCATACACTACAAGACTTCTACCATACACTACATACAAGACTTCTACCATACACGACCAGACTTCTACCATACACTACATACAAGACTTCTACCATACACGACCAGACTTCTACCATACACTACAAGACTTCAACCATACACTACCAGACTTCTACCATACACTACAAGACGTCTACCATACACTACATACAAGACTTCTACCATACACTACCAGACTTCTATCATACACTACAAGACTTCTACCATACACTACATACAAGACTTCTACCATACACTACATACAAGACTTCTACCATACACTACAAGACTTCAACCATACACTACCAGACTTCTACCATACACGCCCAGACTTCTACCATACACTACAAGACTTCTACCATACACTACCAGACTTCTACCATACACTACAAGACTTCTACCATACACTACATACAAGACTTCTACCATACACTACCAGACTTCTACCATACAGTAAGAAGCATTTTGTATGAAAGTATTCTGTACTTCTGTATGACAACTATTAAAGAAACTACACTACAAGACTACACTACACTACAAGACTACACTACCAGACTTCTACCAAACAGTAAGAAGCATTTTGTATGAAAGTATTCTGTACTTCTGTATGACAACTATTAAAGAAACTACACTACAAGACTTCTACCATACACTACAAGACTTCTACCATACACTACAATACTTCTACCATACACTACATACAAGACTTCTACCATACACTACAAGACTTCTACCATACACTACATACAAGACTTCTACCATACACTACAAGACTTATACCATACACTACATACAAGACTTCTACCATACACTACATACAAGACTTCTACCATACACTACCAGACTTCTACCATACATGACCAGACTTCTACCATACACTACAAGACTTCTACCATACACTACAAGACTTCTACCATACACTACCAGACTTCTACCATACACTACAAGACTTCTACCATACACTACATACAAGACTTCTACCATACACTACCAGACTTCTACCATACACTACCAGACTTCTACCATACACTACAAGACTTCTACCATACACTACAAGACTTCTACCATACATTACAAGACTCTCTACCATACACCTACAAGACGTCTACCCATACACGGCGGCTGGGTGGCGTAGCGGCGATTGCGCTTGTCACCAATGCAAGAGACTGAATCCCAGTCTCACAGCATTGCCTTCGGCTTGGGGCCGGCCGTCGTACTGGCTCATTTGGCAGAGTCAGCGGGTGGAAGTCGATGGGTGGGGATTGGACGTTGTGGACAGCGACCCCTACAGGTCAGTTGGAAGACGCCTGCACAGCAGAGACAGGAAGTGGCGAGGGTAGTGTGAGCCTCCCATGCGTTACACCTCGCCAATGAGAGTCCGCGCTGGCAGGCGAAAAGATGTGACAGGCTGCCTCCTCGTGTGATACAAGGCTTCTATCCTCTCTACAACCGACCAGTGGGGGGCATAGTCGAGCAACGTTCAAGACGGGGGAGGGGAGAATTGGATACACGAAATTGGGATGGGGGATTTTTTTTAAAAAAAGTGGATAAAAAAAAAGACTTCTACCATACACTACAAGACGTCTTACACCTACCATACACTATAATACTTCTACCATACACTACAAGACGTCTACAATACACTACAAGACGTCTTACACCTACCATACACTACAAGACTTCTACCATACACTACTACAGGGGTTCTCAACCTTTCTGCTGCCAAGGCACCCCTGTGTTCAATAAAATATTCCAGGGCACCCCTACATACGATAAAGACTTTTCCGGTCCTGTCTTTTTTGCTACAATGATGACAAAAGTGCTTGCTTTCAAAATAATGTTTATTTAAGAAACCGGGAAACACATTTGTGTGTATATGCAGGCTATATAATGCATGCTATATAATGCATTATTAACAGGTGTTTCAGGTCTAAATGGCTTAGTACTGTTGACATTACACTGCTTGTAGTAGTAAATCAAATAGCATATTTCTTTAAATAAAATTACAGAAAATTATCACTAAAGTGCTATCTGTTGCAGCTGCACACTTTTCCATAAAAATAGCATATTTGGATAAGTGTGACCATTTCTCAAACTGAAAATCATGTATTTTTTTTTAAATACAGAAAAGGATCACTAAAGTGCTATCTGTTGCAGCTGCACTGTTCTCCATAAAAAATAGCATATTTGGATAAGTTTGACCATTTCTCAAAAACAGAAAATCATGTATTACAGTAAATACATAAAAGGATCACCAAGTTACCATTTCTCAAAAAATATAAATAAATACAGAAAATAAGCACTGGTTCACTCAGTGGAAATGTTTAGCTCAATGCGAGGTCTGCTGCTGCTGGCTAATAATACGGTCAATACGGGAGATCTTTGACAAGGCAACACGCATGTCATCCTCAAGGCTCAACTTGGCCCTATATTTTGTTTTCAGAGCTGTCATGGATGAAAAGCCAGCTTCACACAGATAATGTGGTGCTGAATGGTATCAACACCGTAACTGCTGCATCATGAGATACTTGGTACTCAGCACCACACTTTGAAACAATGACCAGTATGATATATAACTAGCTCTCCAGGTGGTATCAGATGAGATTTCAATGAGTTCTTCCAAGAGTTTGGATGGAGATGTGTCAGGAAGCTTTGTCTCAATGTTGTCTGTAAAGTTTTTTTTTATCCAGAGTAACTTGGTGATCCTTTTCTGTGTTTTATTGACACCAAGTTTCATAATGATTTTCAGATTTTGAGAAATGGTCAAACTTATCCAAATATGGTATTTTCATGGACAACAGTGCAGCTGCAACAGATATCACTTTAGTGATACTTTTCTGTAATCCAAAAAGAATAAAAAAAAAATATATATATATATATATATATATATTTTTTTAATCTCAAGGCACCCCTGGCAGCTCTCTGCGGCACCCAAGGGTGCCGCGGCACCCCTGTTGAGAACCACTGCACTACAAGACGTCTACAATACACTACAAGACATCTACAATACACTACAAGACGTCTACAATACACTACAAGACTTCTACCCGACTTCTACCATATACTACAAGACTTCTACCAGATACTACAAGACTTCTTATGCCTACAGTACCATACACTACACTACTTCTACCATAGACTGGAAAACCTTTGTTGCATGGGCTTGAAAGATGCTCCATTTCTGCTGAAAATGTAAACGCACTCTTACACATTTCTCTGAAATTGCCTACCCAACCCCTGTTTCATTTAGAAATACCTCAAACTATCGAATAATCTTTTAACTCTTTGTATACAATACACTTCTGACCACAGTAATTTACAAACAATTTCTCTCTCTCTCTCTCTCTCTCTCTCTCTCTCTCTCTCTCTCTCTCTCTCTCTCTCTCTCTCTCTCTCTCTCTCTCTCTCTCTCTCTCTCTCTCTCTCTCTCTCTCTCTCTCTCTCTCTCTCTCTCTCTCCCTCTCTCTCTCTCTCTCTCTCTCTCTCTCTCTCTCTCTCTCTCTCTCTCTCTGGCCTTCAAGCGGGAGAGCGGATGAGGGGGTGGTTTCCACGGAGATGCGTGGAGAAGTGCCATTACGACACGGCGACCAGTGAGAGCGCCGGAGAGAAGAAGATTAATTAATTTATTTCAACGGCACACTGAGTAGGAGAGTTAAACTTCACACTGAGTAGGGGAGTTAAACTTCACACTGAGTAGGAGAGTTAAACTGAACAAAGTAAGGACTGGGAAGCATCTACTGTGTGCACCCCTCCGCCAAGGAGCTCTTGAGATTCATGCATAATAGAAATTATTTCATGGAGATTGCTCATCCATGTCAGTGTCGCCGCTTTGGAATCTGTTTCGAGTCGACAGAATTTATATGCAGTTCATAGTTCATGACTGGTCCATCCCAAATCTTAACTATCATGCTAATAGAAGAGAGTATATACTGTATATACAGCCACGACCCCCCCCCCCCCCCCCCCCACACACACAGTGATTCAAGACCTTTCATAGGACTACTGTACGCCTCTCAACAGGGATTCTCCATAACCCTATGTTAACCCATGAATAGGGCTGCTGCAATCATGAAATTATTGTTGCCCATATCGGTGACGTTGTATGTAGGGACGCATACCACCTTTTTCACTGCCGATAACCGATTCAGAGTACTATACTTTCAGTATCGGCCGATACCAAATAGCGATCTGATCCATCACTTTTACTGAACCGTATAAACAGTATAGACATGATATGTAATACATGTTTCTCCATGAGGGAGATGCTTCTATGTGTTGAAAATGCAGCAAATCGTGTCTCTTTGCTTTGATTTCTAGCATGTTACACGTTTCTTGATAACGGATTTCAGTATTGCGGAAATTCTCTGATACCGATTTCCAATACAAGTACTTTGAAAACGAGATCCATGCTGCTGCTCACTTTGCAACATATAGCAATTCTAACATCAGAGCAATGCAAACGAGGATCTGTAAACTTCAAAAGGGTTTGCAGCATCTAACCTCTCTGCGACCTGTCCTGCACAGAGATTTAGGTAGTCTTACACACCATTTGAACTGAATACTAAGTAGGGATGCACCGATATCGATATCTGATATCGGCCCCAATATGACTAAAATAGCTAGATCGGAGGGCGGTTAGGTGGCGTAGCGGAGATTGCGTTCGTCACCAACCCCGGAGCTGCGAGCTGGATTCGCCTGTTCGAATCCAGCTCACAGCTCCGGGGTTGTCACCAGCTTGGCTGGCCGTTCACACTAATACAATTGGCTGTATTAGAGGGTGGGAGAAGCTGGCGGGGTGGGTCCGGGTCGTTGTAAACAGCGACTCCTACAGTTCGGTCGGGGCGCCTGCTAAGCGCGGATAGGACCTGAGTGGGATAGTGTGATCCTTCCACACGCTACGCCCTCTCGGGGAGGATCCGCGCTGCCAGGTGAAAAGAAGCGGTTGATTGGCTGGACGTGTGTCGGAGGAAGCACGTGATAGCCTCCACTCTCCCAGATTATCTGACTGTGGGGGGTAAGTGCGCAGCGACCAGGAAGGGGATTGGGAATTGGCATACGACTAACATTGGGATGGGAAAAAATCGGAGGAAAATGGAGAAAAAAAAAAAAAAAAAAGATAGATCAGGTATCGGGGACAATTGTTTTTTTTTATTATTATTTTTTATATATTTCTTTCTTATTTAATTTTAATAATAAATAACTTCAGTATATATCTGTGTTAATTTGTTACATTTTGTTTCACTAAGTTAGGAAAGTAATGTTTTAAGTCAAGCCTGATGTTGCCTTACACACAAAAGAATGATCCCAGTCTCTTCCACACAGTGAGGCATACAGTTTATTAATTGAACAGGGCCTAACAAAATTAATAGTTGGTTTCAGGTTGCCGACCGACCCTGCCGATTTAGGTGCGACCCAATATATTTTATGAGTTTTTTTTTTAAATTATAAATTTTTTTTTTTTTTTTTTTTTTTTTTTTAAGAATAAAGTTTCATAGAAATCTTAGTCAAACATTTAGTATTATGGATATTAAACATGCTGGCAGAGTACATGCATCCATGTTGTTGTGAACATTTTAATTAAATAAAGAAATTCCCTATTCGCCGTGGGAAAGAATAAAATAAAAAAATTAAATAAAATAAATTCCCTACCTACCCATGGCCAAACTGACAACCAACCTGAAACCAACTATTAATTTTGTTAGGCCCAATGGGTATCGGATCGGTACTCTGTATCGGTATTGGGACTGAAAAAGTCGGATCGGTGCATCCCTAATACTAAGTAATGACCTAGACCTAAAACGATGATCACACTTATAGAAAATAATGGATTATTCAGTTATTGCAGCAGCCCTGTCGAAGACTAAGGACTAAAGGGAGCCGTGTCACTGTCACTAGGCCAAGGGTTTCCAACTTTTGTTCACAGCTGACCCCATATTGAGGTTGAAAAATGTCTGTCACCCCAATATTTTAACATGTGAAAATAGTCTTTTACATCGTAAGTTACCGATGTTTACGTTTTAATTGGGGGGGGGGGGGGGGGGGGGGGAATATGTCTATATATATATATATATATATATATATATATATATATATATATATATATATATATAGGAATGCTGCAAGGCTTTCACAGCTCTGTCCAGTCAAAAAGCTGTTGGTGGTAGTTTTTCCATGTCAAAATATTATTACAGTCATTTTAGTTTAATTTCTTTCATTTTTCAGGGGACTGCACTAAGAGGACCCAACATCAAGGTTGGGAACGCCTGCACTAGTTTCAGAGTTCTTCCAGAATTCATTCAGGTCACGGTTTCCACAGTGATTTAAAGGGATACTTGTAGTCTGTTATTTCTACTCCACCGGGCACTTAGGACATTATTGGGGGGGTTGGCATTTCTGCCATTGTAGGAACGTTTTCCCCATAATGTAACAAGTATGAAAATGGGTAACACTTTATTTTTAAGGGGGACAATAATAATGGTTAAGTTTCTAGGACCTAATGAGGAATTAAACAACACTGGATTAATCAGTTGATGTCTCGGTGCAAATCCTTCCAGAATGGCTCCTACTTTCGCCCAAATGACACATTCGGTAGAGAACTATCCACCTGACTCTCAAATCCCCATTTTTCAACCCGTTTACCTCCAATTCTAAAAGTTAAATATGTGTTCCTATGCTTTAACATGTAGTTTGTTAACTCGTAGGTACTTGATCACTATCTGTGCCTCCTAAATTCAAGTGTTACCAGAAAAATAACTTGACATAAATTCATTATGTCAAAGTATCATTTTCAGTATCAATGTTTGAATACATTCTTTTTACATTGCAAGTCTTTCTTGTGATACCGAACCGATGGGTTTAGTTTGACCCCTCAGACAGAAGGCCAAACCCAGTAAGTCTTAATTCTTAGGCGCTGACACAAGGCTTCTGATGTGACTTCATTTTTCAATTAGATGACTTTTTACTTGAAATCAGTTTGTTTTTACTTATGTCGATGTCTTTTTGTTATTTTTTTGCCGATAATGCAATGCCTCTGCCCAGCTGAACCCCGGGCTTCGTCATGCAACTCTTTCTAAGACGATGACATTTCATTTTTCTTCTTTTAATTTTTTGTAAAATGAAAGGTCGCCCTTGAAGTATGAACTGAAAAACTCCAATAAAATTGTCTCCTATAAGTGGCTTGATTCAGAGTTTTTCTTCCTCATTTGTATAGGATCCTTGTTTCAAGTTTAGCTTGAATTTGTCCACAATCTAATACTTTAGTTAAATGGGTAAAAGAAAATAGCATTGGAGACATTTCTATTCTGTACAGTAGGTGAGTTTTAAATCGTATTTGCTGCAGTTTGTTTACGGTTTCTAAAATAGACGTCATTGTTTTATGATGGTTAAGAAATTAATCAATTCAAATCTATAAACACATCTGATTGGGACATTAAGGGACATTTCAGAATTAGTTTTTACCTTTGTTCAGATTCTCCACGAGAGATTTCCGCCACAGTCTTTGATTAAAGGAGAGTGCTGCTCATTTTAAGAATTCACATTGCCAGTATTCAACATGCACCACAACTGAAGCTAGAAATCAGAACCCTTCAATCAGTGATGTAACCCAGGGGTTCCCAAACTTTTCAGGCCGCGACCCAAAAATAACTGGGTCAGAGAGCCGCGACCCCCACTATTATAGGAGGTAAAAAAAAATATATTTATATATATATTTTTTTTAATAAATGGAAATGTATGGTTGAAACATGCACACGTTCAAACGCGCACACACTAATAAGCATTGGAGGCTTTTAACCAGGGCCGGACTGGGGAAATCATTCAGGCCAGGAAATATAGTGCAAAATATAGCCCCAGTCAGGCCACTTTTTAAGCAGGGGGTCTGGGGGTCCCCCACCAGGACATTTCTTGTTACAAAGACTTCATTTCCTGCATTCTGGTACAGGCATTTTTTTATTTGTACCCTTTAAATGCCAGTGTTTGTGATGACATCACAAATTATTGTTAAAAAACAGGCTAGCATATGTATGATTAGCAACAACACTGATTTTGATGGATTTTCAGTTTTTTTGTAATGTCAGATTGAAAATAATACAATCTTTTATTCAACTTCAGCCCTGATCATAACACCACATTAATTTTATAATTCTAACCCTTTAAATGCCAGTGTGTGTGATGGCATATATTTGCAATATATCAAATGCAAAGTAGATTTTTCTGGGGGGGATTATTACAGGCTAGCTAGGTTATCTCTAACTATTGCGCTGCTGCAACTAGAAACACTGTCCTGGCCTGCTTCTAAGTTCAGTGGCCTGACTGCAAAAAAAAATATATAGATTTTTTTAAACATCTTCATTTACAAATAACAACAAACTTAACCCGGAACCGGAAGTGGTATTTAACCTGTCCCCTAAACAGTAAAACCCACACTCTTAAAGGCACAAGCCCACCTTGGTGAATGTCTCTTAATATAGGTCACCACACAGGCCCCCCCAGAATTCACCAATACAAAAACTGCAACTAATTAATAGCCAGTGAACAGTCCATCAGTGAACAGATCACAGCACGAAATAGTCAACGTGGAGGGGGACGGATCAAGCGGCCGAACCGACTGCGCTTAACCAGAGGGGGATTAAGGGAGATAAGTGGGACCAGCGGCCGGGCCCCGGAAGGGGCCAAGGCCGGAACAGAGGATAGGGCAGGGGTCTGAGCCGAAACCGGGGGGCGCCCCCGCCGCGGGGGCAGGGCCAACTTAACTGGTTCGTCCTTGTCCAAGTGAGCAGGCTTAAGACGGTCTATAGTGACCCGCTCTGGCCTGCCTCCCATGTCCACAACAAAGTTTTTAGTGCCTGCCTCCAGGACACGGAAAGGCCCGTCATAAGGGGGCTGCAGCGGGGTCCGATGGCTGTCGTGCCGGATGAAAACATTTGGCCAATGGCAGGTCCCTGGGGACGTAGGACTGGGGAAGGCAGTGGCGGGATGTTGGAATGGGAATAAGGGCATCGGCAACACCCCGGGACACTGTTCGATGGGAGGCGACGGACCAGGACGCTGTGGCCTCCGGAAGAAACTCCCCAGGGACCCGCAGCGGCTGGCCGTACACCAGCTCGGCGGACGAGGCCTGGAGGTCCTCCTTGGGGGCAGAACGAAGACCAATCAAGACCCACGGGAGGCGGTCAACCCAGTTGCCATCCGTAAGGGCAGCCCGAAGAGCGGCCTTCATGTCCCTATGGAACCGCTCGCAAAGTCTGTTGCCCTGCGGGTTGTACGCCGTAGTGCGGTGGATCTTCACCCCCAGGTGCTCCGCAACTGTAGTCCAGAGCTCCGAAGTGAACTGGGGGCCCCTGTCGCTTGTGATGTCCCGCGGTGTGCCAAAACGGGCCACCCAACAGCCGATGAACGCCCGGGCCACCTCTGCTGCCGTAGTGGAGGACAGTGGAACAGCCTCCGGCCACCTGGTGGTCCTGTCCACCATGGTGAGGAGGTGAGTATATCCATGGGAGGGGGGCAGGGGGCCCACCAGGTCCACATTCACATGGTCGAACCGCCTCTCCGGCACTATAAACGGTGCCAAAGGGGCTTTGGTATGGCGGTGCACCTTGGCACGCTGGCACGCCACACATGAGCTAGCCCAGGTCCTAACATCCTTCCGGAGGCCAGGCCACACAAACTTGACCCCCACCAGCTTAGTCGAGGCCTTCACACCTGGGTGGGAAAGGCTGTGGATCATGTTAAAAACCCGGCGCCGCCAGGCCGTAGGCACCATAGGGCGCGGTTGGCCAGTGGAGATGTCGCAGAGGAGAGTGGCGTTAGCTGTGTTGAACACCACATCCTCCAGCTGCAGTGCGGTAGGACCCGTCCGATAGGCCTGAATGTCTGAGTCCGTGGCTTGGTCTGCCGCCATGGCGGCATAATCGAGTCCCAAGTGGACGGACCCGATGACTGCCCGAGAGAGGCAGTCGCGACAAAGTTGTCCTTGCCCGCCACGTGCTGAATGTCCGTGGTTAACTCGGAGATCGCCGATAGCTGCCGCTGCTGACGTCCCGACCACGGCTCCGAGGTCTTGGCCATGGAGAACGTTAGCGGCTTGTGGTCCACAAAGGCAGTGAACTGGCGGCCTTCCAACAGGAATCTAAAGTGCCTGGTGGCGAGGAACAGACCCAGCAGTTCCCTGTCGAAAGTACTGTACTTACGCTCGTTGTCGCGGAGCTGTTTGCTAAAAAAGGCCAGTGGCTGCCAGGCACCGCCCACCCACTGCTCGCACACCGCCCCCACTGCATAGTCAGAGGCGTCTGTCGTGAGGGCGACCGGGGCAGTGGGAGAGGGGTGCGCCAGCAGAGCAGCGTTGGCTAGCGCGGTCTTGGCATCCCCAAAAGCGCTGTCCATCCCCGAGGACCAATCTAACTCGTCCTTGGGCACTTTGCCCCGCAGGGCCTCATACAAGTGCCGCATGAGGTGGGCAGCATGGGGAAGGAACCGGTTGTAAAAGTTCACCATGCCCAGGAACTCCTGTAGAGCCCGTACGGTGCGGGGACGAGGAAAACTGGCAACGGCCTCCACCCTGGCGGGGAGTGGGGTGGCTCCCTATGGAGCGACATGGTGTCCGAGGAAAGTGATGGAGGACTGCCCGAACTGGCACTTGGTTGGGTTTACGATGAGGCCGTGTTTACTGAGCCGCTCAAACAGCTGCTGGAGGTGTGTCATGTGCTCCTCTATGGACGTACTGGCTATAAGAATGTCATCCAAGTATACAAACAAAAACGGCATGTCCTGGAGCACAGAGTCCATCAGGCGCTGAAACGTCTGCGCCGCCCCCATGAGCCCGAAAGGCATTTTTAGGAATTCGAAAAGCCCAAAGGGTGTAATGACAGCTGTCTTTGGCACATCCCGTGGATGGACCGGCACCTGGTGGTAACCGCGCACCAGGTCCACCTTGGAGAAGATGACAGCCCCTGCCAGGTGGGTAGAGAAGTCCTGTATGTGCGGAACAGGGTACCGGTCGGGGGTTGTGGCGTTATTAAGGCGACGGAAATCGCAGCAGGGGCGCCAACCTCCGCCAGCCTTTGTAACCATGTGTAATGGAGAAGCCCACGGGCTGTTCGAGCGGCACACAATGCCAAGTCGCTCCATGGTGGAAAACTCCCCCCTGGCGATTGCCAGCTTGGCTGAGTCGAGGCGCCGGGCCCGGGCATAGACTGGGGCGCCCTCTGTGGTAATATGGTGTTCCACACCGTGTTTGGCCACTGCAGATGAGAACGTGGGTGTGGTGAGGTCAGGGAACCCGGCGAGCAGGCGTTCATACGGGTCCCCGGTGGCAAGTGTGTTCAACAGGCAGAGAGCTCCGCCCCCCCCCCCCCCCCAACCGCCCCAAGTGTGCAGGGGTAAGAGGAAAAAGAGAGGGCATCGATCAAGCGACAGTTTTTAACATCTACCAGCAAGCTGAAAGCACAGAGGAAGTCTGCTCCCAGGAGCGGCGTGGACACCGCAGCCATCACAAAACCCCAGCCGAAATGGTTGTTAGGCCCGAGGTGCAGCTGAGGCGTGATCTAATTCCTATAACACAAAACTTCAAGTGATGTAATGTCTTTTATACAATGGCTGAATTCACCCAACCTTATTGCTATAGAATAAACACACAGTAATTGAAGCATAATGGAGATGTATTCACAAAACCACCCGCAGAAAAAGTAGGTAAAAAAAGAAAAATTGCCTCCGTGTCTAGAAGCAGAGGGAGGTTGCTTCAAAGCATGCCATCTAACAACAAACTTCATATAAATCCCGCGATGTATTATTGTTTTGACAATGGGTCATGACAAACCAATTACATAATCCAACATTGTGTAAACTACTAACATATTCCAGTTAACTGTATCTTTTTTTAATTATTCGTTACGAATATATCCATACTTCCATTGTGTCCGGGACATCCAGTGAAATCGCTTCTTGCGACAGTGTCCTTTTGCAGAGGGAGGTTGCTACAAAGCATGCCATCTAACTACAGACTTCATATAAAATTACTCTGCTATAGAGCCACACTTCGTTATGCACAAGTTTACAGACATACATGACATACAGATAGACAGTACTGCTACATCTATACATTTATGACATACCAGATTTACAAATACAGTACTGTTTTTGTAGGGTGATTATGGTTTATTTACATTGAGGTTCTGGGGTCACGTGGAGTGTGTTATACGAAATACCCCCTCCACCCCACCTACCAATCTCCTCCAATGTACAGTTTCTTTGTCAAATGTATATACTCTCTTTTTTAGACTCTTCTTGTATCACAAACAGTACTGTATTTGTAAATCTGGTATGTTATAAATGTATAGATGTAGTACTGTATCTGTATGTCATGTATGTCATATATGTTATGATGCATTGAAAATGGGGGACCCTGATGTAAACAAGACGAAAGTCTTTCTCTGGTCTGCATCCCCTTAACCCATTCTCCGCCAATCACGTGTTAAGGCAGGTTTCTCCGCCATGCGTTGTCTGCCAATCACGCCGTAAGGCGTGTTTGAGATCAATATTTCATATTTTCGTCATGGTATTCATATTTCACCCACTGAGTCTTGGCTGATGCTGTCTGAGCCATCACAACTCTGCAACGCTTCAATACCGCCACCTGGTGGCCGATCGGCGAGTTGCCAAACCGGAAGTGCCCGTTGGAGATCGGTCCGTTCCCTAATTTCGTCCGGCCACTCGTTTATCGTCCCGTTTAGGACCATGTACAGTTGAAATTTTTAATATAGCATGGATCGGTATCAAACTGCATTTGATAATCTAATATATGCATTTATGCCTATATCTCACGTTCTATGAAATACTGCAGAAAACGATAAAAACATATTTATACTCTAGACGGTATTTTAGTATGAATGTGTGAATGAAAAAGTCAAACGTTCCTACATCCTGAACGATAGATCATTGATGTTGAATGGGCCATAGTAATGTCAATTTAGCAATACAATTTAAAAAGTTACAGCCCTGCAAAGAAGGTGAACATCTCCATAGACAAATAGCGCTGGCAGAGGATGGTTTAGGATGGTCAAAGTGGTGGCAGAGAAGCGCAGGACCGCTGGTAGCACAATTCTGGTTTACAGCAGAATTCGGCAGAACACCTGCCCTCAAGTGTATATGAACATCTCTCGCTCATGCCATCAGCTGTTTCGTTGTTCCGTTTCTTATTTCAAATGACAAATAAATAATGATAAAACCAATCAATCATAAATGTCAAGTAGATAGGTCTACAACTCGCAATATTTCCAGTGAAATATTAGGCTGTGTTTGAGCTTGAAAATAAATGATAAGTTGGTGACGGACAGCAACTACGTGGCGGCAGCAGTTTAACCATATTTGACATGGACTAGATCAGTCCGTTTGCTCACAGATTTATAATAATATAAATGTATCTCCCGAATCAGACGTAGTCCAATTTCAGAGTGAGAAAAAGCCTGCAGTTAGCTTCGGGTGCCCGACTTGATATTCTAGAGCTCGCCTATATTCTACTGAATTATTGCGAGTTGTAGACCTAGCTACTTGACATTTATGATTTGTAAAATAAAATAAACATTTGATTGATTGGTTTTATCTATTTCGGTCATTTGAAATAAGAAACGGAACGAAACAGCTGATGGCATGAGCGACTGTCTGTGTATGTGTAATTGCATGTGTATGTGTTGCTGTTGTTATTATTATTATTATTATTGGCCTATTTATATTATTTTATTATTGTTATTATTATCTTTTTACTGTTTGACTTCAAGTTTAATTACAGATGGGTTGGTTGCAATAAAAGCTTATTTTGGATTGATTGACAGATATCTCTACTGTACTTTTTTTTTTTCGTTTGAGAAAAATACAGAATAATGTAGCCTATACATACAGTATATAAATACAGAATAATATATAAGCCTATAGATAGATAGATAGATATATATATAGATAGATAGATAGATAGATAGATAGATAGATAGATAGATAGATAGATAGATAGATAGATAGATAGATAGATAGATAGATAGATAGATAGATAGAAACTTTATTGCCATTTCAACACTGTTGATTGGGATTTGTCTTGGTGCCACGTACAGTACAGACGATGTTAAAAACATACAATATAAAAACACAAGAATACAATATAAAAACACAAGAATACAATATAAAAACACAAGAGTACAATCCCCACAATAAAGAGTTTTACACAAACAATTAAAAAGAAAAAATGCTACAGTACCTAAAATAAATTGCTCTGTGTTCCAGTTTTAAAGTGCATATTGCCTTAAAGTGCATGTTGGCTGGTGCTAGCCCTTGTTGTGCAAAGTGCCTGTACATTTGTACTCGAGTTCAGGTGACGGACAGCCTCGGGATATGTACTGTTTTTAAAACGGGATGTCCTGCACCTGAGACTGTGGAGTCTTCTGCCAGAGGGAAGGGGGTTAAAGAGGTCGTAAGCAGGGTGAGAAGAGTCCCTGATCACCTTTTCCCCTTTCCGCCGGATTTGTGTGGCATAAATGGAGGCCACAGAGGGGAGCTCACAGCCGATGATTTTTGACGCTGTGCGTACAGTTCGTTCTAAATGTCCCCTATCATGGACGGTGGTGTTTCCGTACCACACAGTCATTGAGAATGTAAGGACACTCTCTACAGTGGCTCTATAAAAACTGAGCATCGCCTCCCTGGACACACCAAACTTTTTAAGCTGGCGCAGGGAGTGGAGCCTCTGGTGGGCTTTGCTAATTATGAGGCTGGTGTTAACTTCCCATTTTAAATTATCACATATGGTGATGCAGAGGAATTTGAAACTGTCCACCCTCTCCACCTGCTGGCCGTTTATGTACTATGTATTATGTAGAGCTGGGCATAGATTAATTTTTTTAATCTAGATTAATCTATATGCAATCCTGGAATTAATCTAGATTAATCTAGATTAAAATGGCTAAAAAAAAAAAAAAAGTCTGCCTAAGGCATTCAAAATATGTGTGTTCTACCCAAATAATGACCAGAAGTAAGTCCTTACTTTTACTTTCCTCCTTACGTTTCTCAGGCCAGGTGGCCCATTACACCATGAGCCCATCTCCCGTTTCCAAAATGCATTACAGACTGTTTGAAAAAGCTGTTTTGCTATGATAATTGGTAATGAAATATCAAAATAATGTTCAATAAGATGTACTTGTGTTTAATAAATCGTTTTATTCACACAAATAAATAATATCAGTACCGCATTTCAAACTTTCAAAGAGAGAGAGAGAGAGAGAGGAGAGAGAGAGAGGGAGAGGGAGCCTCTGAGTTTCTGCAGTTCTCCCATCTCTCAGACAGCAGCAACAGAGACACCAAGTGGTGACAGAAGGGAACAGCAGCAGACTGAACGGTTCAACTTGAGGTTAACTGAATGAAAAAAAAATATGCCGCTGAAGTGCTCTTGAGCAAGGCACTTAACCCCCAACTGCTCCAGTGGAGTTACTCAGTGTTGTTTTATTCACACAAATAAATAATATTATCAGTACAGAACAGTACCGCATTTCAAACTTTCAAAGAGAGAGAGTTTCAGCACTCTTTGATGAACATTGTTACTCAGTTGTGACTACAGTGGAGTAGAGAGCACATTATAGACAGGTCTGCAGGCTAAATCAGTCTGTAGACTACAGTGGAGTAGAGAGCACATATCAGTCTGTAGACTACAGTGGAGTAGAGCATGTAGGGGCCTATACAGACAGGTCCAGTGATGTGACAAACTACCAAACTGGAAATCAGTTAATATAATCTGACAGAATGTGTGTTAAAGGAACATGCCAATCAGGGGTGGCCTTAAGCATCTGGAGGCCTGTTTCAAGAGCTAACTGAATAGCACTGTGTTGTTTATCAACTAATAGTCTGCATTGAATAGCAGTGTGTTGTTTATCAACTAATAGTCTGCATTGAATAGCAGTGTGTTGTTTATCAACTAATAGTCAGCACTGAAGAGCACTTTGTTATGCATCAGCGGACATAAAGACAGCTTAAACAAATCCCTCAATTAAATGAACAACAAAAGCAATGCCATATATTTATCTTGGGAATTAAAAGTGCATGAAAGTACTGCTGCTGGTCCTTCCTGCTGACCTGTCGTACAGAACTTGTAAGTCGCTTTGGACAAAAGCGTCAGCTAAATGACAAAATGTTGAGCAAGGCACTTAACCCCCAACTGCTCCAGTGGAGTTACTCAGTGTCAGACTGTGGTTGTACTGGGCAGCTCCCAGGTGTGATTGGAACTGTGTGACTGAAGCAGGGCGTAGCTGAAAAAGAGCATCTGTGCTCAGCGAACCTACCCTGGGTAAATAAAGGTTAAACAAAAACAAAACAAATGGCTTGACTCAATCAGTCTCTATTTCTCCTTCTTCCACCAGTCACTAAGGCAGACCAGCTTGTTGACATTGTCTGGTGACAAACTAGCTCTCCTCTTCTGCACAATATGGCCCGATAAAGAGAACAGTCTCTCGCATGGGACAGTTGAGGCAGGGCTCCCCAAGTACTTCAGGGCAATGTGGGCCAGCTTACCGTAGGCGGCAGTGTGGTCTGACCACCACTTCAGTGGACACTGATCCAAGCTGGCACTTGGCTCTACCTTGTACCTCTCCACAAGATTGGGCACTGGTGAGTCGTCATCAGACTCCGAGTCTGATCCCATCACTAGTGTTTTCTTTTTAGGTGGCTCAGGGTTCTCCTCCCTCGGGGGCTGCAGAGCAGGTTCTTCTGCCTTCACCAACTCACTCAGTGTTGCCCACACTGGCCCCCTCTCTGCTTTGGGCAGGCATTTGAGGTCCTTAAAGCGTGGATCCACAGCAGTAGCTACCTTTGATGAACAAAAATAAATAATAATTAATTGATGATGAAAAAAATAAAAATTAAAGTAACTTTGCAAATCCAACCACCATATTTCTTCATGACTCATTCATCTATCCATTGATCAATCTACTGGCTTAACAGTCTATAATGGTCAGACAATACAGTTATTTTCTAGTCAGTCTCACATACCTTCAGCCATTCCAGGTTACTTTTCTCCCTCCGCTGGTTGAGGTCCTGGGTGAAGGCATTCTTGAATCGCACAATGTAGGCAGGATCCTCATCCGAGATCTTCATTGCGTGCTCAAGGTGGCGCAGGGCAGGTAGAACCACAGAGCAGGATACATACTTGTCCCCACCAAGGAGCTCAGTGATGTACCTACACACACAAAATATGGCCAATTAATTTAACTCAGATTACACTCTTTTTTTAAAGTTCTGAAACACACACACACACACACACACACTTTAACTAAGATTACACTTTTATAAGTTCTGATTCTGAATCATTTATAGTATTTAAGGGCATGCATTTCTTAATTAAATACAAAGTGACTTTTAAAAGAAGTTGTATGCCAATTTAAGAACACGCTATCTTTGTAGACCATACAGTACCTGCATGGCTCCAGCAGTTTCTCCAGCTTTGCCAGCTTCTCGTATTCAGCATCTGTTGGGAGGACCAGCTTGTGCTTATGCTGGGCCAGCGTTGCGTGCACTGGGACTCTGTTGCGCCTCAAACGATTGATCATTGCAAGGGTGGAATTCCAACGTGTTGGAACATCTTGCACGAGTGACTCTGGCTCTTGTTCACAGGATGCTTGCTGGACATTCAGCTCATCTGTGTTGGCCGGACTGTGTTTGAAATGTCCGACCACTTTTCGACACTTGGCCAGGACACCATCAAAACCACTATCCCGAAGGGACATTACAATGGCCCTCTGTATGAGGTGCGCAATGCAGGGCATGTGCTCGAATGGCAGTATCCTCCCTGCTGCTATCATGTTGGGAGCGCTGTCTGTCCCAATGGTGGTGATTTTGTCGGCTATCTCCCACTGATTAGCGACGTCCAGAAACTGCCTGGCACACGCCTCTGCAAAGTGGCGCTCCTCTGTTTTAATCACACCTAGTACAGACAAAGTAGATCAGAATAAGTTTGCTAGTAAAAAATTTATACCATATACAAGAAAAACAATCCACAGTTTAAACAAGAACTAATTAAATGATAATAATAATAAAGAATAAAAATAAAATAAAATATCTCACTATTCAGATCACATTTGACTTTCATACTGACAATTTTTAAAATGTATATTACATCCCTTAAGCTCGCTATGGAGAGAATTCCAAACCTTTACACCAATAACTGAAGGACACATCTGTTTAAGTTTATAAATTTTATTTAATACTACATGCCACGGTGGGTTGGTTTCAGGTTGGAATGAATATTCAGCCAGTTGGATGGTTATATGGTTGGATGGCTGGGTATCCAGCCTGAATGAATGAATGAATGAATGAATGAATGAATGAATTAATGAAAATGTTATTAACAGATTGCAGAATGGGTACAATACAGTACAGCTCAATACACACAATTGTTAAGGGGATGCAGACCAGAGAAAGACGTTTGTCTTGTTTACATCAGGGTCCCCCCTGAAACCAACTTAACCGTGGTCAATTAAATAAATTAAATAACAAACGTACCCAAGGCGAACGAGTGAAGTTCCCAGCTGGCATCGATGAAGTGTGCAGTAACGCCTAGGTAATTATCGTTGCTGACCGATGTCCAATGGTCCCCAGTCAGTGCTACACACGACGCCGCGGCCAACTTCTTTTCCTTCACAACTTTCTCTGTGGCGTGTTGGTCATGAATTCTCCTCATGATAGTTCGCCTCGCAGGTAGCTTGTAACACGGGTCGCCTGTCGCCGCCCGGAGAAGAAGCTCGAGTCCATCATCTTCAACCACGCTGATAGGCCGGCAATTGATGGCAATCCACTGGGCTAGGAGGTTAGTCAGCTTGGCTGATAAAGCTGTGCTGACGGGCTTGCCTTGGTTGCACTCAAACAGTGTAGTTTGACGAGCACTTTTCCCCGGTGCAGCTGTGCTTGGTCCGGCCGCGGCGGCACCTTCCTTCATAACATCAATTTGATGCTTCTTGCTCAGGTGGTATTTAAGACTCGAGGAACTCCTACAGTAGGTCATTTGCGCTTTGCACAAAGTGCAAATCACCTTCGTCTTGTCGAGGTTTCCATCTGGAAGCTTTTTGAAAATAAAATACCCCTGAAGCAAACTGTGCTTAATGTTACCATAGATATCTCTTCTGCTCACAGCGTCCGCCATTGTCATGCAGCTCAGCTGATGGTAATGAGCTTCACGCATGCCCCGCTCACGTGTTCACGAACTTCACGCCCCTCCCCCTCCCCCCACACACACACACACACACACACAGAGTAGTTCGACCAGGTTGGTATGGTATACATCCGCGAATGTCCCAGACGAGACCCAACGCTGAAAAAAATGTTAACGGCGTTAATTATATTATCGCGCGACACTAGTCTCGCGATAACGCAGCACGTTAACGCCGTTAACGGCCCAGCTCTAGTATTATGTATATATGTCTCATTGAAGAAATATGTTGCATGTTTGTATAGGCTATAGGCCTAAAATACAGAATAATGTAGCCTATATATACAGTATATAAAATAAACAGTATACGGCGATACTACGACACAGTTTCCAATTAATAACGGCACCAACGTTACCACCACAGCGCTGTAGCAAAACACCTCTCTCATCATACACTTGTATTCTCAGACTAACGGTAAACTTTTCTCCATCCCAATGGGTGCATGGGGTGCGATACAAGGAGCATATACGAAAAGGCCAAATAATAAAACATAATTAGGTCAACAGTAAATATATATATTATACAAATAAAACAATATATATATAAGGTATAGAAAATGATTAACGTGAACTTTAGGTGATAGCCTAATAATCTACCTTTTGTTGAACTAATTCTAATTATTAATCTGGACCTTCAGAACACAACGTTTGAACCACACACACACAATCATAGGACCCATAAAACCCTTTTTTACCCTTTTTTTTTCGGGACCGGGACCGGGGAACATATGACCCTTTTTTCGGGAGTGGGGAACATAGGACCCTTTTTTTTTGCGGGAGCTGGGAACATAGAACCCGGGAAACATAGGACCCGGGGAACATAGGGATGACCCCAGATCCAGCTAGCATGCCTAGTAGGTCCAGCTAGTGCCTAGTAGATCCAGCTAGCATGCCTAACACAGCCACATGACTGGATTCTCTATAGTACACACAACAATACCAACACCCCCACACAAAAAGTTTACATTTCACAAGTTCAGTCATTTTATATTTCTTTATTGTCAGAAGAGAGAGAGTCGAGTGTAGATGGATGTTGCAAATCTGCCCACACTTGGTCTGACGTTTGGAGGCAGCGGTTGTTGCCAATTGGACCGGGTGAATAAAGATGGTACAGTCTCTTCCTGATATGACATCCCAACCGTTATTCATGATATGATGGGCCGGGGCGGCTAAAAGTAAAATCCAGGAACCTGCCATATTTTCCACTGCTTGAATAATTTAATATGAGAGTGTGGTCTGATGAATACAGCTAGAGGGTCTAACACAACCTCCTCTCCCCAAAACACCTACTGATTCATTTGTTTTAACCCATTCAGGTGTCCAAGTATTTTTGAATGTTTTCTCAGAATCTCATCTTGGAATCCCTGCATTCTATAGATGTTCAACCATAGAACTTGAAATGGTACCGTATACAGTGACAGCCATTTGTACATCACCAGTTCAATTCACGTGAGCTGGTACACCTGGAGGGTTTAATGTCGAGGTAAGATGGTACAACTGGAGGGTTTAATGTCGAGGTGAGATGGTACACCTGGAGCAAGGCCAGATTAAGAATTCAGAGGCCTCTGGGCCAGACTCTTGTGGAGGCCCCCACACACACATACACGTGCACGCACGCACAGTGGCGTTTTTATATGTAAAACATTGGTGGGGCAGCCACTAACCAAAGCTACATACCAGGCAAACTACAGTAATCAAAATGACAGTAATCCTGCTACTGATGCATTTTTAACACGTCAACAAACAGCTATCCATCGAGAGAGAGAGAAAGTATAGTTGAGGAAAGTTTATTATATTCCCTGTCTGCCAAAGTTATTGACAGTGTACCACACAATATATTATACTTTATTGTTCAGTTATTCTGTCAGTTTCATGATGGCTTTGTTTGAAAAGGTTAAATGCAGGAAAACACAACCAGAAAATTGTCATTTTTGATAACTTTAATATTTCAACAACAAAGAAACAAAGAAAGAACAGTTCTGCAACAGTGCAGTTTGTGACTGGGTGGCTATGCCTATTTTATTCTATTTTAGAATAGAATTGTTGGGGCTGGGCTGTGGAGATGCGGCGGGCGTAGACGAACAGGTGGCAGCCACTGGTAGGCCGTCTGAACTAGAGGCTGCCGCTGCCTCTTCTCTGTCGCTAGCATCAATAACGTTATCATTCTCGTCCTCTCTGCCCACGGCGCCTGGCTCAGCCTCTTTAACGTTGCTGCTACTAGTGCTAGCCAGGCTAGCCTGACGGGGTGAAAAAAGTTGAGATAGTCGGTATGCTTTGCCGAAGTAACGCACTCTTTCTGTCCCTTTCCTGTTTAGATTTTAACTTAGCAGCTCCGCTTTCCCAGCGCTTAACTTTTTTATCCATGTTTTTTGAGTCTCATATGATACAGTACTACTCGAGTCTTAGCCTACTTGATCAACTTGCAAGTGCAATTTTCGCGGTCAGTGGTCACCTGACCTGACAGTGACCCCTGGACCTGGATGTCAGTGTCACGTCGACTCAACGTCTCTCACCCCCTCATTATCAAACAATCAATCATATTTGTAATACAAAACATTTAATAAAAATAGGTAGAGATGAGATGATACTAGTAGTCACTATAGATGCTGTGAAAGTAAAGTAAAGTAAAGTTTTTTCGTATTTCTTTTATTTTTTTTACTAGTGTGTAGTGGAGGCCCCTAGTCACTAGGGGGAGCTCGAGGATATCCGCTGTCTCTGCTGTCTGTCATGATCCCAATCTGCCTCATTCGTGTCGGGGCTGGGATGTGGAGATGCATTTAGCATAAAATGCCTGACAATTGCATACCCAAAGTAATTTGTGATTTAATGGAATTATAAAGCAAAAAAAAGGAAAGTTTTGACTTTGCTGTTTTTACCGGTTATAACAAAGGAAAACCTCAAACTCTTCTGAAGAGGATAAAAAATACTGGCTGTGTAGACCTATTTTTAAATAAAACACAGAAGAGGAGACAAAACACTGGTGTCTGTAGACCGACTTTGAAATAAAACCCTGAACTATTCAGGTATATTTGAGTCCTTCCCTTATTTGTGGAACATTTATAAAATAAAAAGTAGTCCACTTAAAAAAAAAAAAAAAAAAAAAAAAAAAGACCATGTGTAGACCTTTGAAATAAAACACAGAAAAGGAGAAAAAACACTGGCATCTGTAGACCTACTTTGAAATAAAACCCTGAACTATGCAGCTCTATTTGAGTCCTTCCCTTATTTGTGGAAAATCTATAAAATAAAAAGTAAATTTTTCGTTGTTCGCAAATTTCGCACCACATATCAGGCATAGGCTACAGCAGGGGTGGCCAACCCGCGGCTCGCGAGCCGCATGCGGCTCTTTGCCCGTCAATGTGCGGCTCTTCCATCCATAAAAAATAAAATGTCACTCATTCCATAAGGACGTAGAATAAACATTTACAATTTTTTTTTAAATGGTCCATTTGCATGTTCTTGGTATCTGAATCTAGGGACATAATGGATCAGTGTCAGAAATAGTGTGTCTGTTACTAGGCTTGAGTAAATTGTAATGAACCAAAGGAGAATATCAATTATATTAAAAAGAAAATGTATCTTTGACTGTGAATAACACCATGCTAAAATTTACCAGACCTGAAAAATCTAAGCAAATGAATAAAGGGAAGATGATTAAACAGAAGGTTTTGTAGATACAGTACTGAATTCTGCCATCTTTTTTATAATGTAAATTTCTCCACCATTTTTCATCGTATTGCAACACCGTTTTTTGCAAGACGTTCACAGAAAGGTAGAGAAACTAACTGCGTTCTGTTTTATGGCAATAACGTTCAGGTTTGTGGGAGATAATCCCAAAAAATAAGAGAAATAAAAAGGTTAATCCAGAAGTCAGATGATTGACAGGGGCTGGTGTGAGCTGGGTAGGGTAGTTTTTCGAAATTCGAAAGCCCTGAGTCTCTTCCTTCAAAAGACTACACTCACTTTTGGCTGTGCCACTTCCTCCTGTCAATATGCGCCGGTTTCCGACTCAATGCCCTGAGATTTCTATAATCTTATATTTCACTAATAACAGTTAAAATAATTGGTAAACAAACGTAATGCTGAAAATATACACTTTTACTGTATATCTCTGTACGCCTGGGAGGGGTTTAATGTCAAGGTGTCACAGATGGCGGGTGCCGTTACTGCATGTCGGCGTACAGTTTGTCGATCTGAGGCTGGAACAGCGTCTTGAGCTCCGCCCTCTTGGCCTTCAGGGTGGGAGTGAGCAGGCCGTTCTCCACGCTGAACTGCTCCGGGTGCAGGTGGACGTCTCTTACCTGCACCAGGGAGAGAGAAGAAAGAGTGCGAGGTTGGTCACATCGGTAGGGGGATAATCATGTTTAACCCTTTCACTGCCGCGCTACCAAACGGTTAACCCTTTCACCGTGACAATACACAGAAGGTTAACCCTTTCACTGCCACACTACAGAAGGTTTAACCCTTTACTGTCACACATGTGATAGTAAAGGGTTAACCTTCTGTAGTGTGGCAGTGAAAGGGTTAAATAGAAGCGTTGTGCCTCTTTGTTGTTCACCTTGAAAAAGTTCACATATTAAGATAAGATAAGATATTCCTTTATTGATCCCCTTGGAGAAATGCAGGCATCATAGCAGCATGGGGGAGGGGGAGGTGCAGGTAGTAAAAACAAGCAGTGTAAACAATATAACAAATCAATTTAATTAACTAACTAACTGAAATATACAGTATTCACATAAGGTGCAGTATGCATAAGGTAGTGTTATTGTCCTTTTTAGGTTCCTAGTAGTTGTAGTTGGATGTCTGGCAGCAGTCCCTGCCCACTGTTGTGGAGCCTGATGGCTGCTGGTATGAAGGACTGGCCGAGGACTGGAAGTGCGTGTAGTTTTGGTGTGCATTTAGCAGTCAAACATTATTCTTGTGCTGGTAAAACACAACATGTTTTAAACCCCTGTCAATCTAGGAGACAACCAAATAATCACCTATAACATATGTAGCCAGGAACGGTCTACCTTATCTACTGCCCACTTTGATCTTTACTTTTGACTGTGCTGCAGCCAGGGATTGGGGGGGTAACAGACTCCACATAATGTAAAATAGACTCTATAGAAATGTAAAATGCAAAAATGAATTGTTGGGACCTTTAATGGAATAGATAGTCTGATATAGATATACCATTACTATAGATAGTAATGGTATACAGGGACGTTGCAAGGGGGGGGTGCGGGGGGGGGGGGGGCTGCAGCACCCCCTCTCAATTATTGCAAAAAATATATATATATAATATTTTTTTTTTTTATGTTTTTTTTATGACAGTATTTATATATTTGTATATACTGTAACTGTATAACTGTAACACTGTATATTATAAGTTTATCCTGCTCAAAGCACTTCACCATTTTAATATTGTGTGTATTGAGCCGTACTGTATTGTAGCCATTCTTCAATCTGTTAAATAAAGTTTTCATTCATTCATTACACTACTGTATGTACACAATCATACAGTACGTGTAAAACCGAGTAGATTTTCGAGTGATGACAGACTGTCACAGACTGATTGAATGACAGGTGAAACAACTAATTGTATTCACCTCCCGTCTCCCGCCCTTCCCACGCGCCACGAACCACTGAGCTACTGTGATACAGTGCTTGCGCAGTCAGTCGATTTTAGCTAGTAGTCAGACTTTGCTAGCACAGAATGTCTCACTCGCAGAAAAGAAAAATATCAGGTTTATTTTCGAAACGTCCCGCCGGTCCCAGTGACAGTCCCACTAAATCTGATAAACGTCAGAGAGAGACAGAGACGACAGGTTCAGCCGCAGCATCAGGTATTGAAGAGTTAACTGAGTCTGTTCCCCTATACCCCCCCTCGGGCGCCAGGGGCTTCCACTGAGGGGTGATGCAAATAGGGATGGGGTGTTATGGCAGCTCATGATGGAAAGTGCGCACCGAGTCTGATCCCGAGTTGAAGAATTGGCTCCAAAAGAGAGACAACTGGATGTCCAACAACATCCAAAACGAAATTTTACAGCTGTTTGCCCATAATATTCAGCGACAAATTAGAGGCAAAGCATCCAAAAGCCCATTCTTTGGCTTGAGCGCTGACGGAACCACTGATGTCACTCACTGGAAAAGAACAATTCTCGTGTAATATACAGTTCGCCGATGACAACTTGGAAGCTCAGAACTTCTTTTGGGGTTTTTACAATGCCCGGCCCAGACACAACAGCCGAGACGCTGTTTTTGTGTATAAAATACTTTTACGCCTCAACCTGCCCATGGAGAGGCTGATAGGATACTTTTTTGACGGGGCCAGCAACATGTCTGGGGGGTACAGGCTAGACCAGGGGTTCCCAAACTTTTCAGGCCGCGACCCAAAAAAACCGGTGTCAGAGAGCCGCGACCCCCACTATTATAGGAGGTAAAGAAAAATTTAATTTTAAATGGAAATGTATGGTTGAAACATGCAAACGTTCAAACGCACACACACTAATAAGCATTGGAGGCTTTTAACCAGGGCCGGACTGGGGAAATCATTCAGGCCAGGAAATATAGCCCCAGTCAGGCCACTTTTTAAGCAGGGGGTCTGGGGGTCCCCCACCAGGAATTATTTTGTTACAAAGACTTCATTTCCTGCATTCTGGTGCAGGCATTTTTTTTATTTGTACCCTTTAAATGCCAGTGTTTGTGATGGCATCACAAATTATTGTTAAAAAACAGGCTAGCATATGTATGATTAGCAACAACACAGATTTTTATGGATTTTCAGTTTTTTGTAATTGATAAATACAATATTTTATTCAACTTCAACCCTGATCATAACACCACATATTCATTTTATAATTCTAACCCTTTAAATGCCAGTGTGTGTGATGGCATATATTTGCAATATATCAAATGCAAAGTACATTTTTCTGGGGGGGATTATTACAGGCTAGCATGTGTCACTGATTAGCAGTTTTTCGTAAGGATCCCGCCTCCACCAATCACATGCGGCTCCCTTTGTGTGTGTGTGAGAGCAAGAGAGAGAGAGAGAGAGATAGTTCTCCAACTTGTGTGAGTTGCAGTGATCTCCTGGTTGTTCCCCACCTAGGTTATCTAACTATTGCGCTGGTGCAACTAGAAACACTGGCCTGGCTTGCTTCTAAGTTCAGTGGCCTGACCGCAAAAAACAAAACAAAAAAACAAAAAAAATTAAATTTTTTTTTTATTTTTATTTTTTTTATCATCTGGCGACCCCCCAGCACCCCCTGCCGTTTTATAGTTCCAACGTGCCTGATGGTATATAAACAAAGTTTGGACATTTGTGTTTGGTAGATTATTTCTCTGTTGTAACAATGCTTCTTGGCAATACATTTTATACCGTTGGAAAGCCTGTTTATTTACCTTTTCAATGTTGCACCATTTGTAAGGAACATGCATTTGTGGGATGAGCAACACAGCTGAGTATGTGGGTTGCGCCCATGAAAAATGTGACAAATCTTATTCAAACAGCTTATTCTGCAGATGCTATTGACTCTTGCTTGGTGCAAATGCATGTTCCTTACAAAAAGGGGCACCATTTAAAAAAGGTAAATAAACAGTATAAAATGTATTGCCAAGAAGCATTGTTACAACAGAAAAATAATCTACCAAACACAAATTTCCAAACTTTATGTTTTATGTTTATATACAGGCTTGTAGAAGACTAGACGTGCCAGTGCCACTACCAGTTCTGAGCAGATAGAGGACCTGGTTTAACCCTTTCACTGCCACACTACAGAAGGTTAACCCTTTTTCTATCACACTACCGATGGTTAGTGTGGCAGTGAAAGGGTTAACCTGCTGTTGTTTGGCAGTGAAAGGGTTAACCTTCTGTGTATTGTTGCAGTGAAAGGGTTAACCGTTTGGTAGTGCGGCAGTGAAAGGGTTAACTAGCAGTGTGTCAACTTGTTTTCAGGCTGCCGTTTCAACAATGCCAATTACAAAAGAGGCCAGAGGTTTCTTTTTCTTTTCTTGCTGTGACCAGCAGCTCTATACAGTAGGTCACTGTGCTGCTTTACTCCCGCAGCTGGGGTGAAGGGACGAACAGGATGCCACTCAGTTGCAAAAAGCTTTTGATTCTTCCTCCAACAGGTTACAAACCTTGAAACAAGACACACATTCAATCAATAACTACCACAATACTACTATCATTCTTAAAACAAATCGCTTACACACATCCACTCACCAGCTCTCAATCGTCTCCCTTCGCTGCTGTCAAATTCCCCGCAACTTCATGTTTACTAGTTTCACTGACACCACGTGATGTATCTCGACCAATTACAGCCCACTTCTCACTACGTCCCTGGATCACATGTGAAATGACTACATCTCCATTCACAACTTTAACCAAGCATACAGTGCCTCCATACATCCGAAAATGAAAACATATTTATAATCATAGCTCAACTACCACTAATCAAACATTCACATAAACGCACAGCATAAAAAACAACACAAAAAACATTACTTATTTACACACACAGACTAAAGTGCACCTAAACTCCACCACCACAATAGAAAGCTGCACACCTCCCACTTGGTATCCTGGACTCTAGACCCAAGGAGACCACAACAAATAACCGCTCTCCTTTGGCGGTGGAATCTTCGGATCAACCTTCTCATGGGGTGCTGTTATTGCTCTTCTACAGGTAAGAGCACCACGAGTCTTCGGACGTCTCTGCTGAGGACAATAGAGAGTCTATGATCGCTGCTGATTTTCTCCGGACGCTTGCCCGAGGCCACTGGACAGCTGGGGCACGTTCTCACTTTGACATCACGGACGACCCCATTCACGTCAGGGGCCACCTCCACAACCCGGCCCAGCCTGAACTGACCCCTTAGCGCGTTCTGATCGGCAAGCCAAACAAGATCTCCGACTGCCACATTGCGAGCCTTACTATGCCACTTAGGCCTGATAAACAAGCCTGGTCCAGCAAGCTGGCTCCACCGCTGCCAGAACTTGTTTACTTCAGTCTGGACTGCTCTCAATCTCACAAATGGGTAGCCCTGGAACTCGTAGCTCCGTGAGTCCCCTGTGGGTCCAGCCCTCCCCAGTAGCAGGGTGTTGGGGGTGATCACCTCTACCGCGTCATCTTGGACCTGGAGTCTGGCGCCGATCGGCCTCTCATTCGATAAGTTGGCTGCCATGTAGAGCATAGTTTGGAACTCTAGTCCTGTGAGGTCCCCGCCACCCCACACATTACTCAGCGCTTGCTTGAGAATGCGGACTGCTGCTTCCGCCGCACCATTCCTGTGAGGTGAGTCGGCTGTGTGGAACACCCAGATCCACTCGGTTCCTTGTCTGGCAGCCTTTCCCCTTACTTCATCCTTGTCAAGACTTTCTAGGAAAACATAGAGTTCCTTCAGTGCAGGCCGAGCTCCAACAAAGTTTGTGCCCCGGTCTGACCAGATTTTCTTCGGGTGTCCTCTGAGCGCTGTGAATCTCTGGTAAGTGCCCATGAAGCTCTCTGTGGACAGTCCCTCCACCATATCGGCGTGCATAGCTCTAGAAGCCATACAAGAGAACACCACACCCCAGACTTTCATCCTAGACCTCTTCTTTGCCACATCCCTGACCATGTATGGGCCAAACAGATCCAGAGTTGTAAACTCAAATGGGGCAGCCGGCTCAGTCCGCTCCGAGGGAAGGTCAGCCATAACCTGCTGACACATCTTTGCTCTGGTCTTCCGGCAGGAGACGCAACAGTCCCCAACCTTCCTTGCAACCCGCTGAGCCTGAACCACCCAAGCCTTCCTCCTCATCCGCAACATAGTACCAGTGACTCCCTCATGGTTGGCTTCATGAGACTCTCGCGCCACGAGGGTGCTGACCCAAGCTCTATAGGGAACCAGAGGCACTCCTGACTCCCCCGCTGCCCGGGCCCTTCCAAAGCACACCAGAAGCCCTGACACCTCCTCCCTGACTACCACGAGCCTGTTCAGTGTTGACTCAGGGAATGCTACCCCTTTTTGAGCTGCCAAACAAAGTTCTCGGAAAGCGGCCCCAAGCTCCCATGCGTCGAGGACAGGCTTGCCCTCTTTCTCTTTTGAGTGCTTGGCCTCCCACTCTGCTCTCTCTATGGCTCTTCCTCGGATTAGCCACTTGTTCACCGCTCGGTGGACCCAGCTGATCACTCCACAGAGCTTGGTCAGGCTGCTGAACTTCTCAGGTTTGACGAGATTGACGATGGCTGCCCCCCAGAGCTTTTCCTCGCTTCCGGACTCGCTAGAGGGCTCTTTTTCTCCTTTCTTAGAGAGCCCGGGAGCCTTGTCCGCCTCGCTCTGAGATTTCTCGGACGAACTTGACGCCTTTTTCAGCTGGGCTCGAGTAAGAACCGCCGTGAACGCCCTCCTCTGGAGCCTACACACAGCCTCTCTGGTGTTAGCCGCTACCTCTGCCGCGGACTTCATGGGCCACTCTTCCACAGGCCTTATTAGAAACTCGGGTCCCTTTTGCCACTTGGAACCTTCATCCAGTTCTTCCGGGGGACATCCTCGAGTGACGAGGTCAGCGACATTCAGATCCCCTGGGATCCACCACCAGTCGGCTACTGGCCCTGCCTTCTGAATCTCCCCAACCCTGTTCGCAAAGAACGTCTGATACCCGTAACTCTCCCTCTGAATTGCTCCCAGTATAGTTTGGCTGTCTACAAAGTGAAACCACTTCTCTACCTCCAGACGGCCTTGCCTCTCCCAGAACCCTTTCAATCTGGCTGCAAAGACTGCACCACAGATCTCTGCTTTGATTACATCGCCCTTCTGGTCAAGGGGTGTCAGCTTGGCCTTCGACTCGACGAGACGAGTCTCCACCCCTGCTGATGTCTCCCACCTCAGATACAGGACAGCTCCGAAAGCATCATCACTTCCATCAGAAAATGTCACACCCCACGGCCTCCCTCTCCATCCGGGAGGAGTGAGGCTTCTCTCAAAGCCAACTTGACGAAGTCGACTGTACTCCTCAAAGAGCTTGATAGCTTCTGTTCGGAGGTCTGCCGGAAGAGGATGGTCCCACGTGTCTTTCTTCGAGCCCCCTCCCCCAGCCACCTGGAAAGCTCTCCTCACCAGAATGGCCCCTTTCTCTTTGACCGGGGTAGCAAGCCCGATAGGGTAATAGAGCCCTGCCACCTGACTCAGGAGCTCCCTTCTGGTCAGAGGATCTGGCGTCTGCTCTCTGACCTCCCCGTCAAGAAGGTCGACCCCTGTCCTCATCTTCTGCTTTCTTTTGGAGAAATTGATCGAGACCATCAGGAAGAGCCTGTCACTATCAACATAGTAGCCAACGCCGAGGGCCTTGTTGTCTTCCTGCCCTAGCTGGTTGGGCAACACCAGGGTTTGGAGCGCCATACTCGGAGTCTCAATAGATTGCTTGGGCTGACTTCTTTCACGCCTCCCACTTTGACCGGACCGAACCCATGGCTTGAGAGAAAAGCCCCCAGCGGTGAGGATCTCTTCCACTCCTCTCCTGATCTTGTCCAGCTTCCCTCGGTCATTGTGGGATATGAGGATATCGTCCACATAGCTGTCCTCCTCAAGGACCCTCCTCTCCTCATCCATGTGAGAGAACTTGGGAAGCCTCGCCGTTTCCCTCATAGCCAGCTGTGCTATGCACCCAGCTGGCCTGTCTCCGATGTTGACCCGAGTGATGGCGAAATCTTTGATCTCTTCCTCTGGTGAGTCCCTCCAGAGGAACCGATGAAGGTGGACCTCTCTTTCATTTAACCAAACAGAATTATACATCTTTCTAATATCTCCTATGGCCGCATGCTCTCCTGTCCTGAACCTGAGCAGGACCGCCCGGATGGGATTTAGAACATCCGGACCCTTCAGCAGAATGCTGTTCATACTCGTCCCTTTGAACTCCTGGCTGCTGTTCCAGACAAGGCGCACTGGCGTAGTGACAGAATGTGGGTTTGGTGCGATTAGATGACTCACGTACCAAACAGGCCCTCTCCAACTGCTGATCATGTTCTTCTCCAACTCGATGGCTGCTCCTCTTTCCACCATCTCATGAACTTGTGCTGTATACGCCGTTCTCCACAATGGGACCTTCATGAGGCGCTTTTCGGTCCTCAGGAACGTCGCTTCCACCACCTTCCTGTTGTATGGAAGCGAAACAGGATCTTCTGTCCAGGGGTATCCTGCATCCCAGTGAGGTGAGTTGCTATGGTTGTCAGTGGTCACATAGGACAGACCTTCTTTGATCTTTTCTAGTTCCCTTTCTTCTACTAGAGTCATCTCCTTTCCCCCTGGCTGGCAAGTCCCGCACCGACATCCCCCGCACTTTGGCTCGCAGGCGGCTCCGATGCTATCCCACCTCCACCATTCAAGAACTTCTTTGCTGGTCGTGGCTGTGTTTCTGACCTCCTCACTTTCTTGCTCCGGGCCCTGAGCCCCTTTTCTGGTGTTTACCAGCTCACAGGAGATCTCCTCCACCTTGACTGCCTTTGTTCTCATAGAGCGTGCAAAATGAGTCCTTGAGTTGTGAATTGACATCTCCATCTCCTCAAACAGATCAGGGTGCGCTCCCCCCACAGTCTTCCCTAGTGGGCCGTCCCACAGCACCAGGTCTCCCACTCTTTTCATCCGCTGTGGAGCAAGCCGACCCTCCCGGTGGCTGATCAAGAGCTCGATCTTCTCTGGCCGGACCAGCTCCTCTGTCTTGACCTCTGGGAAGAACTTTTGAAGCTGCTTTGGGCTAACGACCTTGCCTGCTCGGGCGATTTCATCCAGGCCATAACAGACTATCTGGTGGGGACTCCACATGTCCTCTGAAATGCGCATCCTGACCTTGAGCAGGTACCTTTCAGTCTCGACTCTCACCTTCATTCCTCCGACCCCATGCACGACCAACGTTATTTTCTCCCCTCTCAGTCTGAGTCTTTCGGCAGCTTGGTGGGTTATGTAGTTAGTGTCGGACGCGAGGTCTACCAGGGTCCCAATAGTTTGCCCTCCGTTTGTCGTGACCTCCATGATCATCATAAGCACAGGATGCTCCCTCAGGCCAATCTCTTCAAGGAGACTACCACTCCTAGTGTTTGTACTCATTGACACCGTTGTTTGGTTGGTGAATGCCTTTATAATCTGGTCTGCTGCTTCGGGGGAGATATTAGCAAGCGCCCTCTGTTGTTCATCTGAGAGCGTTCCCGTGTTTGCGCCACTTGTTTCCACCCTTTGCCTTCCCCTTTTCCTCTCCTCTCCTCTCTGCCCCCCTTCCGCAGAGCACATGAGGTAGTGGTGGTCGGAGGTCTCTCCCTTTTGGCAGCACTTTTTCCTGCAGAGGAACCTGTCGCTGCATTCTCCATCCTCCTGATGGGATGCCAAACATCTCTGGCAGGCTTCATTCTTTTCGACAATGTCTCTCTTCTCAGCCAGACTGAGCGCTTTGAACTTTTTACAGAAGAAAATCCTGCCTCCGTGTTTCTCATCCCCACACATGCTGCATTCTTCTCCAGCCGCATCCTTTCCTGTGGCCCTTGTGAACGCCTTCCACTCTGGCTTGCTTGGCTTCTCGAATACCTCCGAGGGTCTTAGCTGCACCAATGCCTCAAGGACTACTTCTTCATTTTTTTGAAATTTTAGGAGAGCGTCAAAGTGGCCTTCAGGGGTGACATTGTTCACAGGTGCAGCTTTAAAGGTGAGCCAGCTCCTCAGCTCACATTCAGGCAGCTTGCTCTCAATAGATTTGATAACAAGTGGATTCTTTATAGCATCAATGCTCCCTAAGTCTGTCAGGTCAGTAAGGGCCTTCTCAACAGCTTGGATGAGCTCTATTGTTTTCCTCGGCTGGTTACCTTTTGCCACCGGCAACTTCTCCAACTCTTCAATTATTTGAATAGCGATGGTGGTCTTATTCCCGAACCGGTTTTCAAGGACCCTAAACATATCATGAGCTGTGTCGTAGCTTGAGAGCCTAACGCCACTGACGACTCTCTCCTCCACACTGTCTAGGAGCTGGAATTTCTTCACTTCGGCTGACCCAGATGGATCTCCCTGTCGCTGGAGGTTTTCCCAGTCTCTTCGCCAACAGTGAAAGTCTCACATGCAACCGTTGAATTTTGGTAGTTTTATTGGCTGGAGCCGAACTCTTGGTGAGGCTGATGCTTGTGAGCCTCCTGCTCCCAGGCTCGCCAGGCTAGCACTCTGTGCTTCCTCCCATGCTTTCCGCTGCCCCTTGGCCAGCTCGGCACGCTCTTCTGCGGCGGCCTCTGCCATTTCCAACTGAATCTCAGCTGCCTTTTCTCTGGCCTCTGCGGCCCTCTCCTCCGACCCAGCGCTAACTTCGGCTGCCTTAAGCCTGGTCTCGGCGGCTCTTCTTTCAGCCTCAGCGGCTCCCTTTTCAGCTTCTGCGATGTCAGAGGTGGCCTTTTGCCGGATTTCAATGGCTCTATCAGCCTGCTCTTTCTGGACCCTGCCGAAATCAACTACCCACCTTTGCCAGAGGTCAATTCTCTTGTCCTCCAGCACTTGCAGCTTCTTACTAACCTCGCACGCAGCGCCTTCAGGGATCCACCCTTCCCAGACAGCTAGCAGACTTTCTGCCTTGGTGATGAGAGATTCCAAGAGTGTGACTTGTTCTTTACCATTTTCGTAGGTGATTGTTTCCAGGTTAACTTCTCCCGCACCTTCATAGCTTCTTTCTGCCCGTCCAATGGCTGCTTTTAGCTCGGTCTCTGCATATTTTGACCAAAGGTTGGAATGGATTGCCTGCTTCACCTCTTTTAATGTTGTATCACACTCTATGGTTACCCTCTCCAAGTCTGTTTTGGCTTTATCATCCACAGCCTCCATGTCGCCTGCTTCATCAATCAGACAGGCCTCACAAACATAATTAGCTGCATGAAGCCTTTCTGCGTCCTCAGAAAGGGATTTCCACTCACTTTTCAATTCCTCTCGCAGCATAGTTGGCGCCATTCGCAAAATGCTGTTGGCCTTTCTTGTGAAAGCTGCCTTCACTTTGGCCCTCTCTTTCTTTAATTGATCAATTTTTATTTATTTATTATTTATTTGACCATAAAATAAATAATTGTAATAATAAATAATAACCTAATAAATAATAACCTAATTGAGCGTACCCGTAACTCCTTGTCTACCTTGTGTCTTCCGCCCTCTCTAGCTGCCTAAACTAGCTCAGAAGCTTCTTCCCTGACTATCCTAGCCTAACTAGTCTTCAGCGGCGTTACCAGGCTCACCAGAGGTCCCCCCAGGGATACCGCCCAAAAATGGAAAACAATACAAATAAACAAAGTGGAGTAGGTTTCACCTTCTCCCGCCGGCTTGCCACCCGGGTACACTCAAACTAAGCTAAAGGTCTTGACATTAGAGGGCTACTAAATCATCTATACCTAAATAATATAATTGGCACCATCACAGGGCTAGTAATGAGCTCTAGCTTTTATCTTTAGCTGCCTTCATGTTTGTCCACGTTAGTGTTGGTATGCTATTTGATGGCATTACTCCTGATCGCATTTGAAGTTATCACTGACATCTGTCAAACAACGTTTTCATTCATTCACTCATTCAGCTGCGTTAGCTTCCTTAGCTGTGTTAGCTGCTTGTATTAGCATTTGAACCAGGTGAACGTTCCTGCTCGCTGACCCGTATGGCCTGATGCGCGAGTTATTTAATTTACAACGACACAGGAGTACCTCATATCCCTCGGTTATTTTGTCCTTATCTGATGGCGCGTTCAGCCACTCTTCTGCCGCCGCCCGTGGTTTGTAACTGTGTTGGTTGTTTGGTTCATACTATTCCCCACCCTCTAGCAGTCAGTTTTCACCCTAGGAGGCTAAATACTGAATTGAGGTCAAGTGTGTGTGTTGATGCCAATTGGCTAAAAAGGGGCGTGGCGATGGGTGTGGCCTAATGCAAAAAGGTACATACTGTTAACTTCCAAGTGACAGACAAAGTCATATTACATGGATACATATGTAAATCATGATATGTAACCTCTCGTTGACGCATACGTGATGTCTCAACTTATTTCCATATTAGTAGAATCTTAGTACGAGCACTGGTACATATATCATAGACAGTTTACATGCAAAGGCGGACTCAGGCTAGTTCCCATTTAAGGCTTTGGATCATCATCAACCTTTATTTATTCTCAAAATTACAATTGAGGTCACCCTCATTTTCAATGTAGTCGAGACTTTACACACATTTCTACAATATAACAATAATAAATATTAATAACTATCTACATAGTACTCTCGGTCCAGAGTGCACCACAGCAATTAGTATAAAAAATGAACATAGGCATAAAATCAGCACACAAATTGAAAAAAAATTTCATACATTTCAGACATAAGAATAGGTATAAAAGACAATAAAAGTAGTACAATGTAAACGTGCAGATTTAAGAATAGGCATAAAATAAGTACAATAGTACAATGTCGCTCGAAGGCATGTGAACCCCCCCAGAACAGTCAGTCCCCCGAACACCTCACACATCAATCCCTACCACATCCCCATCCAAGACACACCCCCCGATAAAGCACGCCATGACCGAAGGAAAACTCAAACAGCCCGCGTGCCACTCACACCGCCATGCACGGCGATGGGAATGCCAACCCTGTGGGCCGCTCCATCTACCCCGGCCCCCCTGCCACCACAAGGAAAACCAGCAAATACCACGCCCCCATCCCCAAACTCCACAGAGGAATGACAGGCCACGCGCCCCAGGACCCGCAGCAAAGGAGACAACCAAAGCACACGCAAGAGACCAATACCCAACTCCAGGGAAGGTCCAGGAAAGGTCGAAGCCAGAGGCGCCATAGGCTCCAACCAACCCCCCCCCCCCCCCCCCAGACCTCCTCCAGCGTCGAACACCAGCCCCCCGCATGCGCCAGCCCCCATCGCTAAACTCCCCCAACCCACTGACACCCCAGGGATCCCCCGCACGAAGAACCCACCATAACCCCCACAGTACCCCAAAGTGTCCCAAAGGTCCCAGACCAATCCCAGACCAACTACAACGCCACACGCCCGCCCATGCAACAACCACCATGTCCATCTACCCGAACATCCAGAATCACCGCCCCCCTCGGCACGGCTACAGGCCATGGGGCACACGACCCGCCACCCCCCCATAGAATCTGAAAGCAAAAACATAGAATCCACCGATCCCCCCGCACTGACAAGGCCACCAGTACCAGAGGCAACAAAGCAGCTCACAGAAATGACACCCCCACCACAACACAAACAATCCAAGTACACTCAAACTACCCGCGTCCCCCTCCAGCCACGACACGCCCCACCGGAAACTGCGTCCCAAATGACGACAACAAAGACCAATGTGCGAAACACCTGAAAGATTATATACTGCCCTGAACTAATATAAGTACTGTAGGCTAAAACAGTTATATATCGTATAGCTTACGCTCTGCGCTCTAGTGGAACATATCCATATCCAGGCTAATACTGAATAAAATTTCTTCACATGTACACACCCATCCGCCTGGCCACACCCCCATCCGCTCCTCTACATAAGCGGGGATGTGGCCATACTAACAGCTCCTTCCTTATTTTCACCACCGACAAGTGTCTGTATACACCACTTGAGTTTAGTGCCGAAATAGTTGGAAAGGAGCTACGTTGAAGAGAAGGAGCTGCGTTGACATTATATTTTTGTTTTCTCTCTCACGATTTTCAAAGATGAAAAGCACCCGGTGCGAGGGAGGTGAGCTTGGTGTTTCATTATGAGAATATCTCCATGCTCAAGTCGGCTATAGTCCGCGAGGGACTTGTTGCCGGCACCGCTGTGTTTGGTAAACACCGTTCTGAAGAGGGACGTGTGTTGCCTTCTTTTCCCTTCTTTCTTCGGATGAGAAGAGGAAAAGACAGCGGCTGTCTGAAGTGTTGGCCTGTATTGCTTTTCTCACGTTGTACAGTTTTCAGTGGTAGCCGCATAGCTTGCTTCTGAGTTAGCTAGTGGGTAGCGATAGCTGGGTTGAGCTAACTGTTAGCCAGTTAGCTGTTAGCTACGACGTTAGCTACCGACTTCGCTCGGCTGGGAACGTTATCTTGATGCTATCAGTTAGCCTAGAGTTAGCTGTTAGCTTGTGCTACAACCATTGGCGTAGCCGTGAGAATTGCAGGCCCTGGCACTCTGACTACGACATCATCTTTGACAGAAGATGTAGTCGGGCCTGCACCATGACCGGCTGCAGGAGGGGGGCGTCTCGCCGGAGCAAGGCTCCGGCCATTGCTTCTTCTGGCCTGGCCAGCGAGAGGCCTTCGTCAACGTGGTAGACCAACCTGTGTTGCGGCCTTTCGTCCTGCGTTCCTTGGTGCAGGTAAGATGTCCATTGGACATTGCCCCACTCTTCCTTCCTTCCCCTCCCGAATGTTTTTGTTAATAACGATTGTTACAAAGGGTCAGATTAAACTGAATATATATATTTATCGTTTGATATACCTTGTATATTATTTGTATATATACACGGAATATCCCTTTACCTGTGTACAAACCAGAGTAATATTCGCTCTCCTATTGGACAGCCCCCCCCAGGCTCCAGGCAGTCTCATACTCAGACAGGTGCAGTGGGCGAGTTTGGGGCATGTTAGAACATGCCTTTGGCAGTGTAGTGATTCAGGACCAGAGTGACCAGGTTGGGACTAGATATTCACTTAGGTATAAATACGGCGCAGGTGTAAACAGCAGTAGTTCATCAAGTAGTTCAAGTTCAGTGTCCAAGCCTTCACCACGCATACAACGTGCAGTGAAGTGAGCAACCTTGCATCTAAATAGAGCGTTTAGAACATGTGCGAATAGGATAGTAAAAGTGTCAGAGTTTAGTGAAGTAACGTCAAGTTCAACCTAGTTTAATGTGAAGTATCGTGCACAGGAGAATCTACACCGGCGATTGCAGAACCATTTCTGGTTGGATTATATTGCTTTGGGACCGTGACCGCTGGAGAAGAGCACCGTTGATTCCACTGTCGTTTGGGATTTACCCCCGTGAGGATCATCACTCGGGCCCGCCTCTAGGAAGAGGCTGGCTAGCTGTCGTCAATGCTATTCGAGCATCTTGGATTACAACTGCTGCTTTGTCTGCTGATCAAGGGAGTACATGCACCGGCTCCTGTATCTGGAGCCTCGTTATTCCTCGTTGACCCAGACTTTGTACCCGAACATTCCTCTACCCCTGCCGGCCTTACACCCCGGAGGGAACCCCCCAGTGTCTCCAGCCGGTACTAGTGTGCCCTATGTAATTGCTATACCACAGGTGGCGTCAGTTTAGACCCATCCTAGTATTCATACTATTCTCATTGACTTATGTTCTTGACTGACTTTACGTGTGTTCTTCGCCATACAAGCGCGAGCCTAATTCTCAATCTGTAACCTAACGTTGCTTAATAATAATAAATACCCTCCAAATAGAACTTTATGTGTCAATGCCGTATTCTTGTGTCGGTGTTCACCATATATATTCATATACTGTATGGCCAGTAATTAAAGTACATAACTAGTAGTGGTTTAATATATCATACTCTTTAATACAGTCAGGGAATTGTACCCCTCAGTTACAATTGGTCCTTCGAGCCGGATGGTATCAGTGTAATATTTAATATAATATTAATATTAACCATGGCCAGCGGTGAACACTCCCCAAGCGGCTCTCCCAAGCTAGAGCGCCCGCAGCGCAAACGTCAGCCACCTCCCTATCTGGAGGAATACGCTGTCGTTCTACTACCTAGCTTATCTAAACAGACGTTAAATACGGATAAAGCGGATAGCCAAAGCATGTCAAATCCTATCGACCAGGCGACCCTGCCAGTAGAGACCCCAGTGGGTTCAGACCAAACTGACTCAGCTCACGGGGGGGACCAGGTGGGACATGACATGACTATACCTCCAGACAACGTCACCGGGATAGTCCCCGGAGCGCTCCAGGATAAAGAAAGCGCTCCAGGGACAGAACCCGACACACAACCAAGAGAAGAGAAGCGCGCCCAGGAGATGGACCTCGGGGCGCGCCAGGAGAACAGATCTCCAACGAGCTCTGTCAGAAGCCGATCACCTCCGTCAGTGTCATCCCCCAGCCAGGCAGACCAGATACTGGCGCAAGCCTTGATCGCCACACTGGCAGCCTCCACCGAAAGAGACCGACTTCAGGGTGAACGCGACCGGCTTCAAGCAAAGACGCTTAGTGAGCGCGAACACTCTGCCATGGAACGCGAGCGCCTCCAGGCTCAACAGACGAGCGAGCGCGAACAACGAGGGCGCCTCCAGGCGCAACAACAGACGAGCGAGCGCGAACAACGAGAGCGCCTCCAGGCGCAACAATTAAGCGAGCGCGAACAATCTGCAGCGGAACGAGAGCGCCTTCACGCACAACTCCAAGCGCAAGCCCTTAGTGAGCGCGAACACTCTGCAACCGAGCGAGAGCGCTTACAGGCGCAACAAAGGAGTGAAGACGACCGCATAAGACTGGAGGAGAGACGCCTTCAGACGGAAGAGAACATTGAAAGAGACCGCGCCAATGCACAGCGCGACGCCGCCAATGCACAGCGCGACGCCGCCAATGCCCAGCGCGATGCACAGCGCGACGCCGCCAATGCCCAGCGCGAAGCGGAGCGCGACGCCGCCCATGCCCAGCGCGAAGCAGAGCGCGACCGGCTGCAGGCGCAGATGATAGAACAATTGATTGCCAGGGCGACACCCCCTCTCTCCGCACGGAGCTCCCGGAGATCATCACGACAAGGGTCTAGGGCACCTTCCCCTACCCGACGAAGCAACCTGGGACCCGGCCAACAGGAGGATCCTGTCTACGTCTCCGACCCCCCTCCCCGACCGGTCCATACGAGACCCAGCCACCGGGAAGAACCGGCCTACGTAGCCGAGAGACTGACTAGAAGACTCCAGGACCTAGAAGAGGAAGAGGAAGAGGAGGAAAGTCAAGCCCACCAGCAGCAACGTACTCTGGACCAGGAGGCCCAGTACAGCCCCGACGTCAGCCCCGAGTCACTGCACTACAAACCCCCGACCCAACTCACGGGTGAGTTTGACGTACAGTCAGCACCGAGGAACAGCACCTGGGTACCCGGCCTCTGGTACCCACCGAGTACCAACCCACGACAACACGTACGGGGAGACTCGCCCAGGAGGCCTCTTCCCCTACGCTCACCAATGTGCCAGCCATCCATGGCATCGTACCTTGGCACACCGACGTTCCCAGACTTTACGCGCGAGGACAAAGCACAGTACACGGAATTACGGATGTGCTTGGAGACTATGATGTCCGACGTCCCCGACGAGTCGTACAAATATGCCATCCTCCTTAAGCATCTCAAGGTGCCCAGAGCGCATAATATAGCGCTGGCATATTCCAACTCAAGCACCCCATACACCGCGGCTCTAGTGGCCCTCGACCAGCGTTATGGACACATATGGGACTACGTGATACAAGAAATAAGAGATATCGACCGCCTCCCCCCAGCCAGAGACAATAGAGCACTGGATGACCTCTCTATCAAGGTACAATCCCTCGTGGGGATGCTGGGGTCCCAAAAGGAGAAGGGGAGACATGAACTATATGCAAACTCTAATGTGGAGCGAATACTGGAGAAGCTCCCTCCAGCCCGCCAAGAGCATTTTCGGCGGCAGAGAGACCACCGCGACCCCAACGGCCCAGAAGCATCCCTCCTAGACCTAGCTGATTTCCTCGCGAGGGAAGTCAGCAGCCTACGACTGGACACGTTCATGTGGAGTGGACCAAGCCCAAGAGATGGACCTCGGAGATCTAATGATAACCGCCGGTCAGTGACCGTTATGCACCAGGCCGAGTCAGTACCGCAGCACAAGAACCACAGCACCCCCCCGACCAGGGGGGAGTGGAAGACTGTATGCCAGTACTGTGAAGAGGAACATTGGCTGTCTCAATGTGACACTTTCAAGAAGCTGACCGCTGACGAGGTGAGTCAGTGGATCAAAGCCAACCGCCGCTGCTTCCGCTGCGCGCGCAGCCATATGGCAGCTAAGTGCCGTTTAAAGAAGAAATGCAGCAAGTGCGACGGCGCCCACCTGGAGGTCCTGCACGACATCAACAAGCGTCCGCCAGGAAACCAAAGTGGGCCCGTCACGGTGATGTATCAGGCCGAGGCGGTGGCACCACTACCGAAGATCCATAGGACCGCCCCCTGGTGTCCTGACTGCCACAGCAGACACTGGGAGTCACGGTGCTACTCGGACTACCGCGAGTCGGCACCACTACAGAAGATCCAAGGCAACCCACCAACAGGAGTGCTCCACATAGACCAGCATAGCGGGACCCCCCGAGTGCTCATCAAAGTGGTCAGAGTGCTCCTGAGTTACGAGGACAAGGTCCTGGACACTTACGCCGTCCTAGACGATGGGTCTGAAAAGACTCTCCTCCTCGCTTCCGCCGCAGCCCAGTTGGGCCTGCGGGGTGCCAAAGAAACAATGACAATCCGTACCATTAGAAGAGACCGGAAGACCATAAAGGGTGAAAATGTCTCCTTCACGATAGCAGCGGTCGAGCAGCCCGAGAAGCAGTATAGCATCACCAACGTCTTCACCAGCCACGACATAGGCCTGTCACAGTACACCTACCCCATCCCACAGCTGATGGCGAAGTACGAGCACCTACGCAGACTACCTATACCGCTTATCGACGGCGCCACACCGACCCTGCTCATAGGCTCCGACCACGCGGACCTCATTCTCCCAATTGAGGCGGCCCACATCGGACCCAAAGGATGCCCAGTCGCGGTTCAGACCCAACTGGGGTGGACGCTACAGGGCCCCCTCTACGGACTCGACAGTCAACCCACGTCTACACGCTGCCTGCACACAAAGGTGAGCGACACAGGCCACTCTCTCGTACAGCCCGTTGAGAGGCTATTGACATTAGACGAGAGGCCTGTGAGAGAACCGTGGGCCCAAGAAGAGGGAGTTCCGAACTCCACCCCCCTCAGCTGCGCTCCAAGCGACGTAGCTGACCTCGAACCCAGCACCCCAACCGACTTCTTGATGGGGCGGCCGGAACCGGCCCCTACAGACCAAACAAGAGGAACAGACGGAGGATGTGGAGACACAGCCAAGCACAGATCAACCAGTCTCAGGCCCGCTTCCTCCTAAACTCCCTACCATCCCGTCCAGCCCGTCAGAAGCGGGTCAAGGACAGGGACAACTTAAAAGTGGACACAGTCGTTATGATCATAGACCAGTCACTACCCCGAGCTGCGTGGCCGGACGGCCGCGTAAGCAAAGTGATCACTGGTGCCGACGGAAGGGTCAGAGCAACAGAAGTTATTGTCCAGGGACGGACCTACACCCGACCCGTGGCGAGGCTGATAGAGTTGCCGAGGCTCCCTGACACCCCTGATGACGCCCATGACCCACTGACTTTGTAGATTGCCCTACTCCCCACAACAGACATTGAGTAGTTGACGGGACTATTAATCTGCCTCGCTTTAACTAATTAGGTGCGGACTAATTAGGAGGCGGCTGTTACAAAGGGTCAGATTAAACTGAATATATATATTTATCGTTTGATATACCTTGTATATTATTTGTATATATACACGGAATATCCCTTTACCTGTGTACAAACCAGAGTAATATTCGCTCTCCTATTGGACAGCCCCCCCCAGGCTCCAGGCAGTCTCGTACTCAGACAGGTGCAGTGGGCGAGTTTGGGGCAGTGTAGTGATTCAGGACCAGAGTGACCAGGTTGGGACTAGATATTCACTTAGGTATAAATACGGCGCAGGTGTAAACAGCAGTAGTTCATCAAGTAGTTCAAGTTCAGTGTCCAAGCCTTCACCACGCATACAACGTGCAGTGAAGTGAGCAACCTTGCATCTAAATAGAGCGTTTAGAACATGTGCGAATAGGATAGTAAAAGTGTCAGAGTTTAGTGAAGTAACGTCAAGTTCAACCTAGTTTAATGTGAAGTATCGTGCACAGGAGAATCTACACCGGCGATTGCAGAACCATTTCTGGTTGGATTATATTGCTTTGGGACCGTGACCGCTGGAGAAGAGCACCGTTGATTCCACTGTCGTTTGGGATTTACCCCTGTGAGGATCATCACTCGGGCCCGCCTCTAGGAAGAGGCTGGCTAGCTGTCGTCAATGCTATTCGAGCATCTTAGATTACAACTGCTGCTTTGTCTGCTGATCAAGGGAGTACATGCACCGGCTCCTGTATCTGGAGCCTCGTTATTCCTCGTTGACCCAGACTTTGTACCCGAACATTCCTCTACCCCTGCCGGCCTTACACCCCGGAGGGAACCCCCCAGTGTCTCCAGCCGGTACTAGTGTGCCCTATGTAATTGCTATACCACAGGTGGCGTCAGTTTAGACCCATCCTAGTATTCATACTATTCTCATTGACTTATGCTCTTGACTGACTTTACGTGTGTTCTTCGCCATACAAGCGCAAGCCTAATTCTCAATCTGTAACCTAACGTTGCTTAATAATAATAAATACCCTCCAAATAGAACTTTATGTGTCAATGCCGTATTCTTGTGTGGGTGTTCACCATATATATTCATGTACTGTATGGCCAGTAATTAAAGTACATAACTAGTAGTGGTTTAATATATCATACTCTTTAATACAGTCAGGGAATTGTACCCCTCAGTTACAACGATGTCTTTGTCTTCAAAACATATCTTACTTCACTACATTTGGAGATACGACATGTGCTGTGTGTGAATTGTCTTGGTTTGTAGAAACAGCGTTGTTTTTTACGTGAGTAAAAATGAACTGGGGTTTTGTTGTATGATGAGAAGTTGTGTGTGTTCATGTAACGTTAGACAACGTGGCTGAGCCCACAACTGGCTGGGTTACCCTACAATGCTGTGCATAGTGGCATGTGATCGAGGGCTGAGTCCCTCTCTTAGCTTGTTATTCTTACTTGAGGGTAATGATGACAATAACAAGTGGCAAGTTTTTTTCACACATAAGCAGGGCTGTGCCTGTTGATTGATTGATTGATTGAAAACTTTATTAACATATTTCAGAATGGGTACAATACAGTACAGCTCAATACACACAATTGTTAAGGGGATGCAGACCAGAGAAAGACTTTCGTCTTGTTTACATCAGGGTCCCCCATTTTCAATTCATCAGGACATATATGACATACATGACATACAGATATACAGTACTGCTACATCTATACATTTATGACATACCAGATTTGCAAATACAGTACTGTTTGTGATACAAAAAGAGTCCAGAAAAGAGTATATACATTTGACGTAAAAACTGTACATTGGGGGAGGTTGGGTAGGTGGGGTGGGTGGGGGCTGTTCAAACAAGGTCTTCGGCTATGCTGGCGTGCATGATGTAAAGCTTACTCTACACATTTGGCGTCGTATCAGGGGTAAGGTGGTGAGGGGTGGGTTTCCCCGGTTTGCCCCTGGGCCCCCTCCCCTCAAATATGATTTTGTTTACAAAATGTGTGTTGATTCACTATGTTTTTGGGGATACAGTGTAAATCCCTCAGCTTCTGCTGGGGTTGTGCTCTTTCTTAGAGAGGCAATTTTTCTCTGAAAATTGTTTGGTTGCTGTCATGTGGACTTAGCAAGGCCTGTGACCAGTACTTAATCGAGGACTTATGTCTTCTCTCATCATGAAAAACGGCGTTCCTCTTACAGTAGTGAGAGTGTACTTTTGCCCTTTTTTGTTGTGATGGAGGGTTGTGTAATCGTATTCACGTTTAAGATCCACAACTGGGTTAGGTGTTGGCCTACAGAAGTTACATGTGTAAGCTCTTGTACCAGGGCCCTTGGCCCCTCTCTTGGTCTGTGTTTTTTCTTCCTTTAGGGTAAAGGTGTAAAAATTCTGGTGGCAGGTTCGCACATGAGCCTGGAGCTATATATGACTGGTGTCATGGCTCTGCTTTGTCATTGCATCATATCAGGGGTGAGGGGTCATGAGGGGGTGAACTGATAAACCCTCCCTCCCCTTTTTTTCTGATTGGTCAGGGGGTTGGACCTCCTGTCCTTCGGGCTTCCTGTCACGCTGTTGGGTCAGCGTGTCACAATGTAGGGACAGGGGGGGGGGGGGGTTCCCTGGACCCATGCCATATTTGGGCAGGTGGGTGACGGAATTCCCCCCGCCATAGAGTACGGCACTGGGCACGTTTCTATTGGTTGTGAGACTTCCGTGAGTTCTTTTCAGGCTCCATGTTGTGGACCTCTGTTATTGTCAAGATGAGTTATGCGGTGTGTGAGAACTTAAAAAGAAGTTTTCTGCTCTGCGCTCTGTTGCATATGTCTTGAGCTTTTGGTAGCACGTAGCCAGGGACCGAAACTAGAGAGCGCCGCCCGCCATTTGCGGGCAGTTTTTACGTTTGGCGCCTCCCACTTAGAGGACTGACCGCCGTGTGATCATCATGATCCAATTCTGAGCGGAGTTCTCACTCGCTGTCTGAGCGCATTGCTGCTCCTAAACCTCCCCTACCTGTTTCTGTATGCTGCATGTAAACACACAGTCACCGTGACTGATGTTAGTCTACTCTAGTCAGAGAGACCTCCGTGAGCTGATGTTAGCTACTGTTACAAAATGACCCAGTCAACTATTCACTTTTAGTTTAATACATGAGGCATTGTGTAACGTTATCCAGCTGGCTAGCTTCTGATAGCTCCCGACATAAACAACTGCAAGTGTCCAGTTACGAGGCTGCAGCGCTGCTGACTAGGGTCCAGGTGCAGGGTAGGAGAATCCTTTCATGCTGAATGTAAGAGTTTAGGGTCCAGCTGTAGCGCCGGAGAATCCTTGCTGGAGCTGGAGGCCACTAGAGTATACACACAGACAGTGGAGCTGTTTGCAGACAGCGAGGTGGCGATGTCTCGCAGATAATACAACTACAAGTATGATTATATAATATATATATTTTATTAAAAAAAAAATTTATATAAAATAATAATAATTTTTTTTTTTTTATCAAAAAAAAGTTGGCAGGTAAGCAATCTGCTTGGCGGGTAGATTCTTCCCATCTACCCGCCACTGGCCGGTGAGTCAAAAAGTTAATTTCGCTCCCTGCACGTAGCTCAATGTTACATATATCTTTTCAATTGTTACTCACGTGGGAAGTCTCTCTGGGGGTTCCCTGTCTCCTCTCTTTTATACAGAGCAGGGTTGACAGGGGTGTTGGACACAGGCGTGATTAGGACACAGGACTGGTTCTGGTCACGCCGGACCAGGTCAGTTAACCCGTTGTCCGCCGGGGCGCAGATCTGCTGTTCTGGTACCCTGAAGGACTTGTGCTTTTTCGGGGGGAAAATGCCAGGTTGGCCCGGGCGTTGCAGGGGTTGATGTTATGGAGGTGTTCGTGGTTATGTCACTGCATATTATCCTTCACTATTGCTTGGTCCATGTTGTGTTGTACCTTGCGCTGTGCTAAAGGAGCCTGGTCCTTCGCCATTCTTTTTTCGCCCCTCTCTTCTCCTGCTTGGCGGGGCTGGGAGGGGGCTGTCGAGGTGGTTCTTGTACCCCTCTGGCATCCCTGTGTACGTCCCGGTCCGCCGGGCCCAGGTCCGGACTCGTTCTCGTTGACCTGTTGGCCTGGGTTAACCCCTTCTTGAGAACGGAAACACTTTTACTGCTGTATAGCCGGTGTATACCCGCAGTTGTGTTTGAGTTTTTTCTTGGGGGGGTTATGGGAACAACCGCCTCCTGTTAGGTGGTGGTTGGTTTCCAGGTGTGTTGGTAGCAGAGTCGACTCTCGGGTTAGGCCGGGCTTGACCCCGTCTGCCTGTGAGTGTGCCCCCGCACCCTTCATGACGTCTCCCAATCGTGTCAGCCTTCTCTGCCTCAGCCCCTCTAGAGGATCGGGTTTTTTTGTGGAGGCTGCGACATGGTGCACAGCATACCGAACGCCCCTTCCACCGGGGTCCCGCTATGCTCAGCTCCTGTGTTCCACTAGAGCGCAGAGCGTAAGCTATACAATATATAACATACGGTTATCCTATAACCATAGTTATATGAGTATAGCAAGCACTCTGCGCTGACTCACTGAGGACCCTGTGGTCTTCGCCTTCGGTGGTGAAAGACTTGGGAAGGAGCTGTTAGTATGGCCACATCCCCGCTTATGTAGAGGAGCGGATGGGGGTGTGGCCAGGCGGATGGGTGTGTACATGTGAAGAAATGTATTCAGTATTAGACTGGATATAGATATGTTCCACTAGAGCGCAGAGCGCTCGCTATACTCATATAACTATGGTTATAGGATAACCATATGTTACAGACTGTTGCAGGCAGGCCTGCAAGTAAACCTCTAAACTTCCCCTGCGTAGGTAGTTTCATCTTCAGTGAGAGCTGAAGAGAGTTCCATGTAGTAGGGGCACTATAATGAAAGGCTGATTTTCCAAGTTGGAAAATTGTTGTTCTGAACTAATAGTGATGCGAGATAAGGAGGTAATTTCCCATTAATGGCCTTAAGGATAAATAAATACCAATGTTGATTTCGCCTATCTGCCAGAGAAGACCAACCCATTTTCTCATAATAAGATGCAGTGGTGTGTATCATATGTCACCAGTGATAAATCTAAGAGCAGAATGATAAACAGAATCTAGTGGTTTTAGAGTTGTAGTATAATTTGGCTGTTAAATTATACATATTCTTAATAACTATATTAACTCCCAATTTGGAATTCAGGAGGAAGGTTTTACATTAAATCCTCTGGTGACCTTAACTGGGAAATCATTATAGGGACCATTTGTCTGTGGTCATGCAAGCCAGGATGTCTCAACAGAAACCAACTTTGCATACAGACACCTCTGTAAGCTTCAAAGGAACACCCACAAAGGAACAGGTTTGATCACATTAGAGTGTGATTTACCAGGCTCTGGTGTAAAACAGAGACAGAAGGAAATCACCAAAGAAGTAGTTAAGTAAAATAAGATGTCAAAAGAAAGCTTTTCTACTTTGGAAAATGGAATTAATAGATTAAAAGCCAAATACAACTTAATTTGCAATCCTAGGTATAATAAAGTATATATCTTTTAAGAATAACTCATTCTGTAACTAAGAAATTCAAGAATCAGAAAATGCTGTGAGTGTAACTGAAAAGGGAGACAAAGCATTTGCATACAAGCAGGCCAAACAGCTGTGTAAACACAGAGACCGATAGTGGAGGAGGAGGAAGAATTGTATAATATCTAGTAATTACTAATTAGGACACATTAGAAATGTATTTTTCTATATTCAATTTAAATCTGATTAAACTATAATTATCACTGAAAGGATGTGTTCAACCAGGGGAACATTTGATATTAGACTTGGAGTGGTTTATAGCCAAATGTACAGGATTAAGGGAGATCAAGTGATTTTACTAAAGTGCAAACTATTGTGTAAAATAATTAAGTTTGAGTATCAATTGCAACTGGTTGAATTAGTATCATTTAAGATAATTATTTAGAAAATGTCTGTTTTAAAGAAAGCTAGGTAAATAAGTTGAATAAGTCAAATTAATCTTTATGGACTATAAGCTTTGTGTTTTACTCTGGGACAAACAAGTACTGTGTTATGTTGAAATGTGTGTCCTTGAGAGAAGATCCTTAATATTCATATATCAGGTGTATTAAAGGTAATAGTGACAATAATTTTGCCTTAAAATGAGTTGGAAAGAAATACTGTCTTCAGCTGGGCAGTTAGTGGGAAGCCACGCTTACATTTTCAAACTCAGAAACTAACTGTTTGGGATTGGAGGAAAACCTGTTCTGATGTCACTAGCTGTGAGGTCATCACCTGGACCCAGGCCTGCTATAAATATAGGGCCATCAGACACAAGGAAGGGGGATGAAAGAGAATAGCTGAAGAAGACGGAGAAAAGGACGCCTCATCGATCAAGAACAAGTTATATTCATGTTGCCAAGGACGTGGACACAGAGGACTCTTGTTGATAAGACCAGCGGACATTTTGTTAGATTAGTTTGATGAACGCCGATTCAGACCTTGAATTGTTGTATACATCCAGTGTTTTTGAGATACAACAAGTGTTTTTAAAAGCAACCATTGTTTGGTTTTGATAATAAATATTCATTGAAGAAGCATCTGAGCGTTTGTTTGGACATCCCTTTTTAACAAGAATACTACATTTGGTTTGACAACAACGAGAGTACATAGTATCTTTAACTGATACGACAGAGTCGGAGGGGCAGCATTTCTATAAATCACATGTCCATAATCCAAGACAGATAGAAAGACTGCTTCAATAACCCTCTTTCTACACATCATTGGGAAACTAGATATATTCCTGTACAGGAAACCAATTGTTTGCCTCAATTTACTGGCAAGGTTGTTTATATGATATTTAAACTAAAATGTATCATCGAGCCAGATTCCAAGATATTTATATTCAGTTACCCTTTCTATATCAGACCCATTTCTAGTCGATATAAGTAAATTATATTGATCTATATTTCTGGCCCGGGAGAACACCATGAATTTAGTTTTGCTTGCATTTAATACAAGCTTAAGGCCTATAAGCTTATCTTGCAGAGCATGTTGTAAGTTGTCAGTAGCTAATTGTACAGAATCAACGGTACAATAGATAATTGTGTCATCCGCATATAAATGGACTTGACAGCCCTTCAAGGACAGAATAATATCATTAATATAGTAAATAAATAAATAAATTATGACAATAGGGAGGTGTAGTGGTTACGTCATTGCAGTTTTTCGTGTTCCACCCTCTGTCCAACGCAATGTATTTCCCCATTGCCCATTTCTAAATCGTCTAGTTTAAAACAAATAACGAATTAACATTTGCATGGTGTACCTTTCTGTGCTTATTCATCCACAATCTATAGCTCAACATGAAAATATTTGCAATTAATCATAAAAAAAAATCGCCACATTTTATTTCAACCAAAAATGCGTAAACAATAATGTTAGTGATAGAAGGGAACTCATTTTGTGCAAAAATGTAAAGCTTTTCAATTTCCATGCGGCAGAATTGTTACAATAGCCAATAATCTATTTCCCCAATGATAAACCCCTATACGGGTGGAAAAACCAGTGACGTCAGACTACACCTCCCTATTGACAGTATACGGAATTTGATTATAATAGGATGTGTGACTTTCACTTCCTTACAGTTGGTCATTAGCCAAAGAACAGCCGATTAACTGTTCATGCTAACTGGTAAAAAAAAGGGGGAGTGGACTTCCGGTATGAGAGCAGACGGGTAACACACATGCGGTAGAGCTCCTGGTCAAAAGAGTGAAAAACGGATAAATAAAGACCCGAAAAGTGATTAAAAATGAAGATGCAAACGAGAAGGAAGGAGGAAAAAACAATTGTGAAGGAAAGAGAAATGGAGGACTCACGGGAAGAGGAGAGTTTGATGGAACAGAGTCCCCGAAGCGAGGCAGAGGAAAAGCAGGCGGAGGAGGGGGGAAGACCGGCCGGGACAGACACGGGAATGCCAGGATGGGCCGTGGCCATGCAGGCCGGAATATTGGCGACCATACAAATGAACGCGGACACGATGCGGGCCGGAATATTGGCGACCATACAGTCGAACACGGACATGATAAGGAGCGATATTGAGAAGCTACGGGAGGAATTGAGGAAGGAACAGGAGGATTTCAGAGGCGAAATAAGTACAGAACTCAAAATGGTGGATGAAAAGATGGCGGAGCAGGGTAGAGGAGTAGCCGAGCTACAAACAAGAGTGGCGCAAGCTGAAGAATGGAGCACAGAGATACACGAGGTGTTAACGAGAGCAATTCAACAACAAGAAAAGATGGAGACAAAGATGTCGGACATGGAGGGGAGGTCACGGAGGAATAACATCAGGCTATGGGGATTGAAAGAAGGAGTCGAAGGGGAATCAATGACCCTGTATGTGGAAAAGCTTATCAAAGAACAATTGAAGGAGACAGGACTGGAAAAAATGGAGATACAGAGAGCCCACAGGGCGTTGGCTCCGAGACCACAACCGGACAGACCCCCGAGGGCGGTGATTATTAACTTTCTGAGATTCGAGGTTAAGGAGTTGATACTCAGAACCGCGTGGACCAAGAAGATAGAAATAGAGGGGAAAAGACTGTCGTTTGACCACGATTACTCGACAGCGGTGGCAATAACACGCAGGTCTTACGCGGGACTGAAGACAATTCTGAAAGAAAACGGAATGAAATTCCAATCACCCATGACCTCGCTAAGGATCCACTGGAAGGAAGGGACGGTGACGTATGCGACGGTGCGGGAGGCGGCGGGGGAAATGAGACGACGGGGGATGCAGATGGCGGATGACGGAGAAGGAAGGAGACAGGAGGACCAGACGCTGAGCCTGCAGCAGAGATTGGAGAAAGCACGCAGGTGGACCAGAGTAGGAGATCGGAACCCGGGAGAGGAGGGAGGAGAGAGATGAAGGCCGAAGTGAGACGTGACAGACCGAAGGCGGAGACAGACGAGGAGGCCAGAGACGGAGAAGGAGGGGAGAGGAGGCGGGAGGAGACGAACGGATGAGTACACGCACAAGAGATTGTAAAGACTACCCAAATAGAGACAAAATATAGAAACTGAAATAACATATACATAAACACACATTCCCAGGTAGAGACAAGGTATAGGAACAGACATAACATATGCATGGACACGAAATACAAATGCTGATGAAGGAAATAAATGGAAATATAATTAGGTATAATAGATGGAACACAAAACATATTGAAACAAATACATAGACACACACGCTGCGAGTAACACAGTTGGAAGGAATTAAGGGGATAAATAAACATCACATAGAAAATAAAGGGGAGGAAAATAAAGTAAGAGGGGTACACAGAGGACGCCACACACTTGTTTGGGAGGAAGGAGGGACATTGGAACATGTGAGCCACATTGAGAGAGACCTAGGAAATGGGGATCTTTGGACAGAAAGAAAGACAGAGCGCTTTTGACCAGGAGCTCGACAGCACTAAAAACAGCAAGAAGGCTGGACAAATATGACGAGCGGTTGGGGGCAAGGGTTTCAGACCCCCAAGCCGTCAGGAGGAGGCCTCTCACTAGGAGAGCAGTTACTCCTCACCCACCAGCAGGGGACAGGGGGGGACACAGGGACCCCCCGAACGCCTTGGGAGCACTTTATGTAGAGTTTATGTTTTTTATTTATGGTAATCATTATATGTATTCGGTGAAGAGAGCGGAGGCTACAACCGGAGGGGGAAATAAGTGTGACATGGGGGGGAATGACAGACGAAAGAAGAAGAAAGATGACAAAGGTTAAAGGTATAAAAATGATGTCGTTAAACGTTAATGGAATGAATAATCCGATAAAGAGGGGCAAAGTGATGTTGAAATGTAAAAAAAAGTGAGATGCAAGTGATTTTTTAGCAGGAGACACATTTGATAGCACAGGATCATGAGAAACTGAAAAGATTTGGATATGAAAATGCATATAGTTCCTTTAAAAGGACCCTGAGGAGAGGAGTAGCCACGTTAATCAAGAATACAGTCAAATTTGAATTGATCAAAGAAGTAAGAGACAAGGAGGGGAGATTTGTTCTGGTGAAGGGGAAAATGGAGGGTCAAATGGTTACGTTAGTGAATGTTTATGCACCCCCAGAGAGTGAGAGGAATTTATATGAGACCATTTTTGATATGATAGTGATGGAACTAGAAGGGATATTGATATGCGCGGGAGATTTTAATGTGGTACTGAATCACGACTTAGACACCACGAGTACTAGGAAAGGACGGCCACAGATCAGCAGATATATGAATATTCAAATAACGGAAATGGGAATTACAGACGTTTGGAGGGGGATGCACGCCATGGACAGGGAATACACACATTACTCACACCCACACGTGACATATGCGAGAATAGACAATTTTTTGATGACGACGGGGGACAGTTACAGGGTACAGGAGAGCAGAATAGGAGTAGCGGACATATCGGATCACAGTGCCATATATCTGACAGTAGATCTAGAAGGGAGACGGAGGAACACGATCTGGAGACTAAATGTAGGAATACTAAATAACAAGGGGGTGGTGAGTCAGATCAAGGAGGAGATATAAGGTATAAGGAGGAAAATGACAACAGGGCGGTAGACCCGAACATTCTATGGGACACACTGAAGGTGGTGATAAGGGGGAAATTGATGGAGAAGACAGCAATGCTGAAGAAAGCCAGAACGGAGACATATCACAATCTGATAGGGAAGCTGAAGGATCTAGAGGGGAGACACCAGATATCAAAAGAACAGGAAACGCTCGGAGAAATCAAAGAAGTAAAGGCCAGGATAAATAGGGAATTATTGACGGAAATAGAAAAGAAAGCGAGGTTTATGAAACAAAAGTACTATGAAGGGGGTCCAAAAGCGACCAGACTGTTGGCTAGGAGAATCAGGACGCAACAGAAGTTAAACACGATACACACAATAAGGGATACAAAGACGAATGAAATATTGAGGGACCCAGCTGAAATAGAGAGGGCATTTAGAGAATACTATGAGAAACTATACACACAGCCAAAGGCAGCGGGAGAAGAGGAAATAGAAGCTTATCTGGAGAAGCTAGAGTTACCATCGATAGGGAAAGAACAGAATGAAGAATTAAATAAAATAATTACGGAACGGGAACTGGAAGAGGCAATTAGTAGAGCTAAAAACAACAAATCTCCGGGGAGCGACGGATTCCCCTCGGAATTCTACAAGACATTTATACACCCATGTTAGGGGCGGCATTCAGACACACGATGGAAGAGGGCAAAATGCCCCCCCCCCCCCTCGTGGAAGGAAGCCGTAATCACCACGATACCGAAGGAAGGGAAGGATAGAGAATTATGTAGTAGTTTCAGACCTGTGTCCATACTCAACGTGGATTACAAGATGTATACATCAATAATATCAAAGAGATTCGAGACGTTTATGCCAGACATTATAGATGAAGATCAAACTGGATTTATTAAAGGGAGACAGACACAGGACAACGTGAGAAAGACATTACACATAGTGGAGGAGATACAAAAACAAGGTGGTAGTGCGGTACTTATTAGCCTAGATGCAGAAAAAGCATTCGACAGTGTGAGCTGGACATTTTTATATAAAACATTAATGAGGTTCGGACTGAACGGGAGGGCAATGAAGATGATCAAGGCACTATATCAAGAACCGACAGCGAGGGTTAAGGTGAATGGCAGCCTGACGGATAGAATCAGATTAGAGAGGGCTACCAGACAGGGATGTTGTCTCTCACCAACGCTCTTCGCCGTTTTCATAGAACCACTGGCACAACTGATCAGACAGACCGAGGACATTAAGGGAGTAAGGATAAAGGGAACGGAATATAAACTAGGCCTATTTGCGGACGACGTGATAGTATACATGAGGCAACCAGACAAGAGCTTCCCGGCACTGATGGATCTACTGAAGGAATATGGCCACTACTCAGGATACAAACTAAACGTGACAAAGACACAGACCTTAGCATGGAACTATACCCCAACGACGGAAATTAGGGAACAGTACGGGATAAGATGGGACATGGACAAGATTAAATACTTAGGGGTGAACATCACGAGAGGGGTGGGGAAACTGTTTGAGGCGAACTATACACAGATAAATCAGAACATCAAGAGAGACTTAGAGAGATGGACAGTAATGCCCTTGGACTTCAATTCAAGAATAGAGGTCATTAAAATGAACATACTATCAAGGTTACTGTACCTGTTCTAGTCACTACCGATACAAATACCACAGAATCAATTCAGGGAGTGGGACAGACTGATATCGAGGTTCATATGGGCGGGGAGAAGACCACGGGTCAGATATAAAACACTACAACTACCAAAGGAAGAGGGAGGGATGGCAGTACCCAGCCTACAAGATTACTATTATGCAGCACAACTGAGAGCAGTGACGTGCTGGTGTAACGACAGATATGAGGCAAGATGGAAAGACATTGAAAAAGAAGGGGAGGGATACAAGATACAAGCTCTGGTGGGAGATAGGGAACTATTCAAAGAAAAAGAGGGACTGTTAGATCCAATCACCAAATGCACCTTGACCATATGGAACAGAGTAGTAAAAACACACAAATTGGAGAAGCAGTCAGGGGTTCTAAGATGGGTAGCACATGACAAGAGATTCAAACCAGGGAGGTTGGACCATGGATTCAGAAGGTGGGAGAGGGGGGGGGGGGGGGGGGGGCAACAGCGATATGCAAAATTATAGAGAAGGGGGAAATGCAAACACTACAAAAATTTAAGGAGAAATTTGGACTAGAAAACAGGGACCACTTCAGATATCTACAGGTTAGAGACTACTACAACAAAGAAATAAGGGGGGCCAAAGACGAAGAACAGAATGGAATAATCAAGATGATAGTATGGGCATACGAAGGGGGGCAAGGAAGAGTAATATCAGCAATATACCGGGCTATAATGAACAGCAAGGGACACACGACCGATTACATAAGGGAGAAATGGGAGAGAGAACTAGAGATAGGAATAACAGAGAAGGAATGGGGTAACATATGCGAGGTACAACATTCAACAACAGGATCGAGGATATGGAAAGAGTTTGGATGGAAAAACATAATCAGATGGATGTGTGGGAAGGAGGGAGCAAACCACACACACATATTCTGGGGATGTCAGAAGCTGAAGGGGTATTGGGAGGAGATAGGGGAGGCAATGATCAGAATATTAGGATACGGGTTACCACAAACGGGACTGGTGCTTTACTTAGGGGACCTGACACACGAGGGAATACAAGGGGGGGACAAGTATTTAATAAAGATAATGTTGATATCGGCCAGAAAAGCAATAACGAGACTGTGGTACAAAGAAGACCCACCGACAATAGCACAATGGGTAGGAATAGTAGAGGAGATACAGGATATGGAGAGGATAACACACATGCTGAGGCTACAGGAAGAGAAATTTGGGGAAAGATGGGGAAAGTGGGAGGATTATAAGGGGAACGAAAACGACATCACAAAGGAAGGAACAAATGAAACACAAGAGGGCGAAGGGTAAAGGAGGAAAGAGGTTCAAGGAGGGTCTCTGAACCCATGTCACACACTTAATGTTTTCTAATTTTATTTTTGTTTAAGATATGACAATTGTTTTATGTTTTTTCCACTTCATTATTTATGTATGTGAATATTTGCTCAAGTCAGTATTTTTTATTTTCGTCTTTTTGGGTATTACATTTTTTCTTTATTATTTATGTCTGTTTAATAGTGTTGTTGATGTTATTGTATATGTTGTGTTGTTTGTCTATAAATGTTCAATACAAATTTAAGTTTAAAAAAAAAAAGAAAAGGGGGGAGTGGCAGTGCGAGTGGCCTAGAACAAAAAGGTGCATAACCTCTAAACAGATTCACGTAACATGGCCCAACTTTATTCAGCTTTATCATGGGGCAAGGACACACACAGAGAGCCACGCCCCCTTGGGTGTGTGTATGAATACACAGTCACAGCTTTTGCAAATTCATACTTTTTGTGAACAGTATAAGTAAAAATAGGAAAAACATCAGTAGGTTACCTGCTCAAACGACTTGAGTCCTGCTTCTCTGCCCAGCTTGGCCATGTCAGAGAGGATCGCCTTTTTGACTTCCTGCAGAAGAGAGCCATTTAAGAGTCGTTGCAAGAGGAACTCACAAAACAGTCTTTTCATTCAGTGTTTTTGCTCTCTAGCAACATATGGCCAAACAACTTCACACTGAAACAGCACTCCTCAGTGGACCATTACTAAACCTTCCATTTGATCAGAGTCCTTACGACAAAATGTCTGTATTTTTATTATAAATCAAGTGTGCTCTTAGTGGTGATACTGTATTTCTTAGGTTAAGATGCGTGGTTATTAAACAAAGTCAAACAGAAGACAGGCGAGTCCGTACCGTCTTTGTACACAGTTCCTCCAGTGAGCCCTTGAGACCCAATTTCTTGGCGAATTCGGGCATGACTTCAGGGTCAGGGACCACAATGGCTACTAGAGAGGACTAGAGAAACATGCACACAGTTGAGTCAGAGGGAGATTTTTTATTTGTGTGCATGCGTGTCTGCAAATCTGAGTACAGTGAAACATTTATTATCTTTTTTTAATGTACTGTATGAATTGTAGCCTTTTTTTTTTATATACATACCAGTAGTCCCCCATATTATGGTAGAATCTGTAATTTTGTCAAACAGCGACCTCTAGGCAAAGGAGCCCCGTTTTGTACTGCATTTTGTTGTCGAGTTGAAATAGAGGGGGGGGGGGTGCTATTGCTGGCCACACCTCAGATTCTGCTAAGAAAGGTCTCAATTCACAATATAACAAGGCGCAATACCAAGTGGGGCTCTTTTGCCTAGATGTCGCCCAGGGGCGGATTTAGCATGATAGGAGATCCGGGGCTTAGCCCAGATAGGTGCCCGCCTTTTTTTTTTTTTTTTTTTTGTAATTTTTTTTTTTTTTTTTTTTGCAGGCAAGGCGTGGTTTGGAGGGGGTCAGGCATGACCCCCTCCACGGCATTTTTTTTTGAATTTAATTAACCTGTACATGCAATTTCCTGCAATATAGAGCCTTCAATCTTGACCAATAAAGCTGCTATTTTCACTATAAAACTCAGTTAACTCAGTAGTTATGGTTAGATTTATATATTGGGGGGGGATATATCATATTTTTCATATGATCAAAAAGTGGTGGAGCAAGAGCATACCTTTGCTCCCCCAAGTTCAATAGTGGGAGAGCAGAGATGCTCCGAATGCTCTTATGGCCAGGCGTCTATGATTCACTGATACAAAGTAAAATAGTGCAGTGCAATAAAATAGTTAGTAAAATAGAATAAAATAATGCAATAGTGCATTGCAATAAAATAGTTATCATCGTATTTCTTCGGGAGGCCGGTAAGGAGTGCATTACAGTAGTCGAGTTGGCTTGAAATAAAGGCATGGATCTGGTTTTCAGCGTCCTTTTGATTTATAAATGGCCGTACTTTAGCTATGTTTCTAAGGTGGAAGAATTACGTTTTTGTCAACTTGTTGATTGTGATTTAAAGCTTAGGTCTGAGTCTACCATGACACCAAGACTTAACTCACTCAAATACAGTTAGCAGCTGGATAGACCACAGATGGAAATTAGCTTCTGCTAAATCTGGTGCAAACATATTTTCATGTAACAATGATGAATTGTCAATTTTTTTTTTTTAAATAGATTCGGGGCTTTTCAGAAAACATTCGGGGCTTGAGCCCAAGTAGCCACCCCCTAGCCCCGCCCCTGATGTCGCCGTTTGATGCCATTGCAGATTCTACCTTTAAATAAAGTCATCATATTTAATGACAATTAAATATTGCAATGCAGGCCTTAAATGTTGCACATTAAGCTCAGTCATTGTTTCACTTCAAATGCAATGTGCTGGGAGTACAGAGCAAACCACGAGAGATTTCACTAGACCAGGGGTTCTCAAACTTTTTTATAACACAACCCCATTTTATTTAGGATTTTTTGGCAACCGCACACTTAATGTATCAAGTAATTTCAAGCACACGTTGTTGAACTTGATCATTTATTAGAACATTTTATTACAGCACTATGTTATCAATACACATTTATAAAACTAGGCATATTTAGCCAAAATATGTTGCCAGAACATTAAAAAATATTTTTTATTTTTCATTTTGCCAATGCGTGACCCTACTGTCATCTACCCACGACCCCACTTTGGGTCGCAACTCGCAACCCGTAGTTTAAGAACCGCTGCACTATACTCAAGATTTACTGGACTGTGCACACACTCCAAAGTAGTGAATGAACGTGTACCTGTAGACTGTCTCCGTGCACAAACACTTGGGCCACTGGTTCACTGCGTATATACACATTCTCCACCTTCTCTGGAGCTATGTACTCTCCTTGGGCCAGCTTGAAAATGTTCTTCTTCCGGTCGATGATCTTCAGAACTCCGCTCTTAACGAGAACACAACATTTTTATTCATATTTGCCCCTGGGAAATCCAGTTATCGGTGAATGCATGACAGATCTTGGTGAGCTAATGAGGAATATAATCTATGAATGTAATATCATTATGACTAAAGGAGGTGCCTGGGATGATGGTAAAACTGCAGTCCAAATCTGGCTTTAACCTACAGTCAATTAATCTAACATTAAATCTGCATTTTATTATGATGCTCCTAGCTCCTGAAATTAACTCTTACAATCCCTAAAAATTTTGATTCTGCCCTTTATTACAGAAGACCTCGATTACAAATAGTCATCAAATTGTGTGTTTTAATTTATTTGTTATATCCTTGCTTTAGTCTACCCTCATCTTGTTGTCTATATGCTATGATTTCTATGCTGCATTTATGATTGGTTTACTCTGTATGTAAACTAAACATAACTAAATGAGGGAAACCTTAGTTACATATAAAGGTTTGAAATAATAAATTCAATGTTAATTTGTGACAGAGACTACAACACAGTAGGAGACAACGCACAACCTGAAATATCCAGTTGAAGCATAATGAAATGTTCAGTTGAAGCAGAGTGAAATGTTCAGTTGAAGCAGAGTGAAATGTTCAGTTGGAGCAGAGTGAAATATTCAGTTGAAGCAGAGTGAAATGTTCAGTTGAAGCAGAGTGAAATGTTCAGTTGAAGCAGAGTGAAATGTTCAGTTGAAGCAGAGTGAAATGTTCAGTTGGAGCAGAGTGAAATATTCAGTTGAAGCAGAGTGAAATATTCAGTTAAAGCAGAGTGAAATATTCAGATAAAGCAGAGTTAAATATTCAGTTGAAGCAGAGTAATATTCAGTTAAACGAGTGCCAGTTAAGTAAAAGTGAGGGTGTGTGCAGTAGGGGTGTGTGGCGACATCATTATCTGTATCTGTACAACCAACAAAATTATCTGTATTCAGAAATGGCCATGGTTAGCCCCTTACGTGACTGCGATCTGCAAGCCAGGGGCTTTTCATATCCGCAGTCACTCTCAGCTATGCCGCCACCAGGCTCATATTAAGTACCAAGCGCTGAATTCTGAGCTGGGGGTGGGTCAAAAATATATCAGATATGAATTTCAAAGATACCCAGCGTACAATATGGGTTTAACACAGCTTTACGGTGGGGTCTGGAAGCTCGGAGTTGCTAATAAACAGTTTAAATCATTATTACAAAACGAGTGGTACTTACAGACCGAACGTCCATTTCCGCCGTTGGTGTCACAGCGCATGCGCACCAGGCAGCCAAATAGCGGCAGAAGAAGAAGACGCCATCTTGCCAACGTTTGCTCTGTGAGTACGACTCGTTTTGTAACAATGATTTAAACTGTTTATTAGCAACTCCGAGCTTCCAGACCCCACCGTAAAGCTGTGTTAAACCCATATTGTACGCTGGGTATCTTTGAAATTCATATCTGATATATTTTTGACCCACCCCCAACTCAGAATTCAGCGCTTGGTACTTAATATGAGCCTGGTGGCGGCATAGCTGAGAGTGACTGCGGATACGAAAAGCCCCTGGCTTGCAGATCGCAGTCACGTAAGGGGCTAACCATGGCCATTAACTGCGGATACGAAAAGCCCCTGGCTTGCAGATCGTAGTCACGTAAGGGGCTAGGCCATGGTTTATACAAAAAAAAAGCCCTAATACAATATTGTACTACATTAGATAAAAGTAAGTCACGTTAAATCCAGCAAATGTATTTTCTAACCTAATACTCATTGGAAATGCAATTGTCATCAATTTTAAACAATATTTGTATTGTCTTTTTTTCTTTTATACATACATACATACATACATACATACATACATACATACATACATACATACATACATACATACATACATACATACATACATACATACATACATACATACATACATACATACATACATACATACATACACACATACATACATACAGACAGTAACACAGGACAAAAACACATTTCAACCCCCTCCCTACCCTAATTATAATGTAAATTTACATTCACGTAAACATACTACAATAACAAAAACAAATACAGTTAAATGAATTATACGAAATCATAAAAATAAAAAACCCTCTTCGGCTTCTCTACCCTCATCTGCTTCCCCCTCCCCCCTTCCTATCCCTAACCTCTCTTGTTTCCTATCCCTTTCCTTTAGATTCTCACATTTTTCAAGAAATGTATAAATGACGTCCATGTCCTTTCAAATTTTTCTGTTTTTCCCTTTTGTATGTATGTTAGCTTTTCCATTGCTACGTTTTCTGACACTTCCTTTAACCATTGTTTAGCTCCTGGTCTCTGTATCTCCTTCCAGTTTAGAGCTATCACTCTCTTGGCTTGTAACAGACACAAATTAATCAATTTCCTCTGGAAATGTATCTGGATATAAGTGTAGTATACTAGGTAGTATATATAGTATATTAGGATCGGTCGGGATTTCTATCTCTGTCATCTCAGATATGAGCTCCAAAATCTCTTTCCAATATTCCTGTATCTCCTCACATTCCCACATACAATGGTACAGGGTCCCCACCTCTCTCCCACACCTAGTACATTCATCCGGGATCATGGGATAAAACTTGTGTAATTTCTCTGGTGTATACTCTATGTACCCACTTGTATTGTAGAAGTTTACATCTGGTATTAATTGAAAGGGTCTGTGACATTTCACATGCTTGTTCCCAGTCCTCTTCTGCTATTTCCACCTGCATGTCCCTCTCCCATGCCCTCAAACTGCTCAAAGAGCTCTCTTCCGATCCTGATAACACATCATAATACTTGGATAATTGTCCTCTCTCTTCCATATTGTCCCTCGTAAGTATTTATATTATGGATGTGGGTGGTTCCCCTGTGCCCCTGTTCTTTGAGACTATGTAGCTCCTCAATCAATCAATCAATCAATCAAATCCTTTATTTAACCAGATAAGCATCATTGAGATTAAAATCTCTTTTTCAAGAGCGATCTGGCCAAGCAAGGCAGCAGAAAGTTTCAACATAAAAAAGAACATCACAATAAAATACAGATAAAACATTTACATCAAGCTCCAATTTCAGGCAAATTATCAAACAGGCAAATGATCAAACACAGTTGCACTGACCAAGGGAACTGAGTTCGTAGGATTTTAAAATGGCTTTGAATTCTCCAAGGGTGACCAGTCCTGGTAATTTTAGGTCCTCCTGTATCTTGTTCCAAGATGAAGGAGCAGCATATTTAAAAGCCCTTTTTCCCAATTCAGTTCTCATATGGGGAACTTCCAGTGTTAGAACAGCTTGAGAACGAAGGGCATACTTATATTGCTTTGTGCACAGAAGCACACTTAGGTACGAGGGAACCAGTTTAAGCAGAGCTTTGTGCACCAGAGAGAGCCATCGAGAAAATTGTCGTATTTGTAGAGATGGATAACTTGCAATGGTATATAGGGTGCAATGGTGCACTCGATTTCCACATCCCGTGACAAAGCGTAAGGCAGAATGGTACACAGTATCAAGCTTTCTAAGGTACTGATCAGGTGCATACATATAGAGTAAGTCACCATAATCGAGTAGTGGTAAGAAGGTGGTCGAGATCAGGTGACTTCTCACTTTAAGTGAAAAACAGGACCCGTTTCTGAAAAAGAAGCCAAGTTTAAGCTTCAGCTTTGACACAAGTTTGTCTATGTGAGATTTAAACGTAAGGTTCTCGTCCACTGTAATGCCTAGATATTTGTAGGAAGCAACCCTTTCGATGTTTTGAAAGTGATTTGAAAGTATTTAAATCTATGGGTTCTTGGGATATCAAATGTGCTTACTATCTGTTCGAAGGTCATCAATTCCCCCTCTATGTATACGTTTTTAATCTTACCTAAACCTCTTTCTGCCCAAATTTTTAATCCCACATCATTCCTTCCCGGTTTAAATTCCTCATTCCCCCAGATTGGTGTATACCCCGATAATTGATCCCTTCTACCTAAGTGTAAGTGTGCTTTGTACCAGCTTCTTATTGTATTTTGGAGGAACGTTTTTTTTTAATGTTTTATCAATAAGTTACTGTCGTGAATACATATATGCATCTAGTGTAATTTTTGTCTCTTCTTTTTCTATCTCCATCCAAGCTGGTATATCTGCATATTGAAAGTAGAACATTGCTGTCCTGAGCTGTGCCGCCCAGTAAGAGCCTCATATCCGGAAGTCTAAGCCCTCCTCTGTCATACGGGAGGTAAAGGAGTGTCAGTCTCAACCTGGGTTTTTTATTGTTCCATATGAAACGCGTGAACATTGTTTTTAATCTCCGAAAGAAGGTTTCCGGTAAGGGCATTGGTATTGACTGGAATAGGTATAGGAATTTAGGCAATATAGTCATTTTTTTTATCCACTTTTTCTCCCATTTTCTACATTTTCTCCCATCCCAATTTCGTATCATCCAATTCAACCCTCCCCTGTCACGAACGCTGTTTCTTGCCTCCCACAAGCCGGCTGCAATGTGGACTAAGTCATACATAGCACAAGTCCCCTCCGGTACTTGAGGTAACAGCAGTCGCATCTTTTCACCTGCGCAGCTCGATCTCTCAGTGGCGAGGAGTAACGCGTGGGAGGCTCACGCTGCCCCCGACATTTCCTGATTCTACTGCGCAGGCGCACCAACCGACCTGTAGGAGTCGCTGTCCACAACGCCCGATCCCCACCCATCTGTTTCCCACCCCTTAATACGGCCAATGTGTATTAGTATGAACGACCAGCTAAACTGAAAGCAATGTGGAGCGCTGGGCTCGAACAGGCAAGCCCAGCCTCTCCGCATTCGTGGCGAGCGCCTTGCCCACTACGCCACGTAGCCGCCCGGCAATATAGTCATTTTAATAATATTCACTCTGCCTATCATTGATATTGGTAATTTACTCCATCTTTCAAGGCTATTCTCTACATCTGTCATTATTGGATCATAGTTATTTTGTACTAAGTCTTTAATATCCGGGGTTATCTTTATCCCTAAGTAAGTAAATCCTTTGGGGGAACTCGCAAACTGCGTGTGTACCGGCGCTTTTTCCCTTTCTCTTTTATTAAGTAACATTTTGATTCGTTTTATATCCTGAAAATACTCCAAATTGCTCTAGTATTTCATTAGCATTTCTAATTGTAGTGTCTAATTTTGTTAAGTATAGTATTATATCGTCCGCGAAAAGTGATAGGCGATGCTCCATTCTCCCTATTTTCATCCCTGTGATTCCCGGGTCTTGTCTAATCGTCATCGCTAGTGGTTCGATTGCGAATAAAAATAGCAAAGGAGAAATCGGACATCCCTGTCTGGTAGATCTCTGTAATTTAAATGGTTTCGATATTTGGTTGTTTGTAGTTATTTCGACCATTGGGTCTGTGTATAGAATTTTAATCCATTTTATATATCCTTCCCCAAATCCGAACCTTTTGAGTGTCTCAAACAGGTATCCACATTCAAACCTGTCAAATGCCTTTTTGGCATCTAATGACAGAACTGCGTGGTCTTTTTCGTTGTTTTGGCATGTAGAACATTTAGTAGTCTCCTAATGTTATGAAATCCCCGATCTCATTCGACATGCCCAGAGTGGGAGTTGAACCCCGGTCTCCTGCGCCGCGGGCGGCATCACAGACCACTATACCAAGAGGTGAATTCACTTCTAAGTAATGGGTCTGGATGCCTCTGGGGAGTGAGTTTACTTGCAGTACCGCTGCCGTCTAGAGTCACTTCACAACACTGTCCATCGTGACTGTAGGATAGACACACGGTACCTCCGTTACACTCACCCCCCTAAACTCACACCACTCAAGGCATCCGGGTCACGGCACCAGTGTAACCGATCTCATTCGACATGCCCCGAGTGGGAGTTGTACCCCGGTCTCCCGCACCGCGGGCGGCATCACAGACCACTATACCAAGAGGTGAATTCACTTCTAAGTACCCTGCACACACCCCACCTTCCCTCCCTGCACACTAGAGGATGACATCTTTTCAGGATTCCCGCGGGATGGGAGTCAATTTCACTTTGAATCACGTGATTGGGCAGGACCGGGAGTAAAAGTCAACAGGAGCAGAAGGGAGTGGGAACTATGACAACAAAATCAACAGGATTTGTACGGGAGTGATACATCGTGCATCACTAATGTAAATGTTTGGTGGTTTTATATTTAACTAAGGCAGACATCAGGGCTGTACAGCGTGCTATGAAGAAATCGGTCTGTGCAATGAATGAATTTACTGCACTAGCACCAGTGCGATAGGCATTCGGTTCATATAGAAAATCCTGTGGCAAGTCTCGTTTCCGCCCAAGCGCAGCACCAGCCATAATATCTATGGCTCCGGCAGCTAACAACGTTTGGTTCATATCGATACTCTTATTTTTTAAATCCTGTGGCAAGTCTCAGTTCCTCCCAAGCGCAGCTCCGGCAGTCCAACAACAACAGCGTGCTATGTTATGTTAGAGTGCGCATTTTGTGACCAGGAAATAAGTCCCTGCCTGTTTTTCCCCGCAACACTTCCAATGCATCTTACATGCTTTGCATCCTCACCTAAACGAACTAGTTAGCTGCTACCGGTAACTAAACTAAGCTAACCCGGCTCAGAGGCAGAGAAAACGGTGAGGAAAGGGAGGGGGCGGGGGGGCCTCAGCCTCTCTCTGTACCTCTCTCTACGTCAATGATTTTAAGTAGGTGAGGTCAAAGGAGTTTGATAGTATTTACTGAGGATGGCCAGATAATGTTGATATTTAAACATAAATATAATACATAGGGCGGCTGAGTGGCGCAGTGGGCAAGGCGCTTGCCACTAACACAGGATATGCTGGTATCGAGCCCAGCTCTCTGCGTTGCTACCGGCTTGGCCGGTCGTCATACTAACACAATTGGCAGTGTTAGGGGTGGGAAAGCCGGTGGGTGGTGATTGGACATTGTGGACGGCGACTCCTACATGTCGGTTGGTGCGCCTGTACAGCAGAATCAGGAAGTATCGGGGGCAGCGTGAGCCTCCCACACGTTACTCCTCGCCACTGAGAGATTGCGCTGTTCAGGTGAAAAGATGCGCCTCCTCGTGTACCGGAGGGGACACGTTGGAGGCATAGTCTAGCAACGTTCGAGACAGGGGAGGGGAGAATTGAAGGGAGAATTGGCGAGGCGAAATTGGGATGGGAGAAAAATAGAAAATAAGGAGAAAAAGTGGATAAAAAAAAATATATATATATATAATACATAATAAATGTATACATGATCATGCAACATAAAAAAAATTAGGAACTGTTTGGGAGAGGGAGGTAGGGAGGGGTTTTAGGTTGTGTGTTGTGAGTTCCAAAAAATTAAACTTAGTTATTTCATGTTTAAAGCTCAATATATCAAAACGTGACACTTTACAGTGAACGGGAGGTCTATTTGTATTAAAAACAATAGATTGTTTTTCATTTAAATGTCTGGAAGAGCAAAACTTATTTTTTTCAAATTATATTTTTGTTACCTTTTTTGAGTTGATCTAAATGTTACTGATTGTGTTAAATGGGCTTATGATATCGTCTCATATCGATTGCAGGCACCTGCATCGTATCGTATCGTGGCAGACTTTGTGATATCGGCAAATATCATATCGTTGTTCAAAGAATCGATATTGTATCGTATCGTGATGAAACTGGTGATTCCCACCCCTAGTCCATACATCCAACACCAAATCCCATAATTCCTTACACGTAACGTGTCTGGCTGTGTGACGTCAACTTGTCAGCATGAAAATAACAGCCAAACATGGCACTGCAAGTTGCAACTAAAGAACACAAATACAATAGGCACATTTGTGACTGTTACAAATATAACATGTTTTATACTTGTGCTACAAGATTTTGGCCTGTGCTACAAAACTATCAACCTCTGTAGCACCAGTGCTATGTGCAAGAAAAGTTAACGTACAGCCCTACAGACATGATGTGACCCATGTACTGCATATTTTATACTGAGGAAGAAAAACGGAGCAGGATTGGTAAATGGGAGTGGGATTCTATAAAAGTTTGGCTCGAGATTGGGACGAGATTGGGATCAGTCCTCTGTGGGAGTGGGAGGGAGTGGGATTTTTTTGAAACTCTCACTTGGGATTGGGATGGGATGGGATTATTTCTGTGGGAGTGGGAAGGAGCGGGAGTCAAAATCCACTCGCATGTCAGCCTCTACTGCACACCCCACCTTCCTCCCTGCACACACCCCACCTTCCCTCCCTGCACACACCCCACCTTCCCCCCTGCACACACCCCACCTTCCTCCCTACACACACCCCACCTTCCCTCCCTGCGCACACCCCACCTTCCCTCCCTGCACACACCCCACCTTCCCCCCTTCACACACCCCACCTTCCCTCCCTGTGCACACCCCACCTTCCCCCCCTGCGCACACCCCACCTTCCCTCCCTGCGCACACCCCACCTTCCCTCCCTGTGCACACCCCACCTTCCCCCCCTGTGCACACTAGTGGTCTGCAAGGGCCTTGAAATAAAGCCAGAGCCCTGCCCGAGCCCGTGAACTTCAGGCCCTGCCCGAAAATAAGCCTGACTGTAAATAATATTTTAAGCCCTAGCCCGCGTGAAAACCCGAAAAAAATTATTATTATTATTATTATTAAAATATAATTTTTTTTGTATTTGTTTTAAATATTCGAAACACGGTTTTATATGAACGTAATAAATAAACAAAACTAAGAAGCATTTACATAGCCTGTTTCGCAATGCCGTCTCTCCCAGTGCTCGCTTATATCTCTGACTCACACATCAGCCTCGTAAAACGTATTGAAGGCTATAGAATCTTCTTTGACACACACACACACACACACACACACACACACACGACACACAATAGCCTACTCAGTCAAACAAACAAACAGAAAACAGAAATCAGATTTCGAGCAGAGCAACGTAATGAAAATCACAACAAAACAGGTAGCGAGTCGAGACCCAGCAAATAATAATATCACTCACCAGACGTCAGCAACGCGTTGAACACCGTTAACAAAACCGGCTACATACTGTACATCCCAAGAACAAATTAAAACGTTCGCCAACTGGCTATAATTCCAACACAACCAATCGAGTTGAACTTGTCCCCTGAGTTCTCCCTGTGCGCTGCAGTATTTACATCCAAATGTTTCTCTGGGGCAAAAGAGAAAGCGAATCTTAAAACGAAGGTTATCCTATAACCCTAGTTATATATAAAAAAAAAAACGCAAAAAAAAAAAGAAAAGAAAAAAAAAGCCCTACCCAGCCCGAACCCGCCGGCCCTGGGCAAGGTTTCAGTGCACTAGTGCACACCCCACCTTCCCCCCCTGTGCACACCCCACATTCCCTCCCTGTGTGCACACCCCACCTTCCCTCCCTGCGCACACCCCACCTACCCTCCCTGCGCACACCCCACCTTCCCTCCCTGCGCACACCCCACCTTCCCTCCCTGCACACACCCCACCTTCCCTCCCTGCACACACTCCACCTTCCCTCCCTGCGCACACCTTTTAAGACGAGCTTTCTCTAGCCTTTTGAAAGGAGAGCTCATAGAAAACTCAAGAAAACGCCTGCCTTTTTCTTTCTCTCATTTGATGCACAACTTTAAAAATATGATTAAGGATATTTTTGTGGGTCCAAATGAAGAAAGTCTTACAGGTCCTACCGATATTTTTGACTGCATTCCTACAGGTAGTTTGACAGCTAACAGATGGTGCACCTAGGCGGAGGGTGCTGCATCAATGGAGCTCATAACATAACTTTTCCCCCCCGAAAAATATTTGTGTCCATCTCATTATCTGTGCTTTCCAGAATTCATATTAAGACTTGTCCCTAGTGTGCAGACAGCCATGTGTGTGAAACACCACCTGCTTAGACAAGTCGAATGTTCTTGGCAACCTGTCTGGGTCAACAATACATTTTCGCGCCCCCCCCCCTCAAGGGAAATCCCCCCCCCCCTCAGGGAAATTAAAAGCCTCTCTCAATTAAAACAGATCCAGTCAATTATCTCTTTCTATCTCAAACCGTTTTCCCTCATCACTCATTCTCCTTCAATCAATCTAACTCATCCATCTTGTGCCTCTTCTCTCACTCATCCCCCCCCCCCCTTTTATGTTATGTTAGTTCACTGTAGGGCTGACCCCTATAAGTCGATTAGGGGTCGAAAGGAGCCGTAGTCGACTGGCCAACCTCTTAGTCGAATATATAAAAAAAATAATAATAATTAAAAAAAAAAGATTTATCATTCTTTCCAAAAGAAAAGAGGCCTAGAAGCATGGCTAACACTAATGGCACGCATACCAGAGGCTAACTGCCTACGAAAACAGGCACAGAGGCACTGAAAGAGGATTTCACCCATCTAATGAACACACTAGACTAGACAAATATCAAGATGTATCCATCAGTGGACCAATTGCATGCTTCTGCAGAGGACAAGAAGCCTTCAGTCGACTCCTTCAGACATTAAGCCCAAATGGAATTTAAAAAAAAAAGAAAAAAAAGTAAAATTTAAAAATATTATACTTTTTTTATTTTTATTTATTTTTTGTCGACCTATAGTCGACTAACAGCAAATTTTGGCCAATCATTACTCGACCATCCAAATCCTTAGTCGGGGACAGCCCTAGTTCACTGATATATCATATTGATAACATAACATTCACAGTGCATTGGGAAAAGCCGCATTAGCTAATGACACTTAATTGAACCACAATTGAACATGTTGCAGCTCATGTGTCGTGTTGCTTCGCACCAATGGTGGACGTTGGGAGCCGGCGTGTGGAGAATCCAGTTAGTTTGGCTAGCAAGCTGCTGTGTGTAAAATCTGTCTAGTTTGGCTAGCAAGCTGCTGTGTGGAGAATCTGTCTAGTTTGGCTAGCAAGCTGCTGTGTGGAGAATCTGTCTAGTTTGGCTAGCAAGCTGCTGTGTGGAGAATCTGTCTAGTTTGGCTAGCAAGCTGCTGTGTGGAGAATCTGTATAGTTTGGCTAGCAAGCTGCTGTGTGGAGAATCTGTATAGTTTGGCTAGTGTAACCGGTCTTGTATTGCCATCTCTGCGTTGTGTTTCAGATTCGACCCCTGTTAAGGGATTGCCCCGAGTGGGAGTTGAACCCGCGGCGCGGGCGACATCGCAGACCAGGCACGTGCACAAAATGGCATCCAATGTAATAAAAAAAGTCAACCAACAAACTAGATTCTTGTACCGGATCTCCTCTCTGGTAAACAAGAATACCCTGAAGACTCTGGCAGGAGCACTCATTCAAGGGTACTATGACTATGCGTGCACCTCATGGTACCAAAGCACCTCAAAGGCGCTTAAAACAAAATTACAAACATCACAAAACAAACTGGTCAGACTACTACTTGACCTGAACCCCAGAACCCACCTCACCCCTGCCCACTTTGACAACCTAGGATGGCTTAGAGTAGACGACAGAGTACAGCAACTTGCAATGGGCCTGGTCTACAAGATACACTATACGACCGGGGTGCCCATGTACATGTCAAAATACTTCCCAAAGGTCAGTGAATACCACAATCACTACACCAGAGGAAGCTCAACAAATCATGTTAAACCCAGATTCGGCTCAAACAAGGGACTAAACACGTTTCGCAATTATGCCACAACAATGTGGAATGCCCTACCCAAAGCTGTAAAGGAATGTGAATCCCTGCCCACATTCAAAACCGCTCTTAAAGAGCACCTACGGGAGGCTGCAATTCGAAACTGGCCACCGTAAATGCCCAAAACCCCCACCACCTCCTAATAGACAGTCTCCTCCCCACCGCATGTATATATGTTGCATGTCCCGAGACCAGACTCACTTCTATCAAATAAAATACAACCTAGATTCACATGAACATTGGTTCCCGGACAATGTTTAGCGGCTCCACTCCCCATGTAGCTGAATAGGAAGAGCATGGCACCAACACTGCCAGGGTTAAGGCGACAGATGCCATCTAATTAACTTCAGCAGGTTCGTAAGAACAAAAATTACAAATAGGCTACAATAGTTTATGAACCCTTAACACTAAATAAGAAAATTCTCAGAACCAATTAAGAAAATTAATCATTGGCCTTGTTGAATAACATTATCATCTTGATCCTATTTTTTGTCCTTTTTCTATCTGCACCATCTGCACCACTTCTACCCCCCCCCCCACAGCATATTATCCTCCCCATTTTCCTTCTTGTACTTCTGGCAGGTCTTACCGGCAGCCATTTGCCGACATCTCCTGTGTGAAGCCAACCGTGTTCATCCAAGGCCTCTGCAGTTTTCTCTGGATCTTTCAGGTAGCCCTTGAAGACATTTTTACCCTTGATACAGACCTGGCAGAGGCAAAAGAATTATTAGATTTTAGGAAATAGACAAATAATCTACTCTGTCCTTGGGAGGGCAAACTACTTTCGAACAATACAAAAAAAGAGGGCAAAAAGGTGAGGACCACAGGATAAACAAACAATTAAACCATTAGTTATTTAGCCTTTACTGAGGTAGATACAAACAGATGGTGGTGCATCTTCAGAGAATTATACACTCAGAGTTCCACGGTATGTAAATCTGGAATTACTGGTGTACTTACTTCACCCATATGATGATTATGTCTCGATATACGATGATTGATCCTTTTATTTTGGTGGCATGCACTGTGCACACAAAGTGTCCAACCCCCATGGGTTTATAAGACACCAAAAATATGATATATATTACATTAATTATATCTAAAATATTATTACATTACATAAATGCAGGTTACAGCTCGGTTTTAAAACAAAGTATTCTGCCTTCTCTCCCAAGCTTGGCAAATAAAATTTGCTACAAAAAAAGTTCCCTTCCTGAACCACAATTTATACAGGTGCAGCTCAATAAATTTGAATATCATGGAAAAGTCCATTTATTTCAGTAATTCAATTCAAAAGGTGAAACTATATATTACATATATATATGTAGACACCTGAATATGTCTAAGAATAATTCAATGTGTCTAACCTAATTCCTTGTACTCTACTGTGTTCAGGATAACGTTGTGTAAACTCACCTCCTAATATTGACATTTAATAGTGGGACATGATACTGGACTGCCGCCAGGGGGAGCTGGTGTGACGTTGGGCAGGAGAGACAACAGGTGAAGAAGGGCTGGCTGAAGGCAGAACTCAGACAGCGGGACTGCCTCTTCATCGTTTTTCCACAGAAGCAAGCGGACGTGTAGAGCCGGAGCTCTAGACACTAAAGACACGCGGGATATGACCCCCGTCACGGGGCGGGTTAGTAATGTCGTATGCGATAGCTTAGCTTCTAGTTAATACTAAAGAGACATTGTGAACAAAGAAGCAGACGTGCTACTGACAAAGAGTACTGTAGATATTGCACACGTTGCGTTCTAGTTAAAGTATAAGCGACAGGACAGGGGGTCGTCCCGACCCACCATTTAGCTTCAGTTAGGCCTAGCACCACAGTTTAGCCCGCGTGTTGCTCCACCTCCCCAGCCCAGCAGCGGACCCCTTAACGGACTACACCCACCTCCAGCCGTCACCTGCCTAACGTCAACCCAGCCCACCTCTGCCTGTCACAGGTGACAGCCATCAACGGCCATCTCGCAACACGGACATTCGTTGCGGGAGCAGGCCAGCACTCGGTTGGTACACTCAAGCCAGGTACCAGCGTGCCCTCTAAGGGCGAAGAGAATAGATACTTTGAACTGGCACGTGTACCAGTGATTAGGGGCGCCCCAACGTTTGTTATTTTGGGGAATGCCGGCTTAAACCAGTTATTGGTACTTTTGGCAGTGTGGACAGGTGCCAAGTCCTGCTGGAAAATTAAATCAGCATCTCCATAAAACTTGTCAGCAGAAAGAAGCATGAAGTGCTTTAAAGCTTCCTGGTAGACGGCTGCGTTGACTCTGAACTTGAGAAAACACAGTGGACCAACACCATCAGATGACACAGTACCCCAAATCATCACTGACTGGGGAAACTTCACACTGGACTTCAAGCAACTTGCATGATGTGCCTCTCCACTCTTCCTCCAGACTCTGGGACCTTGATTTCCAAATGAAATGCCCAATGCCAGTTTAATCTGAAAAGAGGACTTTGGACCACTGAGCACCTTAGCCCAGGCAAGATGCTTCTGACGTTGTGTCTGGTTCAGGAGTGGAACATGAGGAATGTGACAGTTGTAGCCCATGTCCTGGATACGTCTGTGTGTGGCGGCTCTTGATGCTCCGACTCCAGCCTCAGTCGACTCCTTGTGAAGCTCTGACTCTGTGGTGCCCTCAGCTGGATGGGGAGGCTGTTCCACAGGCGTGGTGCAGCCGAGCAGAAGGCTCGGTCCCCCATGGTGCAGAGCCGGGTATTGGGGACCTGAAGGAGCAGGCTACCTGCAGATCTGAGGGTACGGGTGGAGGATTGTGGAGTGATGAGTTCCTGAAGGTAGAGGGGTGCGTGTCCATTTATGCAGTTATGGGTGAGAAGCGGGATTTTGTAGTTGATCCAGGATGAGACAGGGAGCCAATGTAGTGGAGTGGAGGATGGGAGTTATGTGCTCATGTTTACGGACTCATCAGGATCCTGGCAGCGTTGTTTTGTATGTATTGCAGCTTTTGGATGCTCTTGCCAGGAATCCCGATGAAGAGTCCGTTACAGTAGTCCAGTCTTGAGGAGAGAAAGGCATGGACAAGCTTCTCTGCGTCTGACACTCAACTTTCTATGGATATGCTTGGATACAGCACTCTGAACAGCCAGCTTCTTTAGCAACAACCTTTTGCGGCTTACCCTCCTTGTGGAGGGCGTCAATGACTGTCTTCTGGACAACTGTCAAGTCAGCAGTCTTCCCCATGATTGTGGAGCCCACTAAACCAGACTGAGACAATTTAAAGGCTCAGGGAAACTTTTGCAGGTGTTTTCAGTTAATTATCTGAATAGAGTGTGACACCATGAGTCTTCTATATTGAACTTTTTCACAATATTCAAATCTTCTGAGATACTGAATTTGGAGTTTTCATGAGCTGTAAGCCAACCAAAATTAAAACGAATAAAAGCTTGAAATATTTAATTTTATGTGTAATGAATCTATAATCTATGAGAGTTTCGCTTTTTGAATTGAATTACTGAAATAAATAAACTTTTCCACAATATTCTAATGTATTGAGCTGCATCTGTATTTCTTGCTTAGAAAAGGTTTCCATGAACTTACTTCTCCCTCCCCATTGGAGGCAAAGTAGTTCATCTCCTCAACATCCACCAGCTTCACCACGTTACAAGGCACAGGAACGCCCACATGTCCTGTAGGAACCAAGTCAGAGAACATGGGTTTCTTTCTCTCTCTCAATATTGTAGACATTTACTTAAATGATATAAATTCTTCAATAGTGAGCCTGATGAGTCTTGTGAATTTTCTCTAATCATTTGAATTATTGCAGGAGCCTGAAATTCATACCCAAAATTATTTTAGCTTCATATAAGAATAAGTAAGGGATAATGTATAGCTACGAGGTCATTGTCGCAAAATAATTGACCGACACGGAGTTTTAAACGTCAGTGAAGGTCAATTATTTTGCGACAATGACAGAGTATAGGCTATACATTATCCCGCTTATTACATGGCTAACTTACTAACAATATACCTAATTCATCGACAAGACGAGATCAAATGCAGACGCAGTTGTTCTGTGGCTCTGTCAGCCCAAATAAAGTGATTATTATTATCGGCAGCCGGCAGGTCTGTGGTCTGATTGCATGACTGAGTGCAGCTGTGCATATGCTGAGCATCACTGATACAGTGTGTGTAGTGGGCTTGATTGGTCCAGCTGCGCACAGCGGTCATTATTGTTCGGCAGAGGTCCGTTATCGAGTAATATCGGACCTCTGACGAGCGCTATTGACCAATCACAAGCAAGCATTTCGGCGAATGTGAAAACGCCATGTAATAAAAACAAATAATCTTGAATGGAATAATGTGTCGATAAGACTCTTACCCAACTGGCATGCATTTGAGATTTGTATTATATATATATTTATATGCATATATACAGAGAGAGAGAATACAAAAATGAAATACTAATAAGGGGCAACAGTGGCTCAGGAGATAGAGTGGTCGTCTGGTAATTTGAAGGTTCCCGGTTCGATTCTAGCTCCTCCCAGCTGCATGTCCTTGAGCAAGACACTTAACCCCCTAACTGCTCCCTATGAGCAGGTTGGCACCTTGCATGGTTGCCTCTGCCGTTGGTGTGTGAATGTGTGAGTGAATGGGTGAATGTTAGGCATAAGACAAAAATAATTTAAGCGTTAATGAAAGAGTGTGCTTCAATTCAACACCTGGATAAAACCCAGGGCCCTCATTCATCAACGTGACGTAGAAAATGTTCTATTTCCATACTTAAGCACAGAATTTAGAATCTGTGCACGCACAAAAAAAACGGGATTTATCACACGTGCGTACACAGGTTCTACGCACACCTGTCATGATAAATATCACCTTGGTCCTACGCCGTGGCTCGTGCACACTTTCACGTATTTGCATACCAAAACCGCCCCGATTAACCATATACGGTAATGGACACCCCCATGAAATGTGGAAGAATGGACTAAACCGAGGGAAGCGTGTTATGAGACAGGCTGACAGACGTGTACACGTACGGTGATGTCGGATATGATATCTATTAACCATTGCTGCCTGGGCAGCACAAACACTAATAAAGACCGTGCTGGAATATGACTGCCTTTTTCCGTTTTGTTTGATTAATACCCAGGGATTAAAGTTCTCCTCAATTTTATTCCAAATCGCGACGGATTTTCCGTCAATTTTCTACCTGCTGCATATGATTTCTAGAGGCATACAATCTATTTTGATGTCAGTATTGGGTAGCCTATATAAACAATAATACGAGAGCATATACAAGAACAATGAATCTCACTGCCATGTATGATGTAGCCTGCCTTTCAATACATGAACTTGAATTCCATCATGTTTGTGTGCGGGAGTGGGTGGTACTGGTACAGTAATAACAGTCTACACAATATCACGATGGACCATGCCATGTAGCCTATGTTCTATTATGACATGATCTGTGACGACAAATGTTCTAGAATGTTTGATTAAGATATCATACTCTGACAGCATGCCTATGATCAACAAAAACGCGAACTTGAATCCCATCATCATATTTACATAGTCTGTCCACTATCTTTATTACTTTGTTATCCCCCCCCCCATCTATGTAAAGCGACCTTGCATGGGTCTCTCTTGAAAGGCGCTATGTAAAATGAAGCTATTATTATTATTGTTGTTGTTATTATCATGTCTGTGTGCTGAGCTCAGTGAAGTTTCAACGGAGCGAGGTAATCTATTCTAATCAACAAATTGAAGTAGAAAGCATTCCGTTGTGGCCAATCTTATTTGGAAACATGACACAAAATAATAGTATGTCGCTTTTTATTTGAAACAATATTAAATGGCGTTTGGAGGTGGGTGTTCTGCGTCTGCCCCCCCGTGCCAAACAAGCAAGCCAACCTCTTGTTCCCGCATGAGCCCGTTATAATTACACTACTGTCGCTATTTTACAATGAACTATAATGAATTACGGGTCATACAGAAGTTGAACACGCCAGTGTTGGAAGTAAAATGCACGGAAGCTTATTTCCGCGTTGAAACTAATGCAGAACTGAGGAGTGCTTATGCCGTAGTAACGATGTTCTACCACTGGGCGTCAGCTATGCATGCTCCGAGCTGTGCGTAAATATAAGCACGAAGTCAAGTTCAAGTTGAAATTGATGAATCCCACACTTTGCTTAGAAATGGTCGTACGCACAGGTTAAGCACATATCTGTGCGTAAGTCACGTTGATGAATGAGGGCCCAGGTCTCCTCCGTGGGAAGCCAAAGGAAAAAGGGAGATAATTAGGCTTACTATGTTTCAGGCAGGGCTACTCACACTACCACCATCAGCCAAACGGCAACCCTCTCACTCCGCCCCCACCTCTGATTCCCATCCACACACCAAGGGAGATATTATGCTGGGGTCCCATTCCCATTGCAAAAATGTGACCAGTTTCCATCAATTGCCTCTTGTGAGAGTGGCCAGATTGAATCCCTGTATGTATTCACAAGGTCGCTCAAAAAGAAGTGTGTAACTGAGGGGTACAATTCCCTGACTGTATTAATCAAGTATTAGTATCATTAAACTACTACCGTCTTGTACATTACTGGCCAATACCGTACAAAGGTATATTAGATTAGAACACTTCCACAATAACACGGTTTCCACACAAATACTAATTTAGAATATTTATTACATTAAGAATATGATATTACATTACTTTGTTCACTTTGGATGCGCTTATAAGGCAAAGAATGTGCAGGCAAATCAATAATGAATATTAAGGATTATCTCTATGGTACTCTGGGAAAGGGGTGTACTACCGGTTGTAAGCCAGCAGAGGGAGGCAAAGCTCTATGCAAGTCAATGGTTCACGGAGGCGATATCACCCCTGTGTCAGCGGGGATAGGCAGCCTGGTCCCAGGGTGCGCGCCGTGCAGGTGAAAGCCGTGGAGCCTCTGGTACGACAGAGACGGGCTTGAGTGATGTCTTCACGGGCAGGTGTAGATCCCACAGTAGCAGCGGGGTAGGCGGTTCTCTGCTCCAGCAGCTTGGTGAAGAATGAAGAATAATAATCCTGCCGAAAAGGCTCTGCTGGCGGGGTAAATCCTCCGGTTGGTCCGTGGTTCACAGTTGAACTTGACGTTACTATCCTATTAGTACGCGGCAATAAATGCTCTATGTAGACGCACAATTACCCACTTCACGTGGTCTTTGACTCGTAATGAAGGTTTACTAATAAATAGCGAACGATACGCTAAACAAACGTATTAGGATAACACGAGACTCTATCTTGGGGCGATGCGAGCCCTACTCTGCCCACGTTGCGTAGTGGGGAGAGACGTCACTTGGATAACTGGAACTGAACGAGACTGAACGGGACAAGGGACTAAGAGGAGTTCTACATTTCTTGCGCCCTATTTATATGTACCGTGGACAAATAGTGCCATTCGTATTTAGGTAGCCGTATTCCTACGCGGAACCGGGGCTAGTTGGGACATGTTCGTCGGTACCTTTCAAGTCAGCTCTAGGGGGGTAAGTCACTGGCGCCAGGGGATCGCTTCCAATAGGAGAACGAATATTATGGTCTGTCCTGTAGACTAAAGGGATATTCCGTATATATGTACAAAGAATATACAAGGGATATCAAACGATATACAAATATTATACATGGGATCTCAGGCAATAAATATATATATTCGGTTTAATCTGACCCTTTGTAACAAAGTGACTAGTCTAGGGTTTCCTCTGGGGAACTACAGTACAGTACATACCAGAAGGTAGAGTCTAGGGTTTCCTCTGGGGAACTACTGTACAGTACATACCAGAAGGTAGAGTTCAGGGTTTCCTCTGGGGAACTACTGTACAGTACATACCAGAAGGTAGAGTTCAGGGTTTCCTCTGGGGAACTACTGTACAGTACATACCAGAAGGTAGAGTTCAGGGTTTCCTCTGGGGAACTACTGTACAGTACATACCAGAAGGTAGAGTTCAGGGTTTCCTCTGGGGAACTACTGTACAGTACATACCAGAAGGTAGAGTTCAGGGTTTCCTCTGGGGAACTACAGTACAGTACATACCAGAAGGTAGAGTTCAGGGTTTCCTCTGGGGAACTACTGTACAGTACATACCAGAAGGTAGAGTTTAGGGTTTCCTCTGGGGAACTACTGTACAGTACATACCAGAAGGTAGAGTTTAGGGTTTCCTCTGGGGAACTACTGTACAGTACATACCAGAAGGTAGAGTCTAGGGTTTCCTCTGGGGAACTACTGTACAGTACATACCAGAAGGTAGAGTTCAGGGTTTCCTCTGGGGAACTACTGTACAGTACATACCAGAAGGTAGAGTTTAGGGTTTCCTCTGGGGAACTACTGTACATTACATACCAGAAGGTAGAATCTAGGGTTTCCTCTGGGGAACTACTGTACAGTACATACCAGAAGGTAGAGTTCAGGGTTTCCTCTGGGGAACTACTGTACAGTACATACCAGAAGGTAGAGTTCAGGGTTTCCTCTGGGGAACTACTGTACATACCAGAGGTACAGTCTCCTGGCATGGTGAATGTGCAGGCGGCAGTGCACTCCGTTTGGCCATACGCCTCGAAAATCTAAATAAAAAACAAGAGTTTAGCCAGGTCAGCATGACGGGTAGTCTCGACAACATGAGGTAATCAATGTCAGTGGGGAGGCACAGATGCCACTAAACTGCTTAAAGTGACAGTGTTGGTTAGCTTTATTTAGGAAGTCAGGGTCCATATTCACACATCTTCTGAAAGTGGGAGTAATAATCATAGAGTCTGCTTTAGTCTGTTCATTTGAAGGTGATGAAGACCACATGTTCTTGGTGACTGACACCAGATCAGCACTATGAATATAGGTCCAGGCCATGCATTCTCCAGATGTAGTGGGCCCCTGGATAAATATGTTTAGAAACAAACAAAATAAAATGGTATGCTTTTATATAACGCAAGTATAATGTGAGTGAGGGTGGATGTTTTCAGTACCTGGCAACCCAGAGCAGCCCTGAGCAAGTTGAGAACAGCGGGAGAAATGGGCGCCGCTCCCGTCACCATCACCCTCAAACGTCCTCCAAAAGATGCCTGGAGACAAGAGCACAGAGTCAGTTTACTGGGTTCCTCTCAAGAGGTTAAACTGACACCTACAGTGAGTACAACCTCCAATGATCCAGTACCTGGACTTTGTGGAAGATGAGCCAATCCCAGATGCTGTCACTCCTGATGATGCCCTGCTTCACTTCAGCGTGCTTCCTCCCCACAGCAAAGTTGAGCAGCCATTTCTTGAAAGGCGTTTTGGCTCCACTCTGAACCTAAAAACACGAGAATCTTTAGTTTTATCCTTCCAATTCAGTTCCCCATCAGGCATCAACATGTCCCTTGATAAGAACTTTCTGAATATTGGTCATCGTCGGGCAGCAAAACACAAGCCCTCAAACAGCAGCCCATCAACAAGAGCTTGTTTTAGATTAATTAAATGTGGCATCATCTTGAAGAAAAAGCAACCAGCTGCCCTAGGAAAACCAAAATGTAGATTTTTCGCGCATTTCATCGGCACATAGACTCACTTTGTCGTAGACGCGGTTGAGAAGTCGAGGCACCACTGGGAAAATGGTGGGCTGCAGGGTCTTCATGTCGTCCGGCAGCAGTTTGATGTCTCCCTGGAAGAAGCCCACCTTGGCCCCAGCGCCGTATATCACCGTCTGGAACACCGCCATGGAGAGTCACTCAATAAGTACATCACTGTCTGGAACACCGCCATGGAGAGTCACTCAATAAGTACATCACTGTCTGGAACACCGCCATGGATAGTCACTCAATAAGTACATCACTGTCTGGAACACCACCATGGAGAGTCACTCAATAAGTACATCACTGTCTGGAACACCACCATGGAGAGTCACTCAATAAGTACATCACTGTCTGGAACACCGCCATGGAGAGTCACTCAATAAGTACATCACTGTCTGGAACACCACCATGGAGATTCACTCAATAAGTACATCACTGTCTGGAACACCGCCATGGAGAGTCACTCAATAAGTACATCACTGTCTGGAACACCGACATGGACAGTCACTCAATAAGTACATCACTGTCTGGAACACCACCATGGAGATTCACTCAATAAGTACATCACTGTCTGGAACACCACCATGGAGAGTCACTCAATAAGTACATCACTGTCTGGAACACCGCCATGGAGAGTCACTCAATAAGTACATCACTGTCTGGAACACCGCCATGGAGAGTCACTCAATAAGTACATCACTGTCTAGAACACCGCCATGGAGAGTCACTCAATAAGTACATCACTGTCTGGAACACCGCCATGGAGAGTCACTCAATAAGTACATCACTGTCTGGAACACCGCCATGGAGAGTCACTCAGTCACTCAATAAATAAATCACAATGAACCTTCCTTCATATCAGAAATGTTGGACCCCCAAGCCCAAATGATGTTGTAGAGTCTCTTATGTGCCCAGAGAAGGGGCAGCGACAGCACGACCCGTCACCCCAGGTTGGCCGATTGGTCCGGTTGGAGGTTGGCGTCGGCAGACCCGAGGTGTGGATAGGGCATAGGGGGTATGTTGTTGTTGGAGGAGGAGGTCTGACAGGGCAGGTCTGAATTAATGAATTATTAATAAGCGTTTCTAGATCTTACCTGGACAACCCTTTCAAACATGTGTGCCAGAGGCAGGAAGGAGATGCTGACATCCCGAGGATTAGGCGACACTGCCGTCTAAAAGGAGAGCAACACGCCTCCGTTAGTAACAAGTACAGGTTACATGTGAAGCACACATTCAGGGATGTTAAAGGACCGTACCAGTCTCGACATGTGCGTTCCAAGTACAAACTTCAAGGCACCCTTCTTTTTGTCAATCTGGTCCAGTTACTGAAAAATTGGCATTTATTCATGCATTTCAAGTCATTCCGTTTTATTTCCTTAAACGAATTAAAAGGAATAAAAGACCCCATCTTCATGTAAACTTATATCAGGTACAATTTACTATAATCTATGCTATAAATGTACAAATCATAAAGATTTATATCAGCTTAAAAAGGTGACTGAGTTTAATCCTGATTTGACATTCATACTGACTTTGTGATAACAGGCTTGTACAATGAAGTAGTATTGATTTATACCTCAAAATGAAGTAGACTCGGATGATTGATTTATACCTCATAATTAACCCTTTCACTGCCGCACTACCAAACGGTTAACCCTTTCAATGCGACAATACACATAAGGTTAACCCCTTTCACTGCCACACACAACCCGGCGACCGTCGGTTGTGTGATAGTAAAGGGTTAACCTTCTGTCGTGTGGCAGTGAAAGGGTTAAGTAAAGACTGAGATCATCGATTTATACCTCAAAATTAAGTAGTTTCAGATCATTGATTTATACCTCAAAATGAAGTTGAGACTCAGATCAATGATTCATACCTCAAAGCTCTTGAGAACCCCTGCAGCGTTTGACACCATGTTCTCATGGGTCAGCATGGCTCCCTTTGGGTTTCCTGAAGAAAGAACGAACAAGGATACACAGCGTCATAGATGTGAAGCGCTTTACACAAAGCGCATTTCCTGTGAGCCTCCACTAGGGGCAGAGTGGTTAACTGTGAGCGGGTGAGTTCAATAGGGTCCAGCTGCATCCCCGGAGATGTTCTCTCACGGGCAACTTCCGCCAGCCACACGACATTTCTGCCGCTGACAGGACACGCGCTGATTGGCGGAAAGTACGGAAGTATCTCTAAGTACGTCTGACGTCTCTCGAAGTACGTCTGACGTTTCTCTACGTCCGTTAGCGAACGTTAATCGAACGTCAAAAGCAAGTACGTCTGCGCTGACGTGCGGTTGTTGAGAGTGATTGATTGAAGAGTTCCTTGTTCCATGAGAGGGGGGGGGGGGGGCTTGTATTGATCAGGTTAGTAGATATTGTACCGATCAGGTATTACAGATCATATCCGCATGAAATAAACTAAAATGTTAAAACCCATTTTGTGTTGTAACCCAACCCCCTCCAATGTACAGTAAATGACCAAGTATGGTTTTGTCAATATTCCAATGTACAGTTTTGCTTGTACAGTTGTACAGTGTCCCCCACCCACCCACCCACCCCTCCTATCACAAACAATACTGTATTTGCAAATCTGGTATGTCATAAATGTATAGATGTAGCAGTACTGTCTATCTGTATGTCGTGTATGTCATATATGTTATGATGAATTGAAAATGGGGGACGAAAGTCTTTCTCTGGTCTGCATCCCCTTAACAATTATATGTATTGAGCTGTACTGTACTGTACTGTACTGTACCCATTCTGCAATCTGTTAATAAAGTTTTCAATCAATCAATCAATTTATTTATCCTTTATTTATCCAGGAATGTCCCATTGAGATACAAGATCTCTTCTTCCAGGGAGTCCTGTCAATCAGACAGCGTTTGCTCTGTACCTACCTGTATTCCAATAATGGATTTGTCCATACCTGAGATCCATAGATGTCCCTAGATGAGAGGTTAATGGTGTTACCCAGTGTCTCAAAATACTGAGGATAAGGTGTAACAAATACAAACATAGTTCAGTTATTGGGTTGTAATGCTAAAATGCGTTTCAAATCTAATGGCATTACATAACTATTTACAGCTTTTAGGTAACACAAGTGTTATTGATCTAAGCGATTTGATTTGATTTTATTACGGATCCCCATTAGCTGGTGCCATGGCAACCAGCTAGTCTTCCTGGGGTCCACACAAAAAAACATACAAAAACAATTATTGAAAAACAGAATTATTAAAAGCCAGTACTCAACATACAATACACAATGAAACTAACAATTAAGATGGCTAAAATTACATGCAAGCAAAGAAACAGAAAACAAAAAAACAAAACAAAACTAAATACAAAATACAGTGTTAAATACAATTTAAGATTGTTTTTAAAATTGAATATTTTTAAGAATTGCTTTTAGAATGCTCATCAATGTTACTAAAACATCAATTTCACCATACCTTTAAAAAGAAAAGAAAAAACACACAAAGTAATCAGAAGAAGTTTTGGATAACATGGCTGCAGCATACACTCATGCATGACATATATTAATTTCCTTACGGATTATGGCTCCTTTGAGTTTCTTTTTGAAACTGTCCTTGTTTTCCGTCCGTATAATATGTAATGGGATCCTATTCCAGTATGTTATGGCTCTATACATTGCAGTTTTCTTTAGAGCGTTGGTTCTAGGCAGAGGTAGGGTGAAGCGACTACTTGAAGCATGTCTGGTATTATGGTCATGTCTATCATTGGTGGATAAAAGCATAGAATACAATTGAGTGGGTTTACCCAAGGTACAAATGTTCTTTAAAAACCTAATCAAACTGCATGCTAGTCTCTCCTCCACCCTCATCCACGACAGTCTAGCATGCATTCCCTCCACACTATTCCTTAGTGAGTCGGGCAGCTCTATTTTGAGTGAGCTGGAGTTTACTAAGCTCTTGTTTTGACGCGCTAGACCAAATTGCTGGGCAGTAGTCAAGATGGGACAAGACTAAATGGTACTACCATTTTAATTGTTGTATTCGTTAGGAGGTAGGCATTTATTCTTATTATGGAGATGTTTATACTCATCCTGGTAACCATGTTATTAATCTGGGTAGACCAAAGTAGTGCCTCGTCAATAGTTACACCCAACAATTTTGCCTCCTTCACTTGTTCAATACCAGGGTCTTGTAATGAGAGACTCAGTCTATGCTCCGACCTTAAGGCATATTTATACGTCAGACGTACTTCGAGATACGTCAGACGTACTTTGAGATACTTCCGTAGTTTCCGCCAATCAGCGCGTGTCCTGTCAGCGGCAGAAATGTCGTGTGGCTGGCGGAAGTTGCCTGTGAGAGAACATCTCCGGGGCTGCAGCTGGAGGCTACTCGGTGAGTTACTGGGTGCGTCATGTAAGCGTGATTTTTTTCCCGTAGCCTCTGTTTGCGAAGACGCTCTCTGATTGGCTAGCCCACGTACAGCGAAGAAGAAAATACCCTTTCTGATTGGTTGAGCGAAGCTGGTTTAGCTCCAAAGGGTCTCTTCCGCCCTGTACATATATATTCTCTGCTTCGAAGTGGTTATGCTTTGGCCCTCTTTCGAAGTGGGTTATGCTTAGAGTGCTAACCCTAACCATGACTCTAAGCATAACCCACTTCGAAAGAGGGCCAAAGCATAACCACTTCGAAGCAGAGAATATATGCGTTATTTTTTTTTCCTAGCCGCATTTCTCTGAGACGCTCTCTGATTGGCCGACGCCTGTTTCTACACTGGTTAAGCTTAGGCACTCTTTCGAAGTTGGTTAAGGTTAGAGTTTGTCTTAGAGCGTGACGGCAAGTTCTTTCGACGGTTAAGCTTAGGCACTCTTTCGAAGTTGGTTAAGGTTAGAGTTTGTCTTAGAGCATGGCGATAGAACGCCAAGTAGTTTGCAGGCTGTTCGACGCGGAAATGGCAAAGACAGAGCTCGTCACGCGATTGGGCAAACATGTCAGTGGCCAATCAGAGAGCGTCAGTCAGTGGCCAATCAGAGAGCGTCTCCGAGAAATGCGGCAATTTTTTAAATCACTTAATGTTCTGCTCCGAGCAACTGCCATCTTGCACAGAAGATGTAAGAGCATCCGTGTGGATTCTTCAGTATACTGAGCCTAGTCAGAAAGTGCAAAGCAATGGCAGAGTGAGCAGAACACTAAGCAACCTTGATATCTTTTTTCCCCCCGCTCCGAGCGAAGCAGAGGTAGTCAGTTAATCTCTTAAACCCTAGCCATATTTGACGGCCTTCAGTCAGCTTGTACAGACAGGAGTTCGACTCCATTGACTTTGCATTGCTTTGTAGCAAACTAGCCAGAGCTTCCACATTGTTGTCAAGGAAACAGCATAAGTGTCTAGACTCTAGACCAGTGGTTCTCAAACTTTTTACACTAAGTACCACCTGAGAACGTAGCTGGCTCTCCAAGTACCACCATATGACCAACGTTAAAATACAGTCTATTCAGCTATGCACAGTTCACGCAGGAGGCAAATGTATTCCTAATACCATTATTTATTGTTAACTTTTGTCAGACACAGCCACAATGTACAAAGGGGTAGCACTAGAACTAGCAAACTCTTCCACACAATTCTCATACAATGCAAGGGGCATTGAGAACATAATAACTAACATTCTCAGACAATTAAGAACTGTATTTCAGCAAATGTACTTAATTGTCTCTCACACACACACACACACACACACACACACACACACACACACACACACACACACACACACACACACACACACACACACACACACACACACACACACACACACACACACACACACACACACACACACACACACACACACACACACACACACACACACACACACACACACACACACACACACACACACAGCATGTTGTTGTCCATTGACAGCTCACATAAGCAGGGCTGGACTGGGGAAATAATTCAGGCTGGGAAATATAGTGTGAAATATAGCCCCAGTCAGGCCACTTTCTAAGTGGGGGTCCCCCACCAGGAATAAAGACTTAATTTCCTGCATTCTGGTGCAGGAATTTTTATTTATTTACCCTTTAAATTCCAGTGTTTGTGATGGGCATCACAAAGAATAATAATAATAATAAAAAATAAAAAATAAACATATTCAATACATTTTCGAATTGTAACCCTTTAAATGCCAGTTTGTGTGATGGCATCACAGATTATTGTTAAAAAAAGTTAAAAAACACACAAAAAGTTAAATATTTTCAATATATCAAATGCAAAGTACATTTTTCTGGGGGGGATTATTACAGGCTAGGCATGTGTCAATGATTAGCAACAACGCAGATTTTTATGGATTTTTTGTAATGTCAGATTTAACAACAACTCTTTTCAGAAAAGTGGGAGTATTTATCTGACATTACAAAACATCTCAAAATAAAAATGGTTGGTAGCACTTTATAATAACACCCTGTTATAATACATTTATAAGGTATTTGTAGATAATGAACTAATCATGAACAAAACATTTATATACATTCGTAAATTATTATTAAAGGGGAACTATTTTACTATTTCTTTCACTATTTGGGCACTTTTACACAATTCCTGTGAGTCTATGGAACACCTCTGTAATATATATTTTTTTTTAATTCATTGTTTTGTATTTCTAATCAAGTCCTCAAAAACAGCATTTTTCTACCTCAAGATCTCGAGCCGTTTTGAGCTGATGTGGCAAGAGTGCAGGTGCAGGTGCAGGTGCAGGTGCCACTGTGTGCAGCTCATCTTCTATCTCAACATTAACATGCAGCGGTGTCTTTATGACATCACATATAGGGCACATTTTCAGATGACTCAGTTCAGTGAGGGTGAATATTGTGAGAGGAGAATTGGAAGAATGCACCAATATGAAAATTTTGAGACATAGATCATATTAATATAAGTTCACATAGCTAGGAAACAATGCTAAACACTCAAAAAGGCCATTTATAAGATAGTTCCCCTTTAAATCATTTATAACTATATTTGTATAACATTTACAAATTAGTTCTACATTATTTATAACTCATTATCAACATTGTTTGTACTTGATTTGTTCATCATTAAACACATTTGTAGACGCTTTGAAAATGGATATGAAAAAACGACTATACTGTACCCCCATTTATTTGTTCATGTTCAACAAATGATTTGTTAAGACATTCATAAAACATCTATAAATCATTTGCAGATGCTATTGTGTCCCCTAATCTGAAGTGAAGCCTATTCATCATTAACAAATGTCTAATACAGTTAATTATTTGTTTACTTTTTCATCACCTGTTACAAATGTTGTAGACAGCTTTCGGATACACCCTTCTTTGTGACATCAAACAGTGACAGAATTAGGACTATAGATAAATGCAATTTTATTAACATATAAAATACATGTGCATGACATAATGTGTAACATGGGGGGGCACTAGGACCCAGGAGTACCCTGGCCAGGTAGAGTATCTAGAGAGGAAGTCTCACGCGAGTGAGACTTGACGTCACGTGTGTTGCCGTCTGTTTGAATGGAAGCACGATACATGCAGAACCAAGTTATCCGTGCTGCTCCTGCCCCACGCTTTTAATAAAGGTATGAGCAGGTTTAACACCTTTTTTGTTGGTAAATCTATTCCATCATTTCCGACCTACAAACAACTCTTATATGTTGTGTAGACGTACTTGATGTGGTGGGCGTTAACGTTACATTTGTTCCTAATGTGTGCTCAGTGCTCAGTATATTGCGGTATGTGATGATGACACGACACACAAGAGTAATAATTATTTGTATTTTCAGGCTGTATCGGCGCCTATACAGTCTGAAAATACAAATAATTATTGCCCTCGTGTTCATCACATACCGCAATATACTGAGCACCGAGCACACATTAGGAACAAATGTAACGTTAGCGCCCACCACATCAAGTACGTCTACACAACATATAAGCGTGGGGCAGGAGCAGCACGGATAACTTGGTTCTGCATGTATCGTGCTTCCATTCAAACAGACAGCAACACACGTGACGTCAAGTCTCACTCGCATGACACTTCCTCTCTAGATACTCTACCTGGCCAGGGTACTCCTGGGTCCTAGTGCCCCCACATGTTACACTATATGTCATGCACATGTATTTTATGTTAATAAAATTGCATTTATCTTTAGTCCTAATTCTGTCACTGTTTGATGTCACAAAGAAGGGTGTATCCGAAAGCTGTCTACAACATTTGTAACATGTGATGAAAAAGTAAACAAATAATTAACTGTATTAGACATTTGTTAATGATGAATAGGCTTCACTTCAGATTAGGGCACACAATAGCATCTGCAAATGATTTATAGATGTTTTTTTGATCCACTTTTTCTCCCATTTTCTATATTTTCTCCCATCCCAATTTCGTATCATCCAATTCAACCCTCCCCTGTCACGGACGCTGTTTCTTGCCTCCCACAAGCCGGCTGCAATGTGGACTAAGTCATCCCCTCCGGTACTTGAGGTAACAGCAGTCGCATCTTTTCACCTGCGCAGCTCGATCTCTCAGTGGCGAGGAGTAACGCGTGGGAGGCTCACGCTGCCCCCGACACTTCCTGATTCTACTGCGCAGGCGCACCAACCGACCTGTAGGAGTCGCTGTCCACAACGCCCGATCCCCACCCATCAGTTTCCCACCCCCTAATACGGCCAATGTGTATTAGTACGGACGACCAGCTAAACTGAAAGCAAATGTGGAGCGCTGGGCTCGAACTGACGAGCCCAGCGTCTCCAGCATTTCGTGGCGAGCGCCTTGCCCACTACGCCACGTAGCCGCCCATGATTTATAGATGTTTTATGAATGTCTTAACAAATAATTTGTTGAACATGAAAAATAAAGAGATACAGTATAGTCGTTTTTTCATATCCATTTTTCAAAGCATCTACAAATGTGTTACTACACATTAAACAACATTATTTAATGATGAACAAATCAAGTACAAACAATGTTGATAATGAGTTATAAATAATGTAGAACTAATCTGTAAATGATATACAAATATAGTTAATAATAATTTATGAATGTATATAAATGGTTTGTTCATGATTAGTTCATCAGTGGTCACCAACCCGTCGATCTTGATCGACTGGTCGATCTTTGAGACCTTCCCTGTAGATCTTTCCCTGAAAAATAAAAATAAATGTTTTTATCTTTCCCTGAGAGTCCACATTACAGTTCTACTTTTGTGTGAAAAGTGATGCTGCATAAGATTACTGCACTTAGCACTGACTGAGAAAGTATATATTACAGTTCTACTTTGACAACCATATTACAATTAGCATTTTCTAATGTTAATAATATGAGAGTCCACATTACAGTTCTACTTTTGTTTTGATGTGAAAAGTGATGCTGCATAAGAGGACTGCACTTAGCACTGACTGAGAAAGTACATATTACAGTTCTACTTTATAAAATGCTAATTGTAAATATGTTTGGCAATGTTAATTAATAGGAGAAGGTCCACATTACAGTTCTACTTTTGTTTTGATGTGAAAAGTGATGCTGCATAAGATGACTGCACTTAGCACTGACTGAGAAAGTACACATTACAGTTCTACTTTATAAAATGCTAATTGTAAATATGTTTGTCAATGTTAATAATATGAGAAAGTCCACATTACAGTTCTACTTTTGTTTTGATGTGAAAAGTGATGCTGCATAAGATGACTTAGCACTGACTGAGAAAGTACATATTACAGTTCTACTTTGACGTTTTAATGTTGGACCAAAGCATTGCATGTAATTAGAATACAGGCAAATAAAAGTCATTTAGTTTAAAGTACAATCTTGGCTGTCTTTTTCTCTCAACGCTTCAATAGGTAGATCTTGCCTTCACCAAAAAAAAAGAAGTGATATTGGGCTTAAAAAGGTTGGTGACCACTGATCTACAAATACCTTATAAATGTATTATAACAGGGTGTTATTATAAAGTGCTACCAAATGGTTATGATCGGGGCTGAAGTTGAATAAAATATTTATGACTGTTTAGACTGCATTACTTTCTGTCACAGTGATCTCCTGGTTGTTCCCAACTTAGGTTATCTAACTATCGCGCCACCGCAACTATACACTGGCCTGGCCGCGTGTATGCCTTCTACAACAGAACTGCGTTTCCGCGTTCGAGTTTTGCGCTCTGATTGGCCAGGTCATGTGACATGTTGTGCGCCAATCGTGGGACAGCAAGTTCTGCGCCTATTTCTGGGTCTAACAGCCTGCAAACTACCTGGCATTCTATCGCCATGCTCTAAGACAAACTCTAACCTTAACCAACTTCGAAAGAGTGCCTACGCTTAACCGTTGGAATCAGGGCAGGCGTTCTATCGCCATGCTCTAAGACAAACTCTAACCAGTGTATAAACTTGCGGTCCCACGATTAGGCGTACATGTCACATGACCAGAAATTACCTGGCCAATCAGAGACGCGGAAACACAGTTCTGTTGTAGAAGGCATTCAGGCGGCCTGGCCTGCAAGTTCAGTGGCCTGACTGAAAAAAAAATTATAATTTCTTTTTTCTTTTTTGTCAAGTACCACCAGCAGTACCACCAAGTACCACCAGTGGTACGCGTACCACAGTTTGAGAACCACTGCTCTAGACCTTGTTGCAGTGTTTGCCGATACTACCAACCGATCATGTAGTCCGTTCTAGGATGTTGGTTTAGGTCTGTTTTTGCTGTGAAGTTGAAACCAACTATAGGTGTGCACACGCACGCACGCACGCACGCACGCACGCACGCACGCACGCACGCACGCACGCACGCACGCACGCACGCACGCACGCGCACGCACACACACACACACACACACACACACACACACACACACACACACACACACACACACACACGCACACACACACACACACACACACACACACACACACACACACACACACACACACACACACACTACAGGGACCACACATAAGTGGACTAGCTTATAGCTATATCTGGTGCAATATATTTATTGTGCATTGTCCCTGTCAAATAAACAAATCGTGCATGTACTGTAGTGGAGTAAAGTCAGAGCCACATTCCAAGAGACACATCAGAACCCTGGCAAGGTAAATCAATAAATCAAAGCAGAACCCTGGCAAGGTACATCAATAAATCAAAGCAGAACCCTGGCAAGGTACATCAATAAATCAAAGCAGAACTCTGGCAAGGTACATCAATAAATCAAAGCAGAACCCTGGCAAGGTAAATCAAAGCAATGGGGAAATGATCACCTGTAGTGCCGCTGGTGAAGCATATGATACCGAGGTCCTCTGGCTTTGGTGGCTGATGGACAACAACATGAAATCAGGACCATAGCATCTAAAAACCACTTCACTGCAGCAGACACAAATCTGATGTTAAAAACCACTTCAGTGCAGCAGACACAAATCTGATGTTAAAAACCACTTCAGTGCAGCAGACACAAATCTGATGTTAAAAACCACTTCAGTGCAGCAGACACAAATCTGATGTTAAAAACCACGTCAGTACAGCAGACACAAATCTGATGTTAAAAACCACTTCAGTGCAGCAGACACAAATCGTAAGGTTATGTATATAACCAAGTTCTGTGAGTTATGGTGCGCTCAGCACCAGTTGCACTGTACTTCACTTCGTGCACATGCACTGAATAAAAAATTCCACCATGTACCTTTACATCCCAACATTCGTCTGACCACACCCCCATCCGCTTACCTTCATAAGCAGGTGTGTGGTCACCTACTCGCCTCCTTCCCAAACTTTCACCACAAGGCGAGATCAAGGGCAGCAGCGGCGTCCTGGTGCTGACCGCACCATAACTCACAGAACTTGGTTATATACATAACCTTACGTTCTGTTTCATTATGGCTTCGCTCAGCACCAGTTGCACAACAGGAGCTGAGCGGGAGCCATAGCCCGACAAATGTACCCCGATGAGGCCCCCCACAACCATCAGAGGGAGGACCGAGCCCCCCGACCCTCCCTAATGGAGGATACCCCCCCTATTGGAGGCTTACGGGAGGGAGACGGATCCGACCGGGCGAAAAGGAACTCAAGCAACTCAACGCACAGGGTGAGCAGACCGTGGCTTGACCCCACGACTACACACATGCACAACCCGCATGCCACCAGGGAACGAACGAAAGGAACAAACCTCGTTACTGCCCCCAAAATCACGGGGTCAAGAGCAACCCAAACCCTGTGGCAAGGCCGTAGCAGCGGAGCGCGAAGGAAGACCCAGTCCCACTGAAGGGACTGGATCCCCTGGAAAAAGGGGGCCTGGAGAGGTCAATGACGCCAGGCATCAAGACCCCACCAGGTGGTCACTTAGTGACACCGCCCCCCCACATCGCCAGCGTATTCGGATAAGGCCCCTCCAAGAGCGGGCCCTTTCCCCCCAATAGCACATGCCTGGCACACTGACCCTGCAGAACAGGCAGTCAGCATGGCCGTAAGCACTCAAAAGGTTAACCAACGGAAGCAGGCAGCGCACCGGGGAAACCAGGCAGCAGGCTGTAACCTGAGCCTGGAGCACTGCGGACGAGACAGGCGCCAAAGGAGTCAGCTGAAAACAGCCCCCCCGGCGGAAGGGGCGTATGCTGGCGTTGTTGATCACCATGACAAAGCCTCCATTAAAAAAAACCCACCCAGAGGGGTCGAGGCAGAGAAGGCTGACATGATTGGCAGACGTCATGAACGTGCAGGGGCACACTCAACCGGGTAACCCGGGAGTTGACTCTGCTCCAACACACCAGGGAATCAACCACCCCCTTGGTACCATATGCGGTGGTTGTTCCTATAACCCCTCAAGAAAAAGGGTTATCCCAGGTCTACGGTATCAACAAAACTTTACTTCGGACCGGGCCCGGTGGCTCGGGAAGCACACAGGGTTACCAGAGGAGGTCCAGAAGACCACCCCAACAGCCCTCTCTCCGCCATGCGTGAGAGAGGAGCGAAGAAAAAGAGAACCAGCCCCTTATGATAGTGCCAGGTACAAAAGAGTACCCAACAAGGGTCTCCATAACGCCTAACCTTGTGACACCCCGGGCCGACCCGGCATTTCCCCCCCGAAAAAAGCCCAAGTCCCTCAGGGTACCAGAACAGCAGATCTGCATCCCCGGCGGACAAACGGGTTAATTGACCTGGACAAGCGTGACCAGAACCAGTCCCGTGCCCTAACCACGCCGACATGCCTACTCCGGGAGAAGGGGCAGATATGCGTGTCGATCAAAAAACATGAAAAGAGGGCGCCACCCAGACGGGCCGGTGTGAACCGTGCTCGGTGGCCCACCCCAAGGGCGTGAGACCCCTCTACCTATGTTCTGATCTATTCCGTTAACATCCCCCAGATATGAACGAGAACCCGTCGAGAACCAGTAATAGGTTCTCGGAAGAGGACAAACCCTCCATCCCAGTTGCTTTATAAAAATGCTGTTTTAACAACAAGCAACCAAGGCGTACTAGCTACCCGCATGATTCTTATCAGAAACACCCCGAGCTAGCACCATGCATGCGTCGGGACACAACCACATCAATGAACAGGCTAATTTAGACCCTTCATTGAATCCTCAAGGCGCCTGGGAGAACGACAAGAAGGGTGTGGTGTTTCCTATACTCCACACTCTTTTATTAAAAAGAAAAGAAGCACCGACTGACATGAATCCCATTTGACACAGCTGAGGATAAAAACTGTTCACATTTTTATATCCAGTCACCCCCACCACAGAGGATTAGACGGAACTCCCCAGAGAGACTTCCCACGTGAGTCATAGAGTGAAAAAGCCATGGCAATCTTGAGTCATGTGACCAACCGACTCAAGTTACACATATATCGAGCGTAGTGGAACCCATGCTCTATCCCGACACTTTGACAACAACAGACCGTACATACAGGTCTAACTCACGGAAGCCATCGTCAATAGCAACGTGCGTAGTGACGTGTGCTATGACGGGGGGAAACCCAACACTCAACGCCTGTTTAATAGGAGCAGAGTCAGGGAAACCCTTCCCCCCCCCCCCCCCCCCCCCCCCCCTCCCTGCCAAGTCGCCTAACGGCTTGGCCCTGACTGGACTGACAAGAGATGAATAAACCCCCTGACCAATCAGAAGAGGGAAGGATGGGGTTTATCCGGTACCCTTCCCTTACACACAACAACAACTTTAGCACACGATACCTTTAGTAGCAATGCTAATGAATAGCGCAAGCTAATACAATGCATGCTAACCACAGACAACTGTGAACAGGGTTTACAACAGAACCAAGTCGCGTGTGTGTGTGTGAATCCTACACCCGTATCCATGTTGAACATAGAAAAACACTGATAGAGAGAGCAAGAACGGCTGAGCCGTGGTACGTGTTCATACGAGCATTACTGCAACCAACACAACAGTGTTGTAGCTCAACATTACTTGTGTAAGCAACAGAACATACAAGTAACCTCTACCTTTATGTGGAGACTCAGGCCGAGGTAGAAAAAACCCTTTTTCAACCGAGTGTAGGCTGCAGACCTTGCTTAAGCTCTTAACATGAACGTAACCCTCCTATCAACCAATACTAGTGAAGATTCACACTTTGCAACCCCATAATATGTTTGGTGAAGAAACACACAGTTTGTTAACAAAAAATACATTCCCCTTTAGAGGGGACTTTTTATTTCTGAACAAATCATACGGCCGGGAAGGGAAAACAGAGGGGACCGCAGGGGGAAAAAGTCACTGGGTCTAGCGGCGCCTGCCGCCTCGAGCCGCTCGGGATTTGCCACCCCGGGGAGCCTAGGAGGGACGGTAAGCAATCGGCGGCTGGTCTCGACGGTCCCTACCGTCACCTTCGGGCGTAGATGGGCCGGCTGTAGCGGAGGCGCTCTCTCTCCTCCTGGCCTTCTTCCTCGAAGGACCAGCAGTGGCGGTGGTGGCAGCAGCAGCCACGGCGGAAGACGCTCGACGACGTGGCAGCCGTCTGACTCCACCGGCGACATCGGGAGGGGGAAAATGAGGTTGGAGCACGGAGCGTTCCTCCTGCATCTCTCTGCACGTCGAGGTCATCAACTGCAGGGCCTTCCCGAATAGTCCAGCATCGGAGAGGGGTGCCGTCAGAAGTGGAAGCCTCTTCTTCTCCGGCACACGCGCCTGCTCCAGCCAAAGGTGGCGCTGGTTCAGAGTTGCCAGGGCGCACACTTTCCCAGCGGCTATGGCCTGCAGCTGAGTCAGATGCAGGATAGCTCCTGCCGCCTGGGAGAGCTGGTCATGTTGTACATCACTCTGCTCCATGCCGCCCGTCAATATCCCGGACATGAATCTTGCCAGCTGCGCGATGTTAGATGCGGCAGCTAGAGATTGTGTTCCGGAGATAAATGACTGGTCGCTCCAGTATGCCAACCGCCTAGCCGATTTCCCTTGAGGAACCGGCTTCCGTAACGGCTCCCACACCACCTCCGGACAGAGGAGCGCGGCCATCGGCCTATCAAGCCGTGGCACGCCCTCCCTCATACCGTCGACCAAACCCGCCACCCGCGTAACTTGTACGTAGGTGGGGGTGAGGCCTATGATGTGGGACACCACCTGGCCCTGACGAACATAGGCCCCCATTGAGGGGAAAAATGGGTAGACAACGTCCACCCCTCTCACCGGGCCACGCTGCCATAAATGACCTATGAGATCATCAGGGACAGGAACAGGCAGTGGCTGCGGCAGCGGCACGCCGTTTGCGACTGCCGCCACCGCCATGAGCTCGGGAAACAAAGCCTGCAGTTCCCCCTGCAGACTTTCCTCCACCGAGCCTGCATCCCTCACATACAGCAGGCTTCCACTGGTCAAGGAGCCACACTCCGATGTGGCTGATAGTAGGGCATCCCGCCGACGAGTCAGAGGTTCTTCTCCAACGTCTTCAAACGAGGCGCCCCAAGGAGACATCGAACCCCCCTCCAGTGTTACCTGGACGGGCGGGATACCTGTCTCCACCGGGCCTTCAAATAAGAACCCGTCCGCCTCTACCATGTAATCCTCTGTTTCCATCGGGCATGTAGAGATCGACGCATCCTCACTGGGCTCCAGCAACTCACCAAACCCGGGCCGTTCGCGTCTGCAAGCCACCATCTTGCGACGGGAGCGAGCCGACGCAAAAAGTTTGCGTCCCAAATCCCCTGGAACCAAAGGAACCGGCCGCCCAACAGCGGACGATTCCTCGGAAACAGAGGAACCAGAGCCAGAACCAGGCCATCGCATAGGCGACGGCACCGGTGCACCAGCTCCTTGGAGAGGCAAACTACCCATCGGACGCCTACCGGGCGTGGCTGTCAACCACGAGAGAGGCAACAGCCCCGCTCCAGGACGTACGACGGAGGCGGAAATGGAGAACCGCTGGTGGAGAGTGGTGCTGCGAACACGACTCTCCGGAGTAGACATTATGACTTAGGTTTTTCTAAATAAAATAAAATAAGCACAATGTAAACACGTCTCAACTTTCTTCAGCTAACAACCTCGTCAAGTGGGGATCTACCAAAGGCACTTCCTTGTGGTGAAAGTGAAGAAGGAGGCGAGTAGGTGACCACACACCTGCTTATGAAGGTAAGCGGATGGGGGTGTGGTCAGCCGAATGTTGGGATGTAAAGGTACATGGTGGAATTTTTTATTCAGTGCATGTGCACGAAGTGAAGTACAGTGCAACTGGTGCTGAGCGAAGCCATAACGAAACAGAACTGATGTTAAAAACCACTTCAGTGCAGCAGACACAAATCTGATGTTAAAAACCACTTCTGTGCAGATACAGCAACACAAATCTGATGTTAAAAACAATTAATAGGATCATGCATAATATTAGAAATAAGTGCAAATTGTACTTACAACTGGCTTTTGTAGATTGCTCTTCCCCAACGCCTAAAAAGGCATTTGTTTTTAGTAATTTTTTTATCTAGTAATAGTTGAAATAGATAAATCAAACAAACATTATTTTTTTTAAATGAAACCAATATGACCACAAACAAAATCACACCTGTGGGTTCATACGTGACGGCCTAAGTTCTCACACACACACACACACACACACACACACACACACACACACACACACACACACACACACACACACACACACACACACACACACACACACACACACACACACACACACACACACACACACACACACACACACACACACACACACACACACACACACACACACACACACACACACACACACGGCCTCACACACACAGCCTAAGAACAGTAGTTCCTTGTTGGGTTCACTCATTACCTCCACATCCTTCATAGACAAGACATCCACCCCACATTTGGCTCCTCTCTCCACCAGGTCAGGGTCAAAGGAGTCCATAACAACAATGGTCTTCAGCACCACAGTCTGTCCATTCTCTCGGTTCTGCAGGAGTGTCTCAGCTTTGTTTTGTTTGTCACAAAGCACTGTGGAGATGTCGGCTAGAAGGACATAAGAGATAAGAGGTCCATGTACAGTAATAGTCTACAGCAGCACTCCATGGAAATCTCTGCCAAGACCTAATCTAATCTCCTCACTTTGCCGTACTTTCACATGCAACATTTTCATTGGGTAGATGATGGAATCAGGATTTGCCGATAGTTCGGACAAAATTGTGGCACTAGAGGAAAGGTCATGGGGTCAGCAAAATCACTAGGTTTCTCTCTAGGGGTCATGAATATTCACAGTAAATGTGACTATAATATTAACAGATCAGAAGATGCGCTAATTTCAAAATGAAAAGTTTAACCCGATAGGGTCACTAGAGGAAAGGTTATGGGGCCACCAAAATAAATAGGGTTCTTCCTCCTGGAGTCATGAATGTGCAAACAATCTGGCCATGACTTTTGAATACATCTCATTCACTGCACTTATTTACTTACAGATGGGACCAATTACATAACATCCTTGGCAGAGGTAACAATCAATAGGCGTCTTCCTTTTGGTGTCATGAATAACGGACCAAGACCGATTACATAATTTTTTAAGTTTGAAGATTTTGATGTCTGGTCTAGAAAATAAATCTCTAAATCCACATACAATTCAGAGAATCTGCCATGTATGGCGGATATATAATCCAACACTGAACAGTGTATGTAATAAACACGGAATGTCCAGTCAGGTATCTTTGTTGAGGTAATACTTTATATAACGTTGTCGAGCATATACACAAGCGAGCCAAAAGCAGTCAGTACGTAAGTCGGTCTAGTGTCGTAAAACCCCCGTGTTACCATGGTGACGTACGGCAGGTTACCGTAATGACTCTAATACTCTGACATCTCCCCCTTTTAATTTTACTTCCTTTGTTAACGTAAACAAATACACTTTCTGTATTAACAAGGCTATATATAGCAAACAATAGGAACATCCTGTAAAGTGGAAACAGTGCTATTCTTCTATAACATCAATAAACAATATTCAACCTTCAGAGTAGCAAATGATTATTAAATCGCAACAGTTTACATTCTGGAACTCTTTTGACATTTGTTATGTGGTTATGTGGTTTACATTCTGGAACTCTTTTTTACATTTCGTTATGTGGTTAACTTTACCACCTGGAACTCTTTTCCCTCATTTCCCCCCCCTGAAAGGCCCTGAGTGTGACATCATGTCAACTCACAAGTCCAGTCTGACAACTGGCCTAAGGATCCATCCAGACCTGGACTGTGACAGTCCTTCAGTACCAGCAGGCACGTCGGCACTGGTGTTACCTGGCTCTTGACCGGTGTCCTTGGGAACTGGTGAGACTGGTGCTGTGCTCCCAACTGGCCCTGGGGAGGGTACCCCCTGGAGGTGGCGCCGGGTGTGCCGGAATGACGCTCCCTGCTGCGTCTCAATGATGTAAGAGCGTGGCGTGACACTCTCGCTGGTCACTACTGCAGGGGCTGTCCAGGATTTCTGGTGGTCCAGCTTGGTGAGGACATTACCACCAGGCTGTAGTGGAAGTAGGGGTCTCGCCCCGTGACGTCGGTTGTAGTAGAAGGCTTGCTTCTTCTTTTCAGCCTCGTCCTTCTGCTTGATCTGTCGCTTGTCTGGCCATGAGGGCTGCAAGTTCCTCTCGAGTGTAGGCAGTGTCGTTCTCATTTTCCGACCCATCAGAAGCTCCGCTGGGCTGGCCCCTGTGGTGCTACACGGTGTCGACCTGTAGCACATGAGTGCGATGAGAGGGTCCTTCTGTTTCAGGATTCGCTTTGCGGTCTGCACCGCCCTCTCCGCGTGACCATTGCCTTGTGGGTTGTGTGGGCTTGAGGTGATATGTTTGAAGTCAAGCTCACAGGCTAGGTCTCGAAACTCAGCGCTCGAGAACTGTGGCCCGTTGTCGCTCACGACCACGTCCGGGACGCCATAACAGGCGCACGTTGTTTTCAGCTTCAGAGCGACTTGAGAACTGGTCGTCGTCGTCATGTGCAGTATCTCTATATATCTAGAGTAGTAGTCTGAGATTATCAAGTAGCTCTGTTTGTTATGCTCAATCTAGAGCTATACGCTCCCATGGTCTGTCAGGGAGCGGAGTCGAGATCAACGGCTCCCTCTGTTGCGCTCTTCTCAGCTCACAGCAGGACTGACACGACGAGACCTTGTGTTTCAGCTGCGAGGAGATGCCCGGCCACCAGACAGAGGCGTTTGCCCTCTCCCGACACTTTGAGAGCCCTTGATGTCCGTCATGGATTCTCTCGAGGATTTCTGTCCTCAGTGTCTCTGGTATCAATATGCGACTTCCTCTGATGACCATTCCGTCATACTCTGAAAGTTCACTTTTCGCCGGGAAGTACTCTCTTATGACGCTTGGTACTGTATTCACGTGTTCAGGCCATCCTGACCTGATGTACCTGATCACTGTCTGCAGCTTTTCATCAGCTGCTGTAGCTTTTCGGATGCTGTCCATCCTCTGTGGAGTAGCTGGCACGTTGTTGATGACAGCTGCGATGTAGCACTCCACATCGGAGTGTGTGTCTTTCTGGTTCTCTGTGTGTCTCAGGGGGCTCCTTGACAGTGTGTCTGCCACTACAAGGGTCTTCCCAGGCGCATACTCTGCCACTGGCTTGAAGCGCATGAGCCGCATGAGAAGTCTCTGGCACCTTAGTGGAACGTTGTCCAAATCCTTGCTGTTCATTAGTGGGACCAGGGGCTTGTGGTCAGTCACTAGCTTGAAACTCTCAAGGCCGTAGAGGTATTTCTCGAACCTCTCACAGGCCCAGACACTCGCCAAACACTCTTTTTCAATTTGCGCGTACCTAGTTTCCGCGTCAGTCAGCCTCCTGGAGCAGTACGCGACTGGCTTCCAGTCTTCTCCATGGAGCTGCAGCAGCACCGCACCGACCCCGTAGCTGCTTGCGTCAGCCGAGACTGCAGTGGGTCTGTTTACGTCGTAGAAGGTTAACACCGGCGATGTCATCAGGAGCTCTTTCAACTTCTCAAAAGCTGTTTGTTGTGCTGGGCCCCAGGTCCAGACTGTTTTGGACCGGAGCAACTCGTACAGTGGCTGGCCCACTGTGGACAGGTTTGGCACGTATTTCCCCAGATAGTTCACCATGCCGAGGACTCGTTTGAGCTCGTGCACGTTCTCGGGCGCGGCAAGCTCCCGGATGGCCAGCACTTTTGCTGGATCTGGCCGCACGCCCGAGGCATCGACCACCTGCCCCAGGAAATGGATCTGCTTCTGCCTGAGCACGCACTTGTCCTTGTTGAGCTTGAGCCCAGCAGACTCGACTCTCTCCAGGACCTTCTGGAGGCAGAGGTCATGTTCTTCCGCATCTTTCCCGTACACTATGATGTCGTCCATATAGACGGCGACGCCTTGCAGGCCTTCGAGTGTCTCTGTCATCTTCCTTTGGAATATCTCCGGCGCGCTTGTTATTCGAAACGGTAGGCGCCGGAAACAGTACCTGCCGAATGGAGTGATGAAGGTGGTCAGCCGGGCGCTCTCGCTGTGCAGAGGTATCTGGAAGAACCCTGAGGCTGCATCGAGGCTGGAGAACATTGTTGCTCCACTCAGCTTGGCTGTGATCTCTTCCGCTGTAGGTAGGATGAATCTCTCTCTCTTGACCTGTACATTTAGCTTCTTAAGATCAACACATACACGCGCCTTCCCAGTCTTTTTTAGCACCGGCACCATGGGGGCACACCAGTCCGTTGGCTCGGTTACCACCTCTATGATGCCGTTCTCCTCCATGCGGCGAAGCTCCTCCCTGACCTTGGGCATGAGTGGTATTGGGACTCTGCGTGCTGTGTGCACCGCGTATGGAATGGCGTCATCCTTGAGCCTAATCCTTACCGGCTCTGTCTTTAGTGTGCCATGGTCTCCAAAGGCACCGTGGACCTCCTCGATCCGTTTCACGAGGCCCATCTCTGCTGCTGTGGACCGGCTGAGTAAGTTGTTGACAGACTTCCCTCTGATGACAAACACTGGGAATGAGTATGATTTGTCCTTGTATGCAGTGTTGACTTGAAATTGTCCTTGACAATCTAATTTACCCCCTGGGCTGCTCAGTGATACGCTGGTCTGGCTTAGTTCCCTCTCTGGGATAAGCACATTAAAAGTCTCCTCGCACATAACACTAGCATCTGCCCCAGTATCAATCTTGAACTGCACTGGTGTTGCACCAATGAGGAGCTGCACTGTCCACTGCTCATTACCAGTGTTTGCATTCACTGATCCCAAGAAGTATTCACTCTGTTCATCTGTCTCTGTTACTTCACTCACCGCTTTGGATTTGCACTGACTATGCCAGTGCCCAGTACTGTTGCATTTATTGCAAGTTGAATTTCGTGCGGGGCACCACTCTGGATCCTTGTGCGCCATTTTCCCACAACGGCCGCACTTCCCTCCGTGTTCCGCGCCTTTTCCTCCTCCCTTGGCATAGCTCCTCCCTTGCCATCTGGGGTTTTCTCTCAGTGCTCCCCGTACCTCTTGTATGGCCGCGGCGGCTCCCGTAGTCTCCCCCTGTGCACTGACTTGCATGTTAACCGTCTCTGACTGGCGTACAGACTGTATAGTTTGCGCTAAGGTGAGGTCTGACATCATTTGCAGTTTACGAGACTGTTCTTTATCCTGAATCCCCACTACGATCCGGTCTCGGATGTTTTCATCCCTACACTGACCGAAATCACAGTGTTCTGATAGGTCGTAGAGAGCTCTGATAAATGTCTCTGCCAGCTCTCCCGCCCGCTGCACTCTCTGATGAAACACGGCACGCTCATGAATCACGTTTCGTCTAGGGAAAAAATAGCCATCAAACTTCCCCAACACTATCCTGTAGTTGTTCTCGTCGTCATCATCATCAAACGTGAACGATTTGAAAATATTTTCAGCTTCACTCCCCATTGCGTATATCAACGCAGAAACCTGTACATCACCAGGCTTCTTGGTGAGCTCCGTAGCTGTTCGATATCTTTCAAAACGCCTCCTCCAGTCTGTCCACTCCGTTGGTTTATCAAAAGAAAAACTTTCTGGTGGGTTAAACTTCGCTATGATTCACTCTCTTAGTAGACGAAAATACCCCACTTCTGACACCATGTAATAAACACGGAATGTCCAGTCAGGTATCTTTGTTGAGGTAATACTTTATATAACGTTGTCGAGCATATACACAAGCGAGCCAAAAGCAGTCAGTACGTAAGTCGGTCTAGTGTCGTAAAACCCCCGTGTTACCATGGTGACGTACGGCAGGTTACCGTAATGACTCTAATACTCTGACAGTGTAAACAATTAAATAGATGAGTAAGGTACAGTAATGGTATCTTGTAAATATTTCTAAATGTTGTTAACGTTGTGTATACTCAACATCAGCATTACGGGAAGAGTGCAGCATGGTGAGAAGAGGAGGGTGACATAACTGAAGATTAGTGCAGGTCAAATCAAGCGGGCTACAGATCCCAGGAACACCAGGGATTACCGGACTTAAAACCCCGGCTTTCTAATTAACACCATTAATAAGGTGCGGTTAGTAAGGGAGAGCAGCCAGAGAGGCTCCAATTACCTCTGTCGATAATGAACACCAGAGCCTCAGGACCCAGAGTGTCGTACAGGGGAACCGCTACCATGGAGTAGGTGTAGCAGGCCATCTCGCCAATAATCCACTGTGAAGGACCAAGGAAAATGTAGAGATTGCATTAATGATCTGACCCCCATGACTAATGTTGTACATTGTGGTGCGTTCTGCATCAATTATCTGACCCTCATGACTAATGTTGTGGTGTGTTCTGCATCAATGATCTGACCCTCATGACTAATGTTGTAGTGCGTTCCTGCATCAATGATCTGACCCTCATGACTAATGTTGTGGTGCATTCCTGCATCAATGATCTGACCCTCATGACTAATGTTGTGGTGCGTTCTGCATCAATGATCTGACCCACATGACTAATGTTGTGGTGCGTTCCACCATTCTCAGATGAGGTCACTTGCATAAATTACATTTTCATCAGAGTTACAACTTTTGGCTGTTTTGTCACATCTTACTGAAATGGTGTCTTGACTTTCTCATCTGCATTTCTTATTGCTAAATTCTGAATACAAGTGTAGTTAAGGCCACCTACAGGTTGACTAGCGGCTAATGCTTCTATACGTTTTGATTGATTGATTGAAAACTTTATTAACAGATTGCAGAATGGGTACAATACAGTACGGCTCAAGGGGATGCCAAGGGGACACATCGTATAGCAAATAAACAAAGCAACAGATGAGGTTGAAGATCAACTGCCACCACCTTAAGCATTGATATGTACAGACATGTAATTTTTGTTGAAAAAGATTTGGGTGCTAGGCGGGGTACTTTAGGTCGGAGGAACATTTTGGTAGTAGGACGATTCCTAGCAAGCTAAATGAACAGCCGTTTCTTGCATTGCTCCTGACTACAAGCGTCTCAGGAGAAAGTTTAACCCTTGTGTCTGATGAGGACAAAATTGTCCTTTGAGATTATTTTGATAACTTTGCAGTGGTTATATATAGCCAATATATGTGGCAAAGGTGTGCATCTTGGAATTATCTTGGAATTTGTCAAAAAATAAATAAAAACTTGACTTTCATTCAGCCTGTAGAATTTAAAGTGTTACACTCTTACCATTAGGAGACTAAATTGTCCTCCTCAAAAACAAAAAATACATGTTGAAATAATTGTCCACTTCTTGATCATAACCACCACATATTAAATTAATTTTAGAATTTTAACCCTTTAAATGCCAGTGTTTGTGATGGCATCACAAATGATTGTTAAAACAAACATTTAAATATTTTCAATATATCAAATGCAAAGTGGATTTTTCTGGGGGGGATTATTACAGGCTAGCATCTGACAATGATTAGTAGCACTGCTCATTCTACCGATCATCCAAATTCATTGACTAAGAAAACACACCTTTTCAAACAATATCTTAATTTTTTTTTTTTTATCTTTACCGTCTTTGTACTATCATGTACCCTACTACTATGCTAATATACTTATACTACTACCCATCATGCTATAATAGATCTATACTACCATCTAACTCAAGTTCGACACTATTGACGAACAATGCCACTGACCATTAGCTGCCAGAGATGTACCCCTCCTGCTGACACAATTTGTAAAATATGAATGTATCCTATGACATATTATATTTAAGAATCAGAACCATACGATTTGTTTATATGAAGCAATCTCCATATACTAGACCAGGTTATATTAAGCAATCTCCATATACAGGTGCAGCTCGATAAATTAGAATATCGTGAAAAAGTTATTTTATTTCAGTAATTCAATTCAAAAAGCTAAACTCTCATAGATTATAGATTCATTACACACAATGTGAAATATTTCAAGCCTTTATTTGTTTTAATTTAGATGATTATGTCTTACAGCTCATGAAAGCCCAAAATTCTGTATCACCAATAAAAAATAGAAAATATATGTATTTTTCTTTTGTATATAGAAATGTCGGCCTTCTGAAAAGTATGTTCATGTATGTTCACTCAATACTTGGTTGGGGCTCCTTTTGCACAAATGACTGCATCAATACAGCTAAATATATAGACTTTTCCATGATATTCTAATTTATTGAGCTGCACCTGTATTTAAAAAAAAATCTAAAAAATAAAAACATGTTAGGGTTGATATTAGGAGTAAAGAAGGTGTTAGGGTTGATATTAGGCGTAAATAAGTACAGATGAAGTACTAAAAAAACTGAGTGCCCTTCAACCTAACAAGGCCACTGGCCATGACAATATCCCCTCCAATTTCCTCAGATACTCAGCAGCCGCCATCACCCACATAATAAACCTCTCCATAAAACAGGGACACGTCCCCAAAGTCTTCAACATTTCGAGAGTGACACCCCTGCACAAAAAAGGCAGCAAATTAGACCCAGGCAACTACAGCCCTGTTATGTTTCTATATACCTCCATCGAAAAGTACCTTACGAAAAAGAAAAAAAATCTACGAATTCCAATCTGGCTTTAGAACATCCCACTCCACTGACACATGTCTTCTCTATTTGAACGACCACATCAAACAAGAGGTGGACGCGGGCAAATACTGCGACATGGACATGCTGGACCGCCAAAAGGCTTTCGACTCCTGATTGACAAACTAAAAGAGATTGGTTTTGATAGTTCATCAGTGAGCTAGATGCAATCCTACCTGGAGGGGAGAGAACATGGTGGAGGTAAACGGAACACTATCCCCCCCCCTCCCAGTGAGCTGTGGTGTTCCACAAGGAAGCATACTAGGACCGCTACTGTTCCTAATTTATGCAAATGATATGTCATCAGCTTGTGACTGCAACTTGTTCCTGTTCACGGATGACTCAGCCCTGCTGGTCTCTGACAGGGACAAGTTACAGGTGGAAAAAGCCCTCAGCTCTGAACTCGGCAGAATTTGCACCTGGCTCGCTGATAATCTATCATTACACCTGGGTAAAACAGAGTCCATTCTCTTTGGATCAAATAACAAACTCACGGCTTCTCTGTTACAGTGGGTGACATTATTGTCACAAGGAAAGATGAAATTAAATTACATACCTGGGTTCCATCCTAGAAGAAAAATCTTTCCTGTGACAAAATGGCAACCAATGTAATCAAAAAAGTCAACCAACGAACAAGATTCTTGTACTGGATCTCCTCTCTGGTAAACAAGAATACCCTGAAGACTCTAACAGGAGCACTCATTCAAGGGTACTACGGCTTGCACCTCATGGTACCAAAGCACCTCAAACGCACTAAAAACAAGATTACAAACATCACAAAACAAACTGGTCAGACTACTGCTTGACCTTACTCCTAAAACCCACCTCACCCCTGCCCATTTTGACAACCTAGGATGGCTTAGAGTAGACGAGTACAGCAACTTGCAATGGGCCAGACAATGGGTCTACAAGATACACTACACCACGGGCGGTGCAGTGGGCAAGGCGCTCACCACCAATGCAGGAGACGCTGGGTTCGAGCCCAGCTCTCCGCATTGCTATCAGCTTGGCTGGTCGTTCATACTAATACAATTGGCAGTATTAGGGGGTGGGAAGCTGATGGGTGGGGATCGGACGTTGTGGACAGCGACTCCTACAGGTCGGTTGGTGCGCCTGTGCAGCAGAATCAGGAAGCGACAGGGGAGGCGTGCCCTCCAAACGCAGACCCCCGCTGCTGAGAGATCGCGCTGTGCAGGTGAAAAGATGCGACTGCTGCTTCCTCGAGTACCGGAGGGGACATGTGATGTAAGGCTTAGTCCACCGGCTTGTGGGAGGCATGGCTTAACAGCGTTCGAGACAGGGGAGGGTAGAATTGGACGATATGAAATTGGGATGGGAGAAAAATTTTAAATGGGGGAAAAAGTAGAAAAAAAAAAAAAAGATACACTACACCACTAAGGTACCGTTGTACATGTTGAAATACTTCCCAAAGGTCAGTGAATTGAAAATGGGGGACCCTGATGTAAACAAGACGAAAGTCTTTCTCTGGTCTGCATCCCCTTAACAATTGTGTGTATTGAGCCGTACTGTATTGTACCCATTCTGCAATCTGTTAATACAATTTCCAATCAATCAATCAATCAATCAATCAATCAATCAATCAATCAATCAATCAATCAATCAATCAATCAATCAGAAGGTGTTAGCATTGATATTAAGAGTATAGAATTTGTCGCTTGAACACCGACACTCTCTTCCTAATATAGAAAACCCAAGAGGTCAGAATGACTGAAAATTATAGGGCTAAACCACAACTGAGCCAGATATAACTGAATCAGACCAATAATCCCCCAGATCCTCTGGGGGGATGGAGTACCCACCCAAGAACAATGTGCCTTAATTACCTCTGGTCTGTTCTGGGCAAAGATCCCAATGAAGGTATCCGAGTTAGACTTCAAGCCCTGATGGAGGAGTCCTGATCCCAGGTATTCAGCCCTATCAGACACCTTCACAGAGAGAGAGAAGAGGGCAAAGGTCAACTGGAATCCACTCACTCAGACAGTCGAACACCTCACAGGTTCTACTTTCTCTTGAATACAGTTCACTAATGGACCTTGTGTTTGGCATCACTGTACCTGTTTGTACTTCAGCCACTGATATGGCATTCCTGGTTTCCTGTAGCCCAGACATGGCCCATTACCTGCAAATAAGAAATAAGGTGCATGTGAAATACTACTGAGGATAAATAGATGGGGGACATATAGAAGAAGAAAAAGGGGTTTGCATCTTTTTATGTATTTGTCAGTCTGAAACGTTATTTAGGCACTGGAAAAAAATGTGATACTCCTTGCTGTTTGGCCAGGGTTTGAATTCTTCACATTCATCATCATCATCATCATTTTATTTATCCGTACATGGAATCACCACAGTCCAACAGTACATATTCACATAATTCACAAAAAATACCATGGCCGAAAGGAACAGGAAGAAGAAAAAATCTTATATATACCTGCCCCTACACACGTACAACACACCGATAGACATATTAACAAGCTATTCAGAATATTGCAGTTTGTGATGTCATAGGATGAATTAGCTTTGATGAATCAATTAGCTGAACATATCCAGGAAAGCTGGCAGATGAATTTGGGGTCCGTTCTTCAGTTGAGTCGCATATAGGGATGTTCGATATTGGCTTTTTTACCGATATACCGATATTGTCCAACTCTTAATTTCAGATACAGATATCAACCGATACCAATAATTTCAGGGAATTAACATTACATATCTCTTGTCGTGGAATTAACACAACATTATGCATACTTTTGACAATAAATAAAATCTGAATTTCTTCTTACTTGCTTGCCTGGGTAAATAAAGGTTAAATAAATGTTAAAAAAAAATATATATATATATTTAAAACCGATACCGATAATTTCCGATACCATATTTGAATCCGATACCATCTTCTTGTCCGATTCTGGACAAGATGGTAAGTGCATTTCTCATAATGTTGGCGTGTTTCTTTAAAAAGGTGGTTAGGATTACCTGAAACTTTCAGCCCTCTCTGGAAAACTTCATAGAGTGTCTTGGCGTCATCGTGGTAATAGTCCAGCAGGTTGTTGTTATCTTCAAGTATAGCACTCTTCCTCGCTCCATCCTAAAATCAAGTCAATACGTCAGTGTCAGTTGATAAGCACACTTGGCTGCAGTGCCCCTTTATTGCTTAAACAAAGGGTCAATCCGTAATCCATATAATAAACAAATAGGTAACCCTCCCCACCAAAAATAGGACATAGAAATAGACACGTTTTCAATATGTAGTTGAACTGGGAGCATGTCTATGTGTTCCCCGGGTCCTATGTTCCCCGGGTCCTATCATGTTCCCCGGTAGCGATAGATAGTCAGACCACCAGCCCTGATTCCAAACTCTAACCTTAACCAACTTCGAAAGAGGGCCTAAGCTTAACCAGTTCGAAACAAGGCGGACATTAATAATTAATAAAATTATAAAAATGTATAACATTTTCATTTTCAATCAATCAATCAATCAATCAATCAATCGGGGAACATAGGACCCGGGGAACATAGAACCTGGGGAACATAGGGATGACCCCGTTGAACTCATAACACAACGACCAACTTCAAGGTAAATATACGTTTTAAAGTGTACTTCATGTACTCGTGTCTGTTACATTTTATACTTGGTACAGTAACAGATATAACTCTTCAACTATGAATACAATTTTATATATTTATGTAAACTACTAATGAGTCGGTCACAGCCAACTTGTTAACGGGTCTGACCCTTTAGCTCAGCTGGTTAGTGTGGATCATATGGTCCCAGGTTCAAATCCACTCGGTTACATTGGCGCCAGCGGGGGGATCTCACTGCCCTGTGAATCTGTATCCAGGTTCACATAGCAATGGGGGTGGGATCTCACTGCCTTAACCCTGGGAAAATGCGCGCATGGACGAAAGAACATGTGAGGACGCACTTCTCGGGGGAAGGACGACTAAATTACTAACAAGTCGGTTGCAGTCAACCAGCACTTCCTAACGGGTCACCAGGACCAGAGACAATAAAGTAGCCCACAGAAATGACACTCCCATCACCATGAGGTATGGTGTTATAATGGTGGCAATGACAATGTGAACAACACACCTCTTATTGTGGCCAAAACTATCAAGTTTGACTCGCATGTCCATTCAAAATGAATTCAGTAGTCCACTGGAAGAATACTTTCTGGACCAGCATATCAAAAGTTTATCAAAATGGGTGTCTTTTTTGGCAAAAACAATCATTGTCTTATTCACATTGTCATTTGTGTCGGCTGCTTTATTTATTTATTTAAGGTCCTGGTGACCTTGCCATTACGAGGAAATCTGTCAATTCTATGTTTTTACTTTCAAATTCTACAGAGGAATGAGAGGTCATGTGCTCCATGCCCTGTAGCCATGCCAAAAGAGTTATGCCGCAAGGCAACAATCCTAAATATTCAAGCAGAAATACATAATAGTGGTTAAATGAGAAGACATGTAGCATTATGGATGGTCTGAGATGACACTGGGACCTTTGGGACACTTTTAAATACTGTAGAAGTTGTAGTGAGTTCTTCATGCAAGGAATCCCTAAAATGGCAGTCAATTGAGAGAGTTCAATGATGAAAACTAACCAAAATCCACCAAAGCACATGTAAGAGACTAGTATTCAACTCTAGGAAAGCAAAGGTCTGGGAAAGGTTTAGTTGAAGCCATAGGTGCCAGCAGATGCTGGATCCCAAGGGTTCACATACGTATGCACACACGGATATTTCATGTTTAATCATTGTATTTAGTAAATAATCAAAATATATTCAAACTATTTGTGTTTTCCTTCCATCATGTCATGCTTCATCAGATGCTAAATGCATCTTAGATGAAGATATAATGAAGATTAATGCGTGAAATATTATATTATAAAAAGCAGACTATTCCAAAGGTGTTCACATACTTTCTAGCACCACTGTATACAGTATATATACACATACACCCACACACACTTCCAGAAACTGTTCACTCACTAAGGCATTGCCATTTTTCATTTTCGTCATTTCACTGAGATGTATTGTAGGTATATTTACTTACTGGAATAATAATAATCACACATCTTTACTCTCCATCTCAATATCTCTCAAACCAAATACATGTGTACACATTTGTCTATAGTTTGGGGATAAGTGTGATATTATGGGCATAATAAACGTTTTCTTGGTGGAGTGTTTAAGTCCCACTATATTTAATTTGAAAAGGCATTCAAATCATAGACATGAAACATGTTCCATTTTGTTGCCCCATTTAGCAGGTAATCAGTATCTGTAATGTAATTTTGTAATGAATTAGTACACTTGGGAGATAACCGTCCCCTTGGTGATGACTTTAAAAAGGAGTGTCCTCACCTTGACACCCAGAGATTGTCGTTGGAGGTTAGCGGGCGAGCGCAGGGGGATGGGCCTGGTGTGGAGGTAAAGCAGCGTGGCGGCAGCCAGGGCAAACAGGGACACGATCGCCGTGGTCGGCAGGGGCGAGAACAAGACCTGGAGAAGGACCTCCATGTCGCCCAGCACCCAAAGTCTGCTGAAAGATGAGATGATAAGTGGTGGTGATGGCATCCCGCACCTTGGTGGACACATGGTCTGTATTCAGGAATCTACATAATACACAGGATTTGCCCCTCTCTACCCCTCTCCCCGCCCTCTCTACCCCTCTCCCCGCCCTCTCTAACCCTCTCCCCGCCCTCTCTACCCCTCTTTCCCTGTGTACAGTCTGTGAGGAGGAGACCGACATAGGTTTCTGCTTTCCGTTATCTATGTAGTGCCAAGTGCTTCTGTCTCTTAATTGGCAACGGCCCTGCCCCGGGCCCTCTTTAGGACGATTTGCCCACCGGCGCGACATGCCATTTTGTGAGCATCTAGCGGCTTGGGTCTGCATTTTTTATAAAACATATATAGAATTAAAGCCCTATTTGTTCTAATGCCACCTCAGGCGACAAAATTCGTTCAGCGGTTCTCGAGTTACATGCCGATATGTCAGGCGTGTGACTTTGTACACGCAAGAGTCAGATTACCACCCCCGACTCCCGAGGTTCTGGAACTGTCAATCATTTGCCGATTGCGAAAATTATGGGGCAGGGTTGTAGCCAATGAGTGTAGCTTTCCAATGATATCCCACGTTGGGTTGTGTGAATCGGGGATCTAGGTGAAAATTTACGAGCAAAAACAGTAAGTGAAAAATACACGGAATGCATTGCCGTCAATGACTAAATGGATTACTGGAAAACTTTTATTTTTTATTTTTTTTACACAGTTTACCAAAATCGCTCTAAATCACCCATTTCTTAAGATTTTTGTGAAATTTGGACCTGTACTACATAAGACTTCAGACTTAGTGTTTTCCAGCTCATAGCAATGTTTTTGGATACATTTTTTTTGGCTATTGCAACTACTACAGAAAAACGTGAGTACACAATTACAAGTACAACTCAAGTTCAGCCCTATGTTACTCTATTTCATTAGCACTAAAAGTGCTTTTTATTTATTGTGTAAGACACTTCAGAATGTTATCTTTCAAAAGAGACCAGGCTTATGCATGTGCTATAAGTATAAAGATACGCTTTTCAAAAAAAGTATGCAGTCCTCATTTTCAAGTAAAAAAGAATTTCTGGGCACCATTTAAGTGGTTTAATGTCTGTTAAATTTGGTCAAATTTCAACAGGCAATCTTGGCACATTTTATAACATTTCCCTAAAAGGCCATGCTCTGAATTTCCTACTCATCCAAGATGTTGAAGGGTAGAGTTATTTCTCAGCATAATCCATGCTGTGCTTACTAGACAGCCTGCCCCAGCTGGTTATCATGCTGTTTCCCCTGTTTCCCCCGTGGTCTTATGTTCCTTTTGTTTCTTTGTTTTTCTCTATTTCTCTTCCTAATATCAGCAACTTCGGGTTCCTGAGAAGCGCTTTGCAAATAAAATGAATTATTATTATTATAAATGTGAGTACTGAAGAAAAGCACGGCCTCCACAGCGAGTGCACCCAAAGCAAACTAAAGACTAAGGCAGTCCAATATCAGGGTGAATTTTGTTGCATTATAATATTTTAAAGTCAAGCTAATGTTGAATCCTTTACTTTGTGCTTCTGTTTGGCTAAAGCAAAGGATCGTCTTGCCCTTCAATAGCTGTTGGTGTATTGCCTGACTAAACACTAAACCCACATTTTCATCCACGGAATAATAAATAAAGTATATCTTTTCAACTTAAAAAACTGTCACATTCACACAGGTCAGAAATTGCACTCAACAGGGACTCATCAGCGAAAATACAAAACTGTATGCAAGGTTGGTGCTCGGGAAGTGCTCGAAAAATAAATGTCCTAGATATATATATAGATATTATACTTCATTATTCCAATATTAGTCTTATACTGTAGGTCGCTTCCTCTTACGAGACTGAAACATGTCCCTCGATCCGGCTTCAACCATGAGTCCTGTGCTTGCAGTCATGAAAGGTCAAACGTCTTGGAAGGCCACAAGCTATATCCCACCTAAAAGGACAATATAACTACCTCATGCATACCGCACCTTACGTGAATACTGTATCAGAGCATACATTTAGCATTTTAGCTTTTAGCATTTTTAGATTATATATTAGATTCGATTTCTTTTTTACTGCCTACTATATTTATTGTAGGGCACATATAACTGAGAGGGCATATATACCCTCATCTCATACCCTTGTTACCCATAATGCGCATGTCCAGAGTTAATTATATTTTTACTTCTCCACTCCACTGTACTATAATTCTGTGACCTGTACCTGTATGTCTTCTACTACCTGTACCTCCCCTCCCCCATGCTGCTATGATGCCTGAATTTCTCCAAGGGGATCAATAAAGGAATATCTTATCTTATCTTAAGCTGAAACGTGCTGGTCTAACAATAAAAGTTGCTCTCTACACTGTAGTATTGACCTGACTTTAACCCCCTTCTCCATGCACCTTGGAAGTACAGTAGGTGAAGTCGTGAAAGACGACAGCGGTACAGAAACCCTCAACTCTGCTGGCCATTGTGAAAGACTGCAGTGGTACTGGTCAAGCCAAATCAAAAAGGGCACACTTGAATTTGACGTGGGACAGAGTTCAATAGAGTTCTCCAACTCTCATTAACACATTGGTTGCCAACAACGAGATTTCTCGTTATTTCTCGCCATGCGTTGGTTGCCAATAACGAGATTTCTCGTTATTTAATCGTTATTTCTTTTATTAGCGATATCCATTAATTTTTCATCCGTCCAGCCTGACGTTATCATTGGGAATGGCTCTGAGCTTGAAAAGGGAAAATACCGCCCCCTATCGTCTCCCGGATGGTAATGCACATCATTGGATTGGATTGAGTGGCCATGTGCATGAGAGAAAAACTCCGGTCCAGGGTTTCCCCATCTCTGGCAAGCAGTGTCTGTTACCACATTCACTGGGGAGGCTCGGAGCAGCTTTCGATTATGCGTTTCGGACTATAACATTGGATCAATAAACGCGATCAATATTTGGAATGGCGGTCAGGAATTGGATTCATCTTTTTGCAGAACATCTGATCTGAGGTAAGGACTCTATGTTACCAGTTTTGGGTTAATCAGAGTTTTTTTTCACAGCGTTCACAACGTGTGTGTGTGTGTGTGTGTGTGTGTGTGTGTATGTTTGTGTGTGTGTGTGTGTGTGTGTGTGTGTGTGTGTGTGTGTGTGTGTGTGTGTGTGTGTGTGTGGCGTTAGGCGCTGAGCGCGGCATGAATAAATGATTTTTCCGCTTTTGTATCGTGCATAAGAACACTTAATACTCTCGATAATCTAGCATTTATTTGAAAACGATTAATAAATCAGCCGGAAAATGACAACGTGTTTTGTGTATTACAGTAAATGGCTATTATCGCGGAATCTTTTTTTCTTTCTAGAAATCTCCAAAACTATACTCGTATTCAAAACGGTATAAAACGGAAATGTACTGATGAAAAAACTATCCGTTTCGTACATGTTGACTGCAAGCAAGTCATTGATAAGCGACGGGTGTATTAGACCCATAGCCATAATTTAAGATATAGTTTAATCGCTCGCAAATGTGCTCGTCCTCCCATTGATTAACGTGCTGGCATCCAAGCGATAATTCGTCATATCCGGCCGGCAACCAATGTGTTAAACTCACCCCAAATGAACTCTCCACACATCACAACATTCACCCCAGGTGGAGAGCAGGGTCAACCATACAGCTAGTTATCGCTATAGATTACCCGATTTCACAAGGTCCCAATTCAATTGTAGTCAATATCTATTAAATTAGGCTTCAATATATTAATTTGTGCTTGCATGAAAGACAGTGGCACTACCCATTGAGGCAGCCCACGGATCTGATGAGTGGATTAAAGAGATGTCACCAACTGAGTTACATTAGTGCCTTCAATAAAAGTAAACGATCTGTTCAATAAACATTAACATTAGAACACCAACTGATTATTTTATCCAGTGCACTTAACTTGGTGAGGTCAAAGTCAAGATGGGTTGTGCAATGATTATATTAATGACAACGGACAATGAGAGTCTATATTACACTATAAAGCTATTTAAATGTACTATTTACCTTTATTTTCCCTTTTTTTTTTTTTTTTTTGCATGTCATAAGGAATTACAAGTGGGGGAAATCAGATTAGAGTCCCATTGAAATTGTACTTATTATAATAATGAATTTATTTATTACATTGCATAATAAATCCTTGGTCTATTGACCATAATGCTCAAGTAATCTTCCTTGATGAACTGTGAACTACATAGATAAAGAGTCCAGGGTCATACTGAACTTGAAGGGCCACACAGAGCACAGTGGATGACAATCACACTCCATACACCCATAAGATCCTATGATCTTACATTACCGTCTCATACAGAACAAGCTCCAAAGCCATGTATTGTGAGGGGGAGAAAGATAAATTAGCAATCAGTGGTAGAACTCTTTAAAAATAGCCAAGTAATCTCAAATCAATGTTGATTGCTTGCATTTCTCGCCAGATCTGGAGACTCCCAACCTTTCTGACAAACTGCAAATTTTGAACACCCTTGGTTGACAACGGGGACATTTATCAACCTTGAAAGGAAAATTACATTAGGTCGACAGTATTATGACTCCGCAAGCACAGGTCAAAGGTCAAGTCATTAAAACAAACCAGAGTAATGCCTGGGCAGGCCCCACCACCACTACTACCAGTCGGCGCCAGAACCAATCTAACGGGGGGGCATATGGTAACAGCGGGGGGGCATACATTCCCTAAATAAAATATAGGCTTCAGAAAACCGTATACGCGTGCCTGTTAGATTTTGTGACCGCGGATATGCGCGCGGATAACCGCGCCGACTTCTCGAGTATATTGAGGGCCAAAGGCGCAATATTTTTTTCCCCTTTTTTGTCAATACACACCCACTAGGCTATGCGAGGCGAGCCCCACTCATTTAATATATAGTGCAAATTAAGTGTTCAAATGAAGGCATCCAATAATAGTCTTACCTTAATGCAGCAAAATGTGACGTTTCGTCTTGGCATCAATGATATTTTCTGCTTTAACTTTGTTTGTCTCTCCTGGCGCATTGTTGTTCTTAGCCAGTTTTGGATGTGATGTGCCTCATTGCTGAGAAAGACTGTTCACAACTTGAATCACAAGTTGCAGTGCTGACAGCAATGAAGGGAACGTTTTTCGTAATTTAGATCTCATCATGCTTTGAAAACAATGTACATATACAGTAGCTCTAAAAAGTTTCCACGATTTGATGAACTCGGACTCTCATCATGTCCTCTTAGACTTAGAGCAAGCCCTTGTATGCCAAGATAACGCAACATACAGCCTCAGGTGATCCGTAGTTTTGTGCCCAGGGCCAGCCCGGTGCAGCTTCTAAATTACTTTATTTATATGCCTTGGAAAAATACCGTATATCCATTTTGCTTTTAGAAATTTGACTCAAAATAGTGCGCTGGTGTTCGGATGCGGGATCAGGATGATCATGTGAATGATGTGATTGGCTACATTATTTAACCTGAGCCTATGCGTGATTGGTTACTGCCTGTATACTTGGAATTTGCTGCATTAAGGTAAGACAATAATCGTTTAATAATAGGCTAAATAGCCTATTTATAAAGGAAAACATCTGACTTTTACTATCATACAAAATAATTTAATGTTTAATGCTGCAGGCATGACGTTTGGAGGGGCACAATGCGCCATCTGGGGGGGCATGGCCCGTGAATGCCCCCCCATGGCGCCGACACCGTCTACTACACACAGCACTGCTCCCTCCACCACTACCACTACTACACACAGCACTGCCCCCCTCCACCACCAACACTACTACACACAGCACTGCCCCCACCACTACTACACACAGCACTGGCCCCCTCCACCACCACCACCACTACTACACACAGCACTGCCCCCACCACTACTACACACAGCACTGCCCCCCTCCACCACCACCACTACTACACACAGCACTGCCCCCACCACTACTACACACAGCACTGGCCCCCCTCCACCACTACTACACACAGCACTGCTCCCTCCACCACCACCACCACTACTACACACAGCACTGCTCCCTCCACCACCACCACTACTACACACAGCACTGCCCCCACCACTACTACACACAGCACTGGCCCCCTCCACCACCACCACTACTACACACAGCACTGCCCCCCTCCACCACCACCACTATTACACACAGCACTGCTCCCTCCACCACCACCACTACTACACACAGCACTGCCCCCACCACTACTACACACAGCACTGGCTCCTCCACCACTACTACACACAGCACTGGCTCCTCCACCACTACTACACACAGCACTGCCCCCACCACTACTACACACAGCACTGCCCCCCTCCACCACCACCACTACTACACACAGCACTGCCCCCACCACTACTACACACAGCACTGGCCCCCTCCACCACTACTACACACAGCACTGCTCCCTCCACCACCACCACCACTACTACACACAGCACTGCTCCCTCCACCACCACCACTACTACACACAGCACTGCCCCCACCACTACTACACACAGCACTGGCCCCCTCCACCACCACCACTACTACACACAGCACTGCCCCCCTCCACCACCACCACTATTACACACAGCATTGCTCCCTCCACCACCACCACTACTACACACAGCACTGCCCCCACCACTACTACACACAGCACTGGCTCCTCCACCACTACTACACACAGCACTGGCTCCTCCACCACTACTACACACAGCACTGGCTCCTCCACCACTACTACTACACACAGCACTGGCTCCTCCACCACTACTACTACACACAGCACTGGCTCCTCCACCACTACTACACACAGCACTGGCTCCTCCACCACTACTACACACAGCACTGGCCCCACCACCACCACCACCACCACCACTACTACACACAGCACTGGCTCCTCCACCACTACTACACACAGCACTGGCTCCACCACCACTACTACACACAGCACTGGCTCCTCCACCACTACTACACACAGCACTGGCTCCACCACCACTACTACACACAGCACTGGCCCCCTCCACCACCACTACTACACACAGCACTGGCTCCACCACCACTACTACACACAGCACTGGCCCCCTCCACCACCACTACTACACACAGCACTGGCTCCTCCACCACTACTACACACAGCACTGGCTCCTCCACCACTACTACACACATCACTGGCTCCACCACCACTACTACACACAGCACTGGCCCCCTCCACCACCACTACTACACACAGCACTGGCTCCTCCACGGTCCACCACTACTACACACAGCACTGGCCCCACCACCACCACTACTACACACAGGCTCAGCACTGGCTCCACCACCACTACTACACACAGCACTGGCTCCACCACCATCACTACACACAGCACTGGCTCCTCCACCACCACCACCACTACTACACACAGGCTCAGCACTGGCTCCTCCACCACTACTACACACAGCACTGGCTCCTCCACCACTACTACACACAGCACTGGCTCCTCCACCACTACTACACACAGCACTGGCTCCACCACCATCACTACACACAGCACTGGCCCCACCACCACCACCACCACTACTACACACAGGCTCAGCACTGGCTCCTCCACCACTACTACACACAGCACTGGCTCCTCCACAACTACTACACACAGCACTGGCTCCTCCACCACTACTACACACAGCACTGGCCCCACCACCACCACCACCACCACCACCACTACTACACACAGCACTGGCTCCACCATCACTACACACAGCACTGGCTTCTCACCCGTCAGTTGTCATTCAGGATCAGGCTGGTCTCCACACTCTGTTCCCTGTGTGTCTTTCGGTGACAGGTGTGTTTGTGCTTGGCGCTGTGCGTCGAGCAGAGAACCTCTTCCTCCCTGCCTGGTGCGAGGAGAGTGAGGAAGTCATACTCATTATCCCACAGGTCTCATAAAATCACACCAACAAGAGGGAAGGGTGACCTTCGAACCCGTCAGCCACCATCACATCTGCTGATAAGGAAAAACATTTACCAGAATTAAAAGGCTGCAGTTCATACAGTAGTGTACTGATATATTGTGCAATTAATGAAGCCTCTTTTTGAGCACAAGAACCTTTTCAGCTCTGCAAGCAACCAATAGGGAATCATGACAAACATGAACGTGTAGAATGGATTTAGAACTTTACGAATGCAGAGCTTCGCCAAAGCCTACCAACCTCCTCACTTTACAGGAGTCGCCGATATTGCCAGTCAAGACCAAAATCTAAAGATTTCTTCCTCATGAATGTACACAAACTCATTATGGCAATCCAAGTTTGAGTTTGGATTTTGTGTGTGAGCTTACTTTGAATATGTACATTTGTGATTTCTTTCTTTTTGTAAGTCCACACAAGTGTGTTTTTGATTTGTCGTAAACAAAGACCGAGAATAAACGATTAATTCATTCACTTTTCAAGATATCTTGTTTTCAGTTTGGCCTGATGGTGGTGCTAGAGGAAAGGTCAGGGGGTCATCTAAATCAATAGTCACTCTATGGGAAGTAGGGAGGGGATAACATACATTTTGGACCCACCAAACATTTTTAAATGATAAATTCATTAATCAATAATTATTTGATTGATTAATGCCTTTTATTTTGTATAAACAACCTGACCACCTTTAAAAATGGTATTATGTTGGAACTGAATACATCAAACTGACATCCTGATATATTGGCTCATCTTGCAGTCACACAGTGGAGAACAAACACACACCATTGCTATTGCTATTATATTTGGTCTATATAAAAATGTCAGGATGCTTATTGTTTAAAGCTAGGGTTTGACCAGAGCACAGCATAGATATAACACTCATTACAGCACAAGGATGCAGGAGTTCAGACTTAAATTATACTGACACTAGAGATCCTGTCGGTTTGGCATCCATGCTCCTCAACCCCCAGATCTGCCAGAGCAGAAGGCTACCAGGTCAGCAGAAATAGTTCCCCTATTGTGGGCACTGTGATGGGTGGGGGTCAGACACTGTGTTTCAACAGCTGCCTTGATTCATCTCTGGAGGAGGAGCGATGGAGATGTACCTAATGTAAAGGGAAGTAATGACAGTGCTCTACGGGTTAAATAGCCAGGAGTGGGATTTGTACGTGTTCCATCAGATGTTGGGAGTTGAAGGCTGTGAGGAAGCAAATAGGATGGCTGAGGTGAGCTGGTAGTTTAGATGAACAATGGTGGAAAAAGTACTGTAGAAAGGTGTGAAACAAAAGCATTTTTTTTTTTTTTTTTGGGTACAAGAGGGCAAAGAAGAGGATAATAACATATTAACGGTATATTATGAGGAAAAGGAAACATGCAGTCATACTAACAGTAGATGTAACACTGATGCACAGGAGTAACTTAATGTGATGGTGATTTATGATGAAATTAAATTAGATTTTAATTGTTTTTTAAATATAGATAAGGAGGTTGTTGACCTCAATGATGAATTTAGAGTGTTCCAGAGTTTAGGACCTCTAAAGCTAATGTTGAATTGATGGCTAGATGTCCGACAGAAAGGAAAATGGAGTTTATTACTATGGTTTGTTGGATATTAGTGAAATTCTGATGAAAAGATGAAGAAACTATGTGTAGCAGTCTGGAAAATATGGTATATTGTTCAGAACTGCTGACTGTGTTTTATATCTCTTTTGTACACAAAGACATTCTAACTAGTGTCATTGATATTCACACGAGCAATGACACAAGCGTCCCCTTCCGAAGAGCACTGGAATATGGATTATAAATGACAGTACTGAATCATATTCTACAATGCGTCTCCCCTTGTGACTGGCAGGCGGGACCAGCAGGGGGCGGTAGCAGGCAGAGAGTGGCGGAGAGAGTTGGGAAGTGATATATGGAAGAGACCAGCGGAAGTCGTTCTCTTCGGCAGTGAACTTGGACAACGAGTTGTCGCAGATAACGGGGGCTCTGGATAGCCCTGTTGCTGACGTTATGCCAGAGGGCCCTGTGAGAGGACAACGGGTGATAACAAGTACTGGCTAGTGGACACGATATCCTAGCAGTACCAGCGGTATTATATGAACAATAAGTGCAGAGCCAGGCACTAGCAATCGAGTTATAGTAGTTACAGTGTGCGGTATAGGTAACGTGCGGTTAAACAATTATCCAAGTCTTTAATTACCGAGTTATAGTAGTTACAGTGTGCGGTATAGAGTGCGCGCACCAGGACGAGCGTGGGCCAACAACCATTCTGCTCCGGCTGACTTCACTCAGACCTGCACCAGGCTGCCTGCGGCCGACGGGAGTTCCGCCCATCCAGCAGGGGTCGTCATCACTCAGTACATGCTCTCAGCCGGCGCTGCCTCTCTGCCTAGCTCCGCCTGCTGACATCCTCGCGAGAGCGTTCAACGCCATCTTGCCTCCCGGACAACAGTGGAGTGGCGAGGCGGCCATTTCGGATGAGTACAAATGAGCATTGATGCTCCCGATTCCTTATACAATACACAGTGTGGTGCAGCCCGCGGGCGAAAGTAACGTTGCTACTACCAGTTCATAGGGGTACCCCGAACAATATATGCCGGCATTAAGATAGGACTTTACCGGTATTTTGTGGGCTCACTCTTTTATTTCATTCCTTTTCTTTGAGCGTGATAAGGTGTGTGTTTCATAATATTTCCCATTCAGTGAATCCCTTTCATTCTCCTTCCCTATGCTCCCCCTTCCTTCCCCATATTACCAACCGGGAACAGTATAAGTGTAATTCCTTAGAGAAGGTAAATACTGTGTTCCGCCCAGACGTGGGCAGCACTTAGTCTGGGTACCTTGAGAGCACTTGGTGCCTGGGTGTAATACTTTAATTGATTTATGCCAGTGTAATCATTGTGTGGATACCCATGGTGCAGTAATCACCAGACGTAGCATTGTTGTAACTAGGCTGAGTTACAATAACATCCATCCAGAACGGGAGCACTGTGTGCGTGTCTTTTATTGAACCTAACCCTAATCCTAACCCTTTGATGCGGGTAATATATTTATCATTAACCCCTTCCTATTCTACCTTCCATTTCCACTGTAAGGTTTCTGGTGTTACTGAGGGAGGGTACTGCTTGCGGGGGGAACCAAGTTATTTCTTTACCATCCAGTCATTAGGTGTGGGAGGGCTAAGGAGACAATTGTGGAGGGTGAGGGTGTGTTGGGGAGTACTGCTGACTGCCCCAGAGAGAGGGAGGAAGACCAGAGTACCGGACCAGGTTTGTAAATCCTGGGCCTCATACATTCCCACTGCCAGTCTCCAGTTGACGCTCCGGACCCCAAAGACGGAGGTGCAGCTGGCCAGAGTGCTACTGTGTCTCGCTACCTAGTGACCGCGCACCACAGTTCCCACGAAGCAGGGATAATCCACCCTGCTACATATGGAAGGTATCAGGAAGATCTTGCCTATTGTTAACATATTGAGTGCCAACGACGAGATTAGTCGTTTTAACTCGCCATGCGTTGAGGTCCAAGGCCAGAGAAAACTTGTTTTTTAATCGTTATTTCTTTTATTAGCAATATCCATTCATTTTTCATCCAGCTCGAAAAGGGCAAATACCGCCGCCTATCGTCTCCCGAATGGTATTGCACATCATTGGATTGGATTGGGTGGGCATGTGCATCCGAAAAAAAGTCCGGTCCGGGGTTTTCCCTTCTCTGGCAAGCAGTATCTGTTACCACATTCACTGGGAGGCTGGGAGCAGCTTTCTATTATGTGTTTTGGACTATAACGTTGGATCAATAAACGCGATCAATATTTGGAATGGCGATCAGGAATTGGATTAATCTTTTTGCAGAACATCTGATGTGAGGTAGGTTTAGGTTAATCAGATGTTTTTTTCACAGCGATCACAACGTGTGTGTGTGTGTGTGCGTAACGTTAGCGCTAAGCATGGCATGGATAATCGATTTTTTAGCCCGCTTCTCTAGCGTGCATAAGTACACATACTATCGATAATCGAGCATTTATTTGAAAACTATTCATTAATCAGCCGAAAAATGACAACGTGTTTTGTGTATTCCACTAAAGAGCTATAATCGCGGAATTTCTCTGGAATTACTTGAACTCTCCAAAACTATACTCGTATTTAAAACGGTATAAAACGGAAATGTACCAATGAAAAAACAATCCGTTTCGTACATGTTGACTGCAAGCAAGTCATTGCTAAGCGAGGGGTGTTTTAGACCCATAGCCATAATTTAAGATATAGTTTAAGCCTTCGCAAATTTCCCCGACCTCCCCATTGACTTCCTTATTGGCACGGTAGCCCTATTATGGTCAAAGGGGTGTGGCTCTGAATGTGTTAATGAACTTGAATATGAATGAGCATGTTTGAAAGGTATTAAGTTTGTCAATTGATAGTAGATAATATTTGCGGAACAGAGGTGCAGATGGTTAATATCTGGTAGAGTGGGAAATCATCCTGAGGAACCTCTTCTGGATTATGACAAATTTGTTAAGATATGATGGATATGTTGCAGCCCAGACTATATTACAGTAGTTAAGGTAAGGAAATAAAAAGCTATAATACAAGGTTAGATGGGCAGAGGGATGTATCATGGGGCAGACCTTTCTCAAAATTCCAAGCATCATCATTGACTTTTTGCAGACAAATGTTGTCAATGTGATTATGTCAATTTAACCCTTCATCAATAGTAACTCCTAAAAATTGTGTGAAAGGCACTTGGATAATTTCATTTCCATTAATTCATATTTAATAAATTCTTCTTTAGGGTAGTACTTATTTTTGTTGCAGAAGACCATGAAGTTGCATTTTCTGACATTTAGAGTAAGCTTGTTGCATCAGTTAGAGACTATTTCAAGTTCCTCATTCACACATGAATCAGAAGTCATGATGAGTAGCTAAGAGATTGGTGTCATCCGCGAATAATAATGGAAGTAGAGTATTACAAGACATAGCCAAATCATTAATGTAAATTAAAAATAATAAAGGGCCCATAATGGAACCCTGTGGAACCCCGAAGAGGATCCTTGATTTAACAGATGAGCATCCATTGGATGACACAAACTGCTCTCTGTTATCTAAGTAGTTAGTAAACCACTAGAGGGCAATATCCTGAACACCATATTGAGTTTAGAGATGAGAATGTTGTGGTTGACAGTATCAAAACCTTTGCTCAGATCTAGAAAGACACCAATAGCAAATTTTTTGTCATCAAGTGCTGAGGAGATGTTATTGACTAGCTGTAGCAATGCATGTTTTTTTTTTTTTTTTACTTTATTGCCAACAGCAATACAATGACAGTACAGTACAGTACAAATGACAAAACAGACGGGGGGGAAAAAGGGGGAAAATAAATTAAATAAAGTAAACATTTACAAATAACTAACCTTGATTGGGTCCCTCCTCCATGCCTACACAAATATACCGTAAGGTTATGAATATAACCAAGTTCTGTGAGTTGTGTACATACACTGAATAAAAAAATTCCACCATGTACCTTTACATCCCCATATTCGTCTGACCACACCCCCTTCCGCTTACCTTCATAAGCAGGTGTGTGGTCACCTACTCGCCTCCTTCCCAAAGTTTCACCACAAGGCGAGATCAAGGGCAGCAGCGGCGTCCTGGTGCTGAGCGCACCATAACTCACAGAACTTGGTTATATTCATAACCTTACGTTCTGTTACGTTAAGGCTTCGCTCAGCACCAGTAGCACAACGGGGGCTGAGCGGGAGCCTTAGCCCGACAAATACACCCCGCTGAGGCCCCCCACAACCATCAGACCGGGGAGGACCGAGCCCCCCCGACCCTCCCTAATGGAGGACACCCTCCCTAGTGGAGGCTTACGGGAGGGCGACGGATCCGACCAGGCGAAGAGGAACTCAAGCAACTCAACGCACAGGGTGAGCAGACCGTGGCTTGACCCCACGACTACACACACGCACAACCCGCATGCCACCAGGGAACGAACGGAAGGAACAACCTCGTTACTGCCCCCAAAATCACGGGGTCAAGAGCAACCCCAACCCCGTGGCAAGGCCGTAGCAGCGGAGCGCGAAGGAAGACCCAGTCCCACTGAAGGGACTGGATCCCCCGGAAAAAGGGGGCCTGGAGAGGTCAATGACGCCAGGCATCAAGACCCCACCAGGTGGTCACTTAGTGACACCGCCCCCCACATCGCCAGCGTATTCGGATAGGGCCCCTCCAAGAGCGGGCCCTTTCCCCCCAATAGCACACCGCCTGGCACACTGACTCTGAAACACAGGCAGTCAGCATGGCCGTAAGCACTCAAGTTAACCAACGGAAGCAGGCAGCGCACCGGGGAAACCAGGCAGCAGGCTGTAACCTGAGCCTGGAGCACTGCGGACGAGACAGGCGCCAAATGAGTCAGCTGAAAACAGCCCCCCCGGCGGAAGGGGCGCATGCTGGCGTTGTTGATCACCACGACAAAGCCTCCATTAAAAAAAAAAAAACCCACCCAGAGGGGTTGAGGCAGAGGCTGACATGATTGGCAGACGTCATGAACGTGCAGGGGCACACTCAACCGGGTAACCCGGGAGTTGACTCTGCTCCAACACACCAGGGAATCAACCACCCCCTTGGTACCAATGCGGTGGTTGTTCCTATAACCCCTCAAGAAAAAGGGTTATCCCAGGTCTACGGTATCAACGAAACTTTACTTCGGACCGGGCCCAGCGGCTCGGGAAGCACACAGGGTTACCAGAGGAGGTCCAGAAGACCACCCCAACAGCCCTCTCTCCGCCAAGCGTGAGAGAGGAGCGAAGAAAAGAGAACCAGCCCCTTAAGATAGTGCCAGGTACAAAAGAGTACCCAACAAGGGTCTCCATAACGCCTAACCTTGTGACACCCCGGGCCGACCCGGCATTCTTTCCCCCGAAAAAAGCCTAAGTCCCTCAGGGTACCAGAACAGCAAATCTGCATCCCCGGCGGACAACGGGTTAACTGACCTGGACCAGCGTGACCAGAACCAGTCCCGTGCCCTAACCACGCCGACCAGCCTACTCCGTGAGAAGGGACAGATATGCGTGTCGATCAAAAACATGAAAAGAGGGCGCCACCCAGACGGGCCGGTGTGAACCGTGCTCGGTGGCCCACCCCAAGGGTGTGAGACCCCTCTACCTATGTTCAGATCTTATTCCGTTAACATCCCCCAGACATGAACGAGAACCCGTCGAGAACCAGTAACAGGTTCTCGGAAGAGGACAAACCCTCCATCCCAGTTGCTTTATAAAAACGCTGTTTTAACCACAAGCAACCAAGGCGTACTAGCTACCCGCATGATTCCCATCAGAAACACCCCGAGCTAGCACCATGCATGCGTCGGGACACAACCACATCAATGAACAGGCTAATGTAGACACTTCATTGAATCCTCAAGGCGCCTGGGAGAAACGACAAGAGGGTGTGGTGCTTCCTATACTCCACACTCTTTTATTAAAAAAGAAAAGAAGCACCGACTGTATGAACCCCATTTGACACAGCTGAGGATAAAACTGTTTACATTTTTATATCCAGTCACCCCCACCACAGAGGATTAGACGGAGCTCCTCAGGGAGGCTTCCCACGTGAGTGAAAAAGCCATGGCAATCTTGAGTCATGTGACCAACCGACTCAAGTTACACATATATCGAGCGTAGTGGAACCCACGCTCTATCCCGACACTTTGACAACAACAGACCGTCATACGGCCTAACTCACGGAAGCCATCGTCAAATAGCAACGTGCGTAATGACGTGTGCTATGACGGGGGGAAACCCAATACTCAACACCTGTGTAATTGGAGCAGAGTTTAGGGAACCCTTTCCCCCCCCCCCTCCCAGCCAAGTCGCCTAACGACTTGGCCCTGACTGGACCAACAAGAGATGAATAAACCCCCTGACCAATCAGAAGAGGGAAGGAGGGGTTTATCCGGTACCCCCTCACAAGCCCTTCCCTTGCACACAGCAACAACTTTAGCACACGATACCTTTAATAGCAATGCTAATGAATAGCGCAAGCTAATACAATGCATGCTAACCACAGTCAACTGTGAACAGGGTTTACAACAAAACCAAGTCGCGTGTGTGTGTGAATCCTACAACCGCATCCATGTTGAACATAGAAAAACACTGATAGAGAGAGCGAGAACGGCTGAGCCGTGGTACGTGTTCATACGAGCATTACTGCAACCAACACAACAGTGTTGTAGCTCAACATTACTCGTGCAAGCAACAGAACATACAAGAAACCCCTACCTTATGTGGAGACTCAGGCAGAGGCAGAAAAAACCCTTTTTCAACCGAGTGTAGGCTGCAGACCTTGCTTAAAGCTCTTAACATGAACGTAACCCTCCTATCAACCCATACTAGTGAAGATTCACACTTTGCAACCCCATCATATGTTTGGTGAATAAACACACAGTTTGTTAACAAAAAATACAGTCCCCCTTTAGAGGGGACTCTTTATTTTTGAACAAAATCATAATATGTTAGGGCCGGGAAGGGAAAAACCGAGGGGACCACAGGGGAAAAAAGTCACTGTGTCTAGCGGCGCCTGCCGCCACGAGCCGCTCGGGATTTGCCACCCCGTGGAGCCCCGGAGGGACGGTAAGCTGGTCTCGACGGTCCCTACCGTCACCTCCGGGCGTAGATGGGTCGGCTGTAGCGGCGGCGCTCTCTCTCCTCCTGGCCTTCTTCCTTGAAGGACCAGCAGTGGCGGTGGTGGTAGCAGCAGTCAGGGCGGAAGACGCTCGACGTCGTGGCAGCCGTCTGACCCCACCGGCAACATCGGGAGGGGGAAAATGAGGTTGAAGCACGGAGCGCTCCTCCTGCATTTCTCTACAGGTCGAGGTCATCAACTGTAGGGCCTTCCCGAACAGTCCAGTGTCGGAGAGGGGTGCCGTCAGAAGTGGAAGCCTCTTCTTCTCCGGCACACGCGCCTGCTCCAGCCAAAGGTGGCGCTGGTTCAGAGTCGCCAGGGCGCGCACTTTCCCAGCGGCTATGGCCTGCAGCTGAGTCAGATGTAGGACAGCTCCTGTCGCCTGGGAGAGCTGGTCATGTTGTACATCACTCAGCTCCATGCCGCCCGTCAATATCCCGGACATGAATCTTGCCAGCTGTGCGATGTTAGACGCAGCAGCCAGAGATTGTGTTCCGGCGATAAATGACTGGTCGCTCCAGTAAGCCAACCGCCTAGCCGATTTCCCTTGAGGAACCGGCTTCCGTAACGGCTCCCACACCACCTCCGGACAGAGTAGCGCGGCCATCGGCCTATCAAGCCGTGGCACGCCCCCTCTCATCATACCGTCGACCAAACCCGCCACCCGCGTAACTTGTACGTAGGCGGGGGTGAGGCCTATGATGTGGGACACCACCTGGCCCTGACGAACATAGGCCCCCATTGAGGGGAAGAATGGATAGACAACGTCCACCCCTCTCACCGGGCGACGCTGCCATAAATGACCTATGAGATCATCAGGGACAGGAACAGGCAGTGGCTGCGGCAGCGGCACACCGTTTGCGACTGCCGCCACCGCCATGAGCTCGGGGAACAAAGCCTGCAGCTCCCCCTGCAGACTTTCCTCCACCGAGCCCACATCCCTCACATACAGCAGGCTGCTACTGGTCAAGGAGCCACACTCCGATGTGGCTGATAGCAGGGCATCCCGCCGACGAGTCAGAGGTTCCTCTCCAACGTCTTCAAACGAGGCGCCCCAAGGAGACATCTCACCCCCCTCCAGTGTTACCTGGATGGGTGGGATACCTGTCTCCACCGGGCCTTCAAATAAGAACCCGTCCGCCTCTACCATGTAATCCTCTGTTTCCATCGGGCATGTAGAGACCGACGCATCCTCACTGGGCTCCAGCAACTCACCAAACCCTGGCCGTTCGCGTCTGCAAGCCACCATCTTGCGACGGGAGCGAGCCGACGCAAAAAGTTTGCGTCTCAAATCCCCTGGAACCAAAGGAACCGGCCGCTCAACAGCGGATGATTCCTCTGAAACAGAGGAACCAGAGCCAGAACCAGGCCATCGCATAGGCGACGGCACCGGTGCACCAGCTCCTTGGAGAGGCGAACTACCCATCGGACGCCTACCGGGCGTGGCTGTCAACCACGAGAGAGGCAACAGCCCCGCTCCAGGACGTACGGCGGAGGCGGAAATGGAGAATCGCTGGTGGAGAGTGGCGCTGCGAACACGACCCTCCGGAGTAGACATTATGACTTAGGTTTTCTATCGAATATATATGAGAGAAGAAAAAAATAAGCACAATGTAAACACGTCTCAACTTTCTTTAGCTAACAACCTCGTCAAGTGGGGATCTACCGAGGCACTTCCTTGTGGTGAAAGTGAAGAAGGAGGCGAGTAGGTGACCACACACCTGCTTATGAAGGTAAGTGGAAGGGGATGTGGTCAGACGAATATGGGGATGTAAAGGTACATGGTGGAATTTTTTTATTCAGTGTATGTACACGAAGTGAAGTACAGTGCTACTGGTGCTGAGCGAAGCCTTAACGTAACAGAACTACATTTCCCTCTCTGTATATACTTACCCATAATACACACTTGTACATTTCCCTCCATCCTGTCTCAAAGCAGTGTGTCCCAAGCCTACCCAAGATAGCTAGTAAAGAGAGGCATCTTCAGCTGTAGCTGGGCTGTCATGTGTTTCATCATACTGTATGTACATGTTTAACTTTCTGTTTCCATTGAGCAGTCGTAGGGGGCTCAGGTTTCATCCAGTTAATAGTAATAATTTTTTTTGCAATCATCAATAAGATGTACTATGGGCATAGCCCTTGACAAAGCTACAGTACCTTTTATGTGTTTTTGAACTGTGTTCCAGATTTTCAGTGTATGTTTGATCCATATTAGTTATTAAAAATTTTCCCTGCGCTTTTTTACTCATAAATGGGAGGGTGGATATTGATATTCTTGGTATGGAGTTTTGCTCAATAGAGACCCAACCGGTTTCCATATCCTTTACCATCCAGGCCACCACTGCTCGAAGCTGAGCAGCCCAGTAATACAGTCTCAGGTTGGGTAAGCCCAGGCCACCTCTCTCTTTTGTTGACATCAATATTTTTTATCGTATTCTTGCCCTCTTTTTTTGCCAGATACATTTTGATATCAGTTTTTCCAACATCTTAAATGTGGATTGTGTTACTCGTATAGGGATGGATTGAAATAGGAAGAGTAGTCTTGGTAGGATATTCATCCTCACTGACTCTATCCTGCCAAAAAAGGACAGGGGTAGTAAATCCCATCTATCTAGATCTTTTTTAATTTCTTTAATCAGTTTATCGTGGTTTGAGGAGAATAGTTGTGTAGTCTTGGGTGTAAGAACAACACCAAGATATCTGAATCCCTGTTTGGATTTTTTAAAAGAGACCAAATCATCTAATTGGGATGGCCATTCCCCGACTATCATCAAGGCTTCGGATTTGTTTATATTTATCTTATATCCTGACACATTACTGTATTCAGACTCTGGCAGGAGCACTCATTCAAGGGTACTACGACTATGCTTGCACCTCATGGTACCAAAGCACCTCAAAGGCGCAAAAAACAAAATTACAAACATCTCAAAACAAACTGGTCAGACTACTGCTTGACCTTACTCCTAGAACCCACCTCACCCCTGCCCACTTTGACAACCTAGGATGGCTTAGAGTAGACGACAGAGTACAGCAACTTGCAATGGGCCTGGTCTACAAGATACACTACACGACCAAGGTACCCATGTACATGTCAAAATACTTCCCAAAGGTCAGTGAATACCACGATCACAACACCAGAGGGAGCTCCACAAATCATGTTAAACCCAGATTCGGCTCAAACAAGGGACTAAACACGTTTCGCAATTATGCCACATCAATGTGGAACGCCCTACCCAAAGCTGTAAAGAAATGTGAATCACTACCCACTTTCAAAAACACTTTAAAAAAACACCTACGGGAGACTGCAATTCGAAACTGGCCCCTGTAAATGTCCTAACACAACCCCCTCCAATGTACAGTAAATTACCAAGTATGGTCTTGTCAATATTCCAATGTACAGTTTTGCTTGTACAGTGGTACAGTGTCCCCCACCCACCCCTCCTACCCAACCCCCCCCCCCACTCCTACCCAACCTCCCCCCCACTCCTATCCAACCCCCCCACCCACCCAACCACCTCCAATGTACAGTCCCCCCACCCCCCCCACCTACCCAACCTCCTCCAATGTACAGTTTCTACGTCAAATGTATATACTTTTTTTTCTGGACTCTTTTCGTATCACAAACAGTACTGTATTTGCAAATCTGGTACGTCATAAATGTATAGATGTAGCAGCACTGTATGTCATGTATGTCATATATGTTACGATGAATTGAAAATGGGGGACCCTGATGTAAACAAGACGAAAGTCTTTCTCTGGTCTGCATCCCCTTAACAATTGTATGTATTGAGCTGTACTGTACTGTACCCATTCTGCAATCTGTTAATAAAGTTTTCATTCATTCATTCATTCATTCATTCACTTAAGCTATGTAGAAGTGCGGGGACAGAGGTAGCAGGGTTTTCCAAAAATAATAATATATCGTCTGCGAATAATATTGATAATTTGTGTTGGTCATTTCCTTCATCATGAATTCCTCGTATTAAGGGATTAGTCCTTATTAGTTCAGCTAGTGGTTCAATGCTGAGCGCGAACAAGGAGGGCGAAAGGGCGTCGCCCTGGCGCGTACTGCGCCCCAGAGAGAAGAATTCCGAGCAGTGTCCATTTACCCTAACTCTAGATCTGGGGATTTTGTAAAAGTTTTGATCCATTCAGAAAACGTATCATTAAAGCCCATATGCTTGAGTGTCTGAATTAAGAAGGTCCAATCGACCCTATCAAATGCCTTCTCTGCATCTAAGCTGAGAAGCATTGACGGGGTGTCTCCTCTGGCTGCGATTGACTGTAGGTTCAAGGCTCTTCTAACATTATCAGTTCCCTGCCTGTTGTTAATGAAACCAGTTTGGTCTGGTTTTATAAGTTTACTAATGTGTTTTTGTATTCTATTTTCTATAATTGAGGTCAGTACCTTTAAATCCACACAGAGAAGGCTGATTGGACAATATGACATACATTGGGTTGGGTCTTTGTTGTCTTTATGTATTACATTTATCACTGCATCCAGCCATGACCTCGGTGGGTCCCCTTTGTCCAGAGCATAGTTGTAGACCCTGCATAGCACTGGGGTTAGCTCATTTACAAATATCTTATAGTACTCTCCTGGGAAGCCGTCTACTCCTGGGGATTTGTTATTTTTAAGTTTGAGTATACTCTCTCTTATTTCTTCTTCTCTAATTGGAAATGTCATCATATCTGCTTCGTCTACTGTTAATCTAGGCAGGTTGATTGAGCTAAAAAAGGATTCGATCTTCTCTTCCTTGTCTGGTTCATCTTCCTTTTTATATAGCTTCTCATAGTATTTAGCAAACTCCTCTGCGATATCTTTAGGTTGGGTTAGCATCTGGTCTCTGATTGGGCATTTTATCTTGTGTACTACTCTATTGGATTGTATTTTACGTATCTGAAATGCTAACAGGCGGCTTGCTCTGTTTCCCATTTCATAGTAGCCTATGTCCTATTTACAAATCTCAGTGCTCCCTCCGCCTTGTATGTTAGCAGATCATCCAATTTCTTTCTATTTTCTTTTAGTAAGTCCAGAGTTTCCACATTTTTGGATTGTTGATGTTCTATCTCTAGTCTCTTAATTCCTTTCTCCAATTCATTTTGTTGGGCTTGTTTTTTTAATCTTGAGGAAATAGCAATAATATTGCCCCTCATCACTGCTTTAGCCCCCTCCCAAAGAACAGAAGGGGAGACAGTTTCATTGTCATTGAAGGCGAGATATTCCTCCCAGCCTTTACCTATTTCCTTTTGTATTACTTCATTATTTAATAGTGAGACATTCATTCACCAGTATTTAAACTGATTACTTGGCCCTATCTTTATTTTCAAGGTGACAGGGGCATGGTCTGAGATAGTAATTGGTTCTATGTTGCATGTATTAGCTCTGTATAGGTCTGTTCTTGAAATCAAAAACATGTCCAGTCTAGAGTAACTGCCGTGTACCTGTGACATGAACGTATATTCCTTCTCCCTGGGGTGTGCACAGCGCCAGATATCCATCAGTCCCAGTTCCTCCATCATCGCCAGAAGAGCATTCGTTTTTTTGGACCGGGGACCTGTTCCTGCTGGGAGTCGATCTATATTGTTTCTCAAGACACAGTTAAAATCTCCCCCTATCAAGATAGTACCCTCTGCTTTATCCGCTACTATGGATGCTATTTTCTTGCCGTGTACCTGTGACATGAACGAATATTCCTTCTCCCTGGGGTGTGCACAGCGCCAGATATCCATCAGTCCCAGTTCCTCCATCATCGCCAGAAGAGCATTCGTTTTTTTGGACCGGGGACCTGTTCCTGCTTGGAGTCGATCTATATTGTTTCTCAAGACACAGTTCAAATCTCCCCCTATCAAGATAGTACCCTCTGCTTTATCCGCTACTATGGATGCTATTTTCTTGAAGAAATCCGCATTGTCTTCATTTGGGGCATATATGTTGAGCATTGTTATTTTGGTACCCCCAATAGACCCCACAACCATCACATATCTACCCTCCTCATCCTCAATAGTTTTTTCATGGTTGAAATAGACTGATTTATGAAACAGTATGGCTACTCCCCTTTTTCTCCCATTTTTATAAGAAGCACTATATACCTGATCCACCCATTCCCTTCTCAGCCTCAAATGTTCTTTTTCTGACTAATGTGTTTCTTGGATCATTGCTATAGAGCAGTGTAGTTTTTTAAGTTGACAAGTATTTTTTTCTCTTTACTGGGCTGCTCAAACCCTTGACATTATAAGTAATACAGTTTAGATAATCCATATGGCATTATCTTCCATTTATTAGCATATATCCTTCTCTTTCTTATCCAAAGGTATGTACATTCAAGTAAAGCAGGTGTATATTTAAGTGACGGTGGCCCAATGTTTCTCTCAAGGTATATCGAATTAAACAGGTAGAACACATAACATGGAACAAAATAAATAGGTAAATAAAGTAAAATACACTTCCACATACCCAACTGTTTTTTTCTTATAACATGTGTTTTTATTTGGTACTTGTTTATCACTTTAAACCAGTTCCGTTGTCTCTTGGGCGGAGGGTGGTGATGGTCCTCCGTGGGACTCACATACACAATGTCGGCGCCGCTGTCGTCCAGGTCCTGGAGCTGTCGCTGCCCTAATGAGAGTACAATCTCCCTCGTACATGGGTTCCGTTCCGTCCGTTATATATTAATTTCTTTGTCATCTTAACGTCAGTTTCTTTACCTTGAGTATAGTACAACTCGGCGTGCGCTGAAATCATTCAGTCTCACTCTCAGCCGGTCCTCCGAAGAGTGTCGTCACATCTCTGCTTGACAGTCCCTCTGGGGTTCCACCTCTCCTCTCCCCTGTGCTGTTCCATCCGCTGTGGGACATCTCTTTTTCCATCCGCTCTCGTTCATCCACTCGCACTCGGATATCAAACTTCTGAAGCGTCTGAGCAGCCTCCGTCAGAGTAGTGTATATCTTTACCCCCGAGTCCGTGAAGATCTTTAGCTGTGCCGGGTACATGCATCTGGCCTTGATGTTCTTATCCCTCAGCTGCTTAATTACGACACGTACCTGTGTCCTCTTCCTCTGTAGTTCCTGGGAATAGTCATGATCAAAGTATATCTGCTTTCCCTCATACTTGATCTGTTTCTGACTCCATGCTTGTTTTATGATCATTTCCTTCACAGAGTAGTCCACAAACTTTACCACTAGAGATCTCGGGGCGGCAGCTGGGTCTCTTTGTTTTGTTGCTAGGGCTCTATGGGCTCTCTCTATCTGCAGATCCATGCAGGCATCGATGGTATGGTTGTTCTAAACATTTCCTTCAGAAATGCCTTCATGTCTCCTCCCTCGCTTCCCTCTGGTATCTGGTACATTCTCAGATTATTTCGTCTTGACCTGTTTTGTAGGTCTTCACATCTAGCCGTCAGTTCCATGTCTCTATGCAGCAGGTATTTAATTGCCCTCCTGTCCCCCCCGTCCTTGTCCTCTACATCGTTAATACGTTGCTCCGTTTCATCTGTTCTCTTCTCAAGGTCTTTAATTTTACCTTTCATCTCTTGCATCGCTAGTTCCAGCTTCGTCAGTGACGCTTTAGTCTGACGGTGTCCTTCCTTGTTTTCATCTCTCAATTTCCCCATCTCCGCCAGTATCATTTTAGCAACCGAGCTGGTTTCAACTTCAGCTACTTCTCTCCCGGGGAATTGAGGTTGTTGTCTCCATTTTCCTCCTCTACCACTCGCGGCGTCTTGTTGAGATATACTCGTGGGTCTGCCGGGCGATGACATGTCGGGTTTGTGCACTTTTGCCGAGTTTTAGTTAGTTACGTTAGTTAATTGTTTGTTAAATTGACGGAGCCCGTCTGTACCGGTGCTGTCTAGCACATGACGTCACCGGAAGTACTGCATGTTCTGTGGAGTATTTTTTACGGAAACCATACTGATGGTTATACAGGATGTTGTTTGTAGTTAGATGGTTAGAGATTCTTGGGAAATGTGCTTACCATCTTCTCCAGAGTCAGACAAAAAGATAGATACCAATTTCCTGTGTGGGATCAGTTGAAAGCTATCCGGCTGCAAGCTAGCCTTGCTTAGTACAAATGGAAGCAGATATGGACCACTAGCTTAGCTTAAAACTACAGGAGAGGCGTTTTTGGCCAACAGATAGGCTAGCTTGTCCTAAGCTAAATAGGCAGACAGCATGCAAGGTCCTATGTTCCCCGGGTCCTATGTTCCCCCACTCCCGTTGCGGCTCCCGAAAAAGCGACGAGTTGTGTGAGGGCCGACCATGTCAGCTTGCTTCATTTCTCTGTCATTACGGTAGTGTTCTCAAACGTACACTTCACGACTAAAAAAGGGTCCTATGTTCCCCGCTACTCCCGAAAAAGCGACAGAGTTGTGTGAGGGTGTAGATATGGTGCAACATGTGTAATTGTGTAATCGTGTATGTGTGTGTGTGTTCTGGATGTAACAGTACTGTATATCTACTCCAGTGCCATCTGACAGATTCAGCCATCACGCTGCTTGCGCGTAACAGAGATGTATATCTGTTATTTAGTTAGGCCTACTGGACATTTTCGTTGACATAAGTCGATTTTCCGTTTTTGTTTATTTATGTAACTTCTTTTTCGTGCTTATTTGAGAAGGGTCCAGCTGCACAGCCGGATAGCAACGCTCTCAGGGCCGCGCTGTGACTGCTGTTCTGTCACTCCCAGCCTAGTAGTGGGCCGGTCGTTGACCAAACTTTATTTTTATTTTTTATAAATCAATTATAACGAACATTACTGTTTTGCTTGTTTGTTTTTTAATCTGTTTATTACTTAATTGTTTTATAACTTTAAAAAACAATTGATTTCATTTGTTTTTAATTTATGTTCGAAATAAATAAACACATTAATTCATTCAAGATATTGTGTGAGCAAAAAAGAAAAGAAAAATACATGTTATGAAGTATAGTTAATTTACTATATGTATACATCCTCTGGCCTGTTTGTAGAATTTCCCTGTGTTGTTGACAAAGCTAAACCCTATTGATATGAAGTTGTCAAACCCTATTGATATGAAGTCTAATGGGAACATGAGAGGATGCCGTCATTTGCTGCTATGTTCGTGGCCCTGAGAGTGCAGCTGGATACTATTGGCTTATTTCTCGCCAGGTGGACAGCGCCTTGGTGCTGAAGCTGCAGTGAAAGGGTTAACGCAGTGTTTCTCAAAGTGGGGGGCGCGCCCCCCAGTGGGGGCGCAGATGCATGACATGGGGGGCCTTGAGATTTATTTTATTTTTTATTTTTTATTTTTTGAATTACAGAAAATTATCACTAAAGTGCTATCTGTTGCAGCTGCACTGTTCTCCATGAAAATACCATTTCTCAAAATCTGAAAATCATTATTTAATAAAACACAGAAAACGATCACCAAGTTACTCTGGATAAAAAAAACCTTTACAGACAACATTGAGACAAAGCTTCCTGACACATCTCCATCCAAACTCTTGGAAGAACTCTTTGAAATCTCATCTGATACCACCTAGAGAGCTAGTTTCAGAGTGTGGTGCTGAGTACCAAGTATCTCATGATGCAGCAGTTAAGGTGTTGATACCATTCAGCACCACATACAGTATCTGTGTGAAGCTGGCTTTTCATCCATGACAGCTCTGAAAACAAAATATAGGGCCAATTTGAAAGGTCACGATATTGGTGTTATTTCAATAAATTTAAACATGGCCCATTTCATGACTATTTTGTTGGGGCGAGGGGGGCAAAATAGTTTGGTCCGCCAAAGGGGGGCCTGACAGAAAAAGTTTGAGAAGCACTGGGTTAACGTGTGCCTTGGTCATAAGATCTGCCTATCATTTATTTTTATTTCTACTGTCCCAGTTTTGATATATTATACATAAGTAGGGGTGGCATTCCCGTCGCCGTGCATGGCGGTATGAGTGGCGCGTGGGCTGTTTTGTGTTTTCCTTCGGTCATGGCGTGTATGCAGCAGGACCGGTCTGTCGCGGAGGTCTTTAATTGGCATGATGCAACACTCAGGCCGGAATCCACAGAGGCTTTGCACGCTTTTTCTGAAGCAAAGCCGGCACATCCCGCTCTCAAATGAATGAAATTAGGTTGCTCATGCGTAAACATAGGCTTTGCGTCTGTGCAATTGGCGTATATTTAAATTAGGTAACATGGGTGGAAAATCTCCCCTTTCATTGTAAATGAGCCTCTAAACAGGTGATCATGGCAGCAGTAATTGTAGCAGAGAGGCATGACCGTGAAAGATATTATCGAATATCTCGAAGGACAATATCAAATCAAGCGCATGCAGCGATACCATGCAATCGTACTCATTATTTAAATATCGTTATATAACGTTGTGGGCCTTGGGGTTATGCTCGTATATAAACAGAATCTAACTTGTTCGAGAAATATAAAGCCGAGCAGTGGCGTCACGTGGGTAAAATAACAGGGGAAGCCAAAAAAAAATTATTAAAAAAAAAAATTAAATATTTTTATAAATTTTTTATTTAATTTTTTTTAGTCAAGCAGTCACCATGTACACTACAGTATGGCTCGGCGGCCAGTCAAACTTTATTTTTATTTATTTAACAGATTGCAGAATGGGTACAATACAGTACGGCTCAATACACACAATTGTATAAGGGGATGCAGACCAGAGAAAGACGTTTGTCTTGTTTACATCAGGGTCATTAATACTGCTGGAGCATTGGTTCATTTTTGGTCCGATATTTCCTTGCACGATTTTGCGCGCCGCGTGGGAGCCACATATTCGGTTGCAAAAAGGTGTCCCACGGTCTCCTCTATGGCCGTGAATATTTTCACGCGGATCGGAATCACGGCGCGCCCATGGGACACTTTTCCGTTTCGGCGAGTTTATTCCACGCTTGCGGCTTTCCTTTTCTAAGCATTTTCGGGGCTACATGTGAATGAGTAAAGGTTGCGGGACGCCCAGATGTTTCCACGATAGAAAGCTCGCGTGGATCCCATAATATGCTCACTTAATACAGCGTTTTTAAAATCACGTGACATTTTCCGACCTTTTCCCCTCGTTTTCGATGATGGAAGTGATTTAGGAAAAGCTTCGGCACGCCGAGAGGTACCTGTGAATTTAATCTCGCGAGGATCGGGGCAATATTCGGCCCGTGGGAGCAGTCACGGGTTAATACAATTTTAAGAGTGCAGAGGGGAGGTGTGCAGAGGGGATGCCACACTCATGATTCTGCTCACAGCCCCGTTTTAAACTTTTAAGGTGTGGCAGTCAGCTCGAATCTGATTGGCTAGTATCAGTTTTGGACTCTACATACATGAATCACATGGTTGAGGCTGGAGAAAGAGACCTACCCCCTGCCTCCTCTCCTCTATAGCTGCAGTGAGCACAGTGAGTCTGACAGTGTGTTAGAGGGAGTGAGAAGGAGAAGAGGGAGACATTTAAAAAAAATAAAAAATTATAACACAGATGCACAGATGAAAAAGAATGTAAACTATATTAAAAAAAAATTATATATATATTTTTTCTTCATATTTCATATTTGATATTAATTCATATTTTAATAGGGAGGCCTGGCTTCCGTTGGCTTCCATAAGGATTCGCCACTGAAGCCGAGTGCCATAGCCTTCGCAACGCGTGATTTAGAAATAAGGCTATAGCACTGATATTTCAAATGATTGGTTCTGAGATGATGATCAATACAGTAAACATTTATTTCTGATATAGGTGCTGATCAGCAGTAATGCAATGTCATGATTATTATTATTCTCAAGTTATTATTATTATTATTATTATTATTATTATTATTATTATTATTATTATTATTATTATTATTATTATTATTATTATTATTATTATTATTATTATTATTATTATTATTATTATTATTATTATTATTATTATTATTATTATTATTATTATTATTATTATTATTATTATTATTAAATTAAAAATGAATTAATAATGAATTAATAAGAACTCCTCTCCTTCACCTAATTATGAAATCAGATATAGGCCAGGGCCCTCATTTATCAAGTTTCCTCAGAAAATATTCTATTTCCACACATAAGCACAGAATTTAGAATGTGTGCACGCACAAAAAAAACGGGATTTATCACACGTGCGTACACAGGTCCTACGCACACCTGTCATGATAAATATCACCTTGGTCCTACGCCGAGGCTCGTGCACACTTTCACGTATTTGCATACCAAAACCGCCCCGATTAACCATAATTATACGGTAATGGAACACCCCCATGAAATGTGGAAAAATGGACTAAACCGAGGGAAGCGTGTTATGAGACAGGCTGACAGACGTGTACACGTACGGTGATGTCGGATATGATATCTATTAACCATTGCTGCCTGGGCAGCGCAAACACTAATAAAGACCGTGCTGGAATATGACTGCCTTTTTCCGTTTTGTTTGATTAATAACAAATCGTGACGGATTTTCCGTAAATTTTCTACCTGCTGCATATGATTTCTAGAGGCATACAATCTATTTAGATGTCAGTATTGGGTAGCCTATATAAACAATAATACGAGAGCATATACAAGAACAATGAATCTCACTGCCATGTATGATGTAGCCTGCCTTTCAATACATGAACTTGAATTCCATCATGTTTGTGTGCGGGAGCTCACAAGGCTGTTGTCACAATGGGTGGTACAGTAATAACAGTCTACACAATATCACGATGGACCATGCCATGTAGCCTATGTTCTATTATGACATGATCTGTGACGACAAATGTTCTAGAATGTTTGATTAAGATATCATACTCTGACAGCATGCCTATGATCAATAAAAATGCGAACTTGAATCCCATCATCATATTTACATAGTCTGTCCACTATCTTTATTACTTTGTTATTCCCCCCCCCCCATCTATGTAAAGCGACCTTGCATGGGTCTCTTGAAAGGCGCTATGTAAAATGAAGCTATTATTATTATTGTTGTTGTTATTATTATTATCATGTCTGTGTGCTGAGCTCAGTGAAGTTTCAACGGAGCGAGGTAATCTATTCTAATCAACAAATTGAAGTAGAAAGCATTCCATTGTGGCCAATCTTATTTGGAAACATGACACAAAATAATAGTATGTCGCTTTTTATTTGAAACAATATTTAATGGCGTTTGGAGGTGGGTGTTCTGCTTCTGCCCCCCGTGCCAAACAAGCAAGCCAACCTCTTGTTCCCGCATGAGCCCGTTATAATTACACTACTGTCGCTATTTTACAGTCCTCGATATCCTCGCGGACGGACCAGTATACCTTTATATCATATCATATTCATATTCATATCATAGTTTACTCTATCAGCCTACCAGCATGTAATACGTTCTTTGTTAGAACTCAACTCGTTATTATTTTGCGCATAGATTGCAGAAATAAGGGAACGTTTTGATTTAGGCTTTGACACAGAATACAAGTCATGATATCACCCACACGATATATGCTCTGTGTCCAGAGCATGTATGCTTTTCATTCATGTAAGACACATTTATTGCAAGGGTTTTGTATACACATACACTCAACAAATAACCTCTGTCCGTCTGCAACACTACTATCACCGACATCTAAGAAGGGAGATCCCCCCTTGAACGGCCCTTCTAAGGTTTCTCTCCTCCACATTGCCTGTGGAGCTTTTTTCCCTATTGTTAGGTTTTAGTGAGTTTTTCCTTACCTTCGCGTGGGGTATGTCTGGGAGTGCTTGCATTCTTTCATTTATTTGCATTCATCTAAAAAATGTTTGGACCCTATGGTGTTCTTGTTCTGTTCTTGACTTATTGTTATGTTGTCTTCTTGACTTGTTTAAAGAAGACCTGTACGGCCCATGGGGACATTAACGTGTGTTGTCGGGCCCTATAAATAAATTTGATTTGATTTGATTTGATCTGTCTGTTCTCGTTGCAATGCGTTTATATCGTGGGTGTTCATATGACTTGTATTCTGCTTACAGCTTCGGGGTTCCACTTATTACGTTTAACAATGGCAAAGCCTTTTAAATATAATCAAAACGTTCCCGTATTTCTGCAATATATGCGCAAAATAATAACGAGTTGAGTTACGCGGAGCGCAGTCAGTGCTTATTTCCACGTTGTAAAAATATTCTACCACTGGGTGCCAACTACGCATGGTCCGACCTGTGCTTAAATATACGCACAAAGTCAAGCACAAGTTCAAATAGATAAATCCCACACTTTGCTTAGAAATGATCGTACGCACGGCTTAAGCACATATCTGTGCGTACGCCAAGTTGATAAATGAGGGCCCAGGGCTTTACAACTTAATAAAGAGATTGAATACAATTAAATGGGATATAAACTAGGGATGCCCCGATCAAGTTTTTTGCCACCGATACCGATCACCGATCGTCTATGAGCCATATCGGCTGATACCGATACCCGATCGTTTTTGGTTTTATAAAAAAAAAGTATAATTTTTTTTTGAATTCATAAAATATATATATTATATAATTAATTATACTTGTAGTTGTATTATCTGCGAGACATCGCCACCACGCAACAAGTCAAAATGCTCGCTATCTGCAAACAGCTCCACTGTCTGTGTGTATACTCTGCTTTGGTCAAATCACATTCAGCATTGCCATCTTCGCAGTGTTGTTATGAAGCATGATAGCTAATTAGCCAATGTTCAGCTGCAAAACCGAATAATGTCAATTATGTTATAAGACATTGATATCAGGAGCTATCTGTTGCTACTGCTAGCCGGCTAGATGACGTTAGACAGTGTCCCCCCCCCCCCCCCCCCAATGTACAGTTTTGCTTGTTTATACAGTGTTTCTCCCCCCCCCCCCCAACCACCTCCAATGTAAATTACCCAGTATGGTTGTCAATATCCCAATGTACCCAACCCCCCCCCCCCCCACACAACCCCACCCAACCTCCTCCAATGTACAGTTTCTACGTCAAATGTATATACTCCCTTTTCTTGACTCCTTTTGTATCACAAACAGTACTGTATTTGCAAATCTGGTATGTCATAAATGTATAGATGTAGCAGTACTGACTATCTGTATGTCATGTATGTCATATATGTCCTGATGAATTGAAAATGGGGGACCCTGATGTAAACAAGACGAAAGTCTTTCTCTGGTCTGCATCCCCTTAACAATTGTGTGTATTGAGCTGTACTGTATTGTACCCATTCTGCAATCTGTTAATAAAGTTTTCAATCAATCAATCAATTCAGACAACGCATCATGTATTAAAATAAAGTAAACTATTTAGTTTACTGGGTCATTTCGTTAAAACAGTGAGCTAACGTGAGCTAACGTTAGCTACCTAGCTAACGGAGGTCTCATGCTGGCCGATTGATCGGCACGGGGCATCCCTATCATTCTTAAACTGAAATGCGCATTTGTTGATATCAGGAGCTATCAGTAGCTAGCCAGTTAGACAATGCATCATGTATTAAACTAAAGTGAATAGTTGACTGTGTAGTTTTGTTTAAACAGTAACGTTAGCTAGGTAGCTAACGTTAGCTCACATAGGTCTCACGGAGGACTAGGAGCCTCTGTTGACATGAGTCTGGGAGGGGTTGATTGATTGATTGATTGAAAAGTTTATTAACAGATTGCAGAATGGGTACAGTACAGTACAGCTCAATACATACAATTGTTAAGGGGATGCAGTCCAGAGAAAGACTTTCGTCTTGTTTACATCAGGGTCCCCCATTTTCAATTCATCATAACATATATGACATACAGATAGACAGTACTGCTACATCTATACATTTATGACATATCAGATTTGCAAATACAGTACTGTTTGTGATACAAAAGTGTCCAGAAAAAGAGTGTATATACATTTGGCGTAGAAACTGTACATTGGAGGAGGTTGGGTGGGTGGGGTGGGGTTGGGTGGGTGGGTGAGGGCTGTACATTGGAGGTGGGGGGGGGGGGGGGTTGGGTAGGGGACACACACACATTTTACACTGTACATTGGAATACTGACAAAGCCTTACCTGGTCATTTACTGTACAACTAGGTTAGGACATTTGTAGGGGCCAGTTTCGAATTGCAGTCTCACGTAGGTGTTTTTTGAGAGTGTTTTTGAAAGTGGGTAGTGATTCACATTCCTTTACAGCTTTAGGTAGGGCGTTCCACATTGATGTGGCATAATTGCGAAACGTGTTTAGTCCCTTGTTTGAGCCGAATCTGGGTTTTACATGATTTGTGGAGCTCTCTCTGGTGTTGTGATCGTGGTATTAACTGACCTTTGGGAAGTATTTTGACATGTACATGGGTACCTTGGTCGCGTAGTGTATCTTGTAGACCAGGCCCATTGCAAGTTGCTGTACTCTGTCGTCTACTCTAAGCCATCCTAGGTTGTCAAAGTGGGCAGGGGTGAGGTGGGTTCTAGGAGTCAGGTCAAGCAGTAGTCTGACTAGCTTGTTTTGAGATGTTTGTAATTTGTTTTTTAGTGCCTTTGAGGTGCTTTGATACCATGAGGTGCAAGCATAGTCGTAGTACCCTTGAATGAGTGCTCCTGCTAGAGTCTTCAGGGTATTCTTGTTTACCAGAGAGGAGATCCGGTACAAGAATTGCGTTCGTTGGTTGACTTTTTTTTATTACATTGGATGCCATTTTGTCACAGGAAAGATTAGCCTCTAGGATGGAACCAAGGTAGGTAATTTCATCTTTCCTTGTGATAATATTGTCACCCACTGTAACCGAGAAGCCGTCGGTCTTGCTGAGTTTGTTATTTGAACCGAAGAGAATGGACTCTGTTTTGCCCATGTGTAATGATAGTTTGTTGTCGGCGAGCCATATGCAGATTTTGCCTAGTTCCGAGCTGAGGGCTTTTTCAACCTGTAACTTGTTCTTGTCAGAGACCAGCAGGGTTGAGTCGTCCGCAAACAGGAACAAGTTGCAGTCACAAGCTGACGACATGTCATTTGCATAAATTAGGAATAGTAGCGGTCCTAGTATGCTTCCTTGTGGAACACCACAGCTCACTGTGAGGGGGGGGGATAGGGTACCGTTTACCTCCACCATCTGTTCCCTCCCCTCCAGGTAGGATTGTATCCAGCTCACTGATAAACTATCAAAACCAATTGCTTTTAGCTTGTCAATCAGAATGGTGTGATTGACAGTGTCGAAGGCCTTTTGTAGGTCCAGCATGACCATGCCGCAGTATTTGCCCGCGTCCACCTCTTGTTTGATGTGGTCGTTCAAGTAGAGAAGGCATGTGTCAGTGGAGTGGGATGTTCTGAAGCCAGGGGTGTTACTCTCGCTATTTTGAAATCCTTGGGGACGTGTCCCTGTTTTATGGAGAGGTTTATTATGTGTGTGATGACTGGGGTGATGGCTGCTGCTGAGTCTCTGAGGAATTTGGAGGGGATGTTGTCATGGCCAGTGGCCTTGTTTGGTTGGAGGGCGCTCAGTTTTTTGAGTACCTCATCTGTTGTTACCATTTTCAGTTTGAAGTCGTCTTTGTGGACGCCTAGGTTCTTGTAGTATGCTACTATGTGTTCTACCCCATACTGCCCTGAGTGGGAGGGTAGTTTGTTTACCAGTGTTGTGGCTATGTTTGTGAAGAAAGTGTTTAAGTAATTGGCTACATCCAGCTTGTCTGTGATGAGCGTGTTGTCCGTCTTTATGTTTATGTTTGTGAACCTGGTTTTAAGTTTTTTACTGCAGCCTAGTTGATTGTTGAGTAATTTCCAAAGTTCACGTGGTTTATTTTTGTTTTCCTCGGTTTTGTCATTGATGAATTTTTTTTTAGCAGTTTTGATCATGGAGTTTACGTCATTTCTTAGTCTGTTTCTTTCTAGTTTGAGTTCAGTCACGTGGTCTTGGAGTTCACTGCTCGTGCTTTTGGTAAGCTTTGACTGACTTTTACGAAACTCAGAGCATTTTTTGTCTCTGGCTTTCATAGCGGTCAGTATTTCAGTGTGCATCCATGGCTCAGCGCGATTTTTTACCCTGGTGGTTCTTAGGGGGGCCATGTTGTTTAGTATTGATGAAAATTTGGTTTTGAAGCCAAGCCAAGTTTCTTCAACCAGTGTACCATTGAGTTCATCTGACCAGTCCAGACTCTCCAGTTCAAGGTTAAAGGCCTCGCTAGAGTAGGTTTTGAGGTCTCTAGATGTGACTGTTTTGTGACAGCCAGCCTTTAGTTTTAGCTTTTTGCGGGTACAGAATATCATATAATGATCACTTAACCCACATGCTATAACCCCTTTATTGGAGATCTTGGACTTGTCAGAGGTCAGTATGAGGTCAATGGTAGTCTGAGTTGATTCACATACCCTTGTGGGTTGGTTGATTAGCTGGCTGAGGCCGTGCAGATCACAAAACCTATTGAAGGATTTGAAGACGGGTGCATCTTTTTGTTGCATATCAGTGTTCCAATCCCCAATAAGAATTTTTTCAGCATCCTCAGCTCCAGCTAAGCACACATCCAGAGTATCATAAAAGCCAGTTTGATCTGGCGGTCTGTATATTGTGCCGACTAGAACAGATTTTGCCCTTTCAAATAGAATTTCCACCCATACGGTTTCAATTGTCTCATGATGAAGGTCAGTACGGGTAATGAATTTGGTGTCCTTATGCATGTACATACAAACACCACCTCCATACTGGTTTCTGTCATTACGGACTATAGTATAGTTCTCTAACTCTATTTCAGGGTCTGTTACAGATGGGTCAAGTTTAGTTTCAGTAAAGCATATTATGTCTACCTTACCGCTCAAACAGGTTTCTTATTTCATCCAGCTTATGCTTTATGCTGTTTACATTCAGGTGAAAAATGTGTAGTCCGTTTTTATTTGCTGTGGTATTGATGTCGTCAAGTTCCAGGTAATTGTCTTCGTCTGTGTCTGGTGCTGCTGTGGGGGAGGGTGGGGGGGGGGGCTTTGTTGTTGTCTCCGTGAGGTCTGTGTGTTGGTGTGTGGGGAGGGGGAGACAGACAGACAGACAGACACTGTTCCACAGTGTGTGTGTGTGTGTGTGTGTGTGTGTGTGTGTGTGTGTGTGTGTGTGTGTGTGTGTGTGTGTGTGTGTGTGTGTGCGTGCGTGCGTGCGTGCGTGTGTGTGACTACTAGTCTAATAGTAGAGACTCAGCCCCCCCCCCCCCGCCCCCCCCCCCCCCCCCCCCTCTGGACCACCTCCTAGTAGAGACTTCTCTAGGAAGAAGACGAAGATGAGGATTAAGGCGAGACACTGCAGGTGAATAGGCAAATATACTTTTTTTGTTGATTTTGAGATTTTGTTATATTTTGTCTTCTATGAAACTAGTGACAATAAAACGTCAATAACACACATTTAGTTGTTCATTTTACTTCATTTTGCCTTATTGCATCCATAAATGTCCACATATTTAATGGGGAAGTGCCTCATTTGCATATATAAACATACATTTCAGAAAACTTGTCTCTACTAGGAGGTGGTCCAGAGGGGGGGGTCTCTACTGGGAGGTGGTCCAGAGGGGGGGGGGGGGGGGGTCTCTACTAGGAGACTAGTGGTCACACACACACACTGTGGAACAGTGTCTATCTGTCTGTCTGTCTGTCTCTCTGCTGTCTGTCTCTCCGGCTCTGCAGCTGGACCTTCTCAAATAAGCACGGAAAAGCTTTTAAGGTCCCAAATTGCGGTACAAATGAAGGAGGTGTCTCGGGTAGTGGACTCTAGTTAATATTATGTTCTCTCTGCAATTAGACTGCCCCTCATTCATTCATTCATCCCTATCTGATGCTATCTCTGAAAACAGTTCCTGCGAGCGCAGTCAGTGCACCCGATAACGCTATATATATAAACCTGCATTCATTCGGAGAGAAAGACCTATTCCACATGCTATTTAGGGTTTGACAATAATTACACTAATATCGCTATTTCACAATGAACTATAATGAATTACGGGGGTCATACAGAACACGCGCCAGTGTCTTTATTTCCGTGTTGAAACGAATGCATGTACTGAGGAGCGCTTGTGCCGTAGTAACGATATTCTACCACTGGGCGTCAGCTAAGCATGCTCAGAGCTGTGCGTACACATAAGCACGAAGTCAAGTTCAAGTTGAAATTGATGAATCCCACTCTTTGCTTAGAAATGGTCGTACGCACAGCTTAAGCACATATCTGTGCGTAAGTCACGTTGGTGAATGAGGGCCCTGGCCTATATCTGATTTCATAATTAGATTATAGTAAAGGAGACGAGTTCTTATTAATTAATTATTAATACATTTTTTATTTAATAATAATAATAATAACTTCAGAATAATAATAATCATGACATTGCATTACTGCTGATCAGCACCTATATCATAAATAAATGTTTACTGTATTGATCATCATCTCAGAAGCAAGCATTTGAAATGTCAGATAGCCTTATTTCTAAATCACGCGTTGCGAAGGATATTGGCACTCGGCTTCATATTTCTTGAACAAGTTAGATACTGTTCATAACTCATAAGATCTATTTTCTTTAGTATTCAGTTTATTTTGTATTGTATTTTGTTTACTTCGTAATGTATAGAAGAGTGCAAAAGAATATAATCTTTATTGTCATTGTTGGTCCAACGAAATTGAGTTTAGAGCATCACAACATACTGAATATAGCATGTATAAATAATAAGATCAATAATATAATATCAATGTCCCAAGTGCAATAGTGCTAGTGCAAATGAATAGTATGACAGTCCAGTTGAGTTAATGGATGGAGTGGGGGGGGGGTCAGATTTTGGTGGGACAAAGTGGGACAGATAGATAATGTAAATTCTTTAATTACAATAACTGGTCTTCACCGAATAGACAAAGGTTAAATACAGATTAAAATACAGAATTAGATCTCTCCACATTCGAAGGAACGGCATGTGTCGTTTGCCTTCTTGGTTTTAACTGCAAGTTTATTTTTACTGCTTTCCATCTTGATTTCTAATTTCTTTTTTATTTTTGGACAGCGCGCTAAACTTGACAGCGCGCTACATTTCGACACATTTCTGCCAAGAGCGCTGTCAGGGGGGCAGAGTGCGGACTGCTCGCGAGCTACACATATTGGGCGTGTCTGCGCTGGTATCTCATCGAGCAATGTGCTTTAGTGGATAGCTCGCAGACGCAGAGCAGGCTCCGCGAATGCAATTTGCTTCGCGCAATCCATTCTCTGTGGATTCTGCCCTCAATGTTAGCGTGTGTGTGTGTGTGTCTAAAAGCACAGCAGAGAATTATGGCATCATTAACCGAACTCAGTCAAAGTTTTGCTTGCTTGTACCCGGTGGTTGAAATTCCCCCTTCTCCTCGCAGTCGTCCACGGAGCAAGAGTTAAAATACGTACATGGCTATAGGCTTACAAAACGATTTAATAGGCTAAACTTAGTTTAAAATGATTTAATTCACATTTGTTTATTTCATAAAATGTTTCCCGACATAATGCTACCTGCCCCGACCAGATCCGTGACTCCGTTGCGATACAGATGAATTATCTTCTCAAAATAGTATAAGTGGCTATCTTTTATGCGTATTTTACCACTGGTTGAAAACCACTGCTGTAGATCACAAGCTATATTCACGTAAATATGACTGTGACGGCGACGACGGCACCACACATGTGAACAGTAACAATGCAATTAATTAATGTCTTGTTGTAATTAGTATATACCCAATGTCATGCGTCTTCTTGAAGCGTGTATTGCAAGCTATATTCACGTAAATATGACTGTGGCGGTGATGACGGCACCACACATCCCATGTGAACAGTAACAATGCAATTAATGTCTTGTTGTAATTAGTATATACCCAATGACATGCGTCTTCTTGAAGCGGGGAAGATAGGACCTTTATTTCAGCATTTGGCAAGCCTTTATTTCAGCAGGGAACATAGGACCCAGGGAACATAGGACCTTTATTTCAGCGGGGAACATAGGACCCTTTTTTTGTTCGGGAGCGTTCGGGAGCGTGCGGGAGTGGGGAACATAGAACCTTTATTTCGGGAGTGGGGAACATAGGACCCTTTCTTTAAAAAAAAGCAGGGAACATAGGACCCGGGGAACATAGGGATGACCCCATGCTGTCCTAGCCTTTGTAATTTCAATGCCTGACTCTGACACAAACACACTCAATAAAACGCACTCAATAAAATGCACTCAATAAATATTAATAGATATGAGCCCACTCAAAACACCCTCAGAGGCAGGCCCGGACTGGCCATCGGGAGCACCGGGAGTTTTCCCGGTGGCCTGGCCTGCACAGATAAAAAAAAATATATAAAAAAAAAATATTATATGTTTTTTTTATTATTATTTATTTTATTTTATTTTTTGCCAGGCCATTGTTTCTAGTTGTGGCGGCGGCGGGGCGTGATCGTTTTTAGATAACCAGGTGGGTGGGGAACAACCAGGATTTCACTGTCTGCGACAGAGTTGGAGAACTATCTGACTCTCTCTCCCTCACGCGGACACACACACACACAATGGAGCCGTGCTGCCGCTTGTGATTGGTGGAGGCGGGACCAGGCGATACAACTGATTGACCGTGGAGGCGGCGAATGGAATGGCAGATGGCACACTCCCAAAAGGAGTTGTTAAATCTGACATTACAAAAAACAGTATGTGGTGGTTATGATTGGGGCTGAAGTTGAATAAACAATTTATGAAAGAGAGAGTCAAAATAATTCCAAGATAATTCCAAGATTACACACCTTTGCCACATTGGCTACAAACATAATCACTGCAAAGTTATCAAAAAAATAAGAATCTGATCAGACACAAGGGTTAAGTTGTTGTTCCCTTTCTAATTTCCTCAAAAACATCTAGTCTAGTTGTAACTGAGGGGTACAATTCCCTGACTGTATTAATAAGTATGGTATCATTAAACCACTACTGTCTTATGTACATTACTACTGGCCATACAGTACACAGGTATATGATGAGAACACCTCCACAATGACACGGTTCCACACAAAACTGGGTTTAAGTATTTATTAGCAGCAATGATAGTACATAATATACTTTACTTTGGATGCGCTTATAAGGCAAAGGAATGTGCGTAGGCAAATCAATAACGTATGTCCATTCTCATATTACGCAGGAGATAATTAATACAACCTGAATATTAGGAATTATATCTATGGTACTCTAGTAAAGGCAGCGGGAGATACTGGTAGGGTCCCTCCGGTTGTAAGCCAGCAAGGGGAGAGGAAATGTCGGTAGCGAAAGTCTGGATCAACGGGGACTCAATAAGCTCCTGCTACGGGAGACGGTACATTACTCTTGATCCGCAGACGAATAACAGCTATTCTCCGGCATGCAGCTCCGCATGGAAGAAAACTAGCCAGCCTCAGGCTTCTTAGAGGCGGGCTCGACGTTGCTCCTCACAGGGTAAATCCCACACAATTGTGGGTGTAGACGATTCTCCGCTCCATCAGTTACAGGACCAAAGCAAATATAATCCAGCAGAAAAGGGCTCTGTAGTCGTCGGGTAGGTTATCCAGTGTACATAATCCACACTGTCCTCGTCTAGGGCTCCTCGGATGAAGGCGCCAGGTTAAGCTGCCCAGCCTGGATAAGCACACTAGCTGGTGCGAGGAAGCGTTGGTAATGCTGGTCACTGTAGAACGGTAGCCGCACGATACACTATACATAAATAGACTATTACTGAATGAATAGAATAGGTCGAACTCGACGGTACAGCGTTAAACTCTGATACTTCAGTTATCAATTCGCACGCGGTCTTAATGCTCTATTTGGGGCCAAACAGGCCTTACTTCACCGCACGTTGTATCGTGGGTGAGGCTTCACTTGGGTAACTCGAACTAGGTTAACTAACTGCTGTATTCACCTGCGCCGTATTTATACGTTAGGCGAACAAACTAGTACCAGCCCTATTCCTGTCTCGTATCCTTGCGCAGAGCCGTTCATGCCCAGGCATGTCTTTGACGGTGACTTTGAACTAGACCCTGGGGGTATGGCAATGGCGCCTAAGGGACCGCTGTCCAATAGGAGAACGAAATATTATGGTCTGTACTAGGTTAAAGGGATATTCCGTGTATATGTACAAGGAATACACAAGGGATATCAAACGATATACAAATATTATGCAATATATATCAATCAATAAATATATATATTCGGTTTAATCTGATCCTTCGTAACAGCCGCCTCCTAATTAGTCCCACCTAATTAGATAAGCAGAGACAGATTAACCGCACTGTCCACTACTCAATGTCTGTTGTGAGGGTAGGGCAGTTCACAAAGTCAGTGGGTCATGGTCGTCATTAAGCGAGTCGGGGAGCCTTGGCAACTCTATCAGCCTCGCCACGGGTCGGTTGTATGTCCGCCCTTGGACGAGCACTTCTGCCGCTCTGACCTTTCCGTCGGCACCAGTGATCACTTTGCTTACGCGGCCGGCCGGCCACGCAGCTCGGGGTAGTGACTGGTCTATGATCATGACGACTGGACGGGATGAAGGGGGGCTTAGGAGGAAGCGGGCCTGAGACTGCTTTGATCTGTGCTTGGCTGCGCCTCCTCCTCCTCCGTCTGTTTCTCTTGTTTGCTCTGTACCCCGTCTGAGGAGGGGCCGGTTCCGGCCGCCCCGTCAAGGAGTCGCTTGGGGTGCTGGGTTCGAGGTCAGCTACGTCTGGAGCGCAGCTGAGGGGGGTGGAGTTCCGAACTCCCTCTTGTGCCCACGGTTCTCTCACCGGCCTCTCGCTTAATGTCAATAGCCTCTCAACGGGCTGTACGAGGGGGTGGCCGGTGTCGCTCGCCTTTGTGTGTAGGCAGCGTGTAGACGTGGGTTGACTGTCAAGTCCGTAGAGGGGGCCCTGGAGAGTCCACCCCAGTCGGGTCTGAACCGCGACTGGGCATCCTTTGGGTCCGATGTGGGCCGCCTCAATTGGGAGAATGAGGTCCGCGTGGTCGGAGCCGATGAGCAGGGTCGGTGTGGCGCCGTCGATAAGCGGTATAGGTAGTTGACGTAGGTGCACATACTTGGCCATCAGCTGTGGGATGGGGTAGGTGTACTGTGATAGGCCTATGTCGTGGCTGGTGAAGACGTTGGTTATACTATACTGCTTCTCGGGCTGGTCCACCGCTGCTATCTTGAAGGAGACCTTCTCACCTTTTATGGTCTTCTGGTCCCTTCTGATGGTGCGTATTGTCATGGTACCTTTGGCACCCCGCAGGCCCAACTGGGCTGCTGCGGAAGCGAGGAGGAGAGTCTTTTCAGACCCATCGTCCAGGACGGCATAAGTGTCCAAGACCTTGTCCTCGTAGCTCAGGAGCACTCTGACCACTTTGATGAGCACTCGGGGGGTTCCGCTATGCTGGTCAATGTGGAGCACTCCTGTTGGTCGGTTGCTTTGGATCGTCTGGGGTGGTGCCGACTCGCGGTCGTCCGAGTAGCACCGTGACTCCCAGTGTCTGCTGTAGCAGTCGGGACACCAGGGAGCGGTCTGGTGGATCTTTGGTACTGGTGCCACCGCCTCGGCATGGTACATTACCGCGACGGGCCCACTCTGTTGTCCTGGCTGACGCTTGTTGATGTCATGCAGGACCTCCAAGTGGGTGCCGCCGCACCTGCCGCACTTCTTCTTCAAGCGGCACGCAGCTGCCATGTGGCTGCGCGCGCAGCGGAAGCAGCGGCGGTGGTCCTTGATCCACTGACTCACCTCATCCGTGGTCAGCTTCTTGAAATCGTCGCATTGATACAGCCGATGTTCCCCTTCACAGTACTGGCATTCAATCTTCCACTCCTCTTTCGTCGAGGGGGTGTCGTGGTTCTTGTGCTGCGGTACTGATTCGGCTTGGTGCATAACGGTCACCGACCGGCGGTTATCATTTAATCCCCGAGGTCCTGGTCTTGGGCTTGGTCCACTCCATACGAACGTGTCCAGTCGTAAGCTGCTGACCTCCCTGGCGAGGAACTCAGACAGGTCTAGGAGGGATGCCTCTGGGCCGTTGGGGTCACGGTGGTCTCTCTGCCGCCGAAAACGCTCTTGTCGGGCGGGAGGGAGCTTCTCTAATATTCTCTCTACATTAGAGTTAGCGTACAGTTCGTGTATCCCTTTTTCCTTTTGGGACCCCAGCATCCCTACCAGGGACTGTACCTTGATAGAGAGGTCATCCAATGCTCTGTTGTCTCTGGCTGGGGGGAGACGGTCAATGTCTCTTATCTCCTGTATCACGTAGTCCCATATGCGTCCATAACGTTTGTCGAGGGCTACTAGAGCCGCGGTGTATGGGGTAGTAGAGTTGGAATATGCCAGCGCTATATTGTGCGCTCTGGGCACCTTCAGGTGCTTGAGTAGGATAGCATACTTGTACGTTTCATCCGGTACATCGGACATCATTGTCTCTAAACACATTCGTAACTCTGTGTACTGTGCTCTGTTCTCGTGTGTGAAGTCCGGGAACGTCGGTGTGCCAAGGTACGATGCCATGGATGGCTGGCACATCGGTGAGCGTTGGGGGAGAGGCCTCCTGGGCGAGTCTCCCCGTGCGTGTCGTCTTGGGCTGGTACTTGGTGGGTACCGAAGCCCGGGTACCCAGGTTCTGTTCCTCGGGGCTGGCGGTGCGTCAAACTCACCCGTGAGTTGAGTCGGGGCTTTGTAGCGCAGTGCCTCGGGGCTGACGTCTGGGCTGTACTGGACCTCCTGGTCCAGAGTACGTTGCTGCTGGTCGGGGCTGTACTGGGCCTCCTGGTCCAGAGTACGTTGCTGCTGGTCGGGGCTGTACTGGGCCTCCTGGTCCAGAGTACGTTGCTGCTGGTCGGCTTGACATTCCTCCTCTTCCTCTTCCTCTGCTAGGTCCTGGAGTCTTCTGTTCAGTCTCTCGGCGTGGTCCGGTTCTTCCCGGTTGCTGGGTCTCGTATGGACCGGCCGGGGAGGGGGTTCGGAGACGTGGACAGGATCCTCCTGTTGGCGGGGTCCCGGGTTGCTTGGTCGGGTAGGGGAATGTGTCCTAGACCCTTGTCTTGACGATCTCCGGGAGCTCCGTGCGGATTGAGGGGGTGTCGCCATGGTAATCAATTTGTCCATCAGCTGCGCCTGCAGCCGGTCGCGCTCTGCCTCGTGCTGGGCATGGGCGGCGTCGCGCACTGCTTCGCGCTGGGCATTGGCGGCGGCGCGCTGCGCATTGGCGCTGGCATGGGCTGCGTGGAGCTGTGCATTGGCGGCGTCGCGTTGTGCATTGGCGGCGGCGTGCTGCGCATCGGCGCGGCTTCTCTCAATGTTCTCTTCCGTCTGGAGGCGTCTGGTCTCCAGTCTTATGCGGTCGTCTTCACTCCTTTGTTGCGCCTGGAAGCGCTCTCGCTCGGTTGTAGAATGTTCGCGTTCACTGAGGGCTTGCGCTTGGAGTTGCGCGTGAAGGCGCTCTCGTTGGTCTGCAGCTTGTTCGCGCTCGCTCGTCTGTTGCGCTTGAAGTCGATCGCGTTCGGTGGAGGCTGCCAGGGTGGCGATGAGTGCCTGCGCCAGCATCTTGTCCGCTTCGCTGGGGGAAGACACCGGCGGAGGGGATCGGCTTCTGGCAGTGCTCGTTGGAGATCCGTTCTCCTGTCGCGCTCCGAGGAGGTCCGTCTCCTGGGTGTGCGTCTCTTCTGGTAGTGAGTCGGGTTCCGTCCCTGGAGGGCTTTCTTTATCCTGGAGCTCTCCGGGGACTACCTCGTTGGCGTCGGCGGGGGGTAAAGTCATGTCAGGTCCCTCCTGGTCCCCCCCGTGAGCTTGGTCAGTTACGTTAGAACCCACTAGGGTCTCTACTGGCGGGGTCGCCTGGTCGTTAGGGTTTGGCATACTTTTACTATCCGCTTTAGTTACTTTATCCGTATTTAACTTCCTTTTAAAGCTAGGTATTGGACTGACAACGTAGTCCTCTAGGTGAAGAGGTGGCTGCCGTCTGCGCTCCGGGCGATCTAGCTTAGGAGAACCGTTTGTGGAGTGTTCATCATCGGCCATGTTAATATTAATATTATATTAATATTACGCTAATTCTTATCTCCGGCTCGAAGGACCAATTGTAACTGAGGGGTACAATTCCCTGACTGTATTAATAAGTATGGTATCATTAAACCACTACTGTCTTATGTACATTACTACTGGCCATACAGTACACAGGTATATGATGAGAACACCTCCACAATGACACGGTTCCACACAAAACTGGGTTTAAGTATTTATTAGCAGCAATGATAGTACATAATATACTTTACTTTGGATGCGCTTATAAGGCAAAGGAATGTGCGTAGGCAAATCAATAACGTATGTCCATTCTCATATTACGCAGGAGATAATTAATACAACCTGAATATTAGGAATTATATCTATGGTACTCTAGTAAAGGCAGCGGGAGATACTGGTAGGGTCCCTCCGGTTGTAAGCCAGCAAGGGGAGAGGAAATGTCGGTAGCGAAAGTCTGGATCAACGGGGACTCAATAAGCTCCTGCTACGGGAGACGGTACATTACTCTTGATCCGCAGACAAATAACAGCTATTCTCCGGCATGCAGCTCCGCATGGAAGAAAACTAGCCAGCCTCAGGCTTCTTAGAGGCGGGCTCGACGTTGCTCCTCACAGGGTAAATCCCACACAATTGTGGGTGTAGACGATTCTCCGCTCCATCAGTTACAGGACCAAAGCAAATATAATCCAGCAGAAAAGGGCTCTGTAGTCGTCTGGTAGGTTATCCAGTGTACATAATCCACACGGTCCTCGTCTAGGGCTCCTCGGATGAAGGCGCCAGGTTAAGCTGCCCAGCCTGGATAAGCACACTAGCTGGTGCGAGGAAGCGTTGGTAATGCTGGTCACTGTAGAACGGTAGCCGCACGATACACTATACATAAATAGACTATTACTGAATGAATAGAATAGGTCGAACTCGACGGTACAGCGTTAAACTCTGATACTTCAGTTATCAATTCGCACGCGGTCTTAATGCTCTATTTGGGGCCAAACAGGCCTTACTTCACCGCATGTTGTATCGTGGGTGAGGCTTCACTTGGGTAACTCGAACTAGGTTAACTAACTGCTGTATTCACCTGCGCCGTATTTATACGTTAGGCGAACAAACTAGTACCAGCCCTATTCCTGTCTCGTATCCTTGCGCAGAGCCGTTCATGCCCAGGCATGTCTTTGACGGTGACTTTGAACTAGACCCTGGGGGTATGGCAATGGCGCCTAAGGGACCGCTGTCCAATAGGAGAACGAAATATTATGGTCTGTACTAGGTTAAAGGGATATTCCGTGTATATGTACAAGGAATACACAAGGGATATCAAACGATATACAAATATTATGCAATATATATCAATCAATAAATATATATATTCGGTTTAATCTGATCCTTCGTAACACTAGTGTTATGGGTTTGAAACCGACCCCAACAGCACGGCACAGACAGGTAGTTCAGAGTTAGCCAAAAACTAGGGCGTATTTATTTATAAAATAGGAATGAGCTAATAAACAACAAAACACAAGGGAGAATGTTCTGGGCAGAGTTGTCCGCGGCTCTGCAGCACGTCTTCTGGGCTGAGAGGCACCGTGGCGTTGCGCCACTGCCTCTGCTGCTCTGCAGCTACACGTCGATCCACTCGGGAAACAGAGAGAGAAAAAATCACTAGACGAGCAAACGGGATTACAAGCAGTCCAGTATTGTCTTAGCTGAGTCCGTGATAACAACAAGCGGTTCCTCTTCAGTGTTTAACAAGCTGAGTCCGTGATAACAACAAGCAGCTCCTCTTCAGTGTTTAACATAACACACAAAAACAGAAAGGTCCCGAGTCCCGGAATTTACGAGAAAAATAGTATCCAAAAAAGAACGTTCCAAAAACTCACCAAGGCGCAATTGCGCAAAGCGGTCTACGAGGCAGGGGTCCAAAGAATGGCAAGCAAGCAACAGCGGCGACTTCCAACAGACATCCTGAAGAGAAAAAGGCGAGGTACAACACGGGGAAAACAAGCAGCAGCCAGAGGAAATCCAAAACGACCCGACAATGAACGTTAGGAAACCCAGAGTATATGAAGGCCTCCAGCGAGCTGATTACAACACACATCAGGTGCGCGACGGTAATTGGTACCTTGACCTTGAAGCGTGCGGTGGCAACGGGCCAATCCTCACAGTACCCCCCCCTCCACGGGAGCCACCCGGCGACCCACCCGGCCTCGGCTTGCCCGGATGGGACCGAAGGAAGCCGGTGATCAGGGGCACTGGAGAGGGGGACGGGGACAGAGGACCGGTGAGGGAGGCTGGAGACGGGGACAGGCACCCGGTGAGGGGGGCTGGAGAAGGAGACAGGGGCCCGGTGAGGGGGCTGGAGACAGGGACACAAGGGGAACCCCGGGGCGAAGGACTGGACGCCGCCTGAAGACAATGGGCATGACAGGAGGAGCTCCACCCCCTGATGGTGCCGGAGGACCAGGCGATGTGGGGCTCATGCAGCGCGAGCAGGGAACAAAATAAGTACCAGCCAACTGCCAATGGCTGGTAAAAAATCTGCCTGGCTGGTAGTTTTTAAAATCTACCAGCCAAATGGCTGGTAAGTCAAAAAGTTAAGTTTGTTCCCTGAGAGCAGAGCTACACAGCAGTGCGCCTATTTTGCGAGCCGAAATAAGTCTGTGGTTTTTTCTTCTTCTCACAACGTGTCAAATGCATCTAACATGCATTGCATCGTCGCCATTCCTTTATGCCCACATCGCCCGAAATGAACGTTATGTTAGCGTAAGCTAACAAGCTAATCCTGATCAGCGGCAGAGCCATAGAGAACAGCAGACAGTGTGGACTGGGGAAAGGGAAATGGGGGGGGCACTCTCCCTTTCTCTGTGTGTGTGCGTGCGTTTGGAAAGACGATGAAGTCACTAGTCAGGACTCAGGAGAGGAGTATATTGTAGTAAACTGAGGATTACTGAGGATGCACAGATAATGTTGATATTCAAATATAAAAAGGTTTCGAGAGGAGTGGAAGTTTGAAGACAGACTAGACTACAATATGATGCGGGGGTGGTGAGTTGAAACAGTGTGTGTCCCCGACCCCACTTCTATGTTTCAATAAATTATTTGCATTTAAAACTATTAACGCTGACTCATTCCTTCAGTCCACTCAAAATTATGCTAATATTCCTTATGTTGTTTATGATATTAATTGAAAATAGCATATGAGAGTATTATATAGTAATAATAACACATGGCGATATACTAAAAAGCTATTTATAATTTTTGGCTGGTAAAAAATCTGCCTGGCTGGTAGTTTTTAAAATCTACCAGCCAAATGGCTGGTAAGTCAAAAAGTTAAGTTTGTTCCCTGAGCGCGAGCCAGGGCCGACCCAGGACTACTGGGACAAGAGGGGATCTGGTAATAAAAAACTGGAGTCTCTCAACGTGGTTACCAGCAATGGTGAGGAGGATAGGACAGGTGCGTTGAGTGATGTTAGCCAGGCGGTGATGATCCAGCGCGAAAACCTCCAAGGGCCTCTCGAGGTCCTCAAGTGGAATGTTGGCCCGGGTGGCAAACTCAACGTCCAGGAAACTCCCATCAGCACCAGAGTCAATGAGTGCACCCACCGTCGCCCGCTGGTCCGCCCAGGCTAGGGTGACGCTCGCCAGACGGTTAGGTGGTGCACGGGTGTGGGAACAGGAAAAACGGCTCACCAGGATCTCCCGGGGTCCTGGCGAGCCTGGTCCTCTTGGCCGGGTAGGGCAATTGGAGATACGGTGTCCATCCCGGCCGCAGTAGAGACAAAGGCCGGACCAGAGCCTGGACTCCCGTTCGGCCGGGCTAAGGCGGATGCGTCCCAGCTGCATGGGTTCCACCTCGGTCACAGCTTAGGAGGGAAAAAAACCACCAGTCACGGAGGGGGCAGGACGGTCAGCAGAACGGTCACGAGGACGGGGGGTCTGGGGAACGTCTGGGGGTCCCAGTCGTGCTCTCTCACGCCTTCTCTCCCGGAGGCGTCCGTCGATGCGGATAGCGAGGCTGATTAGGCCCTCGAGAGAATCTGGCTCCTCTTGGGTCGCGAGCTGGTCCCTTACAGTGTCGTTGAGCCCCTTCAGGAAGGTGAGATGAAGCGCCCGATCATTCCAACCGCTCTCGGTTGCGGCCAGTCTGAACTCCAGCGCGTAGTCGGTGACACTGCCACTGCCCTGCCGGAAGGTGCCCAGCCGAGCTCCCGGGTCCTGGCCACGAGCTGGGTGGTGGAAAACCCTTCGGAGCTCTGCCACCAAGTCTGGGTAGCAGAAACAAAAATCGGCCCTCATAGACCAGGAAGCAGTGACCCACTGTGCTGCTCGGCCTGTGAGCAGGTTAGTCATGTAAGCTACTCGGGCTCCCTCTGACGAAAATCGGCTGGGTTGATGAAGGAAAACCAACTCACATTGCATGATGAATGTGGCACAATCCTCGAAGTTACCCTCGAACAAACGTGGTTCGGAGAGACGGGGCTCCCGAGGTGCGAGGTCAGGAGGCGCAGGGTCTGCCGCGGCTGCGGGTGGTGATCTGGCTGAGACTCCTGGGACAGGTGGGGTTAAAAGCAGGGTGTTAAATGCTGCACTGAGAGCCTGTAGCTGGTGCAGAATAACAGCCTGCTGATTACCCTGGGTAGTCTGCTGGGTGGCCAGAGTGTCAAGGGAATCCAGAATAAGCTGGACCTGGGCCCGGAGGTCCTGCACAGCAGCCGCAGCCGCACCTAACTGTAGGCTGTGGTCGTTGGTCAACTCGATCTGGACCGCCAACGCTGCCCTAACTCTGTCTGTGTCGGCAGGGGTCGTCATGGTCGGGTCGTAATGTTATGGTTTGAAACCGACCCCAACAGCACGGCACAGACAGGTAGTTCAGAGTTAGCCAAAAACTAGGGCGTATTTATTTATAAAATAGGAATGAGCTAATAAACAACAAAACACAAGGGAGAATGTTCTGGGCAGAGTTGTCCGCGGCTCTGCAGCACGTCTTCTGGGCTGAGAGGCATCGTGGCGTTGCGCCACTGCCTCTGCTGCTCTGCAGCTACACGTCGATCCACTCGGGAAACAGAGAGAGAGAAAAAATCACTAGACGAGCAAACGGGATTACAAGCAGTCCAGTATTGTCTTAGCTGAGTCTGTGATAACAACAAGCGGTTCCTCTTCAGTGTTTAACAAGCTGAGTCCGTGATAATAACAAGCAGCTCCTCTTCAGTGTTTAACATAACACACAAAAACAGAAAGGTCCCGAGTCCCGGAATTTACGAGAAAAATAGTATCCAAAAAAGAACGTTCCAAAAACTCACCAAGGCGCAATTGCGCAAAGCGGTCTACGAGGCAGGGGTCCAAAGAATGGCAAGCAAGCAACAGCGGCGACTTCCAACAGACGTCCTGAAGAGAAAAAGGCGAGGTACAACACGGGGAAAACAAGCAGCAGCCAGAGGAAATCCAAAACGACCCGACAATGAACGTTAGGAAACCCAGAGTATATGAAGGCCTCCAGCGAGCTGATTACAACACACATCAGGTGCGCGACGGTAATTGGTACCTTGACCTTGAAGCGTGCGGTGGCAACGGGCCAATCCTCACATCTAGTTAATGTGATCAATATTATTTGACAATTGGTGCTTTTTGTTGGAAATTTCAGTCAGTGAGATCATACTTTGAGCTCATTTTATAGTTAAAATGATACTTACACAATATGATAATAATAATAACTTCGTTTTATATAGCGCCTTTCAGAAGACCCAAGGTCGCTTTACATAGGGGGGGGGGGGGGGGGGGGCAAATTAACAAACATAGTGGACAGACACAACATATACATATACATATAAAGTGAGAAATTAGGGGTTAAAGGCCAAGTTGAAAAGGTGGGTTTTGAGCAGTTTTTTAAATGAGTCCAGAGTTGGGGCGGTGCGGAGTTCTGCGGGGAGGGAGTTCCAGAGGGTGGGAGCTGCCACGCTGAAAGCTTGCCTCTCAAACCCTACAACATAATCACAAAAAACTCCAGATGCTCTCAGAAAAAGAAAATGGTGTCCCGTTTATAAAGTCCAAAGAAAGCTTTAATAGCTGTTAAAAAATTCCCTATATTTATTTTTCCTAAATGTATTGGGCTTGTGTGCTGCGTGCTGAAAATGCGATTATATGTTGACTTGAAATAGATGATCACAGGTCTACAAGTCTCATGAAGACACGTTGAGATTCCATGGTCACATGAAGACAGACAAGGTTAGATTCCATGGTCACATGAAGACAGACAAGGTTAGATTCCATGATAACATGAAGACAGACAAGGTTAGAGTCCACGATAAGACATGAGATCATGATGATGACATCATGAAAAATCTAAATGTGTTGTCATTCATTGGCTTTCAGATGTATTAGAACTGTAAATGTATTTAATAAAATGTCTTTAGTCTGAATGTTGACATAACCATTATGGAACAGCTGACAAAGTCAGCCTAGTTGAAAAAGAGTTGGTACAGTAGTGTAGTATCTTCCAATATCAGAAAGCCATCAGCATGTAACATGTGGAAGATTCTTTGTGTTAGACCTGTCCACAGTAACCACTGTTTCCTAATTTTATAGATTATACCAATGTATTCAGCCAGAGAGAGAGAGGCACATCATGTTGGGCAGCAATTAATGAGGAAGACTTAGAAAGTAGCTTGAAAAGGTTACCTTATTTGATTAGCATTGCTTGTTAGAGCACAGGGTGACTCCCCAGAGGCAAAGCACCAGCAGCTTAGACCAGCATCACCTATAATACCTGCTGCTGCTCACCTGTGGTCATTAGCACCTTCAACTGCAAACAGGTGTAATATACTGCATGGCCCTTGGCACGACACAGCAAGATTGCATAATCGTTTCTTTTTTCTTTAACAAACCAACACCAACAGTAAAATGACAGGGGGCGGGGGGGTTCATGTTGGTTTATTAAACAAAAAAATTAATCATTTAAATTATAAAATTGTACTCAATGTATTTGTAATTGCTCGTGAAAATAACAAGGTTGTGTGAATGCCAGAGCTAGAGCTCATCATAATTAATAAAGAAAAACGTATAAACCTACTGTACAATGAGCCCCATAACTTTAACCTGGACCCCAACAGACTTTAGTTTTTTATCATGACCTCAAAGAGTTGAAAAAAAGATTTGTTAAAAATAAATAGTGATGTTTGCCTTTTTCAACTTGGGCCAGAAAGTATACTGAACTTAAACATCTACTGAACATTCAAACACAAGGATGTTTGTGTTTGTGCTAAAGATAGCTGAGGAAATGAAGTTGAACTTTGAGATTGTGCATGTGAACATGATGAGTAAGATTGGAGGTACCTTTGGAATTTACTGATCCAAGCCTGATAACTATCAGCACTATAGCTACCAGACACACATGGATGAAGCCTCATTGTAATACACCATACCTTAAATGCAAAGGTACACAAATTCATGCTATTCCTAGAATCCTATACATTCAATATTCAATATTTAATATGTGGTTTTGACATATTTATTTTATTCCATTGACCATACAGTGACCATTTGAATGTAACCATGATGACAGATGTAACCATTACTACCTAATTACTCCATACACTTTGACCTACTGCCGTGATAATGCTCTGCTCCACATACTGCAGAGGAACCGTTTGGATGGGGAGGAAATCTTTGATCAACAGAATTTGAGAGTTTTGAAAGCATGAAAAAGAGATCTCGGTCTCAAGGTGTCTCATCTGTATAACTATAAAGGACATTGCATAAAGGCATGTTCTCTCTCTCTCTCTCTCTCTCTCTCTCTCTCTCTCTCTCTCTCTCTCTCTCTCTCTCTCTCTCTCTCTCTCTCTCTCTCTCTCTCTCTCTCAAAGGTTCAGCATCATCAACGGAGCGGCTATTTAAGCCCTCTGTGACGCGGAGAGCACATCATGTATTTGCCCTCGAGCCGCTGGGTAGGATGGCAGTGACGCCCGGTGCCTTCTTTACACCTCACCCGGCGATACCGCTTCTCCTCACACTTTACCTGGCAGCTGCCGCCGGTCCCGGCCCCAGCAGGACCACCAACGCCACCGACTCCCGGAGGCTGCTGATTGGCTTCCAGGCTCCGTGGAACATGTCCTTCCCATTCAGTGCCCTGCGCTTAGGCTCGGCCATTCAGATAGCCGTTGAGAAGGTCAACAGCAACCCTTCCTTCCTGGGGAACTACAGCCTGGACTTCGTCTACACTGACTCTGACTGCGACCCCAAGGCCTCCCTGGGAGGGTTCATCCAGCAGGTGTGGAGGGAGAACGTGTCCGCTCTCTTCGGTCCGGCCTGCCCAGAGGGAGCCGAGGTACCTGTGTGCTTTTTGTTTAGTGGTTCTCAATCTGTGGCTCGGGGACTCTGGACCCCCTTCTGTCATATAGTTTATCGTCTATGTATCTGTGTTTTCTGTCATATCGATTATCGTCTATGTATCTGTGTTTTCTGTCATATCGTTTATCGTCTATGTATCTGTGTTTTCTGTCATATCGTTTATCGTCTATGTATCTGTGTTTTCTGTCATATCATTTATCGTTTATGTATCTGTTTTCTGTCATATCGTTTATCGTCTATGAATTTGTGTTTTCTGTCATATAGTTTATCGTCTATGTATCTGTGTTTTATGTCATATTGTTTATCGTCTATGTATCTGTGTTTTCTGTCATAATGGTTTATCGTCTATATATCTGTTTTCTGCCATACTGTGGTGTGTTTCGATTTTGTAAATCATGATACACAATTTCGTTTTTACTTAATTATTTCTCACATTTTTGAGAAAGGTCATTTAAAATTGAAAGAAAGAAAGAAAGAAAGAAAGAAAGAAAGAAAGAAAGAAAGAAAGAAAGAAAGAAAGAAAGAAAGAAAGAAAGAAAGAAAGAAAGAAAGAAAGAAAGAAAGAAAGAAAGAAAGAAAGAAAGAAAGAAAGAAAGAAAGAAAGAAAGAAAGAAAGAAAGAAAGAAAGAAAGAAAGAAAGAAAGGCAGACAGACAGACAGAAATGTATTTCATCCAGAATGTCCCTGGAGTTTTTCCCATGGAAAGCCATTGGAGTGCATTAATGGTCCAACCAGGTATTAAACAACAAAGATCCTGACCCAGCTCTCATGCTCACTGTAGCAGAGAAAGAGTGGAGAAACACCACTTAATTACTTAATAGAGGGGATTAAGTATATGATTTATACTTTAAAATGTAATAATTTCCTTGAGGGGATTACTACAGTATCTATCTATTTCATGCTTTGGGAGCTTTGTCAGGAGTTTTGGCCGCACGGTGCTGTTGATGCACAAAGGGTTTATAGGACAGTAGGGTCACAGTATATCCAGTAGTCCCAGAGGTAGAAATTGTACTGAAATATACTGGTATTACTCAAGTTAGAAATAGGCCCACTGTTCAGTAAAATGTACTAGTAATAGTACATGTCTCGAAAATAAAGGAGTAGCACAAACAAAGTTACTTTCAAACTAAAGAATGAATGAATCATTATAGGTTAGCATTATAAGTACCCCTAACCTCCCAAAATTGGCCATTTTTGTTTTCATTTATGAGGACTGCATACTTTTTTTGCAAACCAAAACACTATACTTTATACGTATAGCACATGCATGAGCCTGATCTATTTCTAAAGATGACAATCTGAAGTGTCTGATACAATAAAGAAAATGTACTTTTAGCGCTAATGAAATAGTAACATAGGTCTGAAATTGAGTTGTAGAAAAACTTGTTACTCACGTTTTTCTGTAGTAGTTAGTAGTCCAGAAGTAGTATTTCCCCAGTAGTAGTAGTAATTATCATGGCTGAAACGACACACTGGGTCCATAGCCTGAAGTCTTGTGTAGTACATGTCCAAATCTCATAAGAATCCGTTCAGAAATGAGTGATTAGGTTACTTAGGCAACTTTGGTAAACTGTGTAGCGTTCCTGGTTTCTATTTCCTCATAGACTTCAATTCATTCAGCGTTTTTTCTCTTCCTGTTTTCACTCATGACTTTTCACCTATATCCCTGATTCGTACATCCCCAGGTGTCATTGGAAAGCCACACTCATTGGCTACAATCCTGTCCAATAATTTTCGAGATCGCCAAATGATTGACGGAACTAGAGCCCCAAGAGTCGGGAGTGGGATTTGCGCAATACTGTGTACTTTGCGCAAGCCTCACATATCAGCATGTAACTCGAGAACGGCTGAACGGATTTTGTCACCTGAAAGGGCTATCGACAGGCAACAAATGGGGCTCTAATTTGATATATAGATTGTATTAAAGAATATGCACACCCAAGCCACTAGAGGTCGCCCAAGTGCCGGTGGGCAAATCATCTTCAAGAGGGCCCACATGTGAGCCCCCGCCTGTTAACTCAATGGGGGGCCATCCACGTAATATTACGTGATTGCCCCGACAACCGTTGGGTGCCAGACCACGTAATAATACGTGTTTGGTTCATTTAAATTTTTCGATTTTAATATCCTATTTAATGCCAGGGACCCGTATGTTGCCGTTAGAAGCCCTACTGCGACAACGAGGGTGCAGTACCGGCCAGATTCTCCCAGGTGGCGGTATCGAGCTGCAGTAAACCCTGTTCCAGTCCCTTGTGTTACACTGTAAGGTCTCCGGGCACAGATTTTTACTACACGGCAAGGCTATAGGTTCAATCGGTCGCATCAAAACGTCTACGGGACATCCGATGCATATGCTGTGATTGATTATGCCGTGGCCCTAATCGACATTGGATGTACCAGATGGCGATCAAACAATTGGAATATTATTTTTGGAATACTCCCGGCCGTAAATTCTGGCTTGATTGTGCAATGTTTTCATACCGATCCAGCGTTTTTAGCATTCAATACTAATGCCGTTACTGGTACTCAATAATCAGAAACGACTTCCACCGCCTCCCCCCCTCCTATCATGCATTCATGATGGAACATGATACCGACCAATCGATTTAACGTTATTAGCTTAGCGCCTTATAACTAGCCTTGCAGGAATTATCCCAGACCATTCCGATATAACGCTCATATTCATCACGGTATAAAACGGGAACGTATTGATGAAAAAAATATTTCTTTATGGCATATTGAAGGGAAGGTTCATACTGTTAATTGACAATGACATTGGACCCATAGCTATAATATAAAATATAGATTTAGCTCTACAAACAAGGTGACACACTCCTATCTTTTAAAGCGTGGCCTAGCTAGAACAGGATGAGGCCAATAGCTGGCACTGATTGAGTTAAGAGGTTTTAAAGTGTGTGCAGACCAACTCTGTCATGTGCTCTAGTTGATTTCTTCTTAATCTATCTCTCCCAGTCCAAGATCCCGGTGAGATCGAAAACCTCATGCATTGTGCCTGTGCCAAAAAAAACTGGGCACCTTAGGCATACTGTAGTGCCCTGTCAAGGCTAACCGCAGTAACTTCCAAACAGTGAAACTGAGAAAAATGGCTTTAAAGTTTTTTGACTTGCCATCCAAAATGTGTTATAGGTAGATAGATGATAGTACCCAGATTTAACATGTATTAATTAAGTAATCTTTAGGCATACAAAAATATGACGTAATTATTTTAATTAACCCCAAGTGCAGTAACTTCAAATACAATGTTGTTTTCCCTCCAGCTTTCATAACTTAACCTAGCCATTTTATTTGGATCATCATCATTCCAATATATTCAGGTGTTAAATTTCATTTTCAAAATGGCTAGGTTAAGTTATGAAAGCTAGAGGGAAAACAACATTGTATTTGAAGTTACTGCACTTTGCCTGTACATTACCTGTATAATTATTTAAGGAAATTGTGCAGCAGAGTGCAGTATCTGATTTTTTGGGGTTAATTAAAATAATTACGTCATATTTTTGTATGCCTAAAGATTACTTCATTAATACATGTTAAATCTGGGTACTATCATCTATCTACCTATAACATACGGTTATTCTATAACCATATGTAGACACCTGAATATGTCTAACAATAATTCAATGTGTCTAACTCTAATTCCTTGTACTCTACTGTGTTCATGATAACGTTGTGTAACTTGCTGACCCCTCTTGATCCTCCATATCCTAACATTGACACTTAATAGTGGGACATGATACTGGACTGCCGCCAGGAGGAGCTGGTGCGACGTTGGGCAAGGGGTGACAACAGGTGAAGAAGGACTGGCTGAAGGTGGGGCTCCTGTAGCGGAACTACCTCTTCATCGTTTTCCACTGAAGGAAGCAGATGTGTAGAGCAGGAGCTCTCGACCCTAAAGACACGCGGAATATGACTCCCGTCACGGTGCGGGATAGTAATGTCGTATGCGATAGTTTAGCTTCCCAGTTAGTGCTTAGGGTACGTGTTCACCAAGAAGAAGACGTCTTACAGCCGGAGAGCGCTGTAGATATTGCACGCGCTGCGTTTGAGCTAAAGTATAGGCGGAAGGCAAGGGCGTCGCACTGACCCACAGCTTAGCTTCAAGTATAGGCCTAGGAGCACAGTTAGCTCGCGCGTCGCTCCACCCTCTCCCAGCCCAGCAGCGGACACCGCAACGGACGTCGCCGGACTGCACTCACCTCCAGCCTTATCCTAGCCGACGACCTCCAGCAGTCACCTGCCTAACGTCAACCCAGCCCGCCTCCTGCTATCACGGATAACAATCACGGGACTTCTAAACGGCCATCTCACCACACGGACGTTCGGTGGTGAGAGCAGGCCAGCCCTTGGTTAAGTACACTCAAGCCAGTTACAGTGAGCGCTCCGAGCGCTGAAACGTTATCAGCAAACATTCTCTTTGTTCAGAGCGTGCCCTTTAAGGGCGAAGAGGATAAGTACCTTGAACCGACACTGGTAGCAGTGATTAAGGGCGCCCCGACATTTATTATTTTGGGGGATGCCGGTTATAGATAGGACTTTTGTTTTCAATGTGGGCCCACTGTCTTTTGGTCAAATGTGTGTGGGGAACTACTGCGAGTCGCCCTGGAGGGCAAGAAGGACCAGCGCACCACCCCTAGGTTAGTGAATCCTAGGCCCCATCCACTCCCTCTGCTAAACCTCCACTCCAATACCCCTGCCCTACAGTCGGGGACTCAGCCAGACCCAGATCTGCTGCGTTCCCACTACCAGGTGACAGTGTACATCCACTCCCATAAAGCAGGGATAATCCACCCTGCTACACATAGTTATATGAGTATAGCGAGCGCTCTGCTCGTAGTGGAACTGTCCCTTTATCCAGTCTAATAATGAATAATTTTCTCCAGATGCACACACCCATCCGCCTGGCCACACCCACATCCGCTCCTCTACATAAGCGGGGTCGTGGCCACACCATCAGCTCCTTCCCAAGTCTTTCACCACCGAAGGCGAAGACCACGGGGCCCTCAGTGAGTCCGAGCAGAGCGCTCGCTATACTCATATAACTATGGTTATAGAATAACCGTATGTTATATATCGTAATAGCTTACGCTCTGCTCGTAGTGGAACACAGGAGCTGAGCAGAGCGGAAGCTCGACCGATGTACCCGCTGAGGCCCCCCACAACCATCAGAACCGGGGAGGACCCGAGCCCCCTGGACCCCCCTAGAGGAGGACGGGAGGGAATCGGATCCGACTGTGCGAAGAGGATTTAGCACCTCAAAACGCACAGGGTGAGCAGACCGTGGGACTTACCTTCACACAGAAGGACCCGTGACCACTCAGGCGCGCATCCCAATTGCCACCAGGGAACGGACGGGAAGCAAAACACCCCCATCACAGCCCCCAACATCACAGGGTCGAAGGTCAAGAACCCAACCCCGTGGCAAGGCCGTAGCAGCGGAGCGCGGAGGAGGACCCAGCCCCAGGAACAACCTGAGGGCCAGGAACCCCCGAAAAAGGGGGTCTGGTGAGGCCAACGATGTCGTAGCATCGGGACCCCACCAGACGGTCACTGGTGACACCATCCCCCACATCGCCAGCGTATCGGACAGGGCCCAAACCAAGAGCAGGCCCTTCCCCCCTTGGCACGCCGCTCTGAAGCACTCCACAATAGGCTACACCCCCACAACACTGTGGGGCCAGTCGGCGCGCCGGGGAGACAACCCTCAAAGAGGTTGATCCCTCAATCCAGGCAACAGGCCCCAAGAGCATAACTCGACCTGTGCCCGGAGCACTGCGGACTAGACAGGCGCCTAAGGGGTCTACTGTGAGAACAGTACCCCGGCGGAAGGGGCGTTCGGTATGCCTTGCACCATGTCGCAACCTCCACAAACCCGACCCCTCCAGCGGGGTTGAGGTTCAAGAGAAGGCTGACACGATTGGCAGACGTCATGAAAGGTGTGGGGGCACACTCGCGGGCAGACAGGGTCAAGCCCGGCCTCAACCCGAGAGTCGACTCTGCTACCAACACACCGGGGAACCAACCACCCCCCTATGTTTAGTTCAACAGGAGGCGGTTGTTCCTTTAACCCACCAAGAAAAAACTCAGAAACATAACTGCGTGTATACACCGGCTATACAGGCAGTACAAGTGTTTCAGTTAAAAAATTAAAAAATTATAAAAGTTTTTATTTCCCTTTTTCAAAACATACATAGAACAAGACATCACAATACAGTAGACTTAATAACAAAGACACTAACAACACTAGCACTAACAACAATAACAACAATAATGACAATAAGCATAATAAAGACATAATATAAGCTATAAAAGTACATTAACAGACATGACAAAGGACAAACAACAAAAACATGGCTCAGATGGCTTCATATGTTATACAATGTATATATAGCAATAGTGGCGATTAGGGAGTCGGCTCCTGGCCACCCAGTGGACTGATACAGACTGTGTGTGGAGTGTGTATGTTTGTTTTGTATATGTGTGTTTTATATCTGTGTGTGTTTTATGTGTGTGCGTTTAGTACAGTATGCATGTGTGTTTTATGTGTGCATGTTTTATATGTGTGAGTGCACGTGTGTGTATGTGTGTGTGTGTGTGTGTATGTATGTGTGTGCGAATAGGCATGTACTTTTAAATACATTATGATACCCTCTGGAATGACACAGAGCACCTACATACAAGACATTAGTGATCTCTAGGGAGGCTAAGAGTAATGGGGAAATCCGGCGAGTACAGTGGTGGATAGCGCAGGTCCAATATGAGATAGATATGGGTCCCATATTTCATAAAAAGTGTCCAACTTGGAGTGCAGCATACACGTGATGTATTCACAAGGAATACAGTCCATAATAATGTTGTGCCATGACCTCTTTGATGGGACCTCATCCTTGATCCAGAACAACAGAATGTTTTTCCTAGCAGAAAATGTCAACAAATTGAACAGTCTCCTATGTTTGACATTGGCAATATGAATATCTGGGAGGCCTAGTAAGAGGCAGAGGGGATCCAGTTCGATGGGGGTCTGGAATATATCAGATAGTGCCTCTACGATGTCGAACCAATAGCTCTGGAGCTTTACACAGGACCAAAAGCAGTGGACGTGGTTTCCAGTCTCTATCTTGCATTTAAAGCAGAGTGGGGATGCATTGGGATCCATTTTACTCTTGAGGGCAGGGGTAATATGAATGCGGTGTAATATTCTAACTTGGATAGACTTGGTGCGGTTGCAAACAGAGATTTTTTTTGCGTAGGTCCATGCATCCTGCCAGTCCTCATCCGTGATCTCTATGTCCAAGTCTTTTTCCCAGGACTGTTTAGTGACTAGGGAAGATAAAGATGAATTAAGGTTTAGAGTACTATAGAAAATAGATATTTGTTTTTTAGGAATCTGCAAGGAGAGGGCTTTCTCCACCTGCGAGGTGGAATTGTTAATTAACAGTGAGGTGTCCTTGGTGATAAACTGCCTAATTTGTAAGTATTTAAAAAAAATTCGTTTTCAATAGGCCATACCGCTGCTGCAGCTTTAGAAAGGACATTAGGGTCTGGCCATCAAACAAGTGGCCAAGATCAGTTATGCCCTGCGTATGCCAGGTCTTGAAGCCGCCGCCAATTTGGTCTGGCTTAAAGTCAGGATTGCCTACGATCGGGGTAAGAGGAGAGGTCAGCTTAGCTCGGCCCTCCACCTTACGGACAGTCTTCCAGGCCTTGACGGAGCATAGTGTGATGGGGTTAGAGCATATTTTCATAAATAAACAGTAGGTTCCACAGGGGGGACTTAGATTGCAAGGATTCAATGTCTAGCCAGATTGATAGTGGGTCTGATCTGAACCAACCGACAAGCACCCTAAGGTGTGCTGCTAGTTGGTAGTGTCTTATATTAGGTAGGTCTAGACCCCCATCTTCACCATCCATCTGTAATTTGGCCATTTTCAGACGTGGTTTCTTCCCATTCCAAATGAATGAGCTTAGCCAGCCTTCTAGCACCTTGATAACCTTGTTTGTCAGCAGCACTGGAATCATTTGGAGAGGGTATAATAGTCTGGGGAGTACTTTCATTTTGACGAGGGCTATCCTGCAGCCAGGAGATTGGTAAAGGGGCCCATCTAACTAAGTCTGCCCTTATGGTGTCTAAAAGGGGGGGAAAGTTGGCCTTAAACAATGTATCATAGGTGGGTGTCATAAATACTCCTAAGTAAACAAAGCCGGAGGGCGACCAGCGAAATGGGAAGGGCTCGGGCAGGATCGGAATGGATTTAAGTGTCCCAAGTGGCATTGCTTCGGATTTGGAAAAGTACCTTTTTTACCCCGAGAAGGTTCCGAATGTGGAAATCATGCGGGTTAGACATGGAATGGAAGAGTCAGGTTTAGATATAAAGATCAGTACGTCATCCACATAAAGAGTGATTTTGTGCTCCCTCTCGCCCACCCTAATACCTGAGATCGCGGCTGACTGCCTTATGGCCTGAGCGAGTGGTTCTATGGCCATGTCAAATAGTAAAGGGCTAAGAGGGTCCCTCTGGGGGTTCCCCCGTTGTAGAGGAAAGTTGTTAGACCTAAGCCCGTTAGTCAGAATCGCTGTCATCCGTGAGTTGTAAAGAACCTTGACCCAGTCAATAAAAGTGTTTCCTAGGCCAAATTCAGCGAGGGTTAGAAACAAATACGGCCATTCTACACGGTCGAATGCCTTCTCTGCGTCGAGAGACAGAACCACCACAAGATGGTCTATCTCACGAGTCATTTGGATGATATTAAGGAGCCGTCTCATGTTGTCGGTAGAGTTCCTACCCTTAATAAAACCAGTCTGATCTTCGTTAATAATGAAAGGGAGCACTTTTTCTAGGCGCATGGACAGGATCTTGGAGAGCAATTTTTGGTCCGAATTAAGTAGGGCTATAGGCCTATAGGAGGCGCACTTTTCAGGGCATTTACCCTTTTTAAGGAGAAGGCAAATATTAGCCTCCCGTAGGGACTGGGGTAATATCCCAACCTTAGAGGAATGATTAAGCATTGCCAGCAGGGGATCCAAGAGAATATGACCGAATTCCTTATAGAATTCGCATCCGAAACGGTCCGGGCCCGGAGCCTTACCAGATGGCATACCCTTAAGGGCGCACAGAGCTTCTTCCTTCATAATTAGGGCGTTAAGGAGCAAATTCTGATCTTTCGATACCTTAGGGAGGTGCAAGTCAGCGAAAAAAGCTTGCATGTCAGAGAGAGCACCATCGGGTTGTTCAGTCCTATAGAGTTGGGCATAGAAAGAGGCAAACTCTTTATTAATAGTTTTGGTGTCAAAGGACCTGACCCTGTTTGAGTCCGAGATTGAGGCTATTACTTGGGTGTCAGCCCTCTTTTTTGCCAAGTTAGCTAAGCACCTGCCAGGCTTGTCACCGTGTTCGTACATTCTCTGTCTGGCAAATTTAAGAGAGTATTCGTCGTCCTGGATCAGAAGAGTGTTTAACGCAGTTCTGGTGGCCGTAAGCTCTATAAGCACAGCCGGGGCTGGGTTTGAAACATGTTGATTCTCAAGGTCGGCTAGTTTGGATTCAAGAAGTTTGCATTGTTAATTTTTCTTGCGTTTCTTGCATGATACGTAAGACATAATCAGTCCGCGAGAAAAGACCTTGGATGTTTCCCAGAGCAGAGACGGGTTATCCGTAGAATGTGAGTTAATTGAGTAGAACATTTTAAATTCCGATTTGAAATAGGAGACAAACTTATCATCCTTGAGGAGGTATGGGTTAAGACGCCAACATCTCGACAGCGCCCTCTCTTCTGACAAGGAGTAGACCAGATATATAGGGGCGTGATCCGATAAAACAATACTTCCGATTGTGCAGGACGATACTAGAAAGAGCTTAGAGGAAGGGATGAAGAAATAGTCTATTCTACTGTTGCTAAAAAAGGTGAACTTCAGTTCGGATGGGCAAAGGGTTCTCCAGACATCTGAGAATCCGATGTCTGTACATAGGGAGGAGAGCATCTTTGCTTGCCTAGAGGGGGGAGCCAAACTGGGTGGGAGTTTGTCAAGAGACGGTATAAGGTGACAGTTAAAGTCTCAGCCCACAAAAGCATCCTCAGAGGCCAGGCCATTAAATTCAGTAAATACTTTGGATAGAAAGTCAGGGGAGTAGCCTGGGGGACAGTATACATTCATAAATGTAATTTCTTTACCCTTAAGAACCCCTTTGATAATCACATATCTAAAGAGGAAGTTATGAGTCTAAAGGGGAGATTTTTATTGATCAGTATGGCCACTCCCCTACTAAATGTAGAATAGTTTGTGGCGAAGACCTGTCCCACCCAACTCTTTTGGAGTTTAGCGGTGTCGTTGGGTCCCATATGGGTTTCTTGTAATAAAGCAATAGAAACATTCTCCTTCTTTAAAATGGTCAGACTCGCCTTCCTTTTCGCTAGTTTCTGAAGACCTCGAACATTCCAGGAGCAGAGCTTAAAGCTCTCAGAGTTAGCCCTAGCCATAGAGTATTATGGGGTGTGTAGACAGGGCAGACCTAAAAAGGCCTGTGGGCACACCAAATTCACCTATTTTAACCACTAAGCATATGTACCCATGGCCGCCTAGTTATAGTTGAAAGTGGGGGTGCAAGATTTTTTTGTATTCTTTTTTTTTTTACCTTTTTTTTTTACCTTTTTTTTTTTTTGCAAGGGGTGGTTTGGAGGGGCACGACCCCCTCCACGGCAGATTTTTTAACATTTAATGAACACCTGTATGTGCAATTTCCTGCAATATAGAGCCTTCAATCTTGACCAAAATAAAGCTGCTCTTTTCACTATAAAACTCAGTTTATATTGCAGTATGATAGCTATAATAATAATAACTTCACTGCGAGGGCTCTTTTAGCTAACGCTAGCTAGGCACGTATGATAGCCAATTACTATTATAATAATAATAATAATAACTTTCCCATCCTCCCAAAGCCCCTCCGGCCCCGTTCACATCCGCAGCGCAGTACCAACAACAACAACAACTAATTGACGCTATCAATAGCCCCAGTGAGCGCGGCGGCTGAATGAATGAATGAAAACTTTATTTAACAGATTGCAGAATGGGTACAATACAGTACGGCTCAATACACACAATTGTTAAGGCGATGCAGACCAGAGAAAGACGTTTGTCCTGTTTACATCAGGGTCCCCTTTCGTGACTGTGCTGCACCGAGTGAATCCACAGTCACTTGCTCCTCAATGGGAAACCAACCTAGATTTACCATGAAGGACTGGTTCTGGCCGAACCGTTCGTTATACAAGTATCACAGAGACATTACAAAGGTGCTCACAGTTGCACGAGGGGTTCGCACAGAGATACGGGATGGTTTGAAAGCTCGGCGTTGCTAATAAATATTTTTAATATTTTTTTATAAACTGCTCAAAGCGGCATTATTTCCGCCGTTGGGTGATCACAGCGCCTGCGCACCATCCCGTATCTCTGGATTCACTCGGTGCAGCGCAGCAGCGCCGAGGCTCACCATACGAGAAATATTCAGTTTCAATCTGTTTGCGCATTTAGTATACAGTCACAGTGTTCGACTTACATGATGATTTGCTCCATTTTGATGTAAACGCCGAAGAATAATCCAGTCACAATGTTATCCAATATCCAGCCTGAATTTTTCAAGGGCTTTCGAAAAAGCCGCCTCCCCCAACATGTCGTATACGTCATGCCGACGAACCGTGGCCCGTGGGCACTGGATCAAACCATTAAAGTGGGGGGTCACACAATCTTTGGAAACTTAAAAACTTGCTATTAAGTGTCATTGCGTATTATTAATTTGATTGAAATTACTTAGTTATGGTTAGATTTATATATGGGGGGGGGGGGGGTATATCATATTTTTCATATGATCAAAAAGTGGGGGAGCAAAACCAGCGTTTGCCCCCCCATGTTCAATAGTCGTAGAGCACCCGCTCCGCGTGCTCTATTGCGCAGGCGTCTATGTATGTACCTAGAGCCATACATAAAAGAAATATTTTCATCAGTAGACATGTGTCCTGAGCCATACATAAAACATATATAAAAAACATATAAAGGTGCGGGACCGGTGGGCGGCCTTTCCCCAACAACACAGGGACTCACCATAGGGCCTAAAACCCTCAAACCTACCATAGATTACTCTCTCAGTGGCTGCTTGCCACACTCCCAAACATATATATATAAAAAAAAAAAAAAAAGCCTCAAAACATAGAGTAAATGGAAAAGTTCACATTCAACCTTATAAGAACATGGCTAGGTTTAAGCAAGAAACCTAGAACAGGAACCATAGCAAGAGAAAAAGGGGGGGGGGGGGGTAAATAGCCTGGGTACTGCCTGATAAACGTGTGCAGTACGTCCACCAGGCCGGAAGAGGGCGATACTCAGCTGACAGGTCCGTTGTTTCCTATGGTTCACACAGAGTAGCTTGCTGCCTTGTCATAGCGCAATTAGGCCGCCATGTCAGGAGAGGGCGCTGTGCAAAAGTTCGTCTGACATTTTAGCGGCCTAGCAGGTCAACAGCAGATGATGACGCCTCTGGCCGCAAACGCGGCCATTTGCCATGTGTGTGGCTAGCAGAACGTAGTTGGAAGAGCGTGGCTGATGGATCCATGAGACCCCAGTCCGAAAAAAATATGTGCACACACACTAAAAAAAGAAGAAAAGAAAAATGCATCACAGAGGCATTAGGCCAGGTCGTGACGAGGCGTAAGTGACACGCATAGAAGTCCTAGGTCATTTAAACAAAGCTATAGCGCTTAGCTCCCCGGCATATAGTGGATGTAAAAAACAGACAAAAAAATTAAATGGCATTATGTAATAGTTATACACAGGGGTGCAGTCGTAATATGGGCGGAGGCCAAACGGTATCCTATTATTATGCAAAGTCTAGGCACTTATCACCTAGACTTTGCATAATAATAGGATGCGCGCACTTCGAAGCCCAAACGGCGTTTGACCGCGGTTGCCCAGCACTGCACCACTGGTTATACAAAACAGACCAGGCCAACCCCCCTTGTGCAGGCCTAACGATGAGGGAGCTCACTGGGCTTAAGGGAGAGGAAAAGATACATCATGTTTAAAGCCATATAATTTTAACTGTTTACTATTTTTTAAAAAGAATTTTTACCCATGTTTAACATTCATAGCCTATTCTCAAGATATCTGTAAAAAATTACACATATTTTCGAATTTTAACCACTTAAATTAGTGTTTGTTTGATACCACGTCAGTTTTTATTGAAAAAAAATGTTTTTTCATCGAAAAAGACGGATAAATGTTGTTTTTGACCATATTTCCAATATTTATTTTTGATAAATACCAATTAGAAATATCTCGACGAATTACCTCTGAATACGAATCAAAAAAAATATTAAAGATTCTATGACTAGTTCGGCCAGAAACGGCGTTGAGGCGAAACTTTACCAAGTGGTCAAGTGACGAGGGCGGTTCAAAAGAAACGGATACATGTTGTTTTTGACCATATTTCTAATATTTATTTTTGATAAATACCAATTAGAAATATCTCGACGAATTACCTCTGAATACGAATCAAAAAAAATATTAAAGATTCGATGACTAGTTCGACCAGAAACGGCGTTGAGGCGAACGTTCTGTCTTGAAAATCCACTCGCTCCCCGAGTCCCCCCCCCACCACCACCACAAAACCTGTATCCGGAGTTTTTCATCGAAAAAGACGGATAAATGTTGTTTTTGACCATATTTATAATATTTATTTTTGATAAATACCAATTAGAAATATCTCGACGAATTACCTCTGAATACGAATAAAAAAAAATATTAAAGATTCGATGACTAGTTCGACCAGAAACGGCGTTGAGGCGAAACTTTACCAAGTGGTCAAGTGACGAGGGCGGTTCAAAAGAAACGGATACATGTTGTTTTTGACCATATTTCTAATATTTATTTTTGATAAATACCAATTAGAAATATCTCGACGAATTACCTCTGAATACGAATCAAAAAAAATATTAAAGATTCGATGACTAGTTCGACCAGAAACGGCGTTGAGGCGAACGTTCTGTCTTGAAAATCCACTCGCTCCCCGAGTCCCCCCCCCCACCACCACCACAAAACCTGTATCCGGAGTTTTTCATCGAAAAAGACGGATAAATGTTGTTTTTGACCATATTTATAATATTTATTTTTGATAAATACCAATTCGAAATATCTCGACGAATTACCTCTGAATACGAATCAAAAAAAATATTAAAGATTCGATGACTAGTTCGACCAGAAACGGCGTTGAGGCGAACGTTACGAAGCGCTCAGCGGTTCGAAATGTTGTTTGACCATATTTCTAATATTTATTTTTGATAAATACCAATTAGAAATATCTCGACGAATTACCTCTGAATACGAATCAAAAAAAATATTAAAGATTCGATGACTAGTTCGACCAGAAACGGCGTTGAGGCGAAACTTTACCAAGTGGTCAACTGACCTGCATATGCTCCGGGCGCTTCGATGTGCTGCTCCGGCAGGAATATTCGGCTCGGCTCGCTGGTGAAACAAGAACCAGAGGTGATCCGCGCAGTACACTTCCTCGTTGGCGCGTGCCGGCTATGGGGGTCTTGTTTTTCGGCGTGTGGCGCGCTGTGGACTGCGCGGTCCGGTTCGCCTCTGGTTCTGTCTTGAAAATCCACTCGCCCCCCCCCCCCCACCACCACAAAACCTGTGTGCCGAGTTTCAATCACCAGCAGCCCGCTTCAGCCTAATTCACCTCCCCCTGACTTGTGGCAAAGTTATCTGTGGAGCGATGACGCCACCATGAGTTTTACGTCGGTAACAGCACATCCCGGCAATTACAAGGTCCTTATCTCGTGGAATATGCAAAGGATGGCAAGATATAGAGAGAATTGAACGAATAAGAGCAGATTTAAAAATGCTTAAAAATGCCGTTTTAACGTTGAAGTGGATGGGAGTAGAAAAAGTAACTAGGGGTGAACAAGTCACTAAATCTGTAACTACTATTTCTAGAGTGTTTCATGTTATAAGCTTTTCACACAATGAACCAGTGGAGGCTGCTGACCAAATTTTTAGGTGAAGCACAAATTATTATATTATATTATATATTAAATAATATTTTTAAAACATCCCCCACTGTGTGTCAGTGGTCAGTGGACACAGATGAAAACATATTAACATTAGGTGACAGCGGACCTGACCAGATGAAAACATATTAGGTGACAGCGCACCTGACCAGATGAAATCATATTAGGTGACAGCGCACCTGACCAGATCAAAACATATTAGGTGACAGCGCACCTGATCAGATCAAAACATTTTAGGTGACAGCGCACCTGACCAGATCAAAACATATTAGGTGAAGGTGACAAGGAAGCCACAGACTCATACCCCCCCGACACTCAACTAACCGCCTCGGACAGTCCTTCATACCAGTGGCCATCAGGCTCCACAACAGTGGGCAGCGACTGCTGCCAGACATCGACCTAGAACTAATAGGAACCCAAGTAGGACAGTAACACTACCTTATGCATACTGCACCTTATGTGGATACTGTGATACTGTGAATAATGAATAATGTATATTTCAGTTAGTTAGATAGTAAATTATATTGACCTATTTGTTTACACTGCTTGTGTTGTTTTCACTACCTGTACCCCCCCCCCTTCCCCCATGCTGCTATGATGCCTGAATTTCCCCAAGGGGATCAATAAAGGAATATCTTATCTTATCTTAAAAGGAAAGATGAAATTACCTACCTGGGTTCCATCCTATAGAGGCAAATCTTTCCTGTGACTAAATGGGATCCAATGTAATAAAACTAAGTCAACCAACGAACTAGATTCCTGTACCGGATCTCCTCTCTGGTAAACAAGAATACCTTGAAGACTCTAACAGGAGCACTCATTCAAGGGTACTACGACTATGCTTGCACCTCATGGTACCAAAGCACCTCAAAGGCACTAAAAACAAGATTACAAACATCACAAAACAAACTGGTCAGACTACTGCTTGACCTTACTCCTAAAACCCACCTCACCCCTGTCCACTTTGACAACCTAGGATGGCTTAGAGTAGACGACAGAGTACAGCAACTTGCAATGGGCCTGGTCTACAAGATACACTACACCACTAAGATACCCATGTGCATGTCGAAATACTTCCCAAAGGTCAGTGAATACCACGACCACAACACCAGAGGGAGTTCCACAAATCATGTTCAACCCAGATAAAATAATAAAAAAAAAAAAAAAAAAAAAAAAAATTTAATAAAAGAAAATAGTCATAACTTAGAAATTAGATTGCATAGGTCTATGAATCGATATCGCGATTCTGTTTCGATTAATTGCCCAGCCCTACAGTGTGTACAGTAAGTTAGCTTGGTGATTATCATTGTGATGTAGGCTAAGCTGCCTAGCTACTGTTAGCATACAAGCACTGTAGCTACTTACTTTTTCATCCACAACGTTTTTTCTGATCCAGATGCATAAATCCACTTCTTCATGTTGCTCAGTTGCTGGTTTATACTTCGGTCCTAATGTTGGCGCAAAGTTTAATTTAGCCTGACTTGTTATAGCTGTACAGCTTACTAACTACTAAACAACAACTTTCTCATAGTCTCAACTTTCACATACTCAAAATGGGTCCAGCTGCATGTGAGGAGGATAGGTTTAGCTCGGGCCAATCTCAAGTTTCTCAAGTTTCTTTATTATTTGTCATACAGAAGTACAGAATACTTTTATACAAAATGCTTCTTTATGTTACATTTTGTATAAAAGTATTCTGTACTTCTGTATGACAACTAATAAAGAAACTTGAGAAACTTGAGATTGGCCCGAGCTAAACCTATCCTCCTCACATGCAGCTGGACCCATTTTGACTTTGCAATGCAGAAATCTCTGATTGGATTTGCAAGGCTGCCAATCATATTCAACATCCGTGTATTGGATGTCAAGGGCTGTCAATCAATCAATCCTCCATTCAATGGCAAGAGTTTAACTGCACAGACCGTGCTTAGATGAAGTTAATAGCCTATTTTGATTCGCTGTTATTTATTATTTATTTAACAATGGGTCACACCTGTGAAGTTTTCTTCACGAATAATTACTGCAGGCAATACTGCAGTGCAGGCCTGCTCAGAGCTGTACATTTTGGCCATTTTTGAAGAAAAAAAATTCACTGGCATTTTTTTTACAGAGGAAAACATTTATAATAAAAAAAAAAAATAATAATAATTAAAAAAAAAATATATATATATATATATATATATATATTTTTTTTTTATATAGGTATATGTAAATTAATAATAATTATGAATTATGAGTGAATTTGTGTTTCACGTGTTGTCATAGAGAAACCTCCACTGCAATGAACATATATGTAAAATTAAGATATTTACCCAATTTCATGAAATAATAATAAACACAGACACCGCTGTGCTCACACACACACTCAAAATATTTCAAAAAAGTAGAAAAAGCGACTAGGGGTGCACAAGGGTTAAGTCAGACGCAGAGAAAAATAAAGCATCCATGCGACACCTAACATCACACAGTCAACCATATTTCTAAGAATGAAGAAATATAGAGAGATATGACGCTCTGCGTGTTAGCCATAGCGAAGTGCTAACGGCCCAAAAACAAGCTACTACCGCGTTTGGTACTGGTGAGGCCGGTGTTGTGGCCCCCCTACGCCGGGTCTTCAAGAAGTCCACGTCGTCCTCAGGCGATGAAAGATGTTTTCTCGCCCCGTCCTCGGTTGTGATGATAATTGAAGAGACGGCTTGAGTCCTAGCTTGTAGAGGGGGGCCATGACGTCTTTGTAGCGGGAACGCTGCTCCACGACTTCGGGGCAGTAGTCTTCAAAGATTAGGACTGGTTTCCCTCTGTATTTCAGCGTTCCCCTCCTCTTCCGTGCCTCCCAGATAATCCTCTCTTTTATTCGATAGTGGTGTAGGCGAGCAATAACTGCTCTAGGCCTGGAACCGGGTGCTGGCTTGGCAGTAAGGGCCCTGTGACACCGGTCCAATTTGGGTGGCGTAGGGAGGACCTCCTTCCCCAGAATTTCAACCAGTACCTCCGCAAAAAAGTCGCTGGGCCGGTCGCTATGAACGGACTCATCCAGTCCTAATATGCGTATATTAGACCCGCGGCTCCGGAACTCAATGTTGGTTAGCTTAGCCTTTAGCTTGTCATTGCTCTCTTCTAGCGCCGTACACCTAGCCTCTAGCTCGTCCACCCTGTCAGTCCAAGTATTCAAGCCATCTTCCACGGAGGTCAGACGCCCGGCATGGTCATTAACCGACGTCCAGAGACTGTCGAGTTTGGATTCGAGCGAGGCAGCGGACGCTCTGATTTCGTTGGTTAAGATCTGCCTTAGCTCTTCAATTAGCCCAGCAATGGCGGTTATATCAGCGGGAGCGTCGTCCTTCTTGGATTCATTTCTCAGTTGTCTCGTCGCCATTATGGTTCTTGCAGCCAAAATAAATAGGTAGAAACATAAAGGGGGTATATACAAAAAGGTTTAACCGAGTTGAAAATACAAAAAGAGGCTTTTAGGACTAAATATAAAAATACGGGAGTCACATCGTGGCAATGAGCGACTACTCCATCCTCGACCCGGAACCGGAACCTCGTGTTTCAGTTTTTAAAGGGTTAACCCAGGCCAACAGGTCGATGAGAACGAGTGCCAGAGGGGTTCAACAGAAAAAGCTCCTCGACAACCCAGGGGGAGGGAGGGGTGAAAACAAATGGAGAAGGACCAGGCCCCCTAACACAGCGCAATGTACAACACAGTATGGACCAAGCACATCACTGTGAAGGGCAACTCGTAGTGGCATACATATGACACAGACATCCATGATATCAATCCCTGCGACGCCCGGGCCGACCCTGCATTTTTACCGCCAGAAAAGCACAAAGTCCTTCGGGGTACCAGAACAGCAGATCTGCGCACCGGCGGACAACGGGTTAACTGACCTGGTCCGGCGCGACCAGAACCAGTCCTGTGTCCTAGTCACGCCGCCATCCCCAGTCCTAAGAGGGGGGTAGGTACGCGTGTCGATCCAAAACATCACAGAGGGCGCCACCAAGATGGTCAGTACGTGAATGCACTGCACCTAGTGGCCCGCCCCTCGGGCGTGAGACCCCTCCGCCAATGTTTTTATCTACTCCGTCATCTCCCCCCGGAGACAAACAGGAGTCGTCGAGTCTAACCTAGTACACTGGCGCTCGGTAGAGATAAAAAATCTCCTTCCCAGTCACTTGCATAAAAAACGCTGTTTCTATGAATTGGGCAACCAAGGCGCGCCAGCCCATGGCGTGGTTCCACACCGAAAGCACCCAGGGCCAGCGCTATGTACACGTCGAGACCCAAAAAACACATCAATGGTCAATTCTAATAAGAAAAACCAGACAACGTTCCCTCCATGCTGTCTGGGACGAGCAGCAGGAAGCCGGTCAAATAAGACACAGATATGGGTCCCATATGACGCGTCTGAGGGAGAAAACCCTGTCAACACTGCTTTGTACACAAGAGGGAAGACAGAGAATCCCCCAGAGAGACCTTCCACGTGAGTAACAATTGAAAACATATATGTAATCATTGAGCCACATGACCAAAGGCCCAATACACATTCCAATAGAGAGCAGAGCAGAAAACAAACAGTTTCCAACGCATCGCATCACCCAACCTTGACAATGACAGTGGTCCGTAGTACGGAGCCTGAAAGAACTCACGGAAGTCTCATGGCCAATAGAAACACGCCCAGTGACGTAATCCATGGCCGGGGGAAATCCTGTGACCCACTTATCCTAATATGGCGTGGGACCAGGGAACTCCCCTCCCTGTGACACGCTGACCCCACAGCTCGACAAGAAGACCGACAAACAGGAGGTCCAACCCCCTGGCTGAAAATAGGGAAGGAGCTGATGGTGTGGCCACGACCCCACTTATGTAGAGGAGCGGATGTGGGTGTGGCCAGGCGGATGGGTGTGTGCATGTGGAGAAAATTATTCATTATTAGACTGGATAAAGGTACAGTTCCACTACGAGCTATTACGCTATTACGATATATAACACATTTTGGATGGCAAGTCAAAAAACTTTAAAGCCATTTTTCTCAGTTTCACTGTTTGGAAGTTACTGCGGTCTGCCTGGGTTTTGAGTGTGATTTTGTAGTTACTGCAGTTTTTAAAACCCCATATCTCCAAAACTGAGCGACATTAACATCTGAAACTTGGTCACAAGATAAAACATTTATTGACAAGTTCAATTTCACTCATAACTAAATTTTGACTTTTTTCGAGTTACTGCGGTTAGCCTTGACAGGGCAGTGTAGCTCTGACCTCCTAAAATAAATCATAATAATGAAGATTATATTGAGTCCCTACCCATTGTTAGAAGCTCATTTGACACATTCTCATTTGTTCATTTGACACACACTGTCAGACTTAATTGACCCATCAAACTGAGCCAAATAAAAACATTAATGGCTGAGAATTTCATAGATAGGCCTACCCATGATAAACAGAAAATAATCCTAATTGAAAGCTGAAAGTGTAATTCCAATTGGGAGTAGGGGGTTGAGGGGGGCGTTATGGAACATGGACGTCAGATATGAGGGGGGGGGGGCGTTATGGAACATGGACGTCAGACAGGGGGAGTCTACAGCCACTTCAGCTGTGAATCAGTAGGTCATCTGCAAGAATCATGTTCTTTGATTTCTCTAGTGCTTTTAATTAAAACGTACGGTTATATCTATAACCATAGTTATATGAGTGTAGTGACGCTCTGCGTCTACTGGAATACATCCCTGTATCAGTACTAGCACTGAATAAATCTCCACATGCACCTTTACACACCTATCCGCCTGGCCACACCCCCATCCGCTCCTCTACATAAGCAGGGGTGTGGCCATACTAATAGCTCCTTCCCAAGTCTTTCACCACAAAGGCGAAGACCACGGGGTCCTCAGTGAGTCCGACGAAGAGCGTCACTACACTCATATAACTATGGTTATAGATATAACCGTACGTTATAGGTCGTGTAGCTCCGCTCTGCGTCTACTGGAATACAGGAGCTGAGCAGAGCGGAAGCTCGACAAATGTACCCGCTGAGGCCCCCCACAACCATCAGAACCGGGGAGGACCCGAGCCCCCGGACCCCCCTAGTGGAGGACGGGAGGGAACAGAACAGAAAATACTTTTGATAATAAAATAATAATAATAAACAAAACAATGAAAAAGGGTGTTTTGGCGAAATTCACAAGAGGAACATATTAACCTGTTACACAAGCCTAGTACACTGGCGCTCGGAAGAGACAAACTCCATCCCAGTTGCCCCATAAAAATGCTGTTTCAATGATGAGCAACCAAGGCGCGCAAGCCCATGTATGGTTCCTATCAGAAGCACCCAGGGCCAGCACTACATACACGTCGAGACCCAAAACATAACAATGGAAATTCTAACAAGAACCCAGATACCGTTCCTCCAAGCCGCCTGGGAGAACGACAAGAAGCAGTTTTTTTTTTTACAGAAAAAAATACGGACATGGGTCCCATACGACGCGGCTGAGGGAAAACAACACCCCGTCAACCTGCTCCATAAAAGAGGGGACGGGGAACCCCCAGAGAGACTTCCCACGTGAGCAATAAATTGGAAAGTTTATGTAACATTGAGCCACGTGACCAAAGGCTCAAGATACATATATACAGAGCGCAGCAGAACTCTTGAGTTCCTATGCACCGCAACACCAACTTGACAATAACAGAGATCCACACATGGAGCCTGTAAAGAACTCACGGAAGTCGGCAACCAATAGAAACGCGCCCAGTACTCTATGGCGGGGGGAATCAAATCAAATCAAATGTATTTATAAGGCCCAACAACACACGTTAATGTCCCCATGGGCCGTACATGTCTTCTTTAAACAAGTCAAGAAGAAAACATAACAATAAGTCAAGAACAGAACAAGAACACCATAAGGTCCAACAAATTTTAAATAAATGCAAATAAATGAAAGAATGCAAGCACTCCCAGACATACCCCACGCGAAGGTAAGGAAAAACTCACTAAAACCTAACAATAGGGAAAAATGCTCCACAGGCAGTGTGGAGGAGAGAAACTTTAGAAGGGCCATTCAAGGGGGGATCTCCCTTCTTAGATGTCGGTGATAGTAGTGTTGCAGACTAACAGTTGGTAAGCATGCACTCAAGTGTGTAGTGAAACACAGATGAGTGCATGCAATAGCAACTGAACATTTTGAAAGATTAAAGATAGAGCTGATAGCGATAGCAACTGAACATTTTGAAAGATTGAAGATAGAGCTGATAGCGAATCTATTTGAGGCACAGGGGCGGCGCAAAGAGGGTCGCGTCCTCCCTGTCTTAATCACGGGACATTCAACACTCCGGTCATTGCTCAGAGACAGCCGGAGACAGGGAGATAGGGGGCGGCGCAGAGAGGGTCGCAACCTCCCCGACATCATCGCGGGACGTCCAGCACTCCGGTCACCACTATGAGACCTCCGGAGACAGGGAGACAGGAGGGCACGCAGAGAGGGTCGCATCCTCCCGGCCTTCATCACGGGACGTCCGACACTCCGGTCAGCACTCCAGGACAGCAACTCACAGGGGGACAGGGAGACGGGACAGGCGTTAGACAGCTTGTGTGATTGTAGTGGGCGGACATAGCAATAGATACAAGTGGTAAGCATATATGTGAATAGAGTAGATATATGAAGTAAGCATATTATGTGAATAGAATAGAAGTACTTAACCCAGCAATGAAACCGCGTTAACACACCAGTTGACAGGACCACGGACAGACGACGGTAAGTAGCTGATCCAAGGCCTCGTGGTGCATGTACTGCAATTTTGGCCAAGACCCCGAGGCATCCATCACCTTAGTCAGCGCTAGGAGACAGGCACTCAGAGAGATGGGGGAGGGAAGGGGGGGGGGGGGGGGGGAAGGGGGGGAAGGGGGGGGGGGAGGGGGGGTTAGAGAGTTCCCATGTTTTGTGGTGCTGCAAAAAAGCAGACATGGGGGAAAATAAACTTCCTAACTAAACTAGACAGATTAATCTAAAGGTCAGTCCCCGACCAGGTGAGATCAGGGTAGGTTGAAGGAGAGAGAGAAAAGATGGGTCTTAAGCAGGGATTTAAAAGCTTCGACAGAGCAGGCGCCCCTGATGACGGCAGGTCATTTGTTCCACAGGTAGGGAGCGTGGTAGACAAAGGCTCTGTGGCCGGCGGATTTCTTTTTAACCCTAGGAATCAATAGAAACCCCGCATTTTGTGAGTGCAGAGCACGAGAGGGCGAGTATCGGGAGATGAGATCGGATAGATAGAGCGGTGCAAGCCCATTTAAAATTTTGTAGGTGAGGAGTAGCACTTTAAAGTCAGATCGGGCTTGAATAGGAAGCCAGTGTAGGGCGGACAAAACTGGTGTGATGTGATCAAATTTTCTAGTTCTAGTTAGTATCCGTGCAGCCGCATTTTGCACGAGTTGAAGGTTTTTGATGCTTGAATTAGGTAGGCCTGAAAAAAGTGCATTACAGTAGTCCAGATGTGATGAGACAAAAGCATGAATCAGGGTTTCAGCATCAGCCAGAGTTAAAATGGGGCGAATTTTTGCGATATTACGAAGATGGAAGAATGCAATTTTGGTGAAATCTTTTATATGTGCATTAAATGAGAGGGAGGAATCATGACTCAACCGACCATTACAGGCGAGTAATCAGCGAGGCAGGGCTGAATGATAGAAGGCCCAACCCCTTGACCAATCAAAAAAGAGGGAAGGAGGGGTTTATCCGTTCACCCCCTCATGATCCCATACCCCGGATATGATAGTAAACAAGCCATTTAGCGATGATACCTATGTAGCCAGCATGCTAATGGAGCAGCGTATATCCTATCAAGATAAGCTAACCCAACGCACGCTAGTCAGAGACGACAACTCGTCTGCGAACAGGGTTTATAAACAAGGCCGAAGGCTTATGTGTGAACACAACACCCGTGTTTCATGTTTCAAGAAAAAAACACAGAAGATTGAGAGAGGGTCTATAAGACCTTGGTACAAGCTACACACACGAGTACTTCTGTAGGCCAACACTCCAAAGCTGTGGACTCAATGCCATTGTTTACCAATGTAACATAACACACACAACCCCCTCAGACAACGGTAAACATTTACCACTATAAGAAGAAACATAATTTAGACTTCCGGTACGAGAGGAAACGGGTAGCACACGTGCACTGGAGCTCCTGGTCGAATAAGTAAAAAAACGGATGAATAAAGACCCGAAAAGAAATAAAAAATGGAGATGCAATCAAGGAACAAGGAGGAAACAAGGAATGAGAAGAAGAGAGAAAATGAGGGGTCTCTGAGAAGGGAGAATTTGAAGATACAAAATCCCCGACACGAGGGAGAGAGGGACCAGGTGGAAGGAGGAGGTGGGCCGGCCGCGCTCGACAGGGAAATGCCAGGATGGGCGGTCTGCATGTAGGCCGAGATATTGGCGTATATGAAAACATTTGCGGATGCAATATTGGCGAATATGCAGACAATTACGGACACGATAAGGACCGATGTCGGGAGGCTGGTGGAGGAATTGAAGAAGGAGCAGGAGGATATCGGGGGAGAAATGGATGCGGGACTCGAAGCGGTCAATGAAAAGATGGTGAAACAGAGTGGGAGCGTGGTGGCGTTGGAAGGGAGAACGGCAGAGGCGGAGGAATGGAAAACGGAGATACACGAAGTACTGACAATCGCAATTCTGCAACAAGAAAAAATGAAGGAAAAGCTGTCGGACATGGAAGGGAGATTGCGGAGAAATAATACCCGGTTATGGGGATTGGAGGACGGAGTGGAAAGGGAGTCTATGGCCCTGTATGTGGTGACGCTATTCAAAAAAGAGCTGAAGGAGACGAGGCTGGACAGGATGGAGATTCAGAGAGCCCACGGAGCGCTTGCACCGAAACAGCACGCTGGCAGGCCCCCCGAGAGTGGTTATTATTAACTTTTTGAGATTCGAGGTGAAGGAAATGGTAAGGAGACGTGAAGGAGGAGACGAGGTGAGACACGGGGAGGCGAACGAGAGGAGTACATAAAGAACGGATTAACCACCCCAGCTAGAGACAATAATGCCCAATGGAACACATACATGAACGCGCACTACAATCACTGCAGATGGAAATAATTAGGAATGTAAATATACAACACATAGAAAGAGAGCAAATGTAAGCGCACAGAGGACAATGCACTGGGGAATGAGAGGAAGGGAGCGGGAATACATGGAGATGGGAGATAGCGACACGGACATACCAATAGAGGCCAGTAGAGGGAGCTGACACTCCAGCTAAGGCCTACGGGTAGTATCCCAGAAAATTCACACACTGCAGTGCTGCAGTCACTATGCATGGGAATAATTGGAGGAGTAAACATGCTACACACAGAGAATGGATAACTATAAACACACAGAGGTTTACACACATTGGACTGGGATGAAGGAGAGACAATGGAACATGGGACTCGCATCACAAGAGGACTGGAAGGTGGGGGTCTCTGAACAGGAGGAAAAGCAGACAGAGAACTTTGACCAGGAGTTCTAGCGCAATAGACAACACGAATGCTGGACAATTATAGTGAGATGAAGGGGGCCAAGACATCAGGCACCCTCGCCACTAGGGAGAGCCCTCTCAACAAGAGAGCCAATACTCTTCACCTACCAGCAGGGGAGAGGGGGTGACTTATGGATCCCCCGTACACCTTGGGAGCGCTTTATGTAAAGTATATATGTTTTAAATGTGCACATGGACAAATATGAAGGACAAAAATTCAAAATGTTGGACATGAAGAGAGGCTTGGAGAGCCTCCTGCGGGGGGTATCTTCGTCTCTGGGGGGGGGGCTTCTCCAGTGGGAGGGCTGATCCCCCTCCAAACAGCCAACCGGGGAAAGAGTGCGCTTATTGTATTGTTTGTTTTATTTTCATAAATATGTGCGGTGATGTCGGTGACATGGGAGGTACAGTGGGTTCAGTGGGGTCGGGGGGAGGGGCCATCGTTCCGGCGGTTCGACCCGGGGGAGGGGGTACCTTGCGTGTTGTGGGATTGGTGTGGGGGGGGGGGGGGGGGGGGGGCGGGATTTCCTGGGGTCCTCGGCCGTCGTGGCTGGGCGGTCTGGTGTCTGGGCTGGGGGTGCACCGGGCTTGGCGTCGCGGGGGGTCGGGGGGCCATTGAGGCATGGTGCTTAGACCTTCTGCGGACCTGGGCTTGGGGCTCTAGTGGGCCGGGGGCCTGGCGGTCGGGCGGGGGCGGGTGGGGGCTCTGGGGGCTCGGCTCCGAGCATGGTGGACCAGGATATGGGGGTGTTCTATCTCTCTGGGAGGAGGGCGGGAGGGAGGGGTCTCTCTCAGGGCGATCAGAGAGGCTGGGCTTTGCCCGGCGGGGCCCTGTGTGTTGGGGGGCCGATGGGCATGGGGTGGGGCTCTCGGGGGCATGGGGAATAGCGGGCTTGGCTCGGTGGGGGGGAGTCCCCTATCCATTCCTCTACTGGGCCTGGCCCAATTGATTCAAGGGACCCGTGTCGCTGGGGGCCCAGCTGCGGGCGCAGCGGCCTGGGATATGGGGGGCACCAATGGGCTCAACTCATGTGGGGGGGGGGGGTCAGCGTTTCCGCGGTTTGATCCGGGAGAGTGGGATCTCGTGGGTTGTGGGTTGGTTGTGCGTGGGGTGGGGGGCTTGGCGGCATGGGAGGTAGCAGGCTTGGCTCGGTGGGGGGGAGTATTGCCCCTCGCCCCTCTACTGGGTCGGGCCCAATCAGATTCAAGATGCCCGTGTCGCTGAGTGCTGGGCCCCGCGTGGGACGGACCTGGGATGCGGGGGAGCCCGGTTTCTAGGGGGAGAGGGTGGGAAGGGGGGGTTCCTCTTACGGGGGTCTGGGAGGCTGAACGCAGCAGAATTCAAGGGGCCCATATTATTACTGTACTGTTGTGTTATGGATGTCATTGTAGATGTTGTGTTGTATGTCTATAAGTGTTAAATAAAAATGTAAGTTTAAAAAAAAAAAAGAAGAAACATAATTCTTCAGGATGAGGAAAGAAAAAATCTTTCGACCGAGTGTTAGCTACAGGCCTTGCTAAGCACATATATATGTAGCGACCAGCTAATGACTAAAAGTCCTGCTCTCCTATCAACCCCACAACTAGGCGAGGGTTCTACACATCGTATCCCCAACATATACAGTGAATAAACACACAGTTTGTAACAAAAAATAGACCCTCACCAGGAGGGACCCTTTTTTAATGTAACAAAATCATATGTTTGGGGCAGGGAAGGGAACAGGGGTAAACAGGGGGAGGAAATCACTAGCGGCGCCTGCCGCGAACAGCCCGGTGTTTGCCGCCACGGGGAGCAGGCCCGGAGGGACGGTACTGGGGTGCCTGGACACGACGATCCCTACCGTCACCTCCGGGCGTGGGTCGGCTGGCTGTGGCGGTCGAGGCACCCTCTCCGCTCCCGGCCTTCTTGGCCGAGGGCCCAGCAGCGGCGGCGGTGGTGGCGGTGGCGACGGTCGCGGATCCCCGACGACGTGGCCTCCGTCGAACCTCACCGGCAGTGTCGGGTGGGGGAAAATGGGGCTGGAGCACAGCACGCTCCTCCTCCATGTCCCTGCATGCAGCCGTCATCTGCTGCATGGCAGATCCGAACAGCCCAGCTTCGGAGAGGGGGGCTGTGAGCAGGGGAAGCCTCTTCCGCTCCGGCACCCGAGCCTGCTCCAGCCAAAGGTGGCGCTGGGTCAGAGTGGCCAGGGCGCATACTTTCCCGGCTGTGATTGCCTGCAGCTGTACCAGGTGCAGGATGGCTCCAGCCACCTGGGCGTGTAGGTACAGATGGTGATCGTCCAACACCGACCCGCCCGCCATCATCCCCGACATGAAGCGTGCCAGCTGCGCGATGTTGGATGTCGCAGCCAGGCCCTGTGTCGTGGCGATGAATGACTGGTCACTCCCTTGGCCAACTGCCTAGCCGATTTCCCTTGGGGAACCGGCTTCCGCAACGGCTCCCACACCACCTCAGGACAAAGAATAGATGCCATCGGGCTATCAAGCCGAGGCACCCCTTCTTTCAATCCCTCGATCAAACCCACCACCCGTGTGACTTGCACGTAGGTGGGGGTAAGGCCGGTGATGCGGGAGATTAGGCCTCCATTGAGGGGAAGAATGAGCAGACAACGCCTGTCTCCCTCACAGGACGACGTTGCCAGAGATGACCTATCAAGTCATCAGGGACAGGTGCAGGCAGTGGCTGCAGCAACGGCACGCCATTAGCGGCTGCGGCAGCCGCCATGAGCTCCGGGAACAAGGCACGCAATTCCCCATGTGCACCTTCCTCCACGCAGCCCGCGTCCCTCACGTACGGGAGGCTGCCACTCAGTGTGGCGCCACCATCCGATGCGGTTGATAGCAGGGCATCCTGTCTCCGAGTCGGAGGTTCTAACCCAACACCGGAGGACGAGGGACCCCAAGGAGACATACCACCCCCTGCCACATCCTGAGGGGGAGAGTGATACGTCTCCACCGGGGCGTCAAACAAGAGCGCTTCCGCTCCCTCCATAAAATCCGTATCCATCGGACAAGGAAACCGAGCAGAAGCACCCTCGTCTGGCTCCAGCAGCTCTCCAAAGCCAGGCCCTTCGCCCCTGCAGCTCACCATCTTACGACGGAAGCGAGCAGAGGCGAAGAGCTTGCGTCTCAGATCCTCCGCTACCAGAGGAGCCGTCGACCTATCGACCGACCGCCCACTGGAGGGGGAACCAGAGCTGGAACTAAGTCATCTCACAGGAGACGGCCTTGGCTCAACAGCTCCTCAGAGAGGCAAACTCTCCACCGAACGCCGCTCGGGTGCGTCTGACTGCCACGACCGTGGAGTCAGCGCAGTCCCACGACGCACGGCGGAGTCGGCAATGGAGAACCGCTGGTGAAGGGTGACGTTGTGAGCGCTCAAACCCCTCCATGAAGACATTATAGCTTAGCTTTTTCTCTAAAATTGGTGAGAGAGAGAAAAAACAAGAAACAATGTCAACGCAGCTCCTCTTCAATATTTCACAAATCTCAAAGTGGTGTATACAGACACTCACCGTGGTGAAACAAAGAAGGAGCTGTTAGTATGGCCACACCCCTGCTTATGTAGAGGAGCGGATGGGGGTGTGGCCAGGCGGATAGGTGTGTAAAAGTGCATGTGAAGATTTATTCAGTGCTAGTACTGATACAGGGATGTATTCCAGTAGACGCAGAGCAGAGCTACACGACCTATAACTAGCAAATAAGCCCATTGATGTTAACATAAACATCACAACTGTTGCATGTGTGATGCCCACTAGAAGTGGTATCACGTTAATATCATTAGATTATGTGTCAAAACGGTGTGAACATACTGGTACAGGATTACCTCCATCAGAAACAAGGTAGAACAGTCATGTTATATTTAATGGGAGACATTAACATAATTTGGTCAATAGGTGGCAGTATAGGACTTGTGTTCAGTGGCTTCGCCTTCTAGGGAACCGTACTTTGCTACCTACGGGCACACGAGGCGAGCTGAGCCTCACAACCGAGAGGACTCAGAACCAGTAACACCATGTCTGCGCCTTCCCTTGTCCAATGACTAACTACAACCTGTTTCATAGGTTAAACATATCTCTGCTATCAGGTGCCATATCCTGGTACCTGTAACAGTTTATTGGGGGCTCGTCCGGGATCAGCGCCACCTGCTGGATGGGAGCTGATCCAGAGATCTTGACACTTGGACCAACCGTGACCCGATGAACCAGGAAGCAACGCCCGGTGTAAAGGTCCGCCGAATGAGGGACTGATCTACGCGGTATCGACAGCAGTGAAGTGCCTCATCTGATGCCAGACGACAACGAGAGCTGTGTCCACTACTCCACCTGACAAGAAGGAAGACCGGTGTCGTGTATAGGAGAACCACCCACCACGGAAAGACGCTACAGTGATCCTGAACTGAGAACCAAGTGCGAGGAATCGGGAAGCAGCCATGGGAGACAGTGAGATGAAAAGCTTGGTGTGGGACATCAAGAAGAGCCTGCTCACTCTACCTGCGGATGAACTGTTTCGCATCGCCGAGGCATTGGAGCTAGTAACAGGACTGGAGGCGTCTGACCGAACCCACCTTACCGTAGATGACGCGGAGGGGTGCTTCAACTTTATCAACGACTACCTGTACAGTAAGGTTTTACTGGAGTTAGAGGATACGGGGTTGTCTTATTTATTGCAGATAAAAGATGTGACTGATGGGCTTATGCAGAATAAGGTGGTGGGTCCAGAAGAGGGTATAACCGAGGGCCTACGGTCCACCAGTCAAAGTGATGTAGTACCCATGTAGTCGACCCAATTAGCGTCTTTTATGATGTAAGTGAAACAATTGAGAGTGTGCCCACTTAAAAATTAAGCAACCAGGTTTTACAGTGCCTGCCAAGTGTGCCACCACCCATAGCTCAGGCTGTGCCATTGAATGAGAGTGTACCAGACACCAAAAGTAAACAGGAACCCCCTGGTGTGTCGCCAGATAAACTAGTCTCTTTAAGAGAACTGTCGTACCTTCACCGCAGGGAGTTTAAGCTCCAGGGAGGTCAGATTGGAGACCAGGGATCAGACATTAGTTACAACAGTGTCTGCAAACAGATCGACGAAGGTCTGAAGGAACAATTCAGCGAGGCAGAGGTTGTTAGAGCAGTCTTGAGAGTGATCAAAGCTGGCAGCTTTAAGGATATGTTAATGGTAAAAGATGATTTAACTAGTGATGAGCTGAAGGGTTTTCTCCATTCTCACCTCGGTGAACAAAGTAACACAGAGTTGTTTCAAGAACTTATGTGTACGAAGCAAAAGGATAGTGAAACACTGCAACAGTTTTTATAAAGTCATAGGACTCAAGCAGAAGATTTTACTAGCATCAAAATATGCTGATACAGACGTTAAGTACAACGAACGCACTGTTCAGGATGTCTTTCTCCACACTGTGTACCAAGGTTTAGGACACAAACATGATGACATTCGTAGGGAACTCAAACCCTTACTTGAAAACAGAGTACCTGATGAGGCCATTCTCAGACAGATGAAAAAGGTAATGAGCGATGAGAGTGAAAGACAGCGACGGTTAGGGCCTACCAACTGCAATAGACCCCCCCATGTACATAGCGCAGGTGCTGAGGTGAAGGGAGCACAGTGTCCCCCCCCCCATTAGGGAAGAAAATACAGGAAAGAAACTTAAAGTAGACCCGATCCAACAGTTAGCAGTGAAAGTAGAGAAACTTACCAATCTAGTTGAGCTCCTGCAACAGCAGCCCCAGGACAGAACAGGGAGGATAAATAGGTAGAGGGACAGGCCATATGGCTGTAGCAGATGTGTAGAACAGAATTTACCTAACTGCCCCCACTGTTTCCATTGTGGTGACGAAGGCCATAGAGCGTTAGGCTGCCAAAAGAGACCACCATGTCAGGGAAACTGGGACCGGTCCCTGCAGGGGGACAAACATTGACCGGTTCCCCTTTACTGTCCCAAACTGACAACCGTCGTACTGGTGAGCCTGAGAAGGAAAGAGTAAGAGAGGAGAAGACTGCACCTAGAACAGGAACCAAGATGGTAAACCAGATACAGAAGCACACAGACCCCCCTGATTTACAGAACACCAAGAGTGAATGCCTCGCCAAGCTCGTAGGGAGAAGAGCTCTCACCCATTGTAACCTAAACGGTTTAGCAGTCCAAGCCCTGCTTGATACAGGGGCCCAAGTAAGCATGATTGACCGTGCTTGGAAGAATAGATACTTACCTGACATGCCAGTCAGACCCCTTAGCGAAATCATCGAAGAAGAAGAGGAGTTGAAAGTCTATGCGGTAAACGGTGAGGTCCTCCCATTTGATGGCTGGGTGGCCCTTACAGTGAACTTAAAGGGGAATGAAGATCCTAACCTGTCAATCACTGTGCCTTTCCTTGTAAGCAGCCTTGTTCTTGAATGACCCCTACTGGGTTTTAATGTGCTGGAAGTGATGATACAGGAACAACCTGGAAGACTGATCCCAACTCTCACCAGCCTGCTCTGTAACGCCATGGTGATACCAGCCGAGAAGGCAGAACTACCAAAGGACCTAGCATGTCCTACATGCTCTGTAAATAACTATGTACAGATACCGAGATGTCCCACTATGTTACCTGTTTATTGCACAATGTTGTTTATTGGATTCTATTATATGTTGTACTACTGTATTGCACATCGTTGCGGGCAAGACCACCCGCATTTCATTGTATACTTGTATGCCGTGACAAATAAAACTCTTGACTTGACTTGAGAACTCCTGGTGAATTATATCCAGACTGACAGACCCCTTGTGCAAGTTGGTCACCTACGAACAGGTAAACAAGCCACTGTCATCCCCGCAGGTCAAGTGGCCTGGGTCAGGTGCCAAATCCCACCCCACGTGGAACTGTCTGACCCCACCTTCCTGTTCGAACCAGATGACGACAGTTTATCGCTGGCAGAACTGGATGTTGGAGAAGGCCTGCTGCAGGCGCAAAACCCCAGGAAGCCGTATTTCACCGTGCCTGTGGGAAACAACACAAAGCATACCGTCACTCTCCCCAGGAAGACAGCTCTGGGCAGCATCCATTGTGTTGGGAAAGTCATCACAACAGACTCCCCGGAGAACCCCCGACCGCTAGCGACCGCCAGCAGCACCGTCACCACCCCCGTCGTCACTGGGCCGTCCCCATGGCAAACCCCCATCCCAACTTACTCACCTGAAATCTCCCAGCCCACGGTGCCTCCCAACCGTGCTGCTACAACGTCAGCTGTTCCCAGCTCCATCCCGTTCCAACCCCCGTCGATCTCAGTCACCTCGATGACGAACAACAGACAATAGTCCACAGGATGCTTTGTGAAGAGGCTGGATCCTTTGCACAAGACAGTAGCAACATTGGGTGCATCCCGAGCCTGCAGATGACAATCGCTCTCCATGATACTGTCCCGGTCCAGAAGACGTACTCATCAGTACCAAAGCCACTGTTTAAAGAAGTAAAAGAGTACATACAGGAACTGTTAATGAAAGGTTGGATAGTCAAGTCCAAGTCTCCATATTCTGCCCCAGTAGTCTGCGTCAGAAAGAAGGAAGGCAGCCTACGGCTATGCATCGACTACCGCCTCCTGAACAAAAAGACTGTGCCCGATCGGCACCCATTACCTAGGATACAAGACCTGACTGACACTCTTGGAGGCTATACCTGGTTTAGTATCCTAGACCAAGGGAAAGCTTACCACCAGGGCTTCGTTGCCGAGGGTTCACGACCCTTCACCGCCTTCATCACTCTGTGGGGTCTCTACGAGTGGGTTCGCATCCCATTTGGACTCTCAAATGCCCCTGCAACGTTCCAACGGAGCATGGAGGAGATGCTAGGTCCCCTCAGGGACGAATGCTGTATCCCGTATCTTGACGACGTACTCTGATACGCAAAGACATTTGAAGAACATGTAGAGACCCTCCGCAAGGTTCTCCAAGCCCTTCAACGTCACAGAGTGAAATTGAGACCTGAGAAGTGTGACCTCTTCAAGCAAGAAGTCAGATACGTGGGTCGCCTTGTGTCAGCAGAAGGGGTCAAGATAGACCCACGAGACACTGAAGCCGTGAAAGCCCTGTCAAGTAAGACGCCCAGAACTCTCGGCGAAGTGAGGAAAATAACAGGATTCCTGGGATATTTCCGTTCATACATTCAGGATTTTTCCCGGATTGCCAGACCCATCTCCGAGCTACTCCAAATCAAGCCAGGAAAGACCCCAGCCCCAGCGCGGAGTAAGAACATCAGACGCCCCCAGTTGCCCTCCAGAGAGCCCATAGAGTGGACCACGGAACAGCAGAGAGCACTTGAACAACTGATTGACCTTCTCACAAACCCCCCTGTCTTGGCATATCCCGATTTCAACCTACCCTTCAGGCTGCACACTGATGCCTCCGACCAATGCCTGGGAGCTGTTCTGTATCAACATCAAGATGGAAAACTGAGAGTCATCGGGTACGGGTCAAGAACATTGTCACCAGCCGAACGTAATTCAAATCAAATCAAATCAAATTTATTTGTAAGGCCCGACAACACAATTACCATATGCACAGTGGAAAACTGGAGTTCCTTGCATTGAAATGGGCTGTGTGTGTGAAATTCCACGACTACCTGTATTATGCCCCACACTTCACTATCTACACCGACAACAACCCGTTGACCTATGTAATGAGTACTGCCAAGCTCAATGCAGTCGGTCATCGGTGGGTTGGGGAACTTGCAGACTTCCGGTTTGACGTCAAATACAGACCCGGAAAGTCCAACATAGATGCAGACACTCTTTCCCGCCTTCCCCTGGATATGGAGAGATATGAAAGAACCTGCACAGAAGAGCTCTCCAATGAAGCAGTGCGAGCGACGTGAGAAGGAAGCCAAGCAGCTGAAAGGAAAGACGTGGCATGGGTTGCAGCGCTTAACATCGCGTCCCCAGACTCAAACCAGCAGTCTCACCGACACCTACAAACAATCAGTCACGATGAACTGGTGAAGGCCCAAAAAGAGGACCAAGCCATCAACACGATCAGGGAATTGAAAGAGTCGAACACGAAATTGTCAGACAACGTACGAAGAACCGTAAGCGCAGCGACCCGAAAGCTACTTCATGAATGGAGCAGATTACATATTGACAATGATCTCCTTTACAGAAAGACCAATCAATACCAACAGTTGGTCCTCCCTGTAAAATACAGAACACTTGCCCTGAAACATCTACATAATGAGATGGGTCATGTTGGAACGGAAAGAGTGATCCACCTCGCAAGAGAAAAATTCTACTGGCCTTTTATGTCCAGAGAGATTGAAGAATATGTGACCCAAAGATGTCCTTGTATCAAGTCTAAGAAGCCGGTCACACATGTCCGAGCTCCCATGGACAGCATTACCTCCAACTTCCCATTAGAACTTGTGTGTATCGACTATCTACATCTGGAAACCAGTCGTGGAGGGTATGAATACATCCTAGTGGTGATCGACCATTTCACTAGGTTCGCCCAGGCGTACCCCACCAAGAACAAGAGTGGGAAAACAGCTGCAGAGCGTATCTTTAATGACTTTATACCCAAATTCGGTTATCCCTCGAAACTACATCATGACCAGGGTCGAGAATTTGAGAATAAACTGTTCCAAGCACTGCAATGGCTGTCTGGGGTCGGCCACTCTAGAACATCCCCCTACCACCCACAGAGCAACCCAGCGGAGCGGCTCAATCGGACCATACTCCAGATGTTGAGGACATTGACTGAAAATGAGAAATTGCGGTGGAAGGATCACCTCCCGCATGTGTACTAAACATGAATCGACTGGTTACTCACCCTTTTTCCTCCTCTACGGTCGTCATCCACACCTCCCCGTTGTCCTGTTGTTTGGGTTAACGAAGAAAGAGGAACCGTACTCACCCAGAGGATACGGGGAGCAATGGGCTGAGAAGATGTCTGAAGCCTACTGGATTGCTTGTGAGCATAGCAAAAAGTCCAGTGCAAGGGGAAAAGTGGCTTATGACAAGAAAACAAAAGGAGTAGTACTGCAGTCAGGAGACAGAGTTCTGGTAAGAAACCTCAGTCAGCGTGGAGGACCAGGCAAGTTGAGGTCGTACTGGGAGAAGGCGATCTACGTGGTCAAAAGCCAGCTCGCTGAGAGTCCAGTATACATTGTCTGCCCTGAACACGGAGACCAGAAGAAGACCAGCACATTACACCGCAATCTCTTATTGCTGGTAAATGATTTACCCGTGGAAATGGCGCCACCGCCAGCCAGAACTGTCCCTGTGAAGAAAGCAAATGACAGACCAAGACAAGGAAGAATGTCAGACACACAAAGACAAGTAGAGACAAGGGACAGCACTGACAGTGATTCGGATGATGACAGTAACAGAGGATACTGGCTAAGGATACCTGTTGAAAGGATGGAGGAAAGATCACTTGGACACCGTGAACGATGACCTGAAGTCGTGCCAGGCCTGTGCCCTGAGAGTGAAGACGACAGGGGAGGAAACACGGATGGAAACTTACCTGTCTTGACCAGACCTGATGAAGATGTTAGCGAATCTGAGGAAGAAGAGGAAAGGGAGGACCCCCAAGCTCACTCTTCGATAAACCAACCCCATCCCCAAGCTCACTCTCCAATAACCCAACCCCATCCCCAAGCTCACTCTCCAATAACCCAACCCCATCCCCAAGCTCACTCCCCCGTAGCCCAGCTCAATCTCCGAACCCCTCCACTCCCACCGGTGGAGCAGGTCCAGTCAGAGGTTAGGAGGTCTGCCCATGACAGAAGGCCTAGACAATGTCTCACATATGATATGCTAGGTGAACCGTCAGTGCAGAACAAGGTGACCGTGAATTCAGCAGTAGGATACACAGTGCAATGGCCACCGATAGTGCCCGCACAGCACCACAGTCCACTACCACATCCATTGATACCCTTCGTAATGCCATGGGTGCATCCAATTTTTTACAGCCTTCCACAACATGCCCGGTATGCTTACCGTCCAACCGACACCCATGGTCCACCCACATTGGGAGTTTGTTAGGGGTTCAAGCCTGAGGGTGACATTGAATGGTTGTGTTTGGTGATTTTCGGAAATGTCAGGAGCCATTTTTTTAAGGTCAGGGAGTGTGTGATGCCCACTAGAAGTGGTATCACGTTAATATCATTAGATTATGTGTCAAAACGGTGTGAACATACTGGTATAGGATTACCTCCATCAGAAACAAGGTAGAACAGTCATGTTATATTTAATGGGAGACATTAACATAATTTGGTCAATAGGTGGCAGTATAGGACTTGTGTTCAGTGGCTTCGCCTTCTAGGGAACCGTACTTTGCTACCTACGGGCACACGAGGCGAGCTGAGCCTCACAACCGAGAGGACTCAGAACCAGTAACACCATGTCTGCGCCTTCCATTGTCCAATGACTAACTACAACCTGTTTTATAGGTTAAACATATCTCTGCTATCAGGTGCCATATCCTGGTACCTGTAACACATGGGTCATGGACTACTATATACCTCTGACAAGTACCTCAGTGTTCATGTGGACAACAGGCTGGACTGTAAAGAGAACACCAGTGTCATCTTTAAAAAGAGCTCAGTCCAGGTGGTTTCTCCTCAGGAAGCTCCCGTCACTCCTGCATTATGCCATTGTCTGTTGGGGGTGCGGTTTAACAACCTGTTAACACATTGGGCGCCAGCCATTAGCCTTATCCTTGTAGCTAACGCGCCAGGTTTCCATAGCATATTTTCACTGTGCGTCACTATGTTTGGAGAGCTATATCTATATTCTATATTATAGCTATGGAGACAATACTATGGTAATTAGACAGTGACTTTCTTCCGTCGAACATGCAAAAAAGAGATAATATTTTCATGTATACATTCACGCGTTATCTCGTGGTGAATATTGTATAGTTTAGGAGTGATCCGGGATAATTCCTGAAAAGCTGAGTTATGGGGCGCTATGTGAATTCTGCTATAAGCGTTGGCGTTTCTTGCCTGGACACGCTACTATTTCCAAATCAAATGTATATAATAGGTATTATGTTTCATCATGAATGCATGAAAGAGGGTGGGGGGGTCGTTTTTTTATGCTTTGAAGGCTAGTAACGGCATTTTGAACGACGTTTTGAAAACCACACACGCTGATCAGCTGGATCGATATGAAAACATTGTACGATCAAGCTGGAATTGACGTCAGATAGTCCTTACCTTAATAGTATTCCAAAAATAATATTCCAATTGTCTGCTCGCAATTTCCAGTATTGGTGTCCATCTGGTCCCGGACATAATTTGGCACAACTTATGGATGTGTGCTAGATGCGTTTCGACGTGGTCGGATGAAGCGATTTACTTGGCTCCCTCTAAATTCAGCGCCCGGAGGGTTTATGTGTAACACACCATGAGATATAAGGTTTCAAAGGGTGGGCGATACTGCCACCTAGCAGGATGCGGCCGATATTGCACTTTGGTGATCACAGAATAATTTCCTATGGTAACACCGAGGTCCGTGGATGAATAATGAATACAAATATTGAATAAAAAAAAAATACCAAAATCAGAGATATCTCGGGTCTGGCGCCCAACGCATGGCGAGTTAACCCGATATATCTCGGGTCTGGCGCCGAAAGTGTTAAGCTGTAGGGTCCCTCTGCTGTTCTAGTCATAAATCGATCAATACTAATCGATCAGTATTAATTAATGTTGTGTTTCTTTTTCAAATGTAGCCAAGAGTAAAGACCCTAACCCTATTAAAACAAGTTCAAGTTTCAAGTTTCTTTATTAGTTGTCATACAAATATACAGAATACTTTTATATGAAATGCTTTTTTCTGTTTTTCTCCTGACAAAACAGCAGTCAAAGTGTATATTTTCAGCACTACGTTTGTTTACCGATGTTTTTAACATTTTCCGAAAATAAGAGTGATGTGAATTCTCTAAATCCAGATTTAACACTGCCATTGGAAAGAGGAGATCTGACCCTATCCATAGATGTATGACTTGGCCATAATAAGGTCATTTATAGGCCTGACATTCTATATTCTATATTATAATTCAAATTGCATGTGTCCGGATGGCAGAACTGTATCTACAAATCCTTCTGTTTAATCATCTTCCCTTTATTCATTTGCTTATATATTTTTATTTTTTTTACACTTGATCTCAAGGATGTGCTGAATGAGCTCAGTGAGCAAAATCTGATCACCCGCAATTTTAGCATGGTGTTATTCACTGTCAAAGATGCAAAGAAAAATTATTATTTATATTCTCCTTTGTTTCATTACAATTTACTCAAGCATAGTAACCGACACAATATTTCTGACACTGGGACACATTCCCTGAGGTCCATAGATGTTCCTAGATACCAAGAACATGCTAATTGACCTTGTAGAAGTGGAGCAATCTTCCATTTACTTGGGCATGTACTTTTGGGCGGATATACTAAAAATAGGGCTACAGCTTAACTAAACTCAGATGACACAAACAAGATGAATAAACTGATCAGGCAGACAGGGTCCATTACTGGCTTGGCCCATGACCCAGTCTGTCCTACATGTCTGTTCCTTGTGTCTGTTGTCTGTCCTACATGTCTGGTCCTTGTGTCTGTTCCAGTGGCGTCGCGTGGGTAAAATAACAGGGGAAGCCAAAAAAGAATTATTAAAAAAAAAATTATTCAATATTTTTATTAATAATTTTTTTTTTTTTTTTTTTTTTTTTTTAAAGTCAAGCAGTCACCATGTACACTACAGTATGGCTCGGCGGCCAGTCAAACGTTATTTTTATTTATTTAACAGATTGCAGAATGGGTACAATACAGTACGGCTCAATACACATTTACGATGAATTGAAAATGGGGGACCCTGATGTAAACAAGACGAAAGTCTTTCTCTGGTCTGCATCCCCTTAACAATTGTATGTATTGAGCTGTACTGTACTGTACCCATTCTGCAATCTGTTAATAAAGTTTTCATTCATTCACACACAATTGTATAAGGGGATGCAGACCAGAGAAAGACGTTTGTCTTGTTTACATCAGGGTCATTAATACTGCTGGAGCATTGGTTAATTTTTGGTCCGATTTTTCCTTGCGCGATTTTGCGCGCCGCGTGGGAGCAAATTCGAGACACATATTCGGTTGCAAAAAGGTGTCCCACGGTCTCCTCTATGGCCGTGAATATTTTCACGCGGATCGGAATCACGGCGCGCCCGTGGGACACTTTTCCGTTTCGGCGAGTTTATTCCACGCTTTCTGTTTTCCTTTTCTAAGCATTTTAGGGGCTACATGTGAATCAGTAAAAGTTGCGGGACGCCCAGATGTTTCCACGATAGAAAGCTCGCGTGGATCCCATAATAGGCTCACTTAATACAGTGTTTTTAAAATCACGCGACATTTTCAGGGTCGCGAGCCGACCTTTTCCCCTCGTTTTCGATGATGGAAGTGATTTAGGAAAAGCTTCGGCACGCCGAGAGGTCCCCGTGGATTTAATCTCGCGAGGATCGGGGCAATATTCGGCCCGTGGGAACAGTTACGGGTTAATACAATGTTCAGAGTGCAGAGGGGAAAATATGGCACCTGCCCCGCCTCCAGGTGGAATATTATGCTGAACGTCTTCCTCCCAGCTCCGTTTTAAACTTTTAGGGTGTGGCCAGTGGCAGTCAGCTCGAATCTGATTGGCTAGGATCGGATTTGGAGTTTGGACTCACTCTATAATGCTGGAAGCCTGGAGAAAGAGACCTACCCACTGCTTCTCTCCTATACTAGCTGCAGTAGTGAGCACAGTCTGACAGTGTGTTAGAGGGAGTGAGAAGGAGAAGAGGGAGACATAAAAAAAAAAAAAAAAAAAAAAAAAAAACACAGATGCACAGATGAATGTAAACTATATTAAAAAAAAATTATATTTTAATTTTTTTTTTTTTTTTTCATATTTCATATTTCATAATTTGATATGAAATTTATAGGGAGGCATGGCTTCCGTTGGCTTCCACAAGGATTCGCCACTGGTCTGTTCTACTGTTCTACATGTCTGGTCCTTGTGTCTGTTGTCTGTCCTACATGTCTGGTATTTGTGTCTGTTGTCTGTTCTACATGTCTGGTCCTTGTGTCTGTTGTCTGTCCTACATGTCTGTTGTCTATTCTACATGTCTGGTCCTTGTGTCTGTTGTCTGTCCTACATGTCTGTTCTCTATTCTACATGTCTGGTCCTTGTGTCTGTTGTCTGTCCTACATGTCTGTTCTCTATTCTACATGTCTGGTCCTTGTGTCTGTTGTCTGTCCTACATGTCTGTTGTCTATTCTACATGTCTGGTCCTTGTGTCTGTTGTCCTACATGTCTGGTCCTTGTGTCTGTTGCCCTACATGTCTGGTCCTTGCAGGATTAATAAAGTACTTTGTATCTATAGTGCTTTTCTAGACACTCAAAGTGCTTTCAAATGCAGAGTACTCACTATGGTCCCTTTTAAACAGAACGCCCATGCTATTGCTGTAAAGAAGACCCTTCATTATGCCCCTCATTATACCTCATTATGCTCTTAGGGGGACTGCCCACAGCTCAATTATTCACGCAGCTCAATAGTCCCAAATATTTCCCATTGGACAAAAAGCCCATTGCTCCGACAGTCCGAAAACAAAACTGATAGTTCCCAAGTGCCGTTGCCCCAAATAGTTAAAAAGGAAGGCCATTAGTCTGATGGTCCGTTATCCAGGAAATACACACACTCAACAGTTTCCCCTTAATATGTATTGTATTTTGGTTTGCACATCAAAATACATGCAATATTAAGGGCAAAAAAACATGTGCGTATTTTCAGGATAACGGACTGTTGGACCAAAGAGCTTTCGGTTCAATGTGAAATCTTTTGGCTTATTGAGCTATTGGAATAACGGGCTGTTGGACTTATGGCCTGGTGTAGTATCAGAGATTCTGATACTTGTCCTCTGTACTTGCGTTGGTATCAACCCAACTGTACCCTTCTTCTTGGCAGAAATGGAGGTCCAGACATGCGCTCCTGAATTGTGGTAGTTTATTAACAAGTTTCAAGTTTCAAGTTTCTTTAATAGTTGTCATACAGAAGTACAGAATACTTTTATACAAAATGCTTCTTACTGTTACGCTCCAGAGACTGTGCAAGACAAGATAAGTATGAAATAAAATAACATAGTATAGCATGTGAATTAGAAGTAAAAAAAATGAGGTCACAGTGTTCAGTATAGACATATGTACAATGTTCGAAGCAGACGATGGCTGCTTTGTAAAAACTCTTGCAGTTGATCAAAAACACTGAATGGTTACAATAACTCAAGGTTTGCATTGGATCTCCAGACTACTGTTACAAGAATGTTCCTTGGTATTTGTCAACACCGTCGTCCTTGGCAACGTAGATATATATAGCTTATCCTTCATCATTGGGGCAGTCCATCCGACATCCTTTTTCTTCTTTTCATCATCATCATCTCTTTCAACTCTTCCCTAGTGTCTAGGTGGCCCTCTATTTATAGCAGGCCAGATTGCAGGGTGATGACCTCACAGAAAGTGACATCAGACCAGGTGTTCCTCCAATCCACAACCATGTCTGTTTGACTTTAAAAAAGTAGGTGTGGCTTGTCTAACTGCCAGCCTACACAAAGGTCACATTTTACAATTCCATTTTCAGACTAATACATTGTTATTATCACATTTAATACACATGTTATATGAATTTCCAGCTTCCTCGTTCAGGGACACACATTTCCATATGAAACATTCCTTTTTAAGATCAGAATAAGGCATCACCTTACATTTTTACATGATTGCTTCCTAGTTTCAGGTATTTTTTACTTATTTTACCTTATTTTCTTTAAAACAGATCTTTCTAATTAATTATCTTACATGATCCTAAGCTAACCAGTTACTTTGGTAGATCTATTAACCTTATATCTTGTGAAATGATATTATTCAATCAGTTATATTGACAGACAACTCAATTATTTATAAACAATAGATTAGCCCTTTAGTAAATTCATTCTTAATCTAGGCCTAATTTAATATCAAAATTGTCTCTATATTGACCACCTAAAGTCAATAATAATTGTACTTTGGTTTTGTTCAAATAGAATATGACAAGCTACATTCTAAATATCCAAGGTCTAATCATTGCTGTGTGGTCCAGGAAACTAAAAGCTCAGTCTAACTACTTACTTGTTGACAAAGCTGACTCCCCTCTGTTCTGGATGGCTTTGAAGCTGGGCTAGGTGTCAACAGTTAATCAAGACATTCAAATCTGCCATTGTCACTGTATTTGAATGAATCATGTTTCCCTGTGAAGCTGTTGACAACACAGTGGCAGGGACGCGGGAAGTCAGTCAGCAGTGGGGGTGCTGAGATAACTGATATAATAATAACGTCATAGGTTTACCACTCTGGTAAACCAACACTCTCGTTCACTAGAGGAGACCACTGCCCAACTCTGTGCTCTCACGCTCAGCTCTGCGGAGCGTGCGAGACAAACAATGTAACCGTTTTGATGCATACATCTCTGCCCAGCCTACCCCACCTGTTGCGCCCCCGCACAGAGAGCCCCATGTCCCCAAACCAGAACGCTACAACGGGGTCGTGCCTTTATTTTTCAATGTTCACTAGTATTCGGACAACAGCCGCACACTTCCAAAGTGATACATCTAAAATCGTTTACCTTACCTGTCGGGTCTGCTCAAGGGACCAGGACTCCTGCGTTAGAATGGGCGACAGGCAGAGGCGGTTAGGTGGTCGAGCGGACATTGCGTTCGTCACCAGCCCCGGAGCTGTGAGCTTGGTTCGCCTGTTCGAATCCAGCTCACAGCTCCGGGGTTGTCACCAGCTTGGCTGGCCGTCTGCACTGATACAATTGGCTGTATCAGAGGGTGGGAGAAGCTGGCGGGGTGGGTCCGGGTCGTTGTAAACAGCGACTCCTACAGTTCGGTCGGGGCGCCTGCTAAGCGCGGATTGGACGTGAGGGGGATAGTGTGGTCCTCCCACACGCTACGCCCTCTCAATGAGAATCCGCGCTGCCAGGTGAAAAGAAGCGGTGATTGGCTGGACGTGTGTCGGAGGAAGCACGTGGTAGCCTCCACTCTCCCAAATGATCTGACTGTGGGGGGTAAAGCGCAGCGACCAGGAAGGGACTGGGAATTGGCATACGACTAACATTGGGATGGGAGAAAATCGGAGGAAAATGGAGGGGGAAAAAGACCAAAAAAAAAAAAAAAAAAAAAATGGGCGACAGGCAGCTCTCCACTTCAGTCAGTCCTCCCTCTGCAAGTCGTTCCCTGCATACAACATCGCCGACATGCAAAAGGTCTTCGACCACCCTCCCGGGGGCTCGGATAGTTCTGCTGGCTTGTTCGCCATCCGCCAGGGAAACCGCAGATATATTCCTTTACTGCGAATTGTCTGAGCGTCCCAAAAACGATTCCAGGACGCTATTTATTTACCAACGGATTTCCAGTTCCGCATTGACGCTTCCAGGCCACGTCTATTCGAATCCCAACTCAAGTTCAAGTTTCAAGTTTCTTTAATAGTTGTCATACAGAAGTACAGAATACTTTTATACAAAATGCTTCTTACTGTTACGCTCCAGAGACTGTGCAAGACAAGATAAGTATGAAATAAAATAACATAGTATAGCATGTAAATTAGAAGTTAAAAAATGAGGTCACAGTGTTCAGTATAGACATATGTACAATGTTCGATGCAGAATAGACGTAACTGAGTTACCATATAATGTACAATACTATGCAGTGTACTAATATACAATACTATATAGTGCAAGGCAGAAATGGGATGAGGTGCAATTTAGGTACAATTTACAGTAGGTGTACGAGTTATAGTGCAAATCCTTTATCAATAAATATAAAGTGTGTTTGTGTGATCTAAAGTGTGGAGAGTGGGTGCTGCAGTGTGTTGTTTGTTTAAGTGAATGTGTGCGTGTGGGTGTGTGTGCTGTGTGCATTTGATGGTTGTTGCATAGTGTTTATTGTTCGTTTAGCAGCCTGATGGCCTGGGGATAGAAGCTTCTTCTGAGTCTTTCTGTGCTCGCCTTAAGACTCCGGTATCGCTTGCCTGACCGCAGCAGTTCAAAGAGGCAGTTGTTCGGGTGGCTCGAGTCCTTAATAATTCTCTTAGCCTTCCCCCTGCACCGCTTGTTGTAAATGTTCTGGAGGGTGGGAAGCCCCCCTCCAATTGTGCGTTCGGCTGAACGTGTCACTCTTTGTAGTCTGCTACGGTCTTGTGCAGTGCTATTCCCAAACCAGGAGGTGATGTTGCCAGTCAGGATGCTCTCTATTGTACATGAGTAGAAGTTCCTAAGGATCTTCTGACTGACTTGGAACTTCCTTAGGCGCCTGAGGAAGTAGAGGCGTTGTCGTGCCTTCTTCACAACACTGTCAATGTGCGTGGTCCATGTCAAATCCTCGGATATGTGGGCTCCGAGGTACTTGAAACTGTTCACTCTCTCAACCGGTGCCCCGTCGATGCTGAGGGGGCTGTAGTCCTTGACCCCCGACCTCCTGAAGTCCACAATCATCTCTTTTGTTTTGCTGACGTTCAGGGAGAGGCAGTTCTCCTGACACCACTGTGACAGATTCTCTACCTCTTCCAGGTAGGCCCTCTCGTCGTTGGCAGAGATCAGGCCCACCACTACTGTGTCATCAGCAAATTTGATGATTGTGTTGTTGTTCCGCTGTGCTACGCAGTCATGTGTGTACAGGGAGTAGAGGAGGGGGCTCAGAACACAGCCCTGGGGGGCCCCTATGTTGAGCGTGATGGATGAGGAGGTGCAGTTGCCTGCTCTTACCACCTGGGGTCTGCCCGTCAGGAAGTCCAAGACCCACTGCACAAAAAAAAACCTCAGAGCGTGTTTTTATAGTCACATATTTGTCATGTGTAGGTGGGTTTTCCAGCAAACTCACCACTCTCGCTGCCGTTGAATTCGTAAGGGCTGCTACCACATAGTAGTACTTGGTGGCATCCGCGGTAATATTCCTGAGAGCGAATTGGGCTTCGGCTTGCGCGAACCAAGCGCAGCTTGAGTGAAACTGCGTTCAAAGTTCTGCGATCTGCGTTCTGTTGTTCAGTTGACATGTTCGATATAATCTGCGAAATACGTCCAAGGGTCACAAATGTAGGAATGCAGTAATGATAGCGTAGACGGAGTTGTGTTCCGATGCAAAAACGCTAGTTTATTACGCACAAACAACACTTCCATTGATTCAACTTTCACTGTCTCTCTTTAACTACGTCATCCCCCGCTAAGGGTCATGGGAGATGTAGTAAACACCACAAAAGGCTAGAATGCCGTGAATTATGTCCCAGTAAGTAGCCACTACACGCAAATCATTAATCATACATCCAAAATAGCATACGTTTATTATTATACACAATGATGATACAGCTCCCAGGGGAGCTTTAGAGACCCCCAGGGGAGCTGATGTCTGATCTAGGGGAGCTATAGCGGACCTAGCTCCCCCCGTGGATCGCACCCTGTCGCCAAGTCTCGCATCACCAACATGGATAATGCCAGATTCAAACATTTGGTTTCATTTTGTTGATACATTCAAAACGAAACTTGTTCCAGAAGGGATTGTGGTTATGTCCTCTTATCAGCCCATACATCAGGAAATACTGTCTACTGTCATAAAACAAGTTTTGGTATAAAATGTACTATAAACCCAGCTATGAATGATATATTAACAAACCTTTCTGGAATTAGAAGCAGGATATGGATAGGAAGAAATGTGGAAAGTTTGGTGTGTGTATAGGTAGCCTACTAGGGAAATGGAGTTCCAAGACTTTATGTGTAAGTAAAATGCATAAAAACTCGTTTTTGAGAAAACTACCTCAAAGTTTTGTATTGTAATTGTGATCTATGGACACAACCAGACAAAAGTAAAATAAACAACTAATTGTGTGTTTTCGATATTTTATTGCCACTAGTTTGAAATAAGACATGGGGAAGCAAAATATAACAATCTCAATATCATAAAAAAAAAAGCAAAAAGGCGATTTCGGGGGTACTCTCTCGCCTTAACTATACCTCATGGAGTATGGCGCTAAACTTGTTAGCATTTTCCATTCATATACTGTATCTGAAACAGTTAGCATCAACTTTGCTATGCTACACTTTTGAGCTACTTATCAACTCGCTAATGCACTCTAGTTGTTATATAGTGTTAGGGGAAGGGTTCGTTTTTATATAGTGTTAGGGGAAGGGTTATGCTAAGGATGGCTCCAGTGTGTCATCGAGCCATGATTTCACGCCGATCCAAAAACTCCTGAATACAAAAACTCCACAATTCCGTTCTACAATGTACAGTCTTTTCACATGTTTTCAGCAACTATTTTCCAACATGTATAATGTGTTTAAACAAATCTCTGAATTTGCCTTACCCAGACTTTTAACAGTGTCTATGTTGCGGAGTAACATTATTTATTTGGTCTGCAGGTCACTGGACTTATTGCGTCCGCTTGGAACATCCCCATGTTCGGCTTCGTTGGGCAATCATCCAAAATGGACAACAGAGTTATTTATGACTCTTATATCAAAATTGTCCCCCCGCTAAAGAGGAGTTCCGAGGTCCTCGCCAAGACCCTGGAGTTCTTCGGATGGAGTCATGTGGCTATGATCGGAGGCGGCCTGGAATCGAACACCTGGGACAAAGTGGATTCTCTGTGGAAAACCATAGAGGATCTGCTCCGAGCCACGTTCACACTGATGGCGGCGGTCAAGTTCGACACCAGTGATCATCAGCTCATTCATAGAAATGTGAAGCACATCTCGACGGTTGCCAGAGGTAGGAAAAACTGTCGCTATGCAGAATACAATGCTGTGAAGAGGCTAGACATTGATGTTGAGTACCAAAACCCTCTGGTTAAGGGGAGGGGCTTACACCAGAGGACTCTGCAATGTACCAAGAATCTATGCACCACAGAACAGTTTCCATCATAATCCTGATCACAGGAGCACGGCTATTACTTACCAACGCCATGGCAGTGGTGAACAGCTTATGTGAGGGCTGCGGGTGTTTGGGTCACTAGCAAATAATAGGGACTCTAAGTTATTCGTATAACGAATAACCACAAAACTGCTAAGTAGACATTAACACATTGGGCCCCAGCCCAAGGACATGGATCCTTGTGGCTAACGTGCCAGGTTTCCATGACATATTTTCACTGTGCGTCACTATGTTTGGAGAGCTATATCTATATTCTATATTATAGCTATGGAGACAATACTATGGTCATTTGACAGTGACTTTCTTCCGTCGAACATGCAAAAAAGAGATAATTTTGCATGCATACGTTCACACGTTATCCCGTGGTGAATATAAGTATAGTTTAGGAGTGATCCGGGATAATTCCTGAAAAGCGGAGTTATAGGCCGCTACGTGTATTCTACTATAAGCGTTGGCGTTTCTTGCCTGGACACGCTACTATTTCCAAATCAAATGTATATAACAGGTATTATGTTTCATCATGAATGCATGAAGGGGGGGGGGGCAGTTACTGGCCATCAACGTAAGGTTATGTATATAACCAAGTTCTATGAGTTATGGTGACGCTCAGCATCATACTGCACTGTACTTCACTTCGTGCACGTGCACTGAATAAAAAATTCCACCATGTACCTTTACATCCCAACATTCGTCTGGCCACACGCCCATCCTCTTACCTTCATAAGCAGGTGTGTGGTCACCTACTCGCCTCCTTCCCAAACTTTCACCACAAGGCGAGATCAAGGGCCGCAGCGGCGTCTGATGCTGAGCGTCACCATAACTCATAAAACTTATATACATAACCTTACGTTCTATTTCGTTATGGCTTTCGCTCAACATCATACTGCACAAGGGAGGCTGAGCGGGAGCCATAGCCCGACAAATGTACCCCGCTGAGGCCCCCCACAACCATCAGACCGGGGAGGACCAAGCCCCCCGACCCTCCCTAATGGAGGATACCCCCCCTATTGGAGGCTTACGGGAGGGATGAATGAATTAATGAAAACTTTATTTAACAGATTGCAGAATGGGTACAATACAGTACGGCTCAATAAACACAATTGTTAAGGGGATGCAGACCTGAAAAAGACGTTTGTCTTGTTTCCATCAGGGTCCCCCATTTTCAATTCATATAGACATTTATGACATACACACAGGGGTGTAAAAAGTACCCAGAAAGTGAAAGTATGGGTACCGTCTCAAAATCTGACTCAAGTAAAAGTCAAAGTATCTGGCTAAAAACACACTTGAGTAAAAGTAAAAAAGTCCTACTTTTAAATGTACTTAAGTACTAAAAAGTAAAACTACATTTTATTTTTGAAAGGGATAGACCAGGGGTCTCAAACTCATTCCATTGTGGGCCAAGTTTTCATTTGCACCAGGTGAGTTAGTTGAAGAGGTGAGCCAATTAGTGAAATCATCAGCTGGTGTTTAGGCAAGGCTGGAATGAAACCAAGCATACACTCTGCCCACAATGGAATGTGTTCTGCGATAGACAATGCTGAAATGAAAGCTAGTCTTGCACAAGGACCAATCAGCATTGGTATGGGCGGGTTCATTTTCCATTGATGGGGATTTGATTGGCTGTTTACCTGCGGTTGCAGGATTAATAATGTTAACCTTAGTTCGGCCAGATAAACAATTAAAATATACTAATTAAAATGGTTGGACCTGTGAGATTTGTACTTTGTACATTGTAGGTCTGCATTTTAAATGTAAGGAGTAAAAAGTATGTTTTTTTTCTCTGAAATGTAATGGAGTAAAAGTACAAAGTATACAAACCTAATAATACTCAAGTAAAGTACAAATCCCCCAAAACAGTACTTAAGTATTGTAACAAAGTACAATTACTCAAGTACTTTACACCCCTGCATACACAACATACATGACATTTATGGCATAGGGACATATAGGTATTTAGTACTGATACATTTGTGACATAAACGGTATTCAAATATACAGTACTGTTACCCCTAGATCCTGACAGAGTATATACATATGATGGGGAGGGGACAGTACATTAGGAGGGGGTGGGTGGGTGGGAGAGAAATATCCATACGGCGGGGAGGGAATATATACATGCGGTGGGGAGGAGACTGTCTATTAGGATGTGGTGGGGGTTTTGGGCATTTACGGTGGCCAGTTTCGAATTGCAGCCTCCCGTAGGTGCTCTTTAAGAGCAGTTTTGAATGTGGGTAGGGATTCACATTCCTTTACAGCTTTGGGTAGGGCGTTCCACATTGATGTGGCATAATTGCGAAACATGTTTAGTCCCTTGTTTGAGCCGAATCTGGGTTTAACATGATTTGTTGAGTTTCCTCTGGTGTAGTGGTTGTGGTATTCACTGACCTTTGGGAAGTATTTTGACATGTACATGGGTACCTTAGTCGTATAGTGTATCTTGTAGACCAGGCCCATTGCAAGTTGCTGTACTCTGTCGTCTACTCTAAGCCATCCTAGGTTGTCAAAGTGGGCAGGGGTGAGGTGGGTTCTGGGGGTAAGGTCAAGTAGTAGTCTGACCAGTTTGTTTTGTGATGTTTGTAATTTTGTTTTAAGCGCCTTTGAGGTGCTTTGGTACCATGAGGTGCACGCATAGTCGTAGTACCCTTGAATGAGTGCTCCTGCCAGAGTCTTCAGGGTATTCTTGTTTACCAGAGAGGAGATCCGGTACAAGAATCTAGTTCGTTGGTTGACTTTTTTTTATTACATTGGATGCCATTTTGTCACAGGAAAGATTTGCCTCTAGGATGGTAGGTAATTTCGTCTTTCCTTGTGACAATATTGTCACCCACTGCAACTGAGAAGCCGGCGGTCTTGCTGAGTTTGTTATTTGAACCGAAGAGAATGGACTCTGTTTTGCCCATGTGTAATGATAGTTTGTTATCAGCGAGCCATATGCAGATTTTGCCTAGTTCCGAGCTGAGGGTTTTTTCAACCTGCAACTTGTTCTTGTCAGAGACCAGCAGAGCTGAGTCGTCCGCAAACAGGAACAAGTTGCAGTCACAGGCTGACGACATGTCATTTGCATAAATTAGGAAGAGTAGCGGTCCTAGTATGCTTCCTTGTGGAACACCACAGCTCACTGTGAGGGGGGGGGGATAGAGTACCGTTTACCTCTACCATCTGTTCTCTCCCCTCCAGGTAGGATTGCATCCAGCTCACTGATAAGCTATCAAAACCAATTGCTTTTAGCTTGTCAATCAGAATGGAGTGATTGACAGTGTCGAAGGCCTTTTGTAGGTCCAGCATGACCATGCCGCAGTATTTGCCCACGTCCACCTCTTGTTTGATGTGGTCGTTCAAATAGAGGAGGCATGTGTCAGTGGAGTGGGACGTTCTGAAGCCAGATTGGAATTCGTAGATTAGATTTTTTTCCGCCAGGTACTTTTCGACCTGTTCGTAGACTATGTTCTCCATGACTTTCGAGATGGAGGTAAGAATAGAAACAGGGCGGTAGTTGCCTGGGTCTAATTTGCTGCCCTTTTTGTGCAGAGGGGTCACTCTCGCAATTTTGAAGTCCTTGGGGACGTGTCCCTGTTTTATAGAGAGGTTTATTATGTGTGTGATGACTGGGGTGATGGCGGCTGCTGCGTCTCTGAGGAATTTGGAGGGGATGTTGTCATGGCCAGTGGCTTTGTGGACCCCTAGGTTTTTGTAGTATGCTACTATGTGTTCTACCCCATAATGCCCTGAGTGGGAGGGTAGTTTGTTTACCAGTGTTGTGGCTATGTTTGTGAAGAAGATGTTTAAGTAATTGGCTACATCCAGCTTGTCTGTGATGAGCGTGTTTTCCGTCTTTATGTTTATGTTTGAGAACCTGGTTTTAAGTTTTTTACTGCAGCCTAGTTGATTATTGAGTAATTTCCAAAGTTCGCAGGGTTTGTTTTTGTTTTCCTCAGTTTTGTCGTTGATGAAATTTCTTTTTGCGGTTTTGATCATGATGTTTACGTCATTTCTTAGTCTGTTTCTTTGAATTTTTAGTTCAACCACGTGGGCTTGGAGTTCACTGTTTGAGCTTTGTCTGACTTTTATGAAGGGAGACGGATCTGACCGTGCGAAGAGGAACTCAAGCAACCCAACGCACACTACACACACGCACAACCCGCATGCCACCAGGGAACGAACGGAAGGAACAACCTTGTTACTGCCCCCAAAATCACGGGGTCAAGAGCAAACCCAACCCCATGGCAAGGCTGTAGCAGCGGAGCGCGAAGGAAGACCCAGACCCACCGAAGGGACTGGATCCCCCGAAAAAAGGGGGCCCGGAGAGGTCAATGACGCCAGGCATCAAGACCCCACCAGGCGGTCACGTAGTGACACCGCCCCCCACATCGCCAGCGTATTCGGATAAGGCCCCTCCAAGAGCGGGCCCTTTCCCCCCAATAGCACACTGCCTGGCACACTGACCCTGCAGAACAGGCAGTCAGCATGGCCGTAAGCACTCAAAAAGGTTAACCAACGGAAGCAGGCAGCGCACCGGGGAAACCAGGCAGCAGGCTGTAACCTGAGCCTGGAGCACTGCGGACGAGACAGGCGCCAAAGGAGTCAGCTGAAAACAGCCCCCCCGGCGGAAGGGGCGTATGCTGGCGTTGTTGATCACCATGACAAAGCCTCCATTTAAAAAAAAACACCCAGAGGGGTCGAGGCAGAGAAGGCTGACATGATTGGCAGACGTCATGAACGTGCAGGGGCACACTCAACCGGGCAACCCGGGAGTTGACTCTGCTCCAACATACCAGGGAATCAACTACCCTCTCGGTACAGACGGTGGTTGTTCCTATAACCCCTCAAGAAAAAACTCCAAAACACACCTGCGGGTATACACTGGCTATACCGCAGTACAAGTGTTTCAGTTTTCAAAAAAGGGTTATTCCAGGCCTACGGGTCGACGAAACATTACTTCGGACTGGGCCCGGCGGCTCGGGAAGCACAGGGTTACCAGAGGAGGTCCAAAGACCACCCCAACAGCCCCCTCTTCGCCACGCGTGAGAGAGGAGCGAAAATAATGGAGAACCAGCCCTAAGCACACCGCACTTGGTATTCCCAGGCGGTCTCCCAACCAAGTACTAACCAGGACCGAACCTGCTTAGCTTCCGAGATCGGACGAGATCGGGCATGAACAGGTTGGTATGGCCGTAAGCCATTACGATAGTGCAGAGTACAACATGTACCCAACAAAGGGTCTCCATAACATCTAACCCTGTGACACCCGGGCCGACCTGGCATTTTCCCCCCCGAAAAAAGCACAATTCCCTCAGGGTACCAGAACAGCAGATCTGCATCCCCGGCGGACAACGGGTTAACTGACCTGGACCAGCGCGACCAGAGCAGTCCCGTGCCCTAACCACGCCGACATGCCCACTCCAGAAGAGGGGGTAGGTATGCGTGTCGATCTAAAACATGAAAAGAGGGCTCCACCCAGACGGTCCCATTTGTACCGCGGCCAGTGGCCCACCCCAAGGGCGTGAGACCCCTCTACCTATGTTCTGATCTATTCCGTTAACATCCCCCAGATATGAACGAGAATTCATCGAGACAACCTAGTAAACTGGCGCTCGGAAGAGACAAAACTCCATCCCAGTTGCCCTATAAAAACGCTGTTTTAATAACAAGCAACCAAGGCGCACTTAGCCCCTGCGTGATTCTTAACAGAAACACCCCGAGCCAGCACTATGTACGCGTCGAGACCCAAACACATCAATGGATAGTCTAGCAAGACACCAAACATTGTTCCTCCAAGTCGCCTGGGAGAACGACACGGAGCCGTCGTGCTTCATGTTCCTTCCTCTTTTTATTTAAAAAAGAAAGAAACACAGACTGACATGAATCCCACGTGACGCAGCTGAGGGTAAAATTGTTTACATTTTTACATCCCACCACCCTCGCCACAGGGAGGAGACGGAAATCCCCAGAGAGACTTCCCACGCGAGCTGTATAGATTGAAAAGAATATATTGCAACATTGAGCTATGTAACACTTGGGTTAGGGCTCTCCGAGGAGGAGGCACTGAACCAATACACACTCAATAATCGAATTGAATCGAATATACACACAATAGAGCAGAACTCCTTTTTGAAGTTCTACTCACCTTGACAATCTGAGGAGGAGGCTCTGAAACTCTGAGGAGGCTCCCTCACAGGGAAGGAGAGTCCGAACTCACAGAAGGCACTTCTCCCCGAGGAGGAGCTTCGTGAGGAGGAGCTCTGACAACTCCCTGAAACAGATCCATAAGATGGACCTGAACAACCCACGGAAGTCTTACCAACAGAGACGCGCTCAGTGACGTACTCTATGGCGGGGGAATTTCCGTGGTGCACACGCCCAATCTTCCAGGGCGTGGGACCAGGAAACTCCCCCCCCCCCCCCCTCTTACCCTGTAACGTGCCGAACAGCAACGTGACAGGAACCTTGAAGGACAGGAGGTTTTAACCCCTGACCAATCAGAAAAGGGGAGGAAAGGATTACCAGTTCACCCCTTTACGACCCCACACCCATGATACGATGTAATGACAAGTAGAGCATGACACAGTCATAGCCTGCTACATGAAGCATCGAACAGCCTCACATAGCTCATGTGCTAACCTGCTATCTGATTTTTACTAAGGAAAAAACACAGAACAGAGAGGGCCCCCTTTAAGAGCCCCGGTACCAGACTTACATATGTGCTTCTGTGGGCCAAACCTAACCAGTTGTAGATCACAAGACACACACAACCCTTCATCACAACAAAAAATGGCAAAAGTACACTCTTGCTACAGAGGAATGCCGTTTTTCATAACGAGAGAATACAGAATCCTCGATTATGTATTGGCCACAGGCCTTGCTAAGCACACATGATAAGTGACCAAACAATCTTTTCTTTAGGAAAAAATTGTTTCTCAAGCGGAAAGCACAACCCCAGCAATTAAGCAGAGGGTTACATCGTATCTCCACAAACACATTGACACAATATATTGTAAACAACATGTCTGAGAGGAAGGTGGGGAAGCCCCAGGGAAACCGGGGGGACCACCCCTCCTTCCTTACCCTTGATACGACCAAGTTGAACAGATAACCCTGTTAATATGTGAACACACTGTTCATTGTCATTACAGGCTGAGAAAATAATTCATTCCTCAATCACATGTCACTAAGCATAGCTTCATAGGTTAATTAACCCCCTTAGTTGTGAGTTCACGTTACATGAACACACATGTTCTCATCACAACTAACCAGATCATTTTTACATATGTAAACAACAACCCGATTTCTATGGAGAGAGAAGCTATACCAGTGACAAGACAATTCACACACAACACGCGTCGTATCCTCAATGTATTGCAGCAACACACGTTTTGGAAAACATCGTTATTACAAAACATTTAGAAGGGAAGGAAAGAAGAAGTGTTTAAAGTCCGGTCGGGACTCCTACCCTGAGCGCAGGCCAAGAGAACTGCAATCTGGCTAACGGGACACCGAAGTTGAACACAGCATCTCCTGTGTTGGCGACGAGGGTAACGTCGCTGCGCCACCCAGCCGCTACGTTTCTCCATGTTGACGCAGTCCTCGCTGGCAGGGCTCCCGGTGTAGGTTCGACTAACATCCTCTGTCAAAGATGACGTCGTAGTCAGAGTGTTTAAGGCATGTTATAGTCATAGCAACGTTCAACAGTGTAGCATTAAGCTAACAGCCGTCCAACTGATAGCAACAAGCTAACGTTTACTAGCCTGGTAAACACAGCGAGCTAGCGCCGCAGCTAACAGCTGACTGGCTAACACAGTAGGCCACAACTAGCACGCCAGCTAAGCAGCTATCCGACTGATAGCAACAAGCTAACGTTTACTAGCCTGGTAAACACAGCGAGCTAGCGCCGCAGCTAACAGCTGACTGGCTAACACAGTAGGCCACAACTAGCACGCCAGCTAAGCAGCTATCACCTGAACTGTACACAACGACATAACAAGCCACACTTCAGACAGGCCGCTGTCCAAGTCCCTCCCCTAAGAGGGAAAAGAAAAAGAATGTCAAACACAGTTTTCAACGGTGATCCAGACATACAGCGGGGCCAGCACAATTCCCATTTCGGGCTGCAGCCGACTTTGAGCATGGAACTCCCGATAAAGAAGATCCTATGCCCACATTTCCTCGTTAGGGTGTACTTTAATTTTTATGTGAAAGGTGGGGCCTGCACGGGACAGAGAAGCATCCGCTCGAGAATCCTGGGTTCACCAGGACCTGGTTGCGGCCCACTAGATTGACCATCATGGGCGTCAGACCAAGATCCTCCGACCGCCGCTTAAGCCGAGCAGAGGACCCCAGTCTGGAGTCGGCGTTTCGTAAATTGTCAGCTAACCCCCTCAGCATCAACAACAACCAGAGCTCGCAAGCAAAACAGTATGTACCCCATCCTGGAAACAACCGCTTCTCACAACAGTCGGTGCTTCCCACAGTCCAGCTGTGTGGCCGGAGGGCAACCCCATCCAGCCGCAGCAAGGAGGACTGTAGCTGGGGAGCATGTCAGCGGCGTGAGCTCCTAATACGAAAAAGCCGTTGAAGGTCAGAATGATCATCATCTTCCAGACACTCCAGTAACGAAGACAATATCGCCGTATTTTCTCGAAATAGTGAGAGAGAAAATAAAGATTTGATGTCAACGTATCTTCCCGTTCTTTTGTTTTCCAACTTTCTTCTACTAACAACCTCGTCAAGTGGGGATCTACCGAAGGCACTTCCTTGTGGTGAAAGTGAATAAGGAGGCGAGTAGGTGACCACACACCTGCTTATGAAGGTAAGCGGATGGGGTGTGGCCAGACGAATGTTGGGATGTAAAGGTACATGGTGGAATTTTTTATTCAGTGCACGTGCACGAAGTGAAGTACAGTGCAGTATGATGCTGAGCGAAAGCCATAACGAAATAGAACGGCATTCGTGTTGAATGCTACACATGCTGATCAGCTGGATCGATATGAAAACATTGTTGGATCAAGCTGAAATTGATGTCAGATAGTCCTTACCTATGATCGGGGTTATTCCAAAAAGACTATTCCAATTGTCTGATCGCGATTTCCAGTATTGGTGTCCATCTGGTCCCGGACATAATTTGGCACAACTTATGGATAGAGTGTGCCAGATGCGTTTCGAAGTGGTCGGATGAAGCGATTTACTCGGCTCCGTATAAATGTACTGCCCGGAGGGATTTAAGTGTAACACAGGGTGAGATATAAGGTTTCAAAGGGTGGGCGACACTGCCATCTAGCAGGATGGGGCCGGTATTGCACTTTGGCGAATCCTTTCCTATGGCAACACCAAGGTCAGTGGATGAATAATGAATAAAAATATCGAATAAAAGAAAAAACGACCAAAACCCGAGATATCTCATACAAAGAACTTAAATAACAATAAACCTCCACTAAGGGAGTTTATGTGTAGTAGTGGACTAATGACAGTTCAAAAGGAAACAAAAAGAAAACCGTCATGAGAAGAAACACTACAATAAAACTCTCAGCTATTAGAAAATAAAGTGCTAAATAAGCCAGTAGCCTAAAACCAGAATGGCTACAGAGAAAGGCTAAATGCTGAACAGGGCAGAGAACAGCACTACACTTTAATATAACAAAGCCTGGCTGGAAGAAGATAGCCAACACAAAAGGAATTGAGAAAACCGCGAACCTTCTTCTTCTTATTCTTCTTCTGGTTCTTATTGGCGGTTGGCACAAACATTTTGGTGCATTACCGCCACCTACTGAAATGGAGTGTGGATCTAGATGGATTATGCACATGATAATTACTATTGACTACTCTATATCCTACCACTCAAACCTGTACTATTTAGAAAATAAAAAATTGCCCTGTACCCCACATTCCCTGAGCTCAGTCGCAACACTTCTCTCACCTCCAGTTTGATGTGGTCTCTCTCAATTAAATTAAATTCAATTCAATTAAATTCAATTCAATTCAATTATCTTTAATGACCACCCAGCCAGGCTGGTGGAATTTGATTTCAGTGCAGCATGTTACAGCATTGTTCCAACATAGAACATAGAACATATAACATCACTTACATTACATACATACTACATGCAGTTAAATACATAAATACACAATTACAAGACCTCAATATCAAAGTTCAGAGTTTGGACTTCAAGATGGCGGCCGTGCAGTAGACAACTCGCACCACATGCTCCCGGTGATAATTGACTAAACTATCTGAAAACACGGCTTAAATCTGAATACCCTCCGAGAAAAGCGAAGGGGAAAACAGTTTCAAGACTACTCTATTGAGAAAATGAAATGGAAAACTCTGAGTCGGAAGGAAAAGGCGATGGAGAGTCGGAGATAAATAGGCGCTCCACTAGGCACAGACAGACCCATGTACCGGAGGCTTTGGGCCTAGGAGCGATTAGCAAGAAGCTAACGGCGGTAGACACCAGGACACAGGTGGCTAGTAGGGCTGAAATAAACGCTGGCAAAGAGGTACGCAAGGAAGAGATAGCAGCGGGTGTGGAGACTGAGGGAGAAGGAAAGACGGCTATGACAATGGAAAACATGCGCTCGCTATTGAAAGAGCTCTTGTCAGAAGAAGCCGAGAAGAGAAACCAACAAACAATGGAGGCCATGCGCGCACTGTTGAAGGAAGAAGCGGAAAGGAGGAACCTGCAGTTAATGGGGGAATTTGCACGGTTGGAGGAAAAGCTGGAGAAACAAAACGAAACTTTATTGGCAAGTTGGGAAAGAAAGATAAAAGACATGTGAAGGCATGTGAAGCTACCGTGGCTAACCTAGAAGCGAGGATGAAGGAACAGGAGAGACGATACACGGAAAGCCTCGTTGGATAGCAGAGCTACGGACCAGGATCGTTGGGAGAGGGAGTGCCAGAGGCTCCGAACTGACAGTAAGGAGATGGGAGAGAATATGGAAAATATGATCAACTATGCTAAACGGAAGAACCTGAGAGTGATCGCCATACCAGAGGAACAAGACCCGAAAGGACAGAGAGGAACAATGACAAAATACTACTCAAAGATACTCGGGCTAGCGGGGTTAGGAGTCTTCACTAAAAATCCCAGGCTGGAAGTGGCATACAGAGGGGGTCCCGCGAGAAGGAAAAAGAGAGGCGAAAACGGAACCGGGAGGAGGCCACTCATAGTGGTATTCTCCAACCAACGGGACAAAGAAGCCATGCTAGACATCGCAAAAAAGAAGCGAGTTTTGACACACGAAGGATTACAAGTGAGGATATACCAAGACCTCGCCCCGTCCCTGGTCAAGAAGCGGGAGGAAAAGAGGGAAGTGAGAGACTACTGCTTTCAGGGGAAAGGACAGACTTTGTGAGAGGAGCCATTCTGAAGGTGACGTGGGAAGGAAGAACTACTTTGTGTGATACTCCGGAACAAGCACGACGAGCCTGTGGTATGACGGTGGGGACAGACCCAACGTGACTGAGACAGACACTTGCGGGGCAAGGACCGGAAGAAGAGCAACGGGAGGGACCGCCACAGGTGGCTTGACACGGGTAGCTAAGAATGGTATATAGAAGGGAGGGGAGGGGGGGAAGGGAAATAATCTATCAAATCGGGCAATTTCAATGGTTCAATATATAGGCTGTACAGGTACGGAGACACTATAATTTCTGATTGAATTCTCTAGGAGACAAGTTCAAGTTCAAGTTCTTTAATAGTTGTCATACAGAAGTACAGAATACTTTCATACAAAATGCTTCTTACTGTTACGCTCCAGAGACTGTGCTAGACAAGATAGTATCAAATAACATAATAACATAATATAGCATGAATTTAGAAGAAGAAAATGAGGTCACAGTGTTCGGTATAGACATATGTACAATGTTCTGAGTTACCATATAATATACAATACACAATACTATGCAGTGTACTAATGTACAGTACTATCTAGTGCAAAGCAGAAATGGGATGAGGTACAATTTTAGGTACAATTTACAGTAAGGTGTACGAGTTGTAGTGCAATCCTTCATCCATAAATATAAAGTGTGGGGAGTGGGTGCTACAGTGTGTTTGTTTAAAGTGGGTGTGTGCTATAAGTGTGTGGAGTGGGTGCTACAGTGTGTTTGTTTAAAGTGAGTGTGTGCGTGTGGATGTGTGTGCTATGTGCGTTTGGTGGTTGTTGTTGTGTAGTGTTCATTCATTGTTCGTTTAGCAGCCTGATGGCCTGGGGATAGAAGCTTCTTCTGAGTCTTTCTGTGCTCGCCTTGAGACTCCTGTATCGCTTGCCTGACCGCAGCAGTTCAAAGAGGCAGTTGTTCGGGTGACTGGAGTCTTTAATGATTCTCTTAGCCTTGCCCTTGCAACGCTTGTAGTAGGAATAAGAGGTTCAAGGACCCAACTTAAAAGTGGGAAGGGGGGGGGGGGGGATGGTATATTCTATGGAAAAGGGTCATTTCTATTTTTCAATATGTGGAATGTGCAGTTATAGTTAAGTAGTTATAGTTAGTTAAGGGCACTATGGAGAGACCGAGGGCCAAACATAGACAGAAGGAGGAGTGGTTAGCTAATGGGGAAGGAAGGGATAATGTATATTTCATAAAGGCACTGCAATTTTTGGTTTAGATAGGGGAAACTAATAGAGAGGGAAAAATGTATAGGGTATAAGGTCTGGCGACCTCTACCGTTCAGTATAGGTACTGGGCACACACAGGTAAACGGGATAGTTATATAGGGACACTACAGAGAGGTCAAGGACCCAACATAGGAGTGAGGAGGAGTGGATAGTTAGGATTTGGGGAGGAAGGGGAAGGGTATAACACATAAAGGTGCAGCAGGTTCTGATTTAACTCTACAAAGGATACCCCCCTTCTTAACAGGTAAAGGGTATAGCTTAGAGGTTTTCGTAGGTCATATCCCCTTTCTTAACAGGTATTGGATATGGTCGATGCCCGGTTGGTGGCGGATTTGGTTTTGTTTCAATGGTTTTGTTTCAATGTTTCAATGTTTTAAGGTGATAGAGATCCAGGAGTTTAGAGGCTGAAATAGAGGGTTCCTCGAGATGGTTAAAGGAGGAGGAAGGGGGGGAGTAGGGATACAGGATCAAGTTGAAGATAGTTTAGTCATGTTAGACTTTAAATAGCAGAAATGAGAAAAAGGGAGCATGTGGTTAGAGCATACTAGGAGGGAAGAGCGGCAGGAAAGGGAGAAAGGCAGGTAAGATGCATCCTGTCAAAAGGAAGCAGGAAGGGACCTGCAGGAAGTCGGAAAAGAGGAGGGTCAGAGGTCCGTGCCCAATAGGGGGGGACGTTAGCTTTATATGTGGGGTTTGGGGGTACTTGTGTTTTCTCTCTTTTTTTATTTATTATTACAGGACACTTCGGCTGGATCACCACATCACAAAACATAGAGGAGAGAGGGGGGAGGAGGGCAAGAAGAGAGTGGGCAACATAGGACATAAGGATGAGTAGGAACGAAATAAAATATATGAGCTGGAACGTGAGGGGGATGAGCCAAATTATTAAGCTAAAACAGGCTAAAACAGGTCGAGAATAGATGGAAGGGACAGGTATACTCGGCGCCATTCAACTCACAAGCTAGAGGAGTAATGATACTAATAGACAAGTCGATACCATTTACTTTAAGAAATAAAATTGTAGACCCGGGAGGGAGATTTATAATATTAAGCGGTACTATAGTCTCCACGCAGGTGAACCTAGTAAATATATATGGACCAAACAATGATGACCGCTGTTTTTTCAAGAACTGTTTATGAAAATGGCATGTCTCACGGGCCAGTTCATCATGGGGGGAGACTTTAACTGCGTGAGGAGGCCGGAAATAGATAAATCAGGGGGAGTGGATACCTCCCATGGAAGAACAAGGAAAGTGATAGATACGTTTATGAGAGACCTCGACTTGGTTGAGATATGGAGAAAACTAAACCCAGGCAAGAGGGAATATTCGTGCGCTTCAAAATTACTAAGTAGGCCATCGTTCTCTAGAATAGAATTTTTTTTTGTTTCGACAAGCTTGATATCTAAATTTACAGGAAGTGAATATGACAGTAGATTACTGTCTGACCATTCTCCGATGACGTTAACTATGAACATGCCAGAAATAGCGAAGGCACCCCCTAGATTCAGACTCCAAACCAAGTGGCTCAACAACACGAAATTTATGACTTTTATAGATGAAAAAATAGACATATACTTCTCCATAAATACAGACCAGACAAGTGCAACAATGAGATGGGAGGCATTTAAGGCGTATATAAGGGGAGAGATGATAAGCTATACTAAACATAAATCTAAGGAACACTATAAGCAAATGGAGGACATAGAAAGACGGGTAAAAGAAGTGGAAGAACAGCTATATAGGGGAGAAGACCTAGCAAAACAGAGAGAACTACAGGTATTAAAGGCCCAGTACAAGCATCTATCCACTACAAAGATAACATCGGACTTACAGTGGCTAAAACAATCATACTACGACCAAGGGGAAAAAGCAGGCAAGATACTGGCATGGAGAATTAGAAAGGCACAAACGGAAAGGATGATAAATACGATCAAATTAGGGAATGGGGTGGAAAAAAATGACCCAATAGAAATAAATAACGCCTTTAAAGAATGTTATGAACAATTATATAAATCAGAATACCCAAAGGACACAGAACAACTAAATGAATTCCTGGACAAGTTAGAATTCCCCAAAATAACGGAGGAGGAACAGAAACAGTTTGACCAAGAGCTAACAATAGAAGAATTAAACGAGGCGCTTACGGTTATGAATAGCGGGAAGGTGGCGGGCCCAGATGGGATACCAACAGAAATATACAAGAGATTCGCAGGGAAACTGCTACCCCACCTACTGGAAATGTTCAATGAAGCATATGAGGAGGGGACTTTGCCTCCATCCTTAAGATCGGCGATGATTTCGGTACTTAAGAAACCGGGAAAGCCACCACACAACTTCATATCGTCCTGTGTCCCTCATGTCCTGTGATACGAAGATTTTATGTAAGGCGCTAGCTAGACGCATAGAAAAGTCGATTCCACATCTGATAAAAAATGACCAGAACGGATTTGTATTGGGAAGACAGGGATTTCATAACATTAGGAGATTACTAAATGTTCTTCACACTAAGAAAAACAAAAAAGACCACGCAGTTCTGTCATTAGACGCCGAAAAGGCATTTGACAGGATTGAGTGGGGATATCTGTTTGAAACACTTAAAAGGTTCGGGTTTGGGGAAGGATATATAAAATGGATCAGGATTCTATACACAGACCTAATGGTCGAAATAACTACAAACAACCAAATATCGACACTGTTTAAACTACAGAGATCTACCAGACAGGGATGTCCGATTTCTCCGTTGTTATTTTTGTTCGCAATCGAACCATTAGCGATGACGATTAGGCAGGACCCGGGAATCACAGGGATGAGAATAGGGGGAATGGAGCATCGCCTATCGCTTTTCGCGGACGATATAATACTATACTTAACAAAATTGGATACCTCAATTAGAAATGCGAACGAAATACTAGAGACATTTGGAGTCTTTTCAGGATATAAAACGAATCAAAATAAAAGCGCACTTATGTTACTTAATAAAAGAGAAAGGGAAAAAGCACCGGTGCACACGCAGTTTGCAAGCTCCCCCAAGGGGTTTACGCACTTGGGGATAAAGATAACCCCGGAGATTAAAGACTTAGTACAAAGTAATTACGATCCAATAATGACAGATGAAGAAAATAGCCTTGAAAGATGGAGCAAATTACCAATATCAATGATAGGCAGAGTGAATATTATTAAAATTACTATATTGCCTAAATTCCTTTACCTATTCCAGTCAATCCCAATGCCCTTACCGGAAACTTTCTTTCGGAGATTGAAAACGATGTTCACACGTTTCATATGGAACAATAAAAAACCCAGGTTGAGACTGACACTCCTTTACCTCCCGTATAACAGAGGAGGGCTTAGGACAGCAATGTTCTACTTTCAACATGCAGATATACCGGCTTGGATGGAGATAGAAAAAGAAGAGACAAAGATAGCACTAGACGCATATATATATTCACGACAGAGTAACTTGTTGATAAAAAATACAAAGAACCCGTTCCTCCAGAATACAGTAAGGATCTGGCACAAGGCGCACTTACACTTAGGTAGAAGAGATAAGTTATCGGGGTATACACCAATCTGGGGGAATGAAGAATTTAAACCGGGAAGGAATGATGGGGGATTAAAAAATTGGGCAGAAAGAGGTTTGGGTAAGATTAAAAACGTATACTTAGAGGGAGAATTGATGACCTTCGAACAGATAGTAAGCACATTTGAAATCCCAAGATCACATAGATTTAAATACTTTCAAATCAGGAGCTACGTAGTCTCAAAGAACGGGGGCACAGAGGAACCACCCACATCCATAATAGAAAGGCTTACGAGGAACAATATGGTGGGAAGAGGACAATTATCCAAGTTTTATGATGTGTTGTTATCAGGATCGGAAGAGAGCTCTTTGAGCAGTTTGCGGGCATGGGAGAGGGACATGGGGGTAGAAATAGCAGAAGAGGACTGGGAACAAGCATGTGAGATGTCACAGACACTTTCAATTAACACCAGATGTAAACTACTACAATATAAGTGGATACATAGAGTATATATGACACCAGAGAAATTACACAAGTTTTATCCCATGATCCCGGATGAATGTACTAGGTGTGGGGTAGAGGTGGGGACCCTGTACCACTGTATGTGGGAATGTGAGAAGATACAGGAATATTGGAAGGAGATATTGGAACTCATATCGGAGATGACAGAGATAGAAATCCCGACCGATCCTAAGTTATGTATACTACACTTATACCCGGAGAAGTTCCCAGCTTATATTAGAAAGAGGAAATTGATATGGCAGTGGGGAAGAAGCTGTTTTTAAAGCGGGATGTTTTGGTGGTCAGGGATCTGTAGCGCCTCCCGGAGGGCAGCAGCTGGAAGAAGGAGAAGGTAAGGATGCTTTGAATGATAGCCTGGTAGAAGCGGAGCAGGAGATGTTTTCTGACTCTGTATTTTTTGAGCTGGCGGAGGAAGAAGAGTCTTTGATTGGCTTTTTTGTGGATGTGGTCTGTGTTGGTTTTCCATTTGAGGTTATTGCTTATGTGGGTGCCGAGAAATTTGAAGGAGTCTGTGGTGATTATGGGTTTGCCGGAGATGGATATGGGGGTTTTGGGGTTTGGCTGGCGTCTGAAGTCGATGATGAGTTCTTGGGTTTTTGATGAGTTGAGGAGGAGGTTATTGTCTGTCTGTCTCTCCAACCTTTCTTTGGGGATCTGTCTCTCTTGTTTGTATTTGCTACACTCCACTAACACATGCTCCACTGTTTCCTGCCTACTACAATACTCACACCTACGAGTCTCATGTTTGCCCATTATCCTAAGTGTACTATTTAGCCCAGTGTGTCCAAATCTCATTCTTGAGACAATAACTTCTTCCCTCGTACCTCTGCCCACATCTCTCATTTTCCCTACTGCCCTCTGGACATTATAAAAATGCCTACCTTTATTTCCTTTATCCCACTCCTCCTGCCACTTCTTTTTCATTTCACATTTAATTATGCTCTTAACTTCTGCCTTGCTGTAACTCACATCCAGATTTATTTCTATTTTATTAGCTGCTTCCTTTGCGAACTTATCCGCCAGTTCGTTCCCCTCCACCCCTATATGTGCTGGCAGCCTGTACGTTAATGCCAAGCAAGCAGTGCAAAAATGCTTCCGCATTCGTCACCGCACGCTAGTGCGGTAAAGCGCCCTTCTTTTCAGACAAATGCTACCGTGCGTGCACCGGCGGCGGCGTGCTCGCTCAGGTGCGTGCGTGCGCCGGCGTGCGCCCTTCTTTTCAGACAAATGCTACCGTGCGTGCACCGGCGGCGGCGTGCTCGCTCAGGTGCGTGCGTGCGCCGGCGTGCTCGCGCGAGGTGCCCGTGCATGCGCATGAGATCCCGCCTTGAGCGGAGCTCAATATATATAAGTCACCGCCCCTTATTCAGTATCTACCAATAGCTCAATTGGCAAGGACACATGGCTGTGGATCCTATGGCTTGTTTGCTGGCGAGTTCGAATCCCATCAAAAATATTTTTTAACGTGATTTTTTTTTAACGTGTATTATTTCGCCGGTTAAGGTTATTTCGCCGGTTAAGGTTAGGCATGGTTAAGGTTAAGGTTAAGGTTAGGCATTGTTTCGGAGTTGGTTAAGGTTAGAACGGTTAAGTTTAGGCGCTGTTAAGGAGCTGGTTAAGGTTAGAGTTTGTCAAAGAGAATGGCAATATAATTTCTATGGTTAAGGTTAGGCATGGTTTCGGAGTTGGTTAAGGTTAGAACGGTTAAGTTTAGGCGTTGTTAAGGAGCTGGTTAAGGTTAGAGTTTGTCAAAGAGAATGGCAATAGACAGCCTATTTCCGCGCGACCTGGGCGCTGGGCGGCGGAAAATGAAAGGCGCATTACTGCATGCCACTACGGTAAATTTTTGCACTGCTTGCTTGGCATAAAGCTACACGCGTGCTGGCACCCAAATTAATCTCACATCTGATCCTATTCTCCTCACCCTAAAAATCGCCTGTGCTATTTCCAAAATAATATCCTGTCTTGTTTCTGACTGTGTATGTTTTATACTAATTAATGCACTACTTCAAGTTGCTTTAATAGTTGTCATACAGAAGTACAGAATACTTTCATACAAAATGCTTCTTACTGTTACGCTCCAGAGACTGTGCTAGACAAGATAGTATCAAATAACATAGTATAGCATGTAATTTAGAAGAAGACAATGAGGTCACAGTGTTCGGTATAGACATATGTACAATGTTCTGAGTTACTTGAATCTGACGCTATTAACACCTTGTTTGACTTGATTGTTTCCACCCAATTGATAGCTAACAAAATAGCCATCAACTCACCCGTGTACACAGACAATTTATTACTCACCCTCTCCTTTACCATAATATTTATTTCTGGGCTTATAAATGCAACCCCCACCCTGTTACTGGTTGTCTTTGAGGCGTCTGTGTACACTTTAAGATGTTCTCCATACTTCCTTTCTATATAACTATTGACTTCATATTTATCCAACACTTCCTCACCTCTCTCCCTCCTTCTTTCCAATAAATGTAAATCCACCTCCACCTCCTCAAACAACCATGGTGGAACAGCAGACAATGGTACCGTCGGGCTTATCACCATCTCCCCTATCCCTATCTCACTACTTGCATTCCCTATTGTCCACCCAAAACTCTTGAACTCTTTCTTTTATTTTTCTTGACATGCTAGTAATACCTTTTGAGTGGGGTGATTCTCGTTATGGCCCTTTAGGTTTACCCAATATGTTAACGCTATTTGATTTCTTCTGAACTCCAAAGGTGCTTCATTTACTTCCACTTGCAATGCAGATACTGGGGTTGTTCTGATCACGCCACAGCACAGTCTTAATGCCCGATACTGAATTGTATCTAGTTTCTTTAATAATGTTTTTGATGCAGACTGATATACGATGCAGCCATAGTCTATAGCAGACCTAATTAATCCTATATACACAGTTTTCAAATAATTCCTACCTGCACCCCACTCCCTACCCCTCAGGCATCTTACAATATTCAATATTCTTTTACATTTAGCAACAACTTTCCCAATATGGGTTGCCCAAGTAATTATTTTATCGAACCAAATCCCTAGGTATTTAAAGCACTCTACTCTCTCTAAACTTTCCCCATATAATAAGCCGCTAACCCTGCAAGATTCAAACTTAAATAGACTCAGCTACCATATGCACAGCTGCACTGAATCAGGTGCAATCAAGCCCACACACACATGGAAATTACTTCTAAAACCAATGCTGGTTTAATTCTAGATATCCCTCAAATCAGCAGATTTCTTTTTATATTTAAGGAAATATATGAAACTATATTTATATTATCATTGACTGATCATCAAGGATGGATGACATGAAACATTATATTATTGATGGCCATTATCAAAGGAAAACTCAATGTAGAAGAAAAAGAAGAAGAAGAAGAAGAAGAAGAAGAAGAAGAAGAAGAAGAAGAAGAAGAAGAAGAAGAAGAAGAAGAAGAAGAAGAAGAAGAAGAAGAAGAAGAAGAAGAAGAAGAAGGAGGAGGAGGAGAAGAAGAAGAAGAAGAAGAAGAAGAAGAAGAAGAAGAAGAAGAAGAAGAAGAAGAAGAAGAAGAAGAAGAAGAAGAAGAAGAAGAAGAAGAAGAAGAAGAAGAAGAAGGGATGTGTCTGTGTGGCCATGCGAGCCACATCAGTAGCCTCCACACAGTTGAATGTTTAAAGGCATCTTATCTGCGCTACACCTTCCCAGGGTTCATGGATGAGTTACTGCTGCATCCCTGGCAACTGACTAGCACTGCAGATCTCCATTGAAATAAACCAGTGAATCAATGAATGAGTAAGCGAGCGAGTGAGTGAATGAATTGCTTGGTTCTGTCGCAAACAAATCCTGAACGAAATGCATCCTTAGCGAGGCAGTAAAGATGGCGGCGCCGGCGTTCTGTTTTTGTTCAGACTGAGGCTACAAAGTGTGACGCGTCTCTCTTCTGACCAGTCAGTGGTCTGCAATGTTTCACATGACTTTTCTGGTACCACTTCTACCCAATAGGGTCGCTTGGAACCGAGTAGGGTATATCTGCAGAGCCGCAAGCCGCAAGCCAACTTTATTATTATGATAAAAAACAGCGGTGACGCGGTATTCAGCCTAACTCTGCGGTGAGCGTGATGCAACAGCGATACCGCGGTAATGCGGTTATCACGGCAGCTCTAATTGTACCCATTCTGCAATCTGTTAAATAAATAAAAAGAAAGTTTGACTGGCCGCCGAGCCATACTGTAGTGTACATGGTGACTGCTTGACTTAAAAAAATAAATAAAATAAAAATATTAATAAACATATTTAATAATTCTTTTTTAATAATTTTTTTTTGGCTTCCCCTGTTATTTTACCCACACGACGCCACTGGTAACACGACTGCAGCAGTCTTTTGCACACATTGAAGGACCTGGGTCTGATCAGGAAGAACAACCTGCTCTGTCCCTTCCTGTAGAGGGCCTCTGTGTTGTCCAATCAGTCTAGTTTGTTTTTCAAGTGTATTGCAAGGAACTTGTAGGTCTCCACCAGCTCCACCTCCTCCCCTCGGCACATCTGATCGACCTGCCCTGCAGTCTGACGTATTGTGGTCTGTTGGTGAGGAAGTCAGTGATCCAAGCCACCAGGCCATGCTCAGGCCGCATTACTGTGAGCTTCTCGGTTAGCCACAAAAGCTGGATGGTGTTAAAGGCACTGGAGATGTCAAAGATCATGATTCTCACTGTACTGCACGGCCTCTCCAGGTGCGTGTAGCTTTTATGGAGCATGTAGATGATGGCGTCCTCCACCCCGATTTTGCCTGTTATGGGCTTGAGGTGTTGCAGGACCAGCCTCTCAAAGATCATGATGTGTGACATCAGGGGGACTGGCCTTCTTGGGCACAGGGACAATGCAGGAGATCTTCCAGAGCTGGGGCACCTTCTCCAGCCTCAGGGAGAGGTTGAAGAGGTGCTGAAACTGTGCTGAAATAACTTTTTTGTTAGGGTTTCCAACCCTCTGGGTTTGGCTCAGAAACTCCATAATCAGCCTCTGTCTCCGGGAAAGGAGAGAATCCAAACCTGGAGATTTCTTTTACTCGCTTTAAAAGTTAAATATTAACACTTCTATTAATTAACCCTTTTACTGCAGCACTACCAAAAGGTTAACCCTTTCACTGCGACAATACACAGACGGTTAACCCTTTCATTGTCACACGACAGCAGGTTAACCCTTTCACTGCCACACTACAGAAGGTTAACCCTTTACTATCACACTACCGACGGTTAGTGATAGTAAAGGGTTAACCTTCTCTAGTGTGGCAGTGAAAGGGTTAAACTGTAAGGTCCCCCAATTGGGGGTAAAAGGAGTAAAGACCCTAACCCTACCCAAACAGCAGTCAAAGTGTATATTTTCAGCACTATGTTTGTTTACCGATGATAAATGTTTTTTTTCTAAAATAAGAATTTCTCTGAATAATGTGAATTATATCGCTCTTTTATCGGAAAAACACGAGGACATGACTAAATCCAGATGTAACACTGCCATTGGAAAGAGGAGCTTTTTCCCTATCCATAGATGTATGACTTGGCCATAATAATGTCATTATTTTATAGTTCATAATAAAATTTTGAATGTATAATTCAAATGGATTATAATTCAGTACTGTATCTACAAATCCTTCTGTTTAATCATCTTCCCTTTATTCATTTGCTTAGATATTTTGTACACTTGGTCTCAAGAAGGTGCTGAATGAGCTCAGTGAGTCAAATCTCTACACCCGCAGTTTTAACATGGTGTTATTCACTGTCAAAGATCCAAAGAAAATTTTGAATTTATAGTCTCCTTTGTTTCATTACGATTTACTCAAGCATAGTAAGAGACACAATATTCCTGAGACTGGGAATACATTCCCTGAGGTCCATAGATGTTCATAGATACCAAGAACATGCAAATAGACCTTGTAGAAGTGGAGTAATCTTCCATTTACTTGGGCATGTACTTTTAGACGAATTTTCTGAAAATAGGGCTACAGCTTAACAGGGTAATAGTTGTGATGATTTCAGCGACCAGTCACAGCTGTAGAAGTATAATTGAATGTGGGTGCGATGGTATGGTTTTTAAACCATGGCTCGAGTGCGTACCTGTCAGAAAGCGACTCCGGAGACGTTTATTGGACACTGCAGGCACGTGCACACATAGAGGCCAAGGGGTGCTTGAGCACCTGCCTTTTTGAGCCTCATCAAAAAAGTGCCCTTTTTGAAGATATTTTTATTTTTTTCGTTACGCATATAGACTGCCCTTCCAACTGAAAAATGTCAGGATAGAATCAAAATATTAGGTAAAGAGAATGAGATGTCCCATATTCCATTGCAGTTTGCATGGCCTCAACAGCGTGCCTCTCCACGGACCTATATATTTTATGCATAGCGTGGGTGGTGATGATGATGATGATGATAGAAACCGCTGTGGCGCATACAGTTGAATGCTGGTATTACACTCATTGAGGGACACGAAGAAGTCAAGTCCGATGGGATTTGGGAATCTCAAATACAAATCGGGATTGGAATAAAAAATGCATTTATATTAAACAATACAGAATTTACAGCACTTCTTGGGGTCTATAGGGTAAGCACTTATTCCCTCCCCCCTGAACATTTATGGAGATGTATGGGCCTTTTAAGTCAGTGATAAAAGTGTCTTTCAAGGATAAGTGAGCTCCTGCACTGATATTATAGTTCAATATTCAATATTTGATCACCAAAACCCCCCAACAAGCATAAAAAAAGGGCCCCCCGCCCGAAAAGGGCCCTTAGATAATCGTGCACGCGCGCTACGCTCGCTCTGTTAATATATACACACAAGTGTAGTGCCCTTTTCAGCCTCTGAGCACCTGCCCCTCTAATGTCCTGTGCACGTCCCTGTCCCACGGTGTATATAAAAAACAAGATCTAATATAAACATAAAGTAACATATATTACACTATAAACATAAAGTAACATATGGACAGTATACAGGACTACAGTATATACAATGTAGACAGTATGCTAAACAAAGTGAATGCATGAGTGAATGTAAATATAGAGGTAAACGAGAACTTAGTGCAAAACTTTTAGCAGCAGTGGTACATAGTAAGTATGAATAATAAATAATTGTATTATTAATTTCTCTCTGTCTCCTTCTAGTGGTTGTGGTGCTGACCAATGCGGAGGACTCCGTGGCTCTGTTAGTGGAGGCTGAGAGACAAGGACTGATGAACGGAGAGTATGTGTTCTTCCTGGTGCAGCATTTTGAGGTCAGTGGCAGAGTGGTGAGTAAGACCAGCCACGTTTAATACTCTATAACATTTTCATATAGGACATTCCTGTTCTCAACACTGGTCTCTGGTAGGACATTCCTGTTCTAAACACTGGTGTCTGGTAGGACATTCCTGTTCTAAACATTTGTGTCTGGTAGGACATTCCTGTTCTAAACGCTGGTGTCTGGTAGGACATTCCTGTTCTAAACACATGTGTCTGGTAGGATATTCCTGTTCTAAACACTGTTGTCTGGTAGGAATGTGTGTATGTTATGAACTGTATGTTATGGACCTATATGGCCTATATGGTGAAATGTATTACAATTTCATGGAGTATGCTAGTAAGTCCCTTATGGACAGTTAAGCCATCTCTCCAGAATTTAGGAAGCTTATTATGGAGTGTTTTGATAGACATTTCATCATTAGGTTTTCTCCAACGGGAACAGGGGAGGGGTCCCGATAGAGTTTATCTTGGGTCCACAAACCAAGGGAAGGTTTCCTTTGTTAGGGTAATCCCAATAGGGGAAACAGCGTCACAAGATAGGCATTGCAATGGGTGGGTCAAGCGCGACACATCAACAATCATTTCATTCAAAGCACATAATTTTCTTTCTAGTCACTTTCTGTAAATTCATAAAAAGTATAATTATTAATTATCAATTATTAACAATATAATTAAGTACATCATACATCAATTCAACACAATGTTAGTATACCTTCTGAATATATAAAAAGTACACTTTATTTTTGACTTTGGCAAATTCAAATTGAGAGGTTCCATCCATTGTGGGGGAATGATTTTAGAATGAGAATGATGCCTTATTTATATAACGACTGTACATTCCAATCTGATCTAAAAAATTAACTTACACTTCCTAGGGGCCACCATCTCTAACATTGGTGCTACATAATACTGATCAACCTCAGGGAAAAACAACAACAACAACATCCTTTACCGTTATTAGTTCCATCCCTCTGGGAGAAAAAAACTATGCTTATTAACTTTAGAAAATTTACTTTCTTCTTTGAGCAGGATAACCTGTGGAAATACGCCTTCAATGACAAGATGAACCTGGCTGCCATCAGAGCTTTTGACATGGCCTTCATGATTGGCCAGAAGTCATACGAGGGCTACGACTACCATGACTTCAACGAGCAAGTGTATGAGAAGCTGAAGAATCCCCCTTTTAGAAGCAACCTGACGTCTCAAAGAGAGGTTGGCGCTTCCCGCGGGACCAGGAGTCACACATAGTAGAAACATTTGAAAGTCTGATTTTATTAGTCTGCTCTAGCTTGTTTGACTTGTTTGTCTTTATATAACATCAATGTGCCTCATGTATTTTTACCCTGGTAAATTGATAAAATTCAGTGGTAGAAATCATTATGTACCGGTACTTAATTTGCTGTTCAAAGCAAATATGTATACTTACTGTAGCTTACATACTTTTCAAATTCCTTATCTATATTTTTACATTTCAGGTTAGCCCTTACGCTGCCTACCTGCATGACGCAGTGCTTCTTTATGCTATGGGACTGAAGGGCGTTCTCAAAGATGGCAAAGACCCGCATGACGGACGGCAGCTGCTACTCCGACTGAAATACAGGCACAACATACAATTTTATGGTACACAGTACATTTACACTCATAGATATGCAAAGCACTCTTTCACATAAATATCGTTTTTTCACTTGCCTGGCTAGTTTGATCAAAATGAAAAACACCATTTTCAGAATTACTTTGTGTAGAGAGGCTTAATAGCTTGTCATTGCAGGAGCCTCTGGGTTAGTCCACTTTGATGAAGACGGGGAGAGAAACGTGGACTACTCAATTTATGACCTACAACATACTGAAGATACCACAAAATTTGTGCCCATCCTTCATTTTGACAGTCACAGCAAAGCTATCCGGTAACAATCACTCATTGATTGAAATGCTTATAAGTTTGTTTTTATTTACAACACCTAAATTATAACTAGCAATTCATACGATGTCATGCTCATCATTATATAATCTGCAAGTTCTGTAATTCTGAAAATGTTTAGTTAAATGTTCACTATAAATTGGAATAATACAAAAGAGAAACTTAAAGTAACAATGCAATGCACCATTTTAGGCCGACTTCGAAGTTTGCATCAGTGATCTGGCCTAAAGGGAGACCTCCTTCTGATAACCCAGAATGTGGCTTCAAGAATGAACTCTGTGAATGGCAAATCAATGGTACGTTTTAAGTATTACACATACACACACATTTCTTGTGGAAAAAACGACAGTATATTATTTCTCTTGTTGCATAGTAATAGAGGCCTCTCTTCCAGAGAGTTGTTTCTCTTCCAACATGGCTGACTATAACCATTGGTAACCACTTTGGAAATGAATGACTACATTCTGTGTAGTGGTAGAGCATTGAAAACATTGTAGAAGCATGATATTACTGTTCCATTGTGACTTGTTTAAAGGTAAGTAAAAATAAAAGAAAAAATATTTATTGATGAAACTGTTCTTCCAACATGGAGGGGAAATAGGCATTCCAAACATTCTTTGAAAGGCCTCTATTGGACGATGCATTTTGTGTATTCATTACATATAGGCCTAAGCATAACTTTGCTAACCCATGAAATACCATTTAGATAACATTTGTGTATATATAGTAATAATAATAATAATAATAATAATAATAATAATGATGATGATGATGATGATGATGATGATGATGATAATGATGATGATGATGATGATGATGATGATGATGATGATGATAATAATAATAATAATAATAATAATAATAATAATAATAATAATAATAATAATAATAATAATAATAATAATAATAATAATAATAATAATAATAATAATAATAATAATAATAATAATAATAATAATAATAATAATAATAATAATAAATAATAATAATAATAATAATAATAATAATAATAATAATAATAATAATAATAATAATAATAATAATAATAATAATAATAATAATAATAATAATAATAATAAATACATAAATAAATAAATACATCCACAGAGATTTTAGAAAAGTGCAGAATAAGAGTATTTCTTTTCCCCCCAAAAAAGTATTGATTACATTTACATTTTGTCATTTGACGCTTTTATCCAAAGCGACTTACTGTACAAGTTCTGTACGACAAGTCAGCAGGAAGGATACAACTCTTTCGGCTGAGTAACAATGTTGAAGCTTGAGTGCTGCAGTTTTGAGTGCATAGTAATAGAGACATATTAGTATATTAGGAAGAGTGCATGATAGTAGAAGACAGTGAGAAGGTTAGTGTTTTTTTTTGTAAAAGAATATTTAATTCAGATATTAATTGAAGAAGTGTGTCCTTAGTCGACGGCGAAAGATTGGCTGTCCTAACTGTGGTGGGAAGTTCGTTTCACCATTGTGGAGCAAAGGACAGAGAATAGGTGGCTCCTCTTTGATGACGCTCCCGGAGCTCGGATAGGAGTGGGTCTGAGGCAGCCAGAAGATGTAGAGCGGAGGTGTCTTGAGGGTGTGTAGTTAGAGACCATTGACCGGAGGTAGGCGGGAGCTGTTCCCTTTGCTGCGTGATATGCCAGGTCAAGGACCTTGAAGCGGTGATGGGGAGCCAGTGCAGGTCCCTAAGAAGTGGGGTAACATGGGCTGACTTTGGACTTTGGTAGTGTTAGATTTCGACCATAATCAGCCAGTATCACCTCTTCGTCTGTGTTCGTGTAGTTTCTGCGTTGTGTTTATCTCTCTCTCCGAAGTCGACCTTCTCATACTCGTACATCGAAAGTCATCCCCCTTATATGCGATGAATGAATGAAAACTTTATTTAACAGATTGCAGAATGGGTACAATACAGTACGGCTCAATACATACAATTGTTAAGGGGATGCAGACCTGAGAAAGACGTTTGTCTTGTTTCCATCAGGGTCCCCCATTTTCAATTCATATAGACATTTATGACATACACAACATACATGACATTTATGGCATAGGGACATATAGGTATTTAGTACTGATACATTTGTGACATAAACGGTATTCCAATATACAGTACTGTTACCCCTAGATCCTGACAGAGTATATACATATGATGGGGAGGGGACTGTACATTAGGGGGGGTGGGTGGGTGGGAGAGAAATATACATACGGCGGGGAGGGAATATAATACATGCGGTGGGGAGGAGACTGTCTATTAGGAGGTGGTGGGGGTTTTGGGCATTTACGGTGGCCAGTTTCGAATTGCAGCCTCCCGTAGGTGCTCTTTAAGAGCGGTTTTGAATGTGGGCAGGGATTCACATTCCTTTACAGCTTTGGGTAGGGCATTCCACATTGTTGTGGCATAATTGCGAAACGTGTTTAGTCCCTTGTTTGAGCCGAATCTGGGTTTAACATGATTTGTTGAGCTTCCTCTGGTGTAGTGGTTGTGGTATTCACTGACCTTTGGGAAGTATTTTGACATGTACATGGGCACCCCGGTCGTATAGTGTATCTTGTAGACCAGGCCCATTGCAAGTTGCTGTACTCTGTCGTCTACTCTAAGCCATCCTAGGTTGTCAAAGTGGGCAGGGGTGAGGTGGGTTCTGGGGTTCAGGTCAAGTAGTAGTCTGACCAGTTTGTTTTGTGATGTTTGTAATTTTGTTTTAAGCGCCTTTGAGGTGCTTTGGTACCATGAGGTGCACGCATAGTCATAGTACCCTTGAATGAGTGCTCCTGATCCGTAATCATAAGAATTTGACACTGGCAAGGTGATACCTTTCTTGGAATTTTTTTTTCCAGCGGCTAAGTGGTGCAGTGGGCAAGGCACTCACCACTAACGCAGGAGATGCTAGGTTCGAGCCCAGCTCTCGGCGTTGCTTCCGGCTTGGCTGGTCGTTCATACTAATACAATTGGCAGTATTAGGGGGTGGGAAAACCGGTGGGTGGGGATCGGACGTTGTGGACAGCAACTCCTACAGGTCGGTTGGTGCGCCTGTACAGCAGAATCAGGAAGCACCGGGGGCAGCGTGAGCCTCCCACGCGTTACTCCTCGCCGCTGAGAGATCGCGCTGTGCAGGTGAAAAGATGCGACGGCTGCCTCCTCGTGTACCAGAAGGGACACGTGATGCAAGGCTTGGTCCACATTGCAGCCGACCAGTGGGAGGCATGGTCTAACAACGTTCGAGACAGGGGAGGGTAGAATTGGACAATACGAAATTGGGATGGGAGAAAAATAGAAAATGGGGAGAAAAAGTAGATAAAAAAAAATTGTTTATTCCATAAACAAAGCCTCTGTACGAGATGGAAAACAGTGCTGTATTGTCCTTGAAAAGTCTTTGACGGGAAAACTAAATTAATTATTCTATCGTCTCTTCTGCTTTTAGTCCAATGGTGGTTGAGAATCGTTAGCCAAAACCCTTCTTTGTTAGCTGAAGCTAGCCTCCTCGTGGCATAGGAGGGGGGAGGGGAGGCCCCTGCCACCACCCTCTAGTTAGTGCTCTGTCTCTCTGTCCACATCTGCTCGTATCAGCCTTGCGTCCTATTCTAACTTACACTGCAAGAAAACTCACAGCTATAAACTATAGTCCTTAGCAACGGCTGACCGCCCCTAGCAACCGCTACTTCTCCTGACCTACGACCCAGATTTCTCTGTCTCTCTATCTGTGAAAAAAGTAGTAGAACGTGCTCACCTCACTAGACTTGACACTGGGTGTTGTAACCTCTGATATCATACATAAAAAGAGGGAAACAGTTTTTCCAAATTAGGCTGCCAATATATTTGGAAAAACCTGGAGTGCGTGCCTGGACATTGTTTCGGTCTCTCTATCTGCCTTCCCTGTGACAACGGTTATGTTGATATTAAAACACCTCTCAGCCTCTCACTCCACTCAGCTGATCACGTCCCCCTGTCTGCACAGTTTGGCTGGAGACACACATACACGACTGATATTATCCTCTTAAAACTAATATCTATATAGGTTATAAACCAAATGCAAATCATCGATTTCCTTCAGTAGGTTGGAGATCAGGCGGGTGGCTGCATTCTGAATGAGTTGAAGTGGCTTGGTGGCGGTGGGCGAGACATGAATGTTGATTGGACAAGGAGTTTAGTGGCTTCTTTTGTCACAAAGGGGCGGATCCTTCTGACGTTGCTCAGGAGGAATCTGCAGGTTCTGGTTGTACATTCTCTACTGTGATGGAAAGGTTGGTCAGCGTGACGCAATTTTGTTTTGCTTATAGGTTCAGTTTGAGATGGTTGGTCGTCATCCGAGCGGAGATGTCATTGGGGAGGGGGGGGGGGCACACCCATCTGAAGGGGACGGCAGGGTCCTTCTTCATGATACCTGATACCACTCCTATTCCTGCGAGGGATGAGAGGAAGATCTGATGGTTGACTGTGTTGAAGGCTGCCAACAGGTCCAGGAGGATCAGGACTGATGAGAGGCCCTTCGCTCTTTTTAAGTGAAGAGCGTCTGTGACTGCTATGAGGGCAGAGGGTCCATCTGGCATGTAGTGGGATGGTTCAACGTTACCAGTGTCAAGGCCTCTGCATCTGTAATGGGAGAGAAAGATGACAGGGTAAAGGATGAGGTTCTCGATTCAGCATTTGGAATGGGTGGAGGTTGGGAGAAGCAGCTGTGGATGTTCTCCACTTTTTTCTCAAAGTATATTGCAAAGTCTTCGGCAGAAAGAGGGGAGGGGTGGAGGCGGAGGGAGGAGGGAGGACATGATGGCATGGAGTTTGCAAAGGTTCTTAACCGAGGCCTCGATCTTATGGTGAAAGAAAGAAGCTTTGGCAGTAGTAATGGTTTTGGAGAAAGCTAACAAGAGGTTGTTGTGATAGGTGGTGATGTGACCAGTGAGGCGTGTCTTTCTATAATTCCTCTCGGCCGCTCTCAGGACCAGTCTTTCTTCTCTCACTGCATCCGACAGCCATGGACTGGGTGGGGAACGGCGGGCAGGCTTCCCGGCGAGGGGGCAGAGCTTGTCGAAGGAGGTTGAGAATGCTGAGAGGAGGGTGGAGGTTGCCGTATCTGGGGGGAGAGCAGAGAACGTCTCACTCAAAGGTAGAGTGGATAGGATGTCGGAGGAGAGGGTGGAGCGCAAGTTGCATCGGAATGAGTTTGGGTTGGAGTGGATGGTTTGGGGTTATTGATTGATTGATTGAAAACTTTATTAACAGATTGCAGAATGGGTACAATACAGTACAGCTCAATACACACAATTGTTAAGGGGATGCAGACCAGAGAAAGACTTTCGTCTTGTTTACATCAGGGTCCCCCATTTTCAATTCATCAGGACATATATGACATACATGACATACAGATAGACAGTACTGCTACATCTTTTTTTGATCCACTTTTTCTCCCATTTTTCTATATTTTCTCCCATCCCAATTTCGTATCATCCAATTCAACCCTCCCCTGTCACGAACGCTGTTTCTTGCCTCCCACAAGCCGGCTGCAATGTGGACTAAGTCATACATAGCACAAGTCCCCTCCGGTACTTGAGGTAACAGCAGTCGCATCTTTTCACCTGCGCAGCTCGATCTCTCAGTGTCGAGGAGTAACGCGTGGGAGGCTCACGCTGCCCCCGACACTTCCTGATTCTACTGCGCAGGCGCACCAACCGACTTGTAGGAGTCGCTTGTTCACAACGTTCGATCCCCACCCTTCAGTTTTCCCTCCCCGTAATACGGCCAATGTGTATTACTGCGGACGACCAGCTAAACTGAAAACAATGTGGAGAGCTGGATTCGAACACGCGAATCCTAGCGTCTCCACACTGGTGGCGAGTGCCTTGCCCACTACACCACCTAGCCGCCCCGACAGTACTGCTACATCTATACATTTATGACATACCAGATTTGCAAATACAGTACTGTTTGTGATACAAAAAGAGTCAAGAAAAGGGAGTATATACATTTGACGTAGAAACTGTACATTGGAGGAGGTTCGGTGGGGTTGTGTGGGGGGGGGGGGGGGTTGGGTACATTGGGATATTGACAACCATACTGGGTAATTTACATTATAAAGCATAATAGTTAGTGAGAAGGATATAAAGAGGTTGTCTGATACATTGAGGGGAGTTACCGTGGTGTTACTTATGCTGGAGTCACGGGAGAATATGAGATCCAAGGCGCTGCCTGCTTTGTGAGTGGGAAGCATGGCAGTGAAAGTCAGGTCAAAGTATTGTGAGATGACTGTATCTGACTGAGATGAGTCAGGCAGGTTGAATGATTAATCAATGTTGTTTACATGTATCCCCTCCCATTTCCCCATGTGGAATGCACCTGATTGGATATAACGACATGCTGGTGCTCTAGTGTAACATCTAGTGGCTGAATGTTATCTATAGCACCTTTAAGTTAATTAATTTAAATGGATACATTTAGAATTTTTCTTCACAACACACTTTATAGAAAGGGGAAAAAAGGTTTCCTCTCAGAAATGTGGATATCGGCCTGTCAGTGTTGTCCCCCTTGAATGTCTTTATTTGACCCAGACATCTCTCTGCTGATGCTGCTGGTGGCGTTCCCTATCATCGGCCTGCTGGCCTTGCTGTGGATCGGGTTCCTCATGCTGCAGAAACTGAAGCTCCAGACGCGCCTGGACGACTCCTGCTGGTGGCTCATCAACTTCAGTGACATCACCATCGTCAAAGATCTTAAAGTACAGTATGAGCAATCAGCCTGATCTCACATAAAATATGTAAATAAAGTGCTTATCGACCACAGGAAAAAGGTACATATTGTACATTCCGTTATATAGCCATAAATCATATATTGACGTATTTACAAAAATGTACAATGTGTACGTAGATGAAGTAATATACATATTCAAACATTTTAATCTTTTAACGTTTTCAAAATATGTTTGAGTTGCCCTGCTGGGGAACAAACCCAGCGTGCGGGAGGCAAGTACCTTTACCTCAAGAATGCCAAGACACACCCTAACCCTAACCTTAACCACACTGTTACCTTAAATTAACCATAACCATAACCATAATCATAACTTTCTATCTTAACCATAACCGTTAAACATTAAAACAAACAAAGGCGGTCGGATGGCGTAGCGGAGATTGTGCTCGTCACCAATGCAAGAGGCTGCGGTCTCGACTCCCGGAGTCAGCATTGCCTGCGGCTTGGGCCGATCTTCATACTAACTCGTTTGGCTGAGTTAGCGGGAGGGAAGTCGAGGGTGGTAATCTGGCGTTGTGGACAGCGACGCCTACAGGTCAGGTCTGGGCGCCTGCTCAGCGAAAGGCAGGAAATGGTGAAGGCAGCGTGACCTCCCACGCGTTACGCTTCACCAATGAGAGTCCTCGCTGCCAGGTGAAAAGAGAGCCGCTGGCTGTCTCCACATGTCTCGGAGGAAGCGTGTGGTAGACTTCAGGGTTCCCTTGTACCAACCAGTAGGAGGAACATGCGCACAACAACCAGGTAGGGGAGGGGGGGAATTGGCATAACAACTAAAATTGGGATGGGGAGAAAAATAGAAAAATCAGGCGGAGAAAAATTGGATACAAAAAAAAACATTAAAACAAACCATCATCATACTGTTGCTGTGTTTGTATCAGGGTGGGTCTAGTGGTGAGACCATGCACTTGCCCGCAACCACAATCATTGTTGGGCCGACTCCTGGTCGCTGTGATTGGTTTTGGACTTTTGCCAAGACAAAACATAAATATGTTACTTATACAATGTAAATGTAAATGCATGCATGTGTGTGACACCTCCAGGGAGTGCAGGCTCTGTCTCTGAGCACCACCGCCAGTAAAAGTGTGAGTGGCGGCTCCCAGTCCGTTCTATCCTGTAACAGCTATGGCATGAAGGACAAAACAGGCAAAGATCATATCTACTCCACCATAGGCCTCTACCAGGTACGCTCTCCAATTACCACTACAAGTCTGCAACAAGTGGGCATGTAACATTAGTAACATTGGTGATGCACTGATACTGTACCACTTTTTCTATTTGACTTATTTGCTCAGAGTTCATTAACAAAACCTGCATATAATATATAACATTTCTGAGTAGAGCTCAGCTACCTAATTGAATACCAGGGAATGTATGGTCTTTACGTGTGGATGTAGAGTACCCATCTGCTGTGGTTAATGTAGTGATTCATTTGGGACAGGGAAATCAAGTGGCTGTTAAATATGTGGAAAATCAAGTCATCAGTGATATCCGGAAACCCTCCATCATCAATGAGTTCCATATGGTAAAGTTCCACATGTTCTTCTAAAATGTAAAACATGTGTTAACCCATTTAGACCTAAATGTCTGCTAATAATGCATTATATAGCCTGCATACACAAATGTGTTTCCCGGTTTCAATTAAAGGGGAAAACCTTTCAAGTCAAAGCTTAATATCTGTTGTTCCAGTGGTCTAGTAGTACAGTCCAATCAGCATGTTCCAGTGGTCTAGTACAGTCCAATCAACATTTCCGAGCATCGAAACCAGAGCAGTACAGTGTAATGCATATGGGACCTGAGTTTTCAGAGCTCTCCCAGCTCTAGTACAATTCATTAGAGCAGGGGTTCTCAAACCTTTTTTATACCACAACCCCATTTTATTTAGAATTATTTTTGGCGACCCCACACTTAATGTATCGCCTAATTTCAACGTGGAATTAAGGAATATCAAAATAAAAGCACACGTTGTTGAACTTGATCATGCATATTTATTAGAACATTTAATTACAGCACTATGTTATCAATACACATTTATAAAACGAGGCATATTTAACCAAAAGAAAAATAGATAAAAAAATAACATTTCTTGCCAATGCGCCACTATCACCTACCCACGACCCCACTTTGGGTCGCGACCCGTAGTTTGAGAACCGCTGCATTAAGGTAACTGAAAATTGCTATAACGTTCAAAAAACACTGAAATGTTCATACTGTATATTTCCAGATCTACATATCAATAGTGTTAGGGTTAAGTGTCATGATTGCTCTGATGGATTGAATCAGAGCTGGGAGCTCAGTCAACTCAAGTATTTAAAAACACAACTCCTATTGGTGAGATTTTTATTAGAAGAGTATTGATGCCATCCAAATAGTTGAACATAACCGGAATTATCCATTGAATTCAATAGCATTCCCCTTTAAGACGTGTTGGTGAGTCATTGCAAATTGTATGTGTGCCATTACCAATGGAATTATGTTCTCTGCCTAATCACTGAACTCCTTAAGACAGATGAGAGAGATGAAACATGAGAACTTGGTGCAGTTCTTTGGAGTATGCATCGAGCCACCAAACATCTGCTTGATCATGCAGTACTGCAAGAAAGGGAGTCTTAAGGTTAGTAGGTTAGACCAATTGTTTTCAACCTGTGTGCCGTGCCACTGGTGCCTGATGTTGCTTATAGGGGAAATATCTCTAATGACAACATAATCATGACATTTGAGACTATCTGCATAATTCATTACCCTGACTATAAATTGGTGGACCCACCCACATTCCACTCCATGTGATCTTCATCATCCTGCACAAATCTGTACCGTAGTATAGTAGGGCTGGGAGATATACTGTATGGATATTTGTCATCTTATCAGTCTTATCATATATTCCATATACCATATTGCCCGAATATAATATTACCCTGATTATAAGAAACCCCCCTACCCCCACCCATCATTTCATGAAGATAAAATCTAAAAAGAACGCAATCGATTAGCTTATTCATTCATCAATTAGCTTTAATTAATCAATTATCTGTGCTTTTTGGAGCCAGGGACACCCTCTACCTAACAAACACATTGAATAAAACAATATTTTATATATATACACAGTATATATAATATATCATCCATATAGCGATTCTAGAAGTCCTGCTTTCACATGCCTGAGCTGCTCTTCAGTTACACCATATCTTCCAAGACACATTGGTTGGAAATCCTGTAGTACTAAATTAGGATGTGTGCAGATGAAGGCTGATGGCAACTTCTACAATGGCTACCACTTAATGTGTTTGAGCTTGAACATCTTACTCCATAATATTGATTCTTCTTCTTCTTTGTTGTTGTTCTGACTTCAGGATGTTCTGAGGAACACAGACATTGAGCTGGATTGGATGTTTAAACTGTCCTTTGCTTATGACATTGTCAACGTGAGTCCATTCACTTATACAGTAGCATTTTCAGGTTATTTAAAGTTTTGTTCATTTAATTTCACCATATCACCTTATTATCACTATCAACCGTTTCTCAAATGAGGACAGTGTCCAGAATTGAACAAAAGCATTACATGTTTTCATAATTTGTACACTTTCATACCTTAAAGCTACTACCTTGAAACATGCTTGAACACAATAAGGTGCTATGAACTCATCCTCTCCCCAGGGAATGGAGTATATTCACAAGAGCAGCCTGAAGTCCCATGGGAACCTGATGCCCAGCAACTGTCTGGTGGACAGTCGTCTGCAGGTGAAGCTCTCTGGCTTCGGACTGTGGGAGTTCAAACTCGGGAGCAAAATCAAACTGGTCTCGCTAGAACATACAAAATATGAAGGTTTGTGCAGGATTATAGATTGGTCATTAAAAGCGAAAGCTTTCAATTGATAGCTTTCTACTGAACACACAGAGAGGAAATTGGTCTTATTGATCTATCTTCTTGTCTGACTCTGGGGAAGACGGTAAGCGCATTTCCCATAATGTTGGTGTGATACCAACTTTCTCTCTGTGCGTTATGTAGAAAGATATCTGGTTGCAAGCTAGCCTAGCTTAGCACAAATTAATGGAAGTGGATACAGACCACTTAAAACTCCTGGAGAGGTGTTTCTGGCGAACAGCTATAGGCTAGCTGGTCCGTATCCGCATCCATTAATTTGTGCTAAGCTAGGCTAGCTTTCTACTGAATGGAAAGAGAGGCAATTGGTATCTATCTTCTTGTCTGACTCTGGAGAAGACAGTAAGCCCATTCACATAATTCACATAATTTTGGCGTGTTTCTTTAATAAAGGTCCCATATTTTGGAAAATGTGTTTTAGTCTGAAATATTATATAGGCACTGGGGAAGAATGACATAAGTACTTCTTGCTGTTTGGCCAGGGTTAAAAGTTAAAAAGTTAAAAGTATAAAAATCAATTAGCTTTAATTAATAAATTAGCTGTACTTTTTGGAGCCAGGGACACCACCTGCCTACTGCCCAGTTTGTGAAAGTATTTTACTTTTGGGTGTGGGGTAGCCAGGCAGGGAAGGAAATAATGAATACACATTTTTAATGAATTAAAATGGCCTGCTCAATGCAAGGGAAGAAGACGGTCCTAAAAAACAAATAATACAAACTTGATTTGTGATTTATTCATATGATGATTGATTTAGACTAGTTTATTCATATAAAACGTGATTCAGACTTTCACCGCATAACACTTGATTCAGACTATAGTTTCTCCACATAACACTTGATTCAGACTATAGTTTCTCCACATAAAACTTGATTCAGACTATAGTTTCTCCACATAAAACTTGATTCAGACTATAGCTTCTCCACATAAAACTTGATTCAGACTATAGTTTCTCCACATAAAACTTGATTCAGACTAGTTTCTCCACATAACACTTGATTCAGACTATAGTTTCTCCACATAAAACTTGATTCAGACTAGTTTCTCCACATATAACTTAAACAAAGAATTCACAAATTGTCGAAAAATATGGGACCTTTAAAAACACAGTATGGGACCTTTAAAAGCACAGAGGGTGATTTAAGATGTCTTTAAAATTAACGTCTTCAGTAACTGTTTTGTAGACATGTTCTGGATGGCTCCGGAGCTCCTGAGACAAGTCATTCTCCCGTGTAACGGAACGCCCAAGGCTGATATCTACAGCTTTTCCATCATCATGCGGGAACTCATCTACAGCTCTGAGTCTGGCCCATATCACGACATCAACCTGGAGTCAAAAGGTTAGCACTGTACAACTATGAAGTCTGAATTATTCATTCATAATTCCTAAGGTCACACAATTAAAGTAATAATCTCAAAGATATTCATTTAAACATGTGCTAGCTACTATCCAGCAGTGGTTGGTCCTGCAGAGAGGGTGGGCGGAGCTAACGCGACAGGCTCGCTCTTCCTCAACCCATGTGGCTTAACTGCTTTTCTTCAGGCCTCTGTTATCATGGCCGAACACACAAAGAAAAGATTAACTATAGAACTACAGACTGTCAGCCATAGAACTATAGACTGTCAGCCATAGAACTATAGACTGTCAACCATAGAACTATAGACCGTCAACCATAGAACTATAGACCATCAGCCGTAGAACTATAGACTGTCAGCCATGGAACTACAGAGCGTCAGCAAGAAAAAGCAAAGCGTGAGCATTGGCGCCAAATGATGATGTCACACAGGCCACACTGTTTGGTTTGGTCCAAAAACACACCTGCAAGTACCGCTTATCGTCATAGGTGGCGCCAAAGACAATGAAATGGAGATCTTCGAGATTGTTACTTTAAAAAGAAAAAGCCCTATTTCTTACTTGCCGATAATGATGTTGATCAGTAGAGTCCTTTGTCAGCACAATGAATGCTGTTCCTCATACTAGCTCGGTTACTAGATATTTAGCCACAAACCAATGCAAAGTCACTGGGGTCACATATTATGGAATGGGTTTTGCCTAGTCTTGGTATGGATTCGGCAGTCTGAAATGTTATTCTTCACTTGCACAATGTGGGCGCGTCATATCCGGTTAGGTCTTTAGCCCTGTAGACTTCTTCTGGTCCCATCACAATACATTGAGTTTAGCAACTTTTCTCCTGTCAATTAAACAACTTTATCGTCACTTTTTTCTAAGGTTTTTGGGCTGTATTTCATGTAAAAAAGTTTACTGCTTTATAAATACTTACTTACTTACTTACTGTTAGAGTTAGCCACATTAGCTTTTAGCTCCGCCTAAATCCAATACATTAATCTGTTAGATATGGGGCATGAAATGAGACATATAACTCAATTAGTATCGGCGTGGCATCTGTTAGACCCACGTTTGATATTCTGGAAAGAAAAAAGTGACGATGAAGTTGTTTAATTGACGGGAGAAAAGTTGCTAAACTCAATGTATTGTGATGGGACCAGAAGAAGTCTACGGGGCTAAAGATGTAATCGGATATGACGCCCCCACATTGTGCAAGTGGGGAATAGGAGCACAGGAGCCTGTGAGGTCTCACTGAAACGTACTCCACAGTGCACACAAAGTACATTTCAGTCAGCCGCAGTCAGCATCTACAGACAGGAGCTTGTCCTCATTGACTTTGCATCAGTTTGTAACTAACTGGAGCTAGGATGGATTAGGCTGAGAAAGAGGACTCATCGTCATGGTGGTGAGTAAGAAATAGGACCAGGGGTCCAAAACTCTCGTCTTGTCTCCAGAGATCATCAAACAGTTGCGTACACCGCTCCTTGGGGAACCCCTCCGACCGACGCTGTCTGACCAGCTGTGTGACGAGAACATCAACGACTTGCTGAAGGCCTGCTGGAGCGAGAACCCAGATCTCAGGCCGCCCTTCGGCTCCATACGGAGACGGCTGAAGGAGACTAGCCCTGAAAGGTCAGAGAGAAGAGGAAAATACCTCGGACCTCTCATATCTCCTGGCCCTTTGGCTGTTGTTTTAAGAGACACTGTTAAGACCGTCGTCCTAGTGTCTTTATACTAGTTGATCATATTAGTCAAGGCTGTAAGACATAGAATATGTATTTTAACACAGAACTATATGACATGATAATATTTTCCCATCACAGCAGTATTAAAAATGCTTTCATATTTATTTTCCAATGTCCATGTTCTAATCTAGATGGTCATTAACATTTAATTTCAAACCAATCAAGAATGTTTTGTGTTCATCCTCTACAAGCATGTCCATTTCCAATCCATGTACTGTAGCTACTTCCTTCAAATGTAATACAATATGCCTGTTACATACATTTAAAAATATATATCTTTGTATTTCAGTCATGCCAATATACTCGACAACATGGTCGACAAGCTGGAGAAATATGCAAACCACCTTGAGGAAGTGGTGGAGGAGAGGACCAATCAGCTCACAGCAGAGAAGGTCCGTGCAGACAAGCTTCTCTCCAGCATGTTACCAAGGTAACAAACATTATAGAATGATTGAATTCAACACCATTGTCAATCGGGATGTCAATTATATATAGTTCCTTTTTCTATGAATGGCATTGCTATAGTAAGGGTGTCCTTGGGCTTTATTATAGTGGGACATTGGCTCAGGAGGTAGAGCGATTGTATTTTAATCTGAAGGCAACAGAGGAAGAGGACAAGGAGGGGGAGAAAGAAACCCGCATCGCAAATATCACACACGGAGCCAACAGAGGTAGTGATCAACTTGTCAGACGTACAGCTTACTGATGCGCAGAACAAGGTATTATCCAATGGTCTCTCATTCTCCCCTACCAATCTTCCCAATGACTTTGAATTAAAAACAGACTTGTTTCGTTTTTATAGGAATCTACACATTAAGGCAGGGGTGGGCAACTTTGTATATGGTGAGGGCCACAAAATTTCCACAATCAATCTGGGGGGCCGCATTGTTTATCGGCAGTCCCGCCAGTAGTACCCCATCACTCAAATAGCCCATACTAGTCACAGATGTGATAAATAAGGTATATAAACAATTATAATTTGTTGTAACTTTGTTTTTATTCCATTTCAAATGCATTTAGTAATGCAATTTCAACTTTATGAATTTATAAACAGCTGAATTTAAAAGTATTGCTGTGTAACCCCAAATATATACAAAAATGATCAATTCTAATTAAGCCTTCTAATAAAATAAATGTATGAACTTAAAGCCCACTGCTCAACAAACACAAAGCAGCATTCCTAAATCAGTAAATCAAAAGTGCAATAATAAATGATTTTGTTAAATGTATAAACTTTTATCCTGCTACTAAACAAAACATTATAACACTGAAATGCATGTTATGGATATGAAGCACTCAGGAATGTTTTGTTTAGTAGCAGGATAAAAGTGTATACATTTAACAAAATAATTTATTATTGCACTTTTGATTTACTGTTGTAGTGAAATGCAGCAGGAATGCTTGTTTGTGTTATAGTGTTATCTGAACACTACAAAAGTAAACAAGTAAAGTGCAAGTAAAGTAAAGTGCAATACATGCCTCCCATTGACCCTTTATCAAACTGGCATGACATTCACCCTCGCCCCACAGTGGGTCAATAATGGTTATAATAATAATAATAATAATAATAATAATAATAATAATAATAATAATAATAATAATAATAATAATAATAATAATAATAATAATAATAATAATGGTCCCCTCTCTACACCTCTTCATCATCTCCTCCCCCCCTGTCTTTAATGAGACACTTGTGGTCTCTCTTGTTGGCGCACAATAGCAGGAATGTCAACTTCAATGTTTGTGCATGCGATCTGCATCAGATGAAATAATGTTTCATCTGACAGCCTGTTTCTCTCCTTTGACTTGATGTGCTTCATGTTTGAGAAATTGCTCTCGCATATGTATGTGCTCCCAAACATACTGGCCATAGAGAGAGCAAAGTCCCTGAGGAGTGGGAAGCGGGGCTCAGGTAGCAGTTTCCAAAACGAAATTCCCCTCTCATTTCTCTTTGCTTGAAAAAAAGGATCTGACTGTAGCTCGCACAGTTCAAGCTGCAGTTTAAGGTGCAAAGTGATATCCGTGAGGAAGGCCATGTCACAGAGAAACGCTGTATCTCTGAGTTTAGTGCAGTATGTGCTTGTGTCGCTCGTCAGTTGCTCATCCAAGAATGTGGGGATTTCTTTACGCAGCGCAAAAAACCTCTCCAAGCACTTCCCACGGCTCAGCCATCGGATTTCTGTGTGTAGCTGCAAGTCGCCATAATCAGTGTCCATCTCTTCCAAAAAGGAGACAAACTTTCTATGGTTTAGTGACCTGTTGCCTCCACAAATTAGATTGGTAACCAAATCCATAACATAGCTGTAGTCAAGCTTCTTGGCACAGAGAGCCTCCTATATCAGATACAAAAAAAAAAAACGATTTAATGACTCTCGCATATAATTTGACTACACTCGACTCGCATTGGTCATTATTAGTGACCCACAATAGATGGAAATTATGTTAGCGAACTTACCTGATGTATAATGCAGTGCAGCATTGGACACTCAACGCCACTCTGCCTTAGAAGCCCGGCGAATCCTGTGCGTTTTCCTTTCATTGCCGGTGCTCCATCGGTAACAACAGCCAACAGTTTATCAAAACCCCCATATTGCTGCGGCACTTTCAACAGCGTTGAATATGTCCACACTAGGGCTGACCCCTATTAGTAAAATAGTCGACTAATCGATCGAAAGGAGCCATAGTCGACTGCCAACTCTTCTTAGTAAAAAAAAAAAAAAAAAAAAAAAAAAAAAAATATATTATTATAATTTTTTTTTTTTTTTTTTTTATTGGCCTGGGGCCGCATGGAACGTCGGTGAGGGCCGCATGCGGCCCGCGGGCCGCCAGTTGCCCCTCCCTGCATTAAGGCATGGTATAAGCAGAATCCACAGTGTGTGTTTACCCCAGTTAGTCAAAATATTATTACTCCTTGTACTCCTTTTAAGCCTAAATCATATTTTTGTCCAGTAGTACAGAATACTACGTTGAGCACATTCGAGAAAAAAGTAAATTATGAAGTAAAGAAATTAACTAATAGCAAGACACATGTCCACCATAATTTGACTAAAAACGAACAAGATGCCCTCAAAGAACTCTCAGATAATAGAAATATTGTCATTAAGAGAGCCGACAAGGGAGGAGCCATAGTGGTTTGGGGTGTAGAACAATACGTTAAAGAGGCGTCCCGACAACTTCAGGACACTACTTTTTATCTCCCTCTTACTTCTAACCCGTCAACTATATTAGCAGAAGAACTTAAAGACTTGCTAGTTAGGTCGAAATAAGATAACCTTATCTCTGACCAAGAATTTAAGTTCTTATACAATGATAACCCTCGTATGGCCTCCTTCTATTTATTGCCTAAGATACATAAAAACCTTACTGAACCACCAGGGAGACCAGTGATTTCAGGGAACGATAGCCTAACTGAACCTATATCTAAATACGTAGATTTTTTTATTATCTTCCAACGCTTCCAGCTTATTTACAGGACACTACAGATGTTCTCAATAAAATCAAAGAGCAAGGTAATATTGGACCAGGCACTTACTTGGCGACAATGGATGTAGAAGCCCTTTACACCAGTATTGCCCATGACAAAGGCATGACAGCCATGAGACATTTTTTAGATACTCGCACTGACCCACAGGACCCCCCTACAGATTTGTTGGTCGAACTAACTAAATTTACTTTACTTAACAATGTGTTTTTATTTCAGGACAAAATGTATCGACAGGTAAAAGGCTGTGCTATGGGTGCATGTTTTAGCCCTTCATATGCAGGCTTGTTTATGGGAAAATGGGAGGAGGACTATGTGTTCAACACTCAAAACGTATTTAAAGATAAGATCATCTGGTGGGCCAGATATATAGATGACATCATTATGTGGTGGAAAGGCACTATTGATGAATTGAAAGCTTTTCATAGTTATTTGAACAACACTAACCCAAATATAAAACTGTCTCTAGATTTTAGTCCTGATAAGATCCATTTTCTGGACTTAGAAATGACTAAAGATTTGAATGGTGACCTACATACGTCATTGTACAGGAAGTTAACGCATAAAAATACTATTTTACATGCAGAGAGCTTCCATCCCTCTACTTTGATCAACAATGTTCCGTACGGCCAATTTAAAAGAGTACGTAGAATCTGTGACAGTGAGGCTGATTTTAGAGAAAAGAGCGGCGAAATGTATGATCGCTTTAGAGAACGTGGCTATACACATAATACTCTTAAAACAGCTATATCTGAAGCCGCTACTGTAGAACGCGACTCCCTCTTAAAAAGAAAGACACTGAAAGAGAAAACCGATAGGGTGTTTTTCTCTACCACTTATAGTACTAAGGCCTTTGCTGTTCGCAATATAATTAAAAAGAATTGGAGCTTGATCCAATGTGATGAGGCCCTGTCTAACATATTCCCTGACCCGCCCCTCTGTACATTTAGGAGAGCTCCCAATCTCGGAGATAAATTAGTACGAAGCCATCTAACCATGTAGATGTCAAATCTACATGGTTACCAAAGCCTCCTATAGGAACGTATAGATGTGGTCACTGCAAACAATGCGATGTGGTGATAAGATCAAAAGGTTTTACCCACCCAGTTACAAAACAGACATATACTTCTAACAGCTTTATTAATTGTCAAACGACACATGTTATTTATATACCGTCTTGTTCCAAATGTGACTCTTTTTATGTTGGTCGTACGAAACGCCGCCTACTTGATCGACTGGCAGATCATAAATATGCTATCAAAACTAACAACATGGATTATGCAATGGCTAAACATATTCATGAAGTTCACCATAGTACCTCTGCTTTATTTACAGCTATCGGAATTGACAGTGTTCCGCTCACGTCTAGAGGAGGAAATAGACAAAGAATTCTAAACCAGAAAGAAAGTCGCTGGATCGATAGACTACAGGCCACCTCACTCCCAGGTCTAAATGATTCCATAGACATGGTATCATTTTTATAGGCCAGTAGATCACTTTATTTATTTATTGTATTTATACATTGTTATTTATTGTATTTTGATAGACTACAGGCCACCTCATTGCAGGTTTAAATGACTCTACGGACATACTGTCACTTTTATAGGCTAAGTAGATTACATTATAGTATTATAATTTTTTGTCTTGCATTACTCAATGCTCTTACATTGTTGTTTTTTGATAATTTTTGATAATCGTTTATATTATTATTGATCTATTCTATGTTTGTTTTGACTCATTTCTTTATGTTGTTATAATATTTTGAGTTTGTGTGTATATATACTTATATAATATACAAATTTGTTTATTTCTATTTAGTATTATTGTATATTTCTTCAACTCAAGTTGAGAATGTTGCTTTGCCTTCATTTATTTGGGACCAGCTGTCCCCCATTGTAATTAGTCACTCCCTGAGTTATGTTTTTTCCTTTTTTCCTCTATTTAGTCACAGTATTGTTTTTGTCACAGCTACAACACCCTGAAGAAGGCCATGTAGGCCGAAACATGTCGGTTTTTTAAAAAGATCTTTCTAAATAATGTAAGCCAATAAATAAAGGCTTTTTAAAAATTGTAGAGCTGCCTTGGATCTCAACCTTTCTTCTATAAGCGAATCCTACCCCGGATTTAATCCAAAGAGCACCTACCCGAAACAAAATAAGAACGCTGAAGCCCTCTCCATATCCTCTGTTTTGGTCAATTATATATAGTTCCTTTTTCTATGAATGGCATTGCTATAGTAAGGGTGTCCTTGGGCTTTATTATAGTGGGACATTGGCTCAGGAGGTAGAGCGATTGTATTGTAATCTGAAGGCACCTTGCATGGTTGCCTCCACGCCTGAATTTCCCCAAGGGGATCAACAAAGGAATATCATATTTTACCATGAATGGGTGAATGCGAGGCATAAGTTGTAAAGTTCTTTGTGTAAAGGTGCTAAGTAAATGCTGTCCATTTACCATTTATATACATTTCTGTCACTCTCATAATGAGTAAACCATTTAATATTAAATGGTTATACAGTTGTGTTTGGCGGAATAGACTCTCAGATGCTCTCAGTGCAAATAATAATAATAATAAACATTATTTGTATAGCACCTTTCATATAAGAAGTGCTTCACAGCAGTAAAGATGTAATACTGACAATTGAGACAGTATAGCAGAGAGACATCTAGAAATGATAAAATACATTGATGGGGTGAAGACTGTGAATAGTTATAAATATATTTGTAGAAAGATATTTATGAAATATAATCTTTATAAATTTATTAAATATATTGAAATGTGTGACACATTGCAATATGTACAGCAACACCATGCACAGTACTGTATTACTAATTGCAATATATATATGAATATACTGTACATTCAGTGTTGACCATGTCATGTTGATGCTGATAATGAAGACAGATTTCCATTTGGTGAAATTGTTGTACTTATTGACACATTTGAGTTTAACATTTTGAGTGTTCTATGGTCTTTTGCAGGTGAAACAGTGTGGGCTTTGCACTCACTGTTGTGAAGAGAATGTGTCAAGAATTGCTTTTAAAGGAACACGCCAACATATTGGGAAAGGCACGTACCATCTTATCCAGAGTCAGACAAGAAGATAGATACCAATTTCCTCTCTGTGCGTTCAGTGGAAAGCAATCCGGCTGCAAGCTAATCCAGTTTAGAACAAATGAATGGAAGCGGATACGGACCACTAGCATAGCTTAAAACTCTGGGAGAGGTGTTTTTGGCCAACAGCTAGGCTAGCTGGACTAGCTTGCAGCCGGATAGCTTTCTACTGAACGCACAGACATCTATGTATCTAGTCTAGTATCTATGTTCTTGTCTGACTCTGAAGAAGATGGTAAGTGCCTTTCCCATAATGTTTGCGTGTTCCTTTAATTAATAAGAAAAATGGACACCCTTAAACTATACTACAGTAGTGAGCACACGCATATTCTGACACCCTTAAACTGCACTACAGTAGTGAGCACAAGGGGAGCATGTCTATGTTCCCCGGGTTCTATGTTCCCCGGGTTCTATGTTCCCCGCTTTGATTGATTGATTGATTGATTGAACATTTTAGACTACCAGCCCTGATTCCAAACTCTAACCTTAACCAGTTCGAAAGAGGGCCTAAGCTTAACCGTTCGAAACAAGGCGGACATTAATAATTAATAAAATAATAAAAATTTATAAAATGTTCAATCTATTAATCAATCAAAGCAGGGAACATAGAACCCGGGGAACATAGGACCCGGGAAACATAGGGATGATCCCAGCACAAGCACATTCTGACACCCTTACCTTTGCCTGCTCTGCTTTCCCATCGGTGGCAGGTACATTGCAGACCAGCTGATGGCGGGGAAGTGTGTGGAGCCTCGTAGCTACGACATAGTCACCATCTTCTTCTCTGACATTGTGGGCTTCACCTCCCTGTGCTCCATCAGCTCTGCGATGGAGGTAGTGACACTCCTCAATGACCTCTACAGCCTCTTCGATGATGTCATCAAGATGTACGACGTCTACAAAGTATGTTACTCACTGCATCCTCCCTCTTCCCTCAACTTTCCAACACGTTGGGAAATGCCACCTTCCCCAGAGCCAGACAAGAAGCTAGATAGCAATTTCATCTGTGCGTCCAGTACAAAAAGAGATCCGGTTGCAAGCACAAAAACTGGAAGGAAGAGAAGCTGTTAGAAACAATGTTACAAATAAGACAGTGTTTACAAGTGTAAATAACATTGTATCTTACACATGTCTTGTCTTATACAACGTGTAAATAAGAAATTGTTGGAGTTGTTGGACAGTGTATTTCTTCACTTCGGATGAAGCTAAGCTAACAGGTCCCCCCCCCTGCTTCTCATTATTTTGCTAAACTAGACTAGCAACCGGATCTCTATCTATACTGGACGAACTGGGAGTAAATGGCTATCTATCTTCTTGACAAGAATCTTGTCTGACTCTGGGGAACATGGCAAATAAGTGAATTCACCAAATAATGTGTATAGTGTTCCTTTAAGACAACACTGATGGGTGAAAGTCACCATTCCCCCTTGTGTAATTGGTCTGCCACATTATCAGGGATCCGGTTATCAGGTGATTACCATGAAACTTAATTTAAAAACAGAGTCCCAATTAACCCCCTGTGGTCCATGATGTCACCGACGACATCAGAGCACTCTAGATACTATATTTAGAATATCTCCACAATGCTGCATGCTAGTGTGGTAACCAGACCACAATACACAAGTCACAACATTTAAATAAGAGGTTTTGGAGTTGTTAAAGAATGTATTTTGTTACTTTTGACAGTAGGCTAATGGTCCATATCCACTTCCAGTCATTTTGTAAGCCTTTTGTTCCTTGACTTTAAATGTTGTCAGGTGGAAACGATAGGAGATGCTTATATGGTGGCCAGTGGCCTGCCTATCAGCAACGGCAACAAGCATGCTGAAGAGATCGCCACGATGGCTCTGCACTTTCTGTTTGCCATCAAGATCTTCAAAATACAACACATGCCAAAGGAGAGTCTGGCTCTTCGCATTGGAATGCACTCAGGTAAGCAAAGAAATCAACGTCATAGTTATAGTTCACATAAATGTGTAGCTACTGGGTGTTAAAGGAATGTGTCGACATTATGGGAAGACAAGAGTCAGACAAGAGGAAGACAAGAAGATACCAATTTCCTCTCTGTGCGTTCAGTAGAAAGCTATCTGGCTACAAGCTAGCCTAGCTTAGCACAAATTAATGGAAGCGAATGGATTTGGACCAGCTAGCCTAGCTGTTGGCCAAAAACACCTCTTCCAGAGTTTTAAGATAGACTAGTGGTCCGTATCCGCTTCCATTCATTTGTGCTAAGCTAGCTTTCTACTGAACACAGAGAGAGGATCTAGCTTCGTGTCTGACTCTGGAGAAGATGGTAAAGCATATTTCCCATAATGTTGGCGTGTTCCTTTTAAACAGGACCTCAATCTTGGCTCGGTAGAGAGCTGGTTTGGGTTATACGAGTTGAGAACCTTTTTCACAGACTTTGAGAAGTCAGCGAAGTAGGATGTCACAGTAAAAAGGGTGACCGGTTCCTGGGCTGTAGCCATTGCTGTTTACATTGGCTGCATTAGACTAAACATGCTAGTGGATACGGAAGCAATTCATGACGTCACACTAGCCATCCCTAAGAGCTGGATGGGCATGTCTGTATGCAAATAGGGTTTGCAGCTGTGATCATTGATGAATCCGGGGGTAACTGTCGTAGGCTTTCTCTTACGGACTTCCAAGGAGGTTGTCGTAAGAGAAAACTTAAGACAATGTTGGTGAATGAGGTCCAATGTCTTTGTACGCCTAGGTCCAGTGGTTGCAGGGGTGGTGGGGACCACCATGCCTCGCTACTGTCTCTTTGGGGACACTGTGAACACGGCCTCTCGCATGGAGAGCAACAGCCTGCGTGAGTAATATGGAAAACTTCGAAAGCCATAGCAGAATGATCCTCACAAAGGGAATAAAGGAAATCACCAATTCTTGAGAGTCGGGACAAAACATGTCCTACATAGAATAGTCTTCTTTATGTTAAAAATCAAGAAATGTATAATGAATAATGTGCGTACATTACAACGTTAAATCTAAAGGAATGTGTATGCTCTGTAGTTAGAAGGTAATGTACCTGTCCTCAGCAAGAGGTCATAATATCAAACTACCCAAACTCCTCAGTTTCCGTCAATACCGTCAGACTTTTTCATAATCCTGGTTAAATCAGGCAATAGTATGGTCAGCTATATCCCCAAGGACCCCTTTTCCACTTCCTGTGTATGATGAATGCAGCTACATGATCTGGTAAGTTTTACTTGTTTTGATATTTTAGACAAACAATGTTGATATCACTGTAGTCACAGCTTGTGTGTGTCAACACTGCCTTCCCAATAATGATGATCTTAGTTGAGAATATTGGATTGAATTTAGGCATTTTAGTGATGCTTTTGAGGCAACTATAGCAACTAAGGAAAAACAACATGGCTGTAGTGTACAATACATATTTGACATGAAAAAGAAAGCCCTTTTGTGAACACCGTCAAATCCTCCCATAACCTCTTAATGTAATAATATTACTTTAATGTGGTAATATAATATTACTTATGAACATGGTAAAATATTCCAATGTTATTTCATGGTTTTATTTACACATACATATAGCCTGATTTACACGATTTAACCTTGTATACCCTACACTTTTGACTTGTAGAGCATGGACAGGCTATGATTTGCTTAAGATTGTTCTTTATTAATTACCAGCATTTAAATTATATATTAATTTAAACCATAAATACATTTGCATCATGTACATTTTATCCAAAAATAATAAATTTGCATCATGTCAAGTCAATGAAAATCACATTCCAGAGTCTAGTTAGAATTCTAATAGATTTTTCATTATTACCTAGATCTGTGTTGTAGGAATTGTTGACAGAGTCACCTGTGGAGCAACAATAACTTGGCCATGACGACAAGGTTATTCTCATTAGCCTTTAATCGGCGTGTTTTATTCACATATTCATATGCACCATGAGACCTCCTCTCTCTGTGAGAGCGACGGAGGAAGAGACAGAGGGGGAGGTAACAACTCCTTTTATACCTCTTACCTGACATCAGCATCAATAGCTACGTCTCCTTGCGCCTACAGCGCCCTCTTGTGGAAACAGTTAAGCAGTTACATGCAATCGTATATAACACATAACCTCAACACTCCCACTTACGGCTGTCGTGTATACTGTACAACTTAAAAAAAAAAAAAAAACATCTTTCAAAGAAAAGAATACAGTTCAGAACATCAAAAAGGATATGGCAGTCAATATTACATAACAGGCAATATTTACACACCAAACATGACCTCTGCAAATCTTCTCAATTTCAGTTTGGAGACAGGCTTTGTCATAGCATCTGCTACCATGTCGTCTGTAGGACAATAAACAAGTGTCATCCTTTCTTCTCTGATGACAGATCTGATTAAGTGATATTTTATATCCACATGTTTACACCTCTGTCGGCACACAGGGTTTCTAGCAATTGCAATGGTTCCCTGGTTGTCTTCATAAACAACAGTTTTCTTATATACATAGGTATCCATTCCTTCAAGCAGTTGTTCTAGATAAATACATTCCTGTATTGTCATAGCTAGAGCCATGTATTCGGCTTCACAAGTTGACAGTGCCACTGTGGGCTGTTTCTTTGTTTTCCATGAAACCAGTAGGGCTGTCTTAAATGCTTCGAAGCTTCGAACGTTCGATTCGACGGCACAAGCTTCGAACATTAAAAAAAAAATCGAAGTTAAAAAAATAAAAAATTAAAAAAAATCAATTTTCTTTTTTTCAATTTATTTTTTTTACTTCGATTTGTGTGTGTGTGTAGTGTGTGTGTGTGTGTGTGTGTGTGTGTGTGTGTGTGTGTGTGTGTGTGTGTGTGTGTGTGTGTGTGTGTGTGTGTGTGTGTGTGTGTGTGTGAACTACCCATCCCAGTTAGGACAGCCGAATCCCGTCCAATCTTTCGCCGTCGACTAAAGACTCACTTCTTCAACCATTATCTGAAATGATAAAAAAAAAATAAAAAATCTAACCGTGACTAACCTTACTGTCATGCACTTGTCCTAATAAACTAACCTACACTGTAACACGCAACACTTTGATGAACATTGTTACTCAGCTGATAGAGTTGTACCCTTCTTGCTGTCTTGTCGTACAGAACTTGTAAGTCGCTTTGGATAAAAGCGTCAGCTAAATGACTAAATGTAAGTGTGTGTGTGTGTGTGTGTGTGTGTGTGTGTGTGTGTGTGTGTGTGTGTGTGTGTGTGTGTGTGTGTGTGTGTGTGTGTGTGTGTGTGTGTGTGTGTGTGTGTGTGTGTGTGTAGGTGTGTGTGTAGGTGTGTGTGTGTGTGTGCGTGTGCGCGCACCTTGTAGAATTCCACACATAAGAAAGAAAGATACTGGGATGAATAAACAAAATAGGAAATAAAATGTAGAAATGCATGCAATACATAAATAAATATGAATCTCCATATATGAAATATAACATTTAGATAAGGTGCTACTGAGATGTTTTGGTGAGTTCTTTGTTTTTTTGTGGAAGTTGCCCTTCTTAAAAATGCATGAACATTCACTGATAATTGGTCTGTAGTGGAGTCTACAAGGTCTACATTGCCGGACCATGTAGAATCCGGACCTTGTAGACTGACATAATTCTGTGCATAGTTTAGTCTACACAGGCCATATTTCAAATAATCAAAATCTTACTTCATTCATCTTAAACATTCTTGATTTGGGGGATTGGTAGTTCCCATGAAATCTGAAGTTGTTCAAACGACAACAGCGATCCACCTTGAATTAAATCACACAGCCGAGTGAAACCTTGTTGGATGCGTCAGTCACGAAAGGGGCTACTTAATTAATTAATCCAACCCACTTTATTTATAGAGCACATTTAAAAACAACAACGTTTACGAAAGTGCTGTACAAGTCCCACAACATAAGATAAAAAAAATTAAAATTAAAAAAATATATTTTTTTTAATTTTTTTTCGAAGCTTCGAATTAAAATCGAAGCTCGGCCCCGAAGCTTCGATTGCCAAAAAAAGCTTCGAAGGTCAGCCCTAGAAACCAGTGAGCTGTCTGTGTTCAAACTATTACCCTGTGGTACTTCTTCTGTCTGTGGCGTCTGCCGCCCAATCTGCATCACTGTAGGCTTTAAGCCCTAAGCCCTCGCTGCTCTTTCTGAAACAAAGCTGTTTATCTGCTGTGCCTTTGAGATAACGAAAAACATGTTTTGCTGTAATCCAGTGCTCCTCTGTGGGATCAGCAAAATGCTGTGACAATTTACTCACTACAAAACATAGGTCAGGGCGAGTACATGTTGTCAAATAAATGAGGCTACCTACAGCTTCTCTGTACATCTTTACATCTGTCCATTTCTGAGCATCCTCATAGTTTTTGATCACATGGTGTTTCCCTTGTTCTACATTCTTGCATGTCAAAACCTTTCAGGATCTTTTCCACATATCTCTTCTGGGATATTTTTACACAACTGGCAGACTGTTCGAAGTCCATGCCTAGAAAATGTTTTAACCTACCCAGGTCTTTCATTTTGAATCTGGTGGAGAGCATACTTTTCACCTGCTCTAGGTTTCTAGTGTTGTCCGCTGCGATGATTAAATCATCCACATCTGTATTTAAACATGGAATCCACTTCTGTATTTAAACATGGAATACTCTCCTTCTGTATTTAAACATGGAATACCCTCCTTCTGTATTTAAACATGGAATACCCTCCTTCTGTATTTAAACATGGAATACCCTCCTTGATTGAGTAAACCCATTTTCCTCCCACTGTCTGTCTACCCTCTGGTAACTTGGTTAGAGTAAAGGTATGGTTGTCCTCTAGGGACCTCATCTCCTCATCCATTGCTCTCTCCCATTTTCTTGACTCAGGGGACACCATGGCCTCTTTAAAGGTCTGAGGTACTCCACTCACTACTCTGTAGCAGTAATCAATGCTGGTAAGTGTACTGTCATCCTTGTCACTTTCTCTCTGGGCATAGTCTTTCAGATACTTTGGGGGTTTGTGTTCCCGTGAGGTAGGGCTGGGCGATATGGAAAAAAATCATATCGCGATAACGATATGATAATGTTATCATATTTCTCTATATCGATAATTATCGAATTGTTATAAGTATTACATTTTTTTATTTTTTTTTAACAACAGATGTATGTTTATTTTGCAGCAATTCTTTGTCATTGCCGCCATCTTTAGTGTTACATCCCCTCACACTCCAGTTCTCAGGCTGCAGCTGGTTTAAAAGCTAAAGTAAACCGGCTTCTCTGCTGGCTGTGGCTCCAGGCGAGTTGAACAGTTCTGGCTCTGCTAGTTTATTTTCGATCTTTTGGCGCTTTTTTGGTGGACAAACCACCGCACATGTGCACCGTGACTCGTGACTGGAGTCTAGTTCTGCTAGCACACATAGCCTACTGTGTACAGACGGTTTCAAACTGTATTTTAAATTAGAAAGTGAAGTAGTAAAGGCTTCTGTTCTGATAAGATCAGAACCGGCTTTGATCGTCCTCTGCGTTGTGAATGGTTCCCCTAAAAACCTTGTACTACCAATAAGACCTGATGGTCTTGTATCACGACCAGCGGAGCAGCAAGAGAAATGGAGGAGAAGGTGTATAACAGCAGCTGTTTAATCAAAGTTAAGAGTGTATACAAATTACAATGAAAAATGGATTCTGCAATGATATAAGGGTACTCAAGTACTAAGCCACCGACCCCTTATATCAGACTAATATTAAAGTAGAGTTGATAGTTTGTTGATGGGCTTTGTTCTCTGGCTGATGAACAAAGCAAAGTCTGTTCTCCCTCCAAAATGTTCTTTGTCTCGAGTCTCCTCTGCCGCGTCGTCTTGCTGTGTGAAACAGGTGAGGTGTTGTCCGTGTGGTTCCGTGTCAGAGTGTCCTCCCACCGTCACAACACCCACCTCTTATATCAAAAGCCTGGAGTCTTCTGCGTGATGTCATCAAAGTGACATCAGCAGCTTTGTTCCTCAAATCACGGCCTCTCTACGTTTGAATTTGAAATAGGGGGTTGTCCTTAGCAAGCCAACCCTCTATTTTCTTTGTTTTCCAGTCAAAGTACAAACACCGTCTAACTACCATAATACTTTGGTTATTGATCTCACAATATATATATTCGAAATGCAATTGATTACATAAACACAGAGATATCATAATTGACCACATTCTGTTACCTTTAAGCCTAGTTTCAACCTAAGTGAAACTAGTCTTACAATGCAGGGGATTAATTCTGTAACCCAGTCTGATGACTTTCATTGAATAGCTACAAACAGTTTATACTTAGCGTTCATTAATAATCTGTTCCTCCATGATTTACCAAGATCCAGCCTAACAGTCTCACATTGATGGTAAACATCCTACCTCAGTAAACACACATTTAAGTTATTTAACTATAATTCCTATTTGAGACTTTTCATACTCATCAGACCAGTTGACTGTACCTGTGTCCCTAGGCCGCGAGGCAGCCGATAACAACTTCATGTGATCTGATCATCTCATTGTGTTAGCTAGGGCTTATCTGAAATCCTTCCTGTCCCCCACCCTGCAGGAACCAGATGGCTCTTTTGTTCTAGCACCCCCGAAGGGCTTATTCAAACAGTTCTTTATCGTTTACAGCCGGCTGTTGAGTGGCCCGACACCCAACCTTTTGTGAGGGGTCTTGCGTTAGTAAATAACCCTATCTATTTTAGTGAGACAGGGCAAAGGGGCAGAGTAATCTAATCACCAGAAGACTGTACTTGGTTGACTGACTAGTGCAGCTGTCTTCTCTAAATATAACACATTAGTTTGATTTGAACACCAGTTTCAGGCAAAATATAGATCTATGGTTATCAAAATACTACTGCAAAAGCAAACAAAATAAATGGACAAGAGAAAAATAAATCTCAATTTGGTCAGTATTGTCATTTGGACAAGCAAAGCCATTACTTTAAGTTGCAGGCAAGAAAGACAAGCCTGTCCACTGTCTCTGGTTTTAAAACTGCCCTGTTGCAGGTCACAAAAAAAAATAAAAATAAAAAGTAAAAAAATAAAAAATAAATAAAAAAAAGATTTTTCGGTTTTTATTTTATTTCGATATTCGATATCGATTATTAAAATATATCGCGATATTTATCGTTATCGTTATATCGCCCAGCCCTACCGTGAGGGATACCTCCCACTGCATGAGGCACGTGACGTCACCAGGGGCGGATTTAGGATTGTAGGAGATCCGGGGCTTAGCCCAGATGGGCCCCCCCCCCTTTTTTTTTTTTTTTTTTTTTTTTTTTTTTACTTTTAATTTTTTTTTTTTTTTTTTTTTTTTTGGGCAGGCAAGGGGTGGTTCGGAGGGGGTCCGGCACAACCCCCTCCATGACAGATTTTTTTTTAATTTAATGAACCTGTACGTGCAATTTCCTGCAATATAGAGCCTTCAATCTTGACCAATAAAGCTGCTCTTTTCACTATAAAACTCAGTTAACCATAACGTAGTTATGGTTAGATTTATATATTGGGGGGGGGATATATCATATTTTTCATATAATCAAAAAGTGGTGGAGCAAGATCATACCTTTGCTCCCCCAAGTTCAATAGTGGGAGAGCAGAGATGCTCCGAATGCTCTTATGGCCAGGCGTCTATGATTCACTGATACAAAGTAAAATAGTGCAGTGCAATAAAATAGTTAGTCAAATAGAATAAAATAATGCAATAGTGCATTGCAATAAAATAGTTATCATCGTATTTTTTCGGGAGGCCGGTAAGGAGTGCATTACAGTAGTCGAGTTGGCTTGAGATAAAGGCATGGATCTGGTTTTCAGCGTCCTTTTGATTTGTAAATGGCCGTACTTTAGCTATGTTTCTAAGGTGGAAGAATTAAGTTTTTGTCAACTTGTTGATTGTGATTTAAAGCTTAGGTCTGAGTCTACCATAACACCAAGACTTAACTCACTCAAATACAGTTAGCAGCTGGATAGACCACAGATGGAAATTAGCTTCTGCTAAATCTGGTGCAAACATATTTTCATGTAACAATGATGAATTGTAAAAAAAAAAATAAAAAAAAAAAAAAAAAAAAAATTTTTTTTTTTTTTTTTTTTTTTAAATAGATTCGGGGCTTTTCAGAATACATCCGGGGCTTGAGCCCAGGTAGCCACCCCCTAGCTCCGCCCCTGGACGTCACCCTTGGGTGTCTGCACGTCTGTGCTCAATACACTGGGCTGTGGTGTCTCTCTTTCTTCACACCTTACTCTGGAGTCCAGCTCTGGCTCCTCTGTCTGTGTCTCGTTCTCACATGTTGTCTTTGTGACAAATTTGACTAGCCTGTGTTTTTGCACTTTCCCTTTACCGGGATAGTAGACTAGAAAAGCGGGGCTTCCTTTGTCGTGCCCTACAAAGAGTCCTTTTTCACACCTGGACTCAAGTTGTCCTCTGTCCTGCTGGTAAGCATAACACACTGACCCAAATTTTTGGCTAGATTACACTTTTTCCCTGTCAGTGCTGTATACGGGGTGGTGCCCGTGTGCTTATTAAAACACCTGTTTCTGGTGTAAGCGGCTTCTTGTACCGCATAATTCCATAGACTCTTAGGTAAGTTACCATCTATTAGCTTACACCTAGCCATTTCGAAAAGAGTACATCCTACCCTCTCTGCTATCCCGTCCTGGTGCGGGGAGTAAGGACATGACGTCTCGTGTCTTATCTTGTTCCTTCTCAACAGTGATTGGAACTCTCTATTTGTGAACTCGGTTCCGTTGTCGGACCTCAAGCATCTTATGTTGCCATAAGGGACTACATCTGCAAGGAATTTCTCCGTGGCCTGGAATGTGTCACTCTTTGCTTTGAGAAAGTAAACAAACACTGCCCCTGTACACACATCTGTAAAAGACTGTACATATTTAAAGCCACCTATGGACTTGTTGCTTACTGGACCAGCTAGATCTGTGTTAACTAGCTCAAGTGGTACCTTTACTTTTTCCGTGGGACCTCTGTTCCTCGTTTGAGTGAACTTCCCCTTTATACACACTTCACATTATTTGTCAGGTCTATGCTTTTCACCGTTAATGTGCATGCCTTCTGTCACTGCTTGCAGTTTCAGTAAATCCTCGTAATTACAATGACCCATGATCTCATGCCATGTCTGGATATCATGACTGACATCACATTACACATATCATTATCATTACACTCTGTTTGCAGATAATACATTCTCTTGTACACCTCTATGTTAAATCGCGTACCGTTAGGCTCTACAACAGGGGTCGGGAACCTATGGCTCGCGAGCCATATATGGCTCTTCTGGTGACAGCATATGGCTCCCAGAATTTTGTGTGTAAAAAAAAAAAACATTTTTTTTTTTTTTTTTTTTTTTTTTTCTTAATAATACTGTGTCATTTTAAAGTAGAGGTGGGCATAGATAAATTTTTTTAATCTAGATTAATCTATCTGCAATCCTGGATTTAATCTAGATTAATCTAGATTAAAATGGCTAAAAAAAAAAAAAAAACCTGCCGAAGGCATTCAAAATATGTGTGTTCTACCCAAATAATGACCAGAAGTAAGTCCTTACCTTTTCTTTCCTCCTTATGTTTCTCAGGCCAGGTGGCCCATTACACCATGAGCCCATCTCCCGTTTCCAAAAATGCATTACAGACTGTTTGAAAAAGCTGTTTTGCTATGATAATTGGTAATGAAATATCAAAATAATGTTCAATAAGATGTACTTGTGTTTAATAAGTTGTTTTATTCAGAAGTTAACACAAATAAATAATATTACCAGTACAGTACAGTATCTAGCACACTCTCAGGAGCAAAACAGAAAGAATCATTTCAAACTTGAACTATGTGACATGGCTTGAATCAACTGCTCCAGTGGAGTTGCTCAGTGGCCAATGGTGTCAACTGTGGTTGTACTGGGCAGCTCCCAGGTGTGAATGGAACTGTGTGAATGTGAAGCAGGGCTTTCCTGAAAAAGAGCATCCGTGCTCAGCGAACCTACCCTGGGTAAATAAAGGTAAAAAAAAAAAAAATTAAATGTTTTTTTTTTTTTTTTTTTTAGATTAATGCGTTAATTATATTATCGCGCAATACTAGTATAGCGTTAACGCAGCACGTTAACACCGTTAACGACCCAGCTCTATTTTAAAGTAAACAGAAATTAGTTTTGAAGATACAGCTAATAGTATCTGTAGCTGAAGATATAGCGAGCAGAGCTGGCGAGGGAACACAAGTGGACAGAAATAAAAAATCTTCAACCTGAAGACCAGCTGATTCTTAAAACCTGGAACGAGCTTCCTGTGACATACCACACAATGCAGCGTGAGTATTGCCGTATTGACCATGTTTGGCTCTACATATGCATGTGGGCAGTCATTCTCGCATATGAGGAACATTAAGACCAACCTACGCTCACGTTTAACTGATGGAAGCCTCAACGCCTGCATGAAGCTCAATCTCACCACGTATGAACCAGATTACAAGGCCATCAGCAAAACCATGCAGCACCAGAAGTCGCATTAAAAGTAAGACATATTTAATTTATTATATGTTAAAAATACTATATGGCTCTCAATGAAATATATTTAGAAATATTTGGCTTTTATGGCTCTCCCAGTCAAAAAGGTTCCTGACCCCTGCTCTACAAGAACATCTTTACCTTCATTGAAGAACACTTTGGCACCGTTTGCAGTAGCAGATTTTACAGAGAATAGTTCTTGTGGGAACGAGGGTATGTAGAGAGCGTTCCTTAACGTCACTGTACACCGGCGCCCCTCACTGTTTATGAGGCATACCTGTGCGTCTCCTCTCCCCTGCGCCAACCCGAATGTGCGCTTCCCGTCTGCCAGCTCCATGCTGTGTCTCTCCGGCTCGAAGGTGTTGTCAAAGTTCTTGAATCGATTCCTGTCGTTGATGATGTGGGACGACGCACCTGTGTCCACGATCAGTCCCTTCCTTTGGACCTGCTGCTGCTGTGTTGACTGGGTGACGTACGTTGTCTGCGCCCCGAAGATGAAGTCCTCTCGTCCCGCTGCTCTCCGGGCGTCATCTGGACTCGCCTCACGTCCACCGTTGCCGCCATCTTGTCCATGCGCATACCGAGCGCTCTGGTCACGTTTCTTTCTGCACGCTTTGTCTGTGTGCCCCGTGGATTTACAGAAGCTACACCAAACAGTCTTTGTGCAGTTATCTTTCCGGTGCCCCTTTTCTCCGCATCGCCAACACGCCAACTCCGTCGGGGGTCTCGTCTTCTCTCTCGGTGCCGCCTGGGCTTTCAGCACCCTTTCTCCCGCCTCCGCGTGTGTCTTCTGAGGCCTCAAAGTTCCGCAGCTTGGCCTTGAACTCCCCCAGCGACATGTCCGCTGAACCGTGTGTCACCAGTAGTGTGAACGGTTTGTACATCTCCGGTAGTCCTCTCATAACCATCGCCATCATTAGTCCATCGCTCGGTGCTTCTCCTGCACTCTTAAGCGCCGTAATGATCTGTTCAGCTCTGATGGCGTATTCGGTCACAGTCTCGGTGTGCGCTTTCTTTAGCGCGGTCAGTGTTATGTAGAGGGATACGATCCGGGGTCTTCCCCTTCCGATGTAGTGTTCTCTCAATACTTTTAGGCTCTCTCGGCCTTTGTCCTTCGTGTCGTGGAATATCAGCCCCAAGCTCGTGTCGTCTAGCAGTGGTGCTAACTCGCAGTATTCGTCTGCATTTTGCTTGATATCCTGGGCTTGCGCTTCCGCCGTTAGTTCTCCCGTGGGGGCCGTCAAGATCGTTGTCTTCAGTCCCACTCCGTGCATGCAGCACAACATTCGCTCTTCCCAGAGCTCATAGTCCTTTGCCCTTCCATTGAATGAGGGCCATTCACTCCTTCCTCTTGTCGCCATCCTCTTTTTGATGGTAGGCGTAGCTTTAGCTCCCGTTAGCCTTAGCCACGCGGTGCTCCCGGTGCTAACCTAGCCTATACTTCAGCTAAACTTGCTACCCTTATTATTTCGCTCTTGCGTGATCTGGGCCCATAACCTGTTGACAGAGTCACCTGTGGAGCAACAATAACTTGGCCATGACGACAAGGTTCTTCTCGTTAGCCTTTAATCGGCGTGTTTTATTCACATATTCATATGCAACATGAGACCTCCTCTCTCTGTGAGAGCGACGGAGGAAGAGACAGAGGGGGCGGTAACAACTCATTTTATACCTCTTACCTGACGTCAGCACAGGGCTGTACGCTAAGCTTTTTCACTAGGGGCACACTTGCCCCTAAATTAGAAATTTAGGGGCAAAAAATATGTTTTAGGGGCAAATTTTTAAATAACAATTTTACCATTATAGTGCAAAAAAATATGTTCCTCCTGCCTCATTACTGTGGTCCTTTTATTTAACATTTAAGTGCTTTTGTTGTCAGGTTTGTATCTTTTATAATGAACCAACTAGGGCTGGGCGATATGGCCTAAATATGATATCACGATATTTTCTGACCTTTCGGCGATACACGATACACATCACAATGTTTTTCTTTTTTACCCCAAACAATTCATTATGAGGCTTACCAAGACAGTATGAGTTTGCAAGCTAACATTAAAGACAAAATAAAATACCCATGCATTTAGCATTTTTATATTATATATTAGATTTAGATTATTGGATTATTAGATTATATATTGCATATATTTAGCAATGAGATATTATATGATTTAGATATGAAATATGATGAATTGAAAATGGGGGACCCTGATGTAAACAAGACAAAAGTCTTTCTCTGGTCTGCATCCCCTTAACAATTGTATGTATTGAGCTGTACTGTACCCATTCTGCAATATGTTAATAAAGTTTTAAACCAATCAATCAATAAATAGCATTTTAACATTTTTATGAAACTACTGTATATTTGTATGTCTCTAAATGTTTTGATGAATTGAAAATGGAGGACCCTTATGTAAAAAAGCCAAAAGTCTTTCTCTGGTCTTCATCCTCCTGTACTGTATTGTACCCAATATGCAATCTGTTAATAAAGTTCTCATTCATTCATTCTGACGGAAAAAAAGAATCATTTTGATTGACAGTAGAGTCTGCCAATTACGTCACAACGCTTGCACCCGCCCTGCTGTTCTTAGCACCAATCGGCAAGCGCATTCGTTTTTGACTTCCTGAATGCCCCGTGTGCTGACATCAACAAAGCTACTTACATTAGCTCCCCGCGGCCCACGAGTAGGAGACCAGTGCTCTGCAGGATGACTAAATGAGGCATAATGATTTTACCTCAACGAATGTTATAATAAAAGCCTTTCCATACATCTGTCTGATTGAAAACTTTATTAACAGACCGCGGAATGGGCATATCTCAGCACAGGCTGAGATATGAACGAGTAACGTGTGGACCAGATTGACGCGACACAAGGTTTACACAACAGCCCCCACCCCTTGTTGTATTGTATTTGTACCTGTACTACCTGCTGTCAGCTGTTTATCTCTCTCTGTGAGCTTGATTAGCTCACGTTAGCTAGCGTTAGCTCCGCGGCTAACCCTGAACTAAATCAATGACATCATTTCGAGTAGTTTTCACTGCACATAGAAGCAGCCAAACAGCGGGAGAATTTCGGGAGCATATGGCCAAAACCCAGTTAGGAACCATCGATTCCCATCCCTACTACTAACTTTACTTTTCTTCATAGCTAAATCAGACAGTCAGCCAGTCTATCAGAGTGAGTGCTCAGTTGATTTTCCCCGCTGATCATACCTGAGTGCTCAGCGTCATCACACGCCTTGGATCATTTAGGAGTGAAATGCGAATGCAAGGCTTGAAATCCCTACTCGCAAGCCCGCCCCCAAATATTATTTACCAATCGCAACGGCCAATTAAAGGGGCAATTTGCGATGAGATCATCGCAGCGTACAGCCCTGCAGCATCAATAGCTATGTCTCCTTGTGCCTACAGCGCCCTCTTGTGGAAACAGTTAAGCAGTTACATGCAATCGTATATAACACATAACCTCAACAGGAAGCATGGCTAGACAGAAATTGTCAGTGGAGGAGCAAAGGAGAAGAAATAAGGAATCACGATAAAGAACACTAGAATGCAATATCTGACAGTTTTCTTGTATTTTTCCAGTGAGCCACTGGAGCCACCAGAAGAGGACACACACAAGGACTATCCACTTTGATTATGTTCAATATCACTTTTAACATAAAGAACACATGTTTTGTCATCAGTTTGTCAGTATTTTTATTTACTTTTCTGTTGTTTATTTGTTAGTATATTTAAACTGACAGTGTTTATTACTGATTTTATCAACAACATCAGTGATTGTCAACACCAGCAGATGTATGTTTTTGTTCATTTTCAAAAACATTGTTTACTATTTGTTAAGTTTGTATTGTCCATCTATTAAAATGATTAACTTATCTACATCCAATTGTGGTATTTGACTAAGAAATGTGTTTTATAGTCTTAAACAAAGGTAGAAATTGGGTTTTTCAGAATAGTGTGAAATCTGAACAAAGGTTTATATATTGTATTTTATTACATATCAGAGTAACTGAACACTATTATTAGATACTTGAGGACATTAAAGTCTTGTTGGACTGAACAAATTAAAATAGGATACTTTTTAGTATGTCTGATGGAGTTGACACAAATTTATGTTATTTTCAGAAAGGGTGTTTTTATATACAGTATATAAAACAAAAACTGTTCCTTTACATGGTTTGATAGCTAATACCTTTCTCTACAAATATATACATTTAAATGAATATATTTTAGTTATAAAACATGTTTATCCCTTATGTCAAGAATCTGTGAAATATATTTGCCTGTCAATTTTGATACCTGCAGTTAAAAGCATACATTAGCATTTGTATTAGCTGTTGGTTTAGTTGCCTCTTTTTACCACCGGTCATATTTATGTCAAAGAAAATCTACAAATGTCCTTCAGAAATGCTTGTTGGCATTCCTCACTGAAACTACTAGCCTCTTTGAGAATGTCTGCTATAGATTAAAGCAGAAGAGTGTACTTACACAACCCCGGTACACAATGTTTGTGTTCTTGTGTCCTCGCATTCATGCTGGAACAACATGTGATATGCAATTTTCGGGGACCCCTTTCTCTATAGTACCACTTTTTTAGACTGGTGGCGAAAAGTTCAATACTGTAGTATCTACATTTACATTTAGTCATTTAGCTGACGCTTTTATCCAAAGCGACTTACAAGTTCTGTACGACAAGTCATCAGGAAGGCACAACTCTATCAGCTGAGTAACAATGTTCATCAAAGTGTTGAGTGCTACAGTGTAGGTTAGTTTATTAGGACATGTGCATGGCAGTAAGGTTAGTTAGGGTTAGATATCTTTTAAATTTTTTATTTAATTTTTTATTTAAGATAATGGTTGAAGAAGTGCGTCTTTAGTCGACGGCGAAAGATTGGATGGGTTTCGGCTGTCCTAACTGGGGTGGTTAGTAGCAAGGACTGAGAATAGGCGACTTCTCTTTGATGACCCTCCCGGAGCTCGGATAGGAGTAGGTCTGAGGCGGCCAGAAGATGCTGCACGGTATGCCAGGTCGAGGGCCTTGAAGCGGATTCGTGCAGCAATGGGGAGCCAGTGCAGGTCCCTAAGAAGTGGGGTGACATGGGCCGACTTTGGTAGGTTTGAGATCAGGCAGGCCGCTGCTTTCTGGATGAGTTGAAGAGGCTTGGTGGCAATGGCCGGGAGGCGTGAATACTTTCGGCAACCAACATGCCCTTCCGCGTTGCTCTGATTGGCCAGCGATCGGCCAGCCCTCTACGCTCGTTTTCCCCCTATGCCGGTAACGAGCGCATGCGCATTTTCTTTTTGACGGCACTCACACGCCAAGCAGGTTTTCGCCACACAGCCGCAAGCTGTGCAGGTTTTAATAGCAGGTTTTAATAGGTTTTGCCGCAGCGGCGGCAGGTTTTATTAGGTTTTGCCGCAGTGTCCACTGACACTGAACTAGTGGTTGACTTTGTGGGCTCAGGATCTTTAGTTTGAGCGATTACATCCAAATGAGTTTCATTTAAATGCACTTACAGTCAGCATCAGAACATGTATCCATAGCACACTCAATATGTCTGCTGTCTTAGGGTCCTATATTAGTTATTCCACTGCTCAGAGTCGAAGGGGCAGCTCCATGTTTATATTTTAGTTAGATTTCACCAAGACTCATTTAGTCCGATAATACAGTATGTTAACCTACCTATAGACCAACACAATACCTTCTCATTTAGTCTGGTGATACAGTATGTTAACCTACCTATAGACATACACAATACCTTCTCATTTAGTCTGGTAATACAGTATGTTAACCTACCTATAGACCAACACAATACCTTCTCATTTAGTCTGGTGATACAGTATGTTAACCTACCTATAGACCTACACAATACCTTCTCATTTAGTCTGGTGATACAGTATGTTAACCTACCTATAGACATACACAATACCTTCTCATTTAGTCTGGTGATACAGTATGTTAACCTACCTATAGACATACACAATACCTTCTCATTTAGTCTGGTGATATGTCATGTTAACCTACCTATAGACCAACACAAGTCTGGTGATCAGTGTTGGGCAAGTTACTTTTAAAAAGTAACTAGTTACAGTTACTAGTTACTTCTTCCAAAAAGTAACTAAATTACGTACTCAGTTACAAATTATAAAAGTAACTAGTTACTTCAGAAAGTAACTATTGCATTACTTTCAATATTATTTTTTACATAAACAACATACACAAATCTAAACTATTTTAATGTTGCTGTGGGACAAAGTGAGACTAGCCTCCAATCAAATGCCATGTATGTAGATATTACTATGTTTATATAGTGGCTCATACAAATACAATAGATGTTTTGGAACTTTTGATATCATGTATTGCCCCTCAACAGGCCACAACTGGGCAACATTAAATTATGCTTGTTAAGCACTATACCAAAAATAAATAACAAATATATACTGATTGATTGAACATTTTAATTAACAGATTGCAGAATGGGTACAGCAGTACGGCTCAATACACACAATTGTTAAGGGGATGCAGATCAGAGAAAGACTTTCGTCTTGTTTACATCAGGGTCCCCCATTTTCAATTCATGACATTTATGACATACACAACATACAGATATAAGAATCTAATCGAATCATTCTAAACCAGGGGTCTCAAACTCAATTTACCTGGGGGCCGCTGGAGGTAGAGTCTGGTTGAGGCTGGGCCGCATCAAATATTCCACAAAAAAAGGGTTTAAAGTATTCCAAAAAAAAGTACAACTGATCCAATCTTCTCACAAACAAACTCACTAAAACCTCACAAACACCAGCAACTGAGCATTCTCAGTGGTGTCAGTGGACTCATCCACAGCTATGGAAATGCATGTGCATTTTTTTAACAATAATTCTGCTTGCAGCTTGATATGATTTCATTCCATTTATTTTTGTGGTTCTTAGCACTGAATTCTGAGGAAAGGCTGCATCAAAATAACTGTGTTTTGTTTCATAGTGGCGTTTCATATTGCCACTCTTCACAAGAGCTACCGTTTCTTGGTGCTGGGAGGATGCATGCACGCATATCTTTTAGTCCATGCACCTTTGAATTGCAGCGATTTTCACTGTCGACTTTTCTTTTACTTTCTTTGAACATGCCACATTTTTCTACTAACTGCCTGCTGGCGAAACTAGGCTACTAGCTACATTTATCTCACAGGGATACAACTGGGAACGAGGTTACTAGCTACAGTACACGCAGATTAGACTACCTGTCGATGCGCTGTCAACTCGCTCTGACTCGCCCCGCTGAAAGACAACATGCATTCCGTGAAGACCCGCCCTACTCTGCTCTGATTCGCAGACTGTGGGTGGGGGGGAGACACGCTGACGGGACGCTGAATGTGATTGGACCAGAGTAGACAGACACACACAGTGGAGCAGTGCTTGCAGAGGAGATGAGTGGAGAATTTGCGCACTAAACAAGGAAGAACATATTGCCCCTCAGCGCAGATATCTGTCTGATGAAAGAAACAGGTTCATTCATAGTAACGCGCCGCATTTATTTGCAGTAACGGTAATGGCGTTATTGAGATTGGAGGAGTAATCCGTTAGATTACTAGTTACTGAAAAAACTAATGCCGTTAGTAACGTCATTACTTATAGCGCCGTTATTCCCATCACTGCTGGTGATACAGTATGTTAACCTACCTATAGACCAACACAAGACCTTCTCATTTAGTCTGGTGATACAGTATGTTAACCTACCTATACCTACACTGTACACAATACCTTCTCATTTAGTCTGGTGATATGTCATGTTAACCTACCTATAGACCTAAACAATACCTTCTCATTTAGTCTGGTGATACAGTATGTTAACCTACCTATATAGACTTACACAAGACCTTCTCATTTAGTCTGGTGATACAGTATGTTAACCTACCTATACCTACACAATACCTGTCGCGGGTGGGGGTATATGGGTGTCTGTATGGGGGTGTGAATTAGTGCACTGCAACCTTGCCCAGGCCCGACGGGGCCCGGCCCGGCCCGGGCACAGCAGTTTTTTATTTTTTTTGTTTTTTTTTAAAAAATTTTTCCATTGATTGATTGATTGATTGAAAAGTTTATTAACAGATTGCAGAATGGGTACAGTACAGTACAGCTCAATACATACAATTGTTAAGAGGATGCAGACCTGAGAAAGACTTTTGTCTTGTTTCCATCAGGGTCCTCCATTTTCAATTCATCATATGACACACACGACATACAGATAGACAGTACTGCTACATCTATACATTTATGATATACCAGATTTTCAAATACAGTACTGTTTGTGATACTAAAAAAATCCAGAAAAAAAGTGTATATACATTTGACATAGAAACTGTGCATTGGGGGAGGTTGGGTAGGTGGGGTGGGGCTGTACATTGGAGGGGGGGACACACACTGTACATTGGAATACTGACCTACATTTGACATAGAAACTGTACATTGGAGGAGGTTGGGTAGGTGGGGTGGGGTTGGGTGGGGCTGTACATTGGAGGTGGGGGGGGGGGGGGGGTTGGGTACTGTTACATTGGAATACTGACAAAGCCATGCTTGGTCTTTATTGTACAACTGGGTTAGGACATTTGTAGGGGCCAGTTTTGAATTGCAGTCTCCCGTAGGTGTTCTTTGAGAGTGTTTTTGAAGGTGGGTAGTGATTCACATTCCTTTACAGCTTTGGGTAGGGTGTTCCACATTGTTGTGGCATAATTGCGAAACGTGTTTAGTCCCTTGTTTGAGCCGAATCTGGGTTTTACATGATTTGTGGAGCTCCCTCTGGTGTTGTGATCGTGGTATTCACTGACCTTTGGGAAGTATTTTGACATGTACATGGGTTATAGGATAACCTTCGTTTTCCTTAAGATTCGTTTTCTCTTTTGTGCCAGAGAAACATTTGGATGTAATTATCGCAGCGCGCAGGGAGAACTCAGGGGACAAGTTCAACTCGATTGGTTGTGTTGGAATATAGCCAGTTGGCGAACGTTTTAATTTGTTCTTGGGATGTATGTCCGCGTTGCTGACGTCGTGGTGAGTGATGTTTATTATTTGCTGGGTCGCTACCTGTTTTGTTGTGCGTTTGTATAGTGACTGAGTAGGCTATTGTGTGTCGTGTGTGTGTGTGTGTGTCAAAGAAGATTCTATAGCCTTCAATACGTTTTACGAGGCTGATGTGTGAGTCAGTCTATAAGCGAGCACTGGGAGAGACGGCATTCTAATAAGAGCGAAACAGGCTATGTAAATGCTTCTTAGTTTTCAGCGTGATATGCGTTATTTAGGCAGACCTATTGGACATTTTTGTTTTTGTTTATTTATTAAGTTAATATATAAAGTGTTTAGAATATTTAAAACAAATACAAAAAAAAATTATATTTTAATAATAATAATTTTTTTTGGGTTTTCACGCGGGCTAGGGCTTAAAATATTATTTACAGTCAGGCTTATTTTCGGGCAGGGCCTGAAGTTCACGGGCTCGGGCAGGGCTCAGGCTTTATTTCAAGGCCCTTGCAGACCACTAGTGTGGATGTACCTGCGGGATCCCAAGAGGAGGACGTGTTCCGGGATGGTCTGGAAGAGGACCTAAAGGCTTACCTGGCTGATATAACAGGCAAGTGTATATCGGCCTATGATGGGTATTCGATTCACCGTCACTGTACTGCACCATGCTGTCCCTGCTTTCTTGTCTAGACGGAGTCCAGGAAGTCCCGGTGGGAGAGTGGAGAGCCGTCTTGGGAGGATGGTGATTTTGTGCAGAAGACAGCTACAGCAGGCGAGTGCAGGACCACCAGGGGGGGGTAGCTTACTTAACGTCATGCAGTCTACACATCAGCGTTTCCGTTAGCCGGTAATTACCGGTATTTGACCGGCAAAATCTGGTGAAGTCCGACATATCTAATCTCTCCGGTCATAATGTCCGGTGAAAATAATTCCCTCTAAACACAATTAGATTATTTGAATTGTATTAAAATAGGCTAAAATTAAATAGCCTATGCGATGAACGAAACAATCATTACATTTGTCGTTGCTTCACCAAGCAGCCGGTCAATGACATCCTGTGTCAGCGAGCTGGCAGCTGATATATTTACGTGAAGCATGGCTTGGCAGGGTGCAGTACTCCAATTCAGCCATTGGCAATTCAGCTGTTGGGTGGGGGCGCTGCTGACACCGCTGCTCTGCTCTGTCTGCTCCTGCTCCATGCTTCACGTAAATATATCAGCTGCCAGCTCGCTGACACAGGATGTCATTGACCGGCTGCTTGGTGAAGCAACGACAAATGTAATGATTGTTTCGTTCATCGCATAGGCTATTTAATTTTAGCCTATTTTAATACAATTCAAATAATCAAATTGTGCTTAGAGGGAATTATTTTCACCGGACATTATGAGCAGCAGCACCAAGTCGTTGGGAGGTGGAGATATACATCACGGCGCAAACCCACGATAATGTTGCCGTCTCTGCCAAATTTCTCAGTTCTTCGCTTGATATAATTAATACAAATGTCCAATATAACGGAATTCGTTAGCTCATAAAAATGTGATTATAACAGACTGCTGTTTATTAAGGTCGGGCAGACTGCCCACCGACTCCTCAAGTCGGCAGCAGCACGCAGTCTCGAGGGACTTATTTTATTTGGAATATATTAATGACTGTATATACGCAAAAGTAGTCTAGTTTTAAGTTAAAATATTATAAATGCCTTGATGATGTCATTCTTTATATAGGCCTATCAATTGTTTTTAAGCTCAATAAACTCTGACCGGAATTTATCCCATTTGTCCGGTAGATTGAAATCTACCGGACACTCAGACCTGCAAAAAAAAATTCTAACGGAAACCCTGCTACACATGTGTGCCCTCTTTCTTACGCAGCTGGGGAGCGTCGTTGGAGGGAGCAAGAAGTGGATTGGCTGGCTGGCGTGGCGGGGTGGTGCCCGGAAGTACTGGCGCTGTTGAAAGGAGGATCAATGATGGACAGTAGCAGAACGAAACGGGAGTCGAGAGGACGACACCAGAGGACGCGGAGCTGCAAGAGTACGAGGACACGCGACTCTTTTTGTCTTGTGCTTTTCTCCAGTGGAACATTTTCCTATTGCCGACTGCGGTGTTCCCCCCGCTGTGGAACGGGTGGAGCCTCAGACAGGAGAGACATTGTCGCAGCACTGCACGCCGTGAGTAAATGGATACAAGATATCAGAATACGCGCCTGACAAGCGAACTGTTTCCTGAGTGGTAAATGAAGAAATAGAAGAACAATGACTGCATTGGAATTAGGAATATTATTAGTAGCGTGGAGCTGAAGATTATCAGAACGGCATGCAGTAAGCCAGTAAAACTGTAGAAGATTTGAACCCAGTATTTTGGACACTCCATCCTCTGTGAACTACCTCTCTCTCTTTGTTGTATCATATGGAGAATATCTAATTTGTGCATTGTGACGAACCCGGGAACGGGGGGACCTTGCTATTACTGACTTTGCCTTCCATTACAGGCGGGAGGACATTATTATACGCCTGGTGCTTGGAGTATACTAAAACACCCCAGTACGGACAGAGCGGTTTTAGCCCGAAGGACTACCCTGGCTGACCCTGCGAGCTGCCAATGTCCTAGAGAAGATAGTCCATGAACAAGTCCAGGAATATGCAAGCAGCCATGACCTCCTGTACGACCTCCAATCCGCTTTAGGAAGTCCTACTCTAGTGAAACATGTCTTCTTTATCTTACAGACAGTATCAGGAGGGAGATAGATTCAGGTAAGCTCTGTGGGCTAGTTCTTCTAGACCTACAGAAGGCTTTCGACACAGTGAACCATGACATACTGCTCTCCAAGCTTAAGGCCTTGGGTATGTCTGAGACAGTGGTCAGATGGTTCTCTTCCTACGTTGCTGATAGGGTGCAGCGGGTTGAGGTCAGTGGCACTATGTCAGAGGCCAAGCCCATTGTATGTAGGGTCCCACAAGGAATCGTGCTAGGACCTCTCCTTTTTTTACTGTACATAAATGACATGTCAGCAGCATGCTCATGTAACTTGTTTTTATTTGCAGATGACTCAGCCCTGCTAGTCTCCCACAAGGATCAGAACACACTAGAACAGATGCTAGGTGAAGAACTTGCAGGGGTCAGCAGGTGGCTGTCGGACAACAGGCTTTCTCTTCACCTAGGTAAGACAGAGGCAGTACTATTAGGCTCCAAGCCCAAGCTCAGGAAAGCACGGGAGTTTAATATCCAGCTAGGAGCTGTAACCCTAAAACAGCAAAAAAAAGCGAAGTATCTATTCTAGGCTGTATGATAGACGGGAGCCTAGTACTGGGCAAAGTCAAGGCCCGCACCAGGTACCTAGCTAGGAAAGCCAACCTCCTTGGCAGAGATAGCCTCAGGCTACTAGCAAATAGCCTAGTACTCTGCCACTTTGACTATGGTAGCGTGTCGTGGTTCGAGGGCCTGACAGTGAACATAAAAAAGAAGCTTCAGGTTTCCCAAAATAAGCTGGTAAGGGTGGTAATGGGTCTTGGCCCTCGCACCCACATAGGGAGGAGTCACTTCCAGGAGCTAAACTGGCTTCCTGTGGAGGCCAGAGTTACCCAGCTCAGACTGAACATAGTGCACAATATTATAAACCAAAGGTCCCCTAGATACCTCCAGAACTACTTCACCCCGGTCAACGAATCCCACAACCACAGAACTAGAGCAAGCATAGCAAACCTGAAGCCTGCTTCTTTCCGATCCAAACTAGGCCAGTGCTCCCTTACTTTCTCTGGAGCCCAGGATTGGAACAAGCTGCCTATCCCCATCAAGCAGAGCTTGAGCCTCCACAGCTTCAAGAGAAGCATCAGGAAGTGGCTCATGGACAGAATAGAAGAATAGCCCCCTATAGTTTGAATGGGTTTCCAATCAGTTTTTAGTTATTGTGGGGTATACAATTTTAGCGATAGGTTAGTCTTATAATGTTTTAAATGTATGAGTGTTGTGTTTTTGTTGTGGCCTAACAGCCCTGGGACCATGACGGAAATAAGGGTTTTACTCTTTCTCATGTTATCCTTTGAATCCTTGTTGTGTGTTTTTAATCCATCAATAAAATAAAATAAAATCAATGGACTACAGATTCTGTTTGTGGGCTACGTGGTTCTGGACTTTACCATCTGTGGTATTGAGGTACTGGGTCGGGGAGTGGTGATTGTAAACGATGACTGTATTAGTACGGAATATGGGTTGTTGGGCATGAACGTTATCTCAGAATGTTGGGAGGGCATATTTCAGGGGGGACACCCGGGGCGGGAAGCTTTCACATCCACTGTTCCTCCAACGGCCCGGAGGGTGTGGGAAAAGGCGTTTAACCTTTGTCAGCAGGTACAAAGCACCCCCCCAGCCGATGTGGCCAGTGGCACAGCTAGACTGCGGCGGCAGGCCCCTGTCCAGGTGCCCCCTGAGTCGGAGATCGTGGTCTGGGCAGAGGTTAGTCCACGGATGAGTCGCCTGGACTGCCCGGTGTTGGTGGAAGACCACACTGACCTGGTGGTAGGAGAGCGTGGCTGGCGAGTGGCTCGGTCCATCAGCTGGGTACGGGGGGGGTAAGGTGCCACTGCGTATTTGTAACCCCCACCTCTCATCTGTGCTAATCCCCCAGCGGTGCTCCCTGGCCACAGTGTCACTGGTCCCCCTGCAGGATATCCATGGGACCAACCAGCTGATTCTGAGAGACACCGGCCCTGGGGTGGTAGAAGTGGACGTGCGTCGAGTAGCTGAACCCCCCCTTGCCGACCACCCGGCCCTAGATCTGAGAAGAGAGGGACTGACCGGAGACCAAGAGGCTAAGCTCGCGGCCCTGCTGCACCGATGGACCCATGTATTCGCTGCAAACGAGGAGGACTTCGGACGTACCAAGGTGATTCAACATAATATCCCCACTGGAACCGCACCACCGATTCGGGAGAGGTACCGTCCGATTCCACCCAAGCTATACGCAGAGCTGAGAACGCTGCTGCAGGGGATGGTCGACAGCAAGGTGGTATGCGAGAGCTCCAGTCCATGGGCGGTCCCAGTGGTGTTGGTCCGCAAGAAGGATGGATCCTGGCGCTTCTGCGTAGACTACCGGAAGCTGAACGCCGTGACCCACAATGATGCATACCCGCTGCCCCGGATAGAGGAGTCATTGACCAATCTGACTCAGGCGACCTGGTACAGTACCCTGGATCTGGCCAGTGGGTATTGGCAAGTGGAAGTGGCACCGGAGGACCAGGAGAAGACAGCCTTCGCCACACCACTGGGGTTGTACCAGTTCGAGCGGATGCCTTTTGGTCTGTGCAATGCCCCCGCCACCTTTCAACGATTGATGCAGCGTTGCCTGGGTGGTCAGGTGAATGAACATCTCCTAATATACCTAGATGACGTGATCGTCTATTCCCCAGACTTTCAGAGCCACCTGGATCATCTAGAGATGGTGTTCCATCGCCTGCAGGAGCATGGTCTCAAACTCCAGCCAGGGAAGTGCAGGTTGTTCCACCGGGAGGTGAGGTACCAAGGACATATCGTCAGCGGCCAAGGGGTGGCGACTGACCCAGAGAGGACTCAGGCTGTCCGCAGCTGGCCTGTGCCCACCACGGGCAAACAGGTGAAGTCATTCTTGGGAATCGTGGGGTACTACAGGCGGTTCATCCCTGGCTTTGCCCGGATCACCGCCCCTCTTACCCGACTGCTCCAGGGCACTGCTGGACGACCGTCTGCGCCAGTGACCTGGGCGCTGCCCTGTCAGCAAGCATTTGAAGAGCTGAAAAGGAACCTGTTGGAGGCCCCCATCTTGGCCTTCGCTGATTACACCCAGCCGTTCAGGCTCTACACGGATGCCAGCTTGGAGGGACTGGGGGCAGTCCTGTCCCAGGTCCAGGGGGGCCAAGAGCGGGTCATTGCCTACGCCAGCCATGGCCTGTCCCAGACGGAGCGCAACGACCAGAATTAAAGCTCCTTCAAATTGGAACTGCTGGCTTTGAAGTGGGCAGTAACCAAAAAATTCACACGAGCAGCGCTGGGCGGCCCAGCTCGCGAACTACTCCTACGTAATCAAGTACCGGCCAGGGGCTGTCAATCAGAATGCAGATCTATTGTCTCGGTTGCCAGAGACGGGGAACAAGACGGTCCAGGCAGTGGAAGGACGGGACCCGCCGGAGAGGGAGGCAGAGGAAGCTGCGGACACGGAGGCGGCAGCCACGGAGGCACGGGACTGGATACAGAGCCAGCGGGAGGATCCGGACCTGCGACAAGTCCATCAATGGCTGACCCAGGGGGCACCGCCACCTCCAGACCGCCGCCATCCCTTGTGTCCGGGCCTACGAGGTCTGCTGGCCGAATGGGAGTGCCTGAACCTCCACAGAGGGCTCATTGTGAGAAGAGGGGTGGAGTCTGATACCCACCTGACCAACTGGTTGTACCCCTCAGTCGGGCCAAGGATCTCTGGAAAGACTATCATCAGGCCGCTGGCCATTCTAGTGCCGAGAAGGTGCTCTCCTTGCTGCGGCGGCTCTTCTGGACAGGCATGGGCAAGGCAGTGCAGCTCTGGACCAAGGAGTGCCCCACATGTGCAGTAAGCAAGGCCGGACCAGAACAACGGGCGCCTCTGAGCTCCATCCGGAGTAGTTACCCGTTTGAGGTGGTGGGTTTGGACTACTTATCCTTGGGGCGGCCGGCCGATGTCTATCCCTACATCCTGGTGATGACTGACCTGTTCTCTCGCTATGCCTTTGCCGTTCCCACCAAAGATCAGACGGCATGAGAGGCTGGAAGGCACCAGAAGGCCCGTCATTCCGAGAGTGGAGTGGAGAACTGGGTAGGGTTGCTGCCTATGAGAAAATATCTTTTAGTTTAGGAGATAAAGGAGACAAATATATTAGCAAATGGGGGAAATATTTGCAATTTCACTTACTATAAAAGGAGGAGGGGCACACTTGTCCAAGACAGCGACGATGCACATGAGTATAGAATACCTGACAAATGCACCATGTTTATGTAGACAAGAATGGCTCTATGTTTTAATGTAGATTTATTTTTTCGTTTGGTGTTTCCTTTCTGTTTTGGTACTACTTCCCATTATATTCTCGGCTTAGTCTAATTTATCTTTCTATTTTTTATTTATTTTTTGTTATGGTAGAATTTTTCGTTTGTTTAGGTTTACTTATTCTAATGTCTTTATTTTTTATTTTTATTTTTTTTCTGTCTTCCCCCCCATATGGGGGGTATCAGTGTAACCTAGACGTTAGGGGTCCAGGTGTCTATGTTGTCCTTCAGGACTGACCCATGCTGATGCAAAATATGTCATTCATTGTATTGTCCTGAAGTACTGTGTGCAAAAAGAAAAAATATGCAATAAAGTATAAGTCATAAAAAAAAAAAATATCAGACGGCATCCAGTACGGTCAAGGCGCTATGGACAACACTGATCCAACCCTTTGGGTGTCCAGAACGGTTTTTGACGGATCAGGGGGCTGCATTTGAGTCCCAGCTGATGCAGCAGTTGTGTGACATGTATGGGTGCGTGAAGAGCCGCACGACTCCATACCACCCTCAGGGCAATGGGGCCTGTGAGCGCTTTAATCAGACGCTGCTCTCTCTGCTGGGCTCCCTCGACCCAGACATCCAACCAAACTGGCACCATCAGCTTCCATACCTAGTCCAAGCCTACAATAATGCCATACATGCAAGTACCGGTATGACTCCTCATTTTGTAGTGTTTGGTCGCCATGCCAGGTTACCAGTGGACTTGATACATGATGTCTCACCCACGCAACGGAGAGCCACCCTGGAGGGATGGGTTCACGGCCATCACCAGACGCTGACAGAGGCCTACGAGCGTGTACAGGCGAATGTGACCAAGAGACAGTGGTGGGATCAAGCTCGTTATGACCGAGGGGCGCGAGCAGTACCCTTGCTGCCGGGAGAGCGGGTCTTGATAAGGAATTTCGTCGTCGGGCCCAGGGGAAGTTGGCACCCCGGTGTGTACCAAGACCCCATGTGGTTATCGGACAGCCCCGACCCAACCAACCCGTGTATCTGGTTCGGCCAGAGGGCCAGGAAGGGCCTGCTCGCACCCTGCATAGAAACAATCTTCGCCCCTGTCCAGCAGGAGTGCCCTTACACCCTGATGAAGTGCTGGAGGGACCGGCAGAAGGTAGGGCCCCCCTAGAAACCCAGGGTCTCCGCTTCCCCTTCCTGCCGCCCCCGGCGACCGCCCAGGGCGGTTACATCCTCCCGGTCCCAGAGCTTCACTTTGGCCCCGTTGTACCAAGACCTGCGGAGGAACCCAGGTTACCTGTACAGCTAGAGGCAGCAGAGCCTGCAGTGGTCCCCCTGGAGGTGGTACCGCCTCGATGATCCCGGTGCCTGGAGTCGAGTGGAATGGAAGGAGGTCCTGGAGAGGTTGAGGTACCTGTCGATCCTGAGGAAGGAGGGAGCAGCCAAGGGAAGGGAAGGGCCAAAGCCGGGCCTGCAGTGGTCCCCCTGGAGGCGAGACCGCCTCGACGATCCCGGCGCAGCAACCTGGGCAAGCCCCCCATCCGCTTGGTCCAGCTGTGATGGCCGGGACGGCCATCGAAATAGGGGGGGGGAAATGTCACGGGTGGGGGTATATGGGTGTCTGTATGGGGGTGTGGATGTACCTGCGGGATCCCAAGAGGAGGGCGTGTCCCGGGATGGTCTGGAAGAGGACCTAAAGGCTTACCTGGCTGATATAACAGGCAAGTGTATATCGGCCTATGATGGGTATTCGAATCACCGTCACTGTACTGCACCATGCTGTCCCTGCTTTCTTGTCTAGACGGAGTCCAGGAAGTCCCGGTGGGAGAGTGGAGACCCGTCTTGGGAGGATGGTGATTTTGTGCAGAAGACAGCTACAGCAGGCGAGTGCAGGACCACCAGGGGGGGGTAGCTTACTTAACATCATGCAGTCTACGTGTGCCCTCTTTCTTACGCAGCTGGGGAGCGTCGTTGGAGGGAGCAAGAAGTGGATTGGCTGGCTGGCGTGGCGGGGCGGTGCCCGGAAGTACTGGCGCTGTTGAAAGGAGGATCAATGGTGGACAGTAGCAGAACGAAACGGGAGTCGAGAGGACGACACCAGAGGACGCGGAGCTGCAAGAGTACGAGGACACGCAACTCTTTTTGTCTTGTGCTTTTCTCCAGTGGAACATTTTCATATTGCCGACTGCGGTGTTCCCCCCGCTGTGGAACGGGTGGAGCCTCAGACAGGAGAGACATTGTCGCAGCACTGCACGCCGTGAGTAAATGGATACAAGATATCAGAATACGCGCCTGACAAGCGAACTGTTTCCTGAGTGGTAAATGAAGAAATAGAAGAACAATGACTGCATTGGAATTAGGAATATTATTAGTAGCGTGGAGCTGAAGATTATCAGAACGGCATGCAGTAAGCCAGTAAAACTGTAGAAGATTTGAACCCAGTATTTTGGACACTCCATCCTCTGTGAACTACCTCTCTCTCTCTTTGTTGTATCATATGGGGAATATCTCATTTGTGCATTGTGACGAACCCGGGAACGGGGGGACCTTGCTTTTACTGACTTTGCCTTCCATTACAGGCGGGAGGACATTATTATACGCCTGGTGCTTGGAGTATACTAAAACACCCCAGTACGGACAGAGCGGTTTTAGCCCGAAGGCGTGAGGGGCTACGGGAGCGGAAGGGGGTGGCATCCTTCCGGCCCTCACCTTCAGGCCCAGGTCATAACTAAACCCTTTTTTTGTAGTGTTTGTAAACTCAGCGCTTCCACTGCACAAACCTAGGTTAGGATATGAGAGGAGTATTCTAGGCCTAGTCACCACCCCTAGCAGTGAGCAGCCCCCACTATTTTATCCCAGCCCCCTTAGTTGCTGTGTGACACTTAGTGTGTATTTACATAACCTATGTTCCCTATAATCATTTGCCGTGGCCCCCCGAGCGATGGTGTGATATCGATACCTATTTTAGGCTATTTGCAGTGAACCGTGTTTTGAGGTGTGGTGTGATTCTAGACTAGTGTGTGATAGTCATAGACCCGTGTGCAGGGCAAACCCTTTTATTCACGTGTGTAGTGCCTCAGGGGCAGGGATAGGTAGCGTGGGTGGGAGCAACAGCCTGGGGGTGGGTTGACAGGGCATTGAGCGCTTCCTCCTTTTAACTACCCTAGGCCTAGGAGGCGTGGGTCTTTTAAATAGGCTAACTACTAATTATTTATGTAAAGTATAACCATTGTATTAGATATCTATTTTTCCTACAATAAAAGCTTTCTTACTGATTCTCGGAGCATTCTCCCGTGTCTGTTTGTGGTCTTGGGAAAATTCGTGGTGGTAGGTCGGCTGACCCCTTTGGGAAGTGTATCCCTGCATTTGCACACCTTAGCCTTAGACCTGGATACTTCCCGTGGGGGTCTGGTGACATACCTTCTCATTTAGTCTGGTGATATCATGTCATGTTAACCTACCTATATAGACCTACACAATGCCTTCTCATTTAGTCTGGTGATACAGTATGTTAACCTACCTATAGACCTACGATAATAATAATAGCAATACTTAGAATAATAATACTTAGACAAACGCACGCAATTGGCACAAGTGTAAATTATGCATTCGTCACTACGTAGGCGTTGGAGTATATAGTATATAGCGCGGCGTATATTGATGCAGGTAGGTATTATCTGATGCAGCTAGGTATTATCATGCTATACCCGCTCATTATTATTAACCAGCGTTGCTAATATGGCGTGTTCTGTGATGCCCATTTATTATTATTAACCAGGGGGATTATCGCGTCGCGTATTAACCTGGGGGAGCCTCATGCGCATGCGCGGCATAGCATGTAAACGAGCACCTGGGGGGAGCCTCATGCGGGTAGGGGGTAAACGAGCATAGAGCGCTGGTATTCACGCAGGAGAGCGCTGGCCAACGCTGGCCATTCAGAGCAACGCGGAAGGGCATGTTGGTTGCCGAAAGTATTCACGCAGCCGGGAGGCCAGCAAGCAGTGCGTTGCAGTAGTCGAGGCGGGAGATGACTGTTGATTGGACGAGGAGTTGTGTGGCTTCTTTTGTCAGGAAGGGGCGGATCCTTCTGACGTTGCTCAGGAGGAATCTGCAGGTTCTGGTTGTCGCTGCGATGTGAGCAGAGAAGTTCAACTGGTCGTCGAGGACAACACCGAGGTTCTTGGCGGTCGGGGATGCGTTCACAGCTGCATTCTTGACTGTGATGGAAAGGTCGTCAGGGGGGAGGATTTGGCCGGCAGGTGGAGCAATTGTGTTTTGCTTAGGTTCAGTTTGAGGTGGTTTGTCGTCATCCAGGCGGAGATGTCGGACAGACAGGCCGAGATCCGCTCAGAGATGTGGATATCTGAGGGAGGGAAGGGGAGGAAGAGTTGAGTATCATCGGCATAACAATGATACGAGAAGGCATGAGACTTGATAATGTTATGCAGTGATTTAGTGTAGAGGGAGAAGAGAAGGGGTCCTAGGACCGAGCCCTGGGGGACACCCACACTTGGTAGGAGCGGTCATTGAGGTATGATGTCAGCCATGTCAGCGCAGAGCCAGCCACTCCCATTCCTGCGAGGGCCGCGAGGAGGATCTGATGGTTGACTGTGTCGAAGGCTGCAGATAGATCTAGGAGAATCAGGACAGAGTTTTGTTAAGTGAAGTGCCTCTGTGACCGCAATGAGGGCCGTTTATGTGGAGTGGCCAGTCCGGAAGCCTGACTGATTAGGGTCTAGGAGGTCATTCTGTAAGAGATAAGCAGTAAGTTGGTTGGATAGTGTTTTAGAAAGGAAGGATGTATCTTTATACAAAGTGGCAAAAAGTGAAGATGGTCCCCATTGACCTGCATTATGTACGGTGAAGAAAATAATGACATGCAATTTCAAAACATCAAGGTATTCCGTTTAGGTTTTGTCACATCTTCTGGTCTTTCTTTTCTAAGCCCTGAAGATCCACGTGTCCCAGAGCACAGTGGACATTCTGAACCAGATAGGATCCTTTGAGCTGCAGGAGAGAGGAGAGATTGAAATGAAGGTGATTGGAGAGCATTTTTGTCAATATACCGTATTACACCAGAACAAGGAACTCTGTTACTAGGAACTATATTAGCCAAACACAGAACTGTCTACAGGACTTTGTCTTTGTGGCAATGGTACAAAGCCATATCAGTAACTTTAGAAGGAACATGTCGACATTATGGGAAATGTGCTTACCGTCTTCTCCAGAGTCACTGGGTCTCATTCCCGAACGAATTTACGACAAAAAATTTCGTCTTAGCCAGATTTCGGCCCATTTAAGACATATTAGGGCTGGGAGCGGGAGTCCCCAAATTTTCCTGAGATCAGATTTGATCGTGGCTCTCAGCCACGATCAAATCTCATGATTGATTGACTAATTAAAAATTGTATTAACTTGACAGACTGTGTTCTCATAGTGATTCCTTCATGTCAACGCTACAGGCCTCATTGGAATTAATTACTTAATCATAATTAAAATAAATATGACAATATTTGTACGATAAGAAATTACGCATTTGATGTCGGAAAAATAAATAATATGGATTCAGGGCAGCTGCTTAACCATATCTGAACCAGCTATTTTGGACAAATGTATAATTACTTTAATTACTCCGATATTCAAACACAATTATGCAATTATTGTGAAATGATTGAAAATAATTATTATTTAATGCCTTCTGTGGAATTTGTATTTCTTGTATATAATCTGTTTTAATGATTAATTATATACATTTGAAAGAATGCAGGTCAACATGCAATGTATCCCATTGATTGGTATACAATGGGACAGACCTTTGTTTGATTGATTGATTGATTGATTGAAAACTTTATTAACAGATTGCAGAATGGGTACAGTACAGTACAGCTCAATTACATAAGGGGATGCAGACCAGAGAAAGAATTTCGTCTTGTTTACATCAGGGTCCCCCATTTTCAATTCATCATAACATATATGACACACACGACACAGATAGACAGTACTGCTACATCTATACATTTATGACATACCAGATTTGCAAATACAGTACTGTTTGTGATACAAAAAGAGTCCAGAAAAGAGAGTACATTTGATGTAGAAACTGTTGGAGGAGGTTGGGTAGGAGGGGTGGGTGGGGGATAGACTTACACTGTACAAGCAAAACTGTACATTGGAATATTGACAAAACCATACTTGGTCATTTACTGTACATTGGAGGGGGTTGATATAGCTATAAACCTGCATTCCTTCGAATATATCATTAATCAATTAAACTTATATTGAAATACACTATATCCTATACACCAACACTGAAATGACAGTGGATAAATAAATAAGAACTAAAGCTAATGGGTGGAAATAGACTGCATTAATATTCCATAACAAGTCTTGTGTGCGCCTACGAATGAACAGTAGCCTATAGGCTTAATTATGGAATAATAAGCCATACTGCGTTTATTCATTACGCCCGCCGTAGGCTATATATATTATATTTCATTCATTCATTCATATACAGTACTGCGCGCGCGTGTGTGTGGGTGTGTGTGCGCGCGCGCGCTGCGGCAGGTGTACCGCAAGCTGTATATGATGCCAATACATTAATCGAATCTAGTTTTGATGGCGCGCAAGCGTGATTACGAAACCTAGCCGCATTTCTCGGAGACGCTCTCTGATTGGCACTGACTGACGCTAGGTTTCATAATCACGCGGCTCGCAAGACTCGCAAAGCACTTCCGCCATTCCATTTTCACACAGCTGCATCACTAGTTGCCTTATAAGGAGCTCTGGAGGTGTTGTTTTGTATGCAAATGACCTGAACAGGAACGCGCTTTCGAGTTTAAGACAGAATGCCATTCTCCAAGCAGATATCAGATCATATAATTTGTGTGACCGTTTCAGCCACTTAAGACATATTACCAGCACGTTTAGGACTCAGAGTGAACTTGTCATTGATTGTGTCTCAGTGGTTCCAAGATAAGTCTTCCAGAATAACTCTGAGACCCACTGTCAGTACTCTCCAGTGTCAGACAAGAAGATATATTTCAATTTACTCTCTGTGCGGCTGCAAGCTAGCCTAGCTTAGCACAAATGAATGAAAGTGGATATGGACCAGCTACCTAGCTGTTGGCCAAAAACACCTCTCCTGGAGTTTTAAGCTATAGGCTAGTCCGTATCCGCTTCCATTAATTTGTGCTAAGCTAGGCTAGCTTGGAGCCGGATATATTTCGACTGAACTCCGAGAGGAAATTGGTATGTATCTTCTTGTCTGACTCTGGAGAAGACGGTAAGCGCATTTCCCATAATGTTAGCATGTTCCTTTAAAGTTTTACAGTTTGAAACATACAATGGCATCTGTGTGTGTGTGTGTGTGTGTGTGTGTGTGTGTGTGTGTGTGTGTGTGTGTGTGTGTGTGTGTGTGTGTGTGTGTGTGTGTGTGTGTGTGTGTGTGTGTGTGTGTGTGTGCGTGCGTGTGTGTGTGTGCGTGTGCGTGTGTGTTTGTCCATGACAGGGAAAAGGATCTCAGAAAACGTATTGGCTTCTGAATAAACAAGGTTTCAACCCCATTCTCACTACCCACCTCTCTCCTCCCCCTCATGGTTTGAAACCACACACAGAGGTAAAGTATACATTCAGAATGCCAATCAAGACCACATCTATATACATAATTGTATGTGATTGTGCCCACATGCAGTGGTGGGAAAAGTACACAGTTCCTTAAGTAAAAGTTGAAATACCCAGATAAAATAGTACTCTGGTGAAAGTAAGTCATCCATTTAAAATTTTACTTAAGTAAAAGCAGAGAAGTATTTGATAATGGATGTTCAAAAGTTAAAATATGCATTCTACATTGTCTGTGTATTCCAGTGCTTCAACCCTCAAACCATTGACCTCTAAAGGTTATGTTAAAGTAGTATGTGGTCCAGTTATGCTGCTCTGATTACATCCTCTTGAAGTTGGCAGACTTCAACTTTTTTTTTGAAGAAAAATGATTGCCAATTATTGCCATGTTTTCTATATTTCTATGAAATGTAGTGGAATAAAAGTACAAAGTTCCCTAAAGTCAAAATACTCAAGATACAAATCTTCCAGAGTGCACCTTTAAGAAACACAGTTTGTCGTAGATGTTGTGTTATTGCCAGTATGATCATTCTGACGTACTGTATACTTAAATCCACGTCTCTCCTCTGAAGATCAAACCAATCCTGTCCAAAGACCCAGAGAGAAGAGCCAAGAAAATGCTGACCAAGGCTCACGTCACTGATGTGACTGCTGTGAATTTCTGAAGAATCAGCTGACATTCTGAGCCTATTTTGAATGGGTCATCAGACAAGATGTTATGTTATAATATATATATAGTTAATAATATATTGACGTATTTACAAAAATGTACAATGTGTACATTATAAAAATAAGTAATATATTCATGTATTTACATATTTAAAAATAAGTACATATTTTACATATTACAAAAATGTTAACCTTTAAATGTCAGAATTTGTTTTAGTTCCCCTGCTAGGGGACAAACCCAGGATGCTCGCATGGGAGGCAAGCCCCTTTACCTCAAGACTACCAAGGCACTATAACCATAACCCTAACCCCAACCTTAACCCTATAACTTTCTATCTTAATCATAACTGTTAAACATTACAATGTATCATCATCATAGTATTGCTGTGTTTGTATCAGGGTGTAGTAGCTTAGTCTAATGGTGAGCGTGACTTTTGCAGATAAGAAAAGTAAATATATTACTTATGGCTAGGGGTGTAACGGTACACAAAAACCATGGTTCAGTACGTACATTGGGTTTGAAGTCATGGTTCATGGTTAATTTCGGTACAGTGGGGGAAAGTTTGCAGAACGTGGCTTTCCATGTTCCACTCGGGGGTGACGTAGTGTGCAGTTAAACTTACTTTCAACTTCTCGTGTGGGCCTGAATGCTCTGCATGACGGATAGACCACCACAACACTTCCGGTATTCTGAAATCATGGGAGAGAGAGCGGGGGGAGAAAATTAATGAATGTGGATGAGAGCCTTGACATTAAGTGGTTGTAGCTACGGCTGTGGCCTGTGGGGGTGCTGGAGACATGATCTCAGCCGAGCTATAGTCACTTTTCCGCACCTACTACTCCCAAACTTTGCATGTGCAGATTGATAAACCTAGATCTCTGGACAATCCAGAGAGACTCCGTGGGCAATCTGCGCATGCAGAGTTCGGGAGTATGTCGAGGCTTTCATCCACATTTATTGACCCCCCCCCGTCTCTATAGGAGACGCACATGGTCACTTTCCTTGAGCTAAAGAACGTGCCAGTAGTAACAACAACAACAACCACAACAACCATGTCGTGAATGCAGATAATTCAGAACCCAACTCGGTCGCGAAGACAGTGATTTTCACTCTGAGCAATCTAAAAGCCCTGTTTGGAAATACTTCGGATTTTGATCAATTTGTGGAACCTCGAGACAAAGTTGTATGCAAGCGTAGCACTGGTGTCACTAACAGTAACAGCTGTTCGCCACGGGCACAGTTCTAGATTCGAATGAGGAGAGGAGTAATATACACAATTAAAGGAATAGTATACCAGAGACAGAGTTATAACAATGACCGGTGTTTTATTTCTAAACGCGCTAGCTAGACATACAGACATACAGACGTGAAGTAAACAGTATAGTGTGAAGTATCCCTTTTAGGTTCTTTCATAAACCACTCCTTCTTTCGGGAGGGTTAGTTCGGTATCAAGTCCTAGGTTGATTGGATCAACACATTAGGGTTGGTTCAGACGTCTCTGAGGTTATCTCTAGCTAAAGCTAGGTTCAAGGTTGGATATTGGATGTATCCCTTTATCATGAGCAACTCGTTATCTTTTCTTCTGCAATTGCAGATCAGTAAACTCTATATCAGTTTATAATTTCAATAGGTAAGTGTTTAAACATATTAATTTAAACCTTTAAGTGTGCAGGGAATGCAAGTACCTTATTAGGTGAAGTGCCCCTTTAAACTTTTAAGTACCAATAGAATATTCCAGGTTATAGGAATGCAAATACCTTATCAGGTGAATTTACCCTTTAAACCATCTTTCTTTACAGGAGAAGCATCAGTGATTAAGCTATAATCAATATGTCATCAATGAGATTCAAGTATCTTACTGGGTACATAGACCCTTTAACTCATCCTCTATAATGGAGAACATCAGTAGTTCAGGTATCTTACTGGGCGTATTTTCCCTTTAATTCTCCTTTCTTAATTGAGAATTATCAGTGGTTCAGGTATCTTACTGGGTGTATTTACCCTTTAATTCTCCCTTCTTATAAAATATCAGTGGTTCAGGTATCTTACTGGGTGTATTTACCCTTTAATTCTCCCTTATTATAGGAGAAATATCAGTACCCATCAAATCAAATACAAAATACAATATCAAAATAACAAAAGGTGAACAGGGTCGAAGCCCTTGGAAGTCCTTGTATTCTCGTTCAATCAGTTTGTGTCATAGAAAAGGATATGGTCCTTGGAAGTTCTTATGACTCAAGTTCAATCAGTTCAATTCTACCGGACTGTTGAGGCAACAGGAGTTGAGCAACAGGGGTATTCGAATCAGCCCGGCATTAGCCTTGATCTATATCAGAGGTTCAGTGGGTTGGCTCGCCATCTTGTATTGGTCCGGCACACTGCCTCGTCCCGCGTGGGCACACGTGGTGAATGGTGATCGGCCGGGACTCCTGGAACTGCTCCCAGGGTGGAACGGGGTGCTAGAAAAACCTGGCCTGCGTCAAGCAGGCATTCAGAAAATAAAAGCTATTTACCATCTTTTATCGCTTCATCATCTTTTCATTGCTTTCAGAATGAATAATCAATCAGGCTACTTTTAGCTATACTAAGCTAAAGTAGGCTACCTTATCACAGCACGTGGGAATGTCCGTCTGTCCCATGCTAAGTTAGGCTAAAGTGTGCTAGCATATGGGATATTCCTCACGTTCCATATTAAACTCTCAAAAACAGTCAAAATGTATATAGACAATGTTCTTATCGTACAGCATATCAATACAATTATAAGTACTTCTGAAATGGTTTCTTTCTAGTTTTCATTTAACCAAATTGAGCTTGAAGCTTCGCTAGCATGACTCAGGATGAAGCTACATTATTAGCTTATAGCATTGAGCTAACGATTTTGTGCATTCGACAAATGAATAGAGACAGAAGCGTTATGCAGGTCCCTAATGGTTTCATTACTATTTCCCAGTTCATGCCAAGGAATATATATCGTTTCATGTTTATCACACCTTGTTCAGAGGCGCATTGCTGTGTATGAATGTCTGTTCTATATGCCATAAACTTTCATTAATTTGGTCTTGCTCCGAGAGACAGCCCCTTCAATCTAGCACCAATTCCTCCTCACGCACAGAAAAACGCAAGTTATATTGTGGGAAGGGGGGGGACTTGGAGTTTTGAATTAAGTTATGCATGCAAAAAATGTGTTCGGTATACTGAACCGAAGGTCCCGTACTTAAACGGTTGGATATGAATACATGTAACGTTACACCCCTACTAAGGCTATAAGGCTATAACATAACGTACATTATGTACCTTTTTTCCAGTGGTCGATTAGCCCTTTATTTATGTTTTCTGATGAGACCAAGTTGCAATATCTCACCGGTGCTTGGAACTTTGAGTATGGCATTCTTCTTTTGCTATGTTTTCCCCTCTTAGTATGAAATCTATTGGCCTGACTGCAAGTTCCATACCCTTACAGCTGGCTTGTCCCATCCTTGGGGTCAGGACCAGGAGTCCTTAGAAAAAAATCCTACTCAAACAAAAGTTATTGTAATAATAATATCACACAACATCACATGTTATGTGACACAATGAAGAGAAGTTACCATGAAAGCCCACACAGCTGACATTGACCAGCTCAGAGAGAGCAGCTTAAATTATTTCTCCTTGAGGAATTAAACACTGTTTATCCACTTGATGAGATGTGTAATTGGTATGATTTAATTGTTGTGTTTTAAATGCTGGGCTTATATGAATGTTTAAAGTTGTGCAGCATCTTGAATTGAACATGTGCTGGCCTCTGGTGTTGTAACATTTCAAATAGATGGTTTACAGGACAGTTGGAAACCACTTTAATTCTACACTTATGATTCACTACACTGACTGATTATGAAAGTCAGATTTGTATTCAGTCACTGTTTTCTTGCTGAAGTATGAGCAATCAGACTGATCTCACTTAAAACATTTAAATAAAGTACTAATCGACCACAGGAAAAAAGGTAGGCTACTTATTGTATATTATGTTATAACAATAAGTAATGTATTTATATAATAATATATTGTATCGAAAAGGCACAATATATTATGTAATAAGTACATAATATTACATAATCACATTTTTCAGAAAGGGGGGATTTGAGTACCCCTGCTGGGGAACAAACCCAGGGCGCTTACATGGGAGGCAAGTGCCTTTACCTCAAGACTACTGAAACACACTTTTCGAATAGTCTCAACCAAACCCTAACCTTAACCACACTGTTACCTTAAAGTAACCATAACCTTAACCCTAACCTTAACCCTAACTTTATATCTTAACTCATTCTGCACCATCGCTTAATGCGCCAGAGGGCGCTAGTACGCCATCGCTTTAATCAATGGGGGGACTGCGAGATTTGCGAGTGCTTAAAATATATCTTATATTATAGCTATGGGTCTAATACACCCGTTGATTGTCAGTGAGTTGCTTCCAGTCAACATGTGCAAAACGGATAGTTTTTTCATCCGTACATTTCCGTTTTATACCGTTTTGAATATGAATATAGTTTTGGTGATTCTTAGTAATCCCAGGAAAAGATGCGATAATAGCCCTTTAGTGGAATACACTAAACACGTTGTCATTTTTCGCCTGATTATCGAATCTTCCTGAAATCAATGCTAGATTATCATTATTATCCTTCCTCATGCAGATAATTATATGGAGAGTGAGGCACACAGCCACACACACACACACACAGACAGCCACGATCGCGGTAGAAAGAAATATCAGATCAACGCAAGATTTTATATATAGTGTTCTTACCTTATCTCTGATGTAATGCAAAAAAGATTATCCAATTATCTGATCGCCATTCCAAATACTGCTCGTGGAGGTCCGTCCCACATTACCGAGCGTTACACATGAACGGGCGGGGCGGGGTTAGTGTACCATGCCATCGTTGTAAAGGCCTGCCTCATCTGATTATTTAAACCCCGCCCGCACAGCTCAGATCGGCCCTGAAAAGAAACTACACCATTTCTAATAGAGTGCAATACCTGCTGGAAGGCGTAGGCGGCGGTATTTGCCCTTTTGCGAGCTCAGACCCATTCCCAATGATAACATCAGGCTGGATGGATGAAAATGAATGGATATAGCTATTAGCTAATAAAAGAAATAATGATTAAAACCCGACTTTTCTCGTGATTGACGCTGAACGGTTGGCGAGTTAACCCGACTTTTTCCGTGATTGGTGTTGAATGAGTTAACCATAACTGTTAAGTGAATGTTAAAACTAACCTTAACAATCATTGTTGGTTCGACTCCCGGTTGCAGTGTTTGTTTTGGACTTTTGCTGATACAAAACCTATATTACTTGTACCTTTTTTGGTCGATTAGTATGTTATTTACATTTTCTGATGACACCGTGTTTGAATGCAAGGCAATAAGCATGACTGTTCTTTCACTACCATACACTGCATGTATTATACAATAACATTACGATGGTTAAAAACAAACTGAGTCTGTGAATTTGATCATTTTGATTCTAGGAGTTTTATGTAGTAATTTAGGTAGTATACCTGTGTCAGTGAGTTTCCTGCCAACCCATTACAGTATGTCAAATTGTCAATCAACCAATATGGTAGGGTAGAGAGTTGTTGTCAAATATGATATATATTCAAGATATGACTTGCTGGTATGAAATGTATTTATACTATCAAAATGTATATTTAATTTGGTATGGTTTTCTATGATAAAATTGGGGTACAAGTTAAAGCATACAGCTTTAAATGGTAAAACCACCCATTTTAAGAATTCACATAATGTTCTTCCTGTGCCCCAGGACAGTTTAGTATACATTTGTGAACACGCACCACTCTCTCCTAAAGCTAGAAATCAGATAATTATATGGAGAGAACCCTGTGATGTAACTGAGATGTAAAATCTGGGGCTGCTCCATAGACGATGAATGGGGCTCTGACCTTATGAGGCCATGAATGAATGAATGAATGAATGAATGAATGAATGAATGAATGAATGAATGAATGAAAACTTTATTTAACAGATTGCAGAATGGGTACAATACAGTACGGCTCAATACACACAATTGTTAAGGGGATGCAGACCAGAGAAAGACGTTTGTCTTGTTTACATCAGGGTCCCACATGTTTGTGCGAGCTCTTACACCCAAATGAGGTTTGAATTCTGGTTCAGACCATCTACCAATGCTAAAATATAAACCATATTTGGGTGTAAGATATTACATCCCAGTGACATCACCGATTGGAGGCTTCTCTCTGAACTCTCCTGGGGCACAGGAATAACATGGGTTAAAATGGGTGGTATTCTCCTTTAATTAAATGCATTATAATATAAAACCAAAGTGTATTAGTCATTAGAACCAGCATTCATATCATATACCATGTAGCCTGTCTTGTCTTGAAGTACATTGGAAATCACCTCATCACAGTCTATAGTTATTTGTGTTTAAGTGATGATTGAGAAGGATTATGTTTGTACTGTATGAGTCAATTTAACATTATGTAGGACATTATGACACATATATCATCTGAGATGTAAGTATATATGATCCATTTTGAATATCTTTAGCTTTAGAAATATATGCCTTAAAGGTCCCATATTTTGTATTTCTCCTTACATTTTGTACAATTTCCTTGAGTCTGTGGAATCTTATAAATCTATTTTTGAATAATTTATTTTGCCAAACATCTTTCTTTCCCTGTATTGGACAGGCCGTTTTTGTTGGATGCAGGACAAATTACACCACAAAGAGGGCTACATTACAGCTTGTCTAATCTTTATTTCAGAAAAGGGAATCCCTAAAAGCCAGAGGCATCTTGTGTGCCATGTCATAATGGGCCTCAAACATTACTGAGAACTCACTAATTCTTACCTCAAATGTAAAATGTCAAGGAGTGGTTTCCCAGCGCCATTTCCATAATGTGGGACCTTTATGGGAAGTGCAATTAAAATTAGAATATGTAGGAGTGAGTTTATCCAGATGTTTCTACCTTTGTGTTTATTCTTATCCCAACAATTGTCTTATGAATCACATTGAGTGGCTGGTAAAACAAAACAGACTTGAGATCATATTTTCTTTTATTTTCAGTACATCTTAATGATAAAACTTTAAAGCAACATAGTACATCATATTGACAAGATTAACAGCACACAAGTTGAATACAAACTTCAATAAAATGTTGAAACTAGAAACTATTTGTGTATTCATCAAATGATTGACACAGTACAGCTGTTTAAGGGGAATATGGTCATACACTCCCTGAGTCCTGGTCGATATGCGCGCGCGTGTGTGTGTGTGCGCCTGTGTGTGTGCGCCTGTGTGTGTGTGTGTGTGTGTGAGTGTTTGTGCAAATGAGCTTAAACTTTCTATATGTGAAAGATGCATAAATTTTTTTTTTGTTCAAAACAATCTTGGGAAATTCAAAAGACCAAGGCATGTGTTTCCCAGCGCCACCAGCAGGAGGCACAGTGATGTTCCTGTGAGAGAAAATCAACAAATTAAACGTTAGAGTAATTAAACACTATAGGTGACTAGGTCATGTATTTACATATATTTTGCTGCACATTCTGCCCCCACCCGATCGTGACATGAGGGTACCTCTTTGGAGCCAGTCAAAGCAGAAACAAATAAAGTCCAAATTAAAGGTGCTATTCTCCACTTGCACAACCTGAAAGTAGGCACTTCCGGCTGACTTCCGGTTGCGAATGGTACTTCCTGTCCCATCCAAATACATTGGCTTTAGCTACTTTTCTCCCGTTATTTAAACAACTTTGTCGTCACAGAGAGGCAATGAAACGTTTGTATTATTATAGTATAGAATGTATTTAATAAGCAAACGTTTGTCAGCAGGGTTTTTGGCCTGCATTTCATGTAAAAACGTTCACTGTTAGTTTACTTGCTCACGCTAATTAAGGCTAATGTTGGCTAACAGAAGCTAGCGCAAGAAACGACGCCGCAAAGTATTGTTTATAGTGCATTTCTTGCCACCTTATAGCATTTGTACATTTGTATGACAGTCTATAATGCTCCCGTGAGGTTTTTCCGGACGTTTTGGTAATGATTTTCACTATAAAATCATATTTCTAAATGACAGGAAGTTGATGAAAACTGACGGGATAGCTTTGAGCTAACGATCTTTTCCATTCTAAACGTAACGTTAGTTGTTCAAAACATTACCTGTCTATATAATTTGTTCCTCAACGTTATATAGACAGGTAATGTTTTGTAAACTAACTGCAGCCTGCTACAGTTAGAACCTAACGTTAGCCAGCAAGCTGCAGCCTGCTACAGTTAGAAGCTAACGTTAGCCAGCAAGCTGCAGCCTGCTACAGTTAGAAGCTAACGTTAGCCAGCAAGCTTCTAAACGTAACGTTAGTTGTTCAAAACATTACCCGTCTATATAATTTGTTCCTCAACATTAGCTTCTAACTGTAGCAGGCTGCAGCTTGCTGGCTAACGTTAGCTTCTAACTGTAGCAGGCTGCAGCTTGCTGGCTAACATGAGCTTCTAAATGTAGCAGGCTGCAGCTTGCTGGCTAACGTTAGCTTCTAACTGTAGCAGGCTGCAGTTAGTTTACAAAACATTACCTGTCTATATAACGTTGAGGAACAAATTATATAGACAGGTAATGTTTTGAACAACTAACGTTACGTTTAGAATGGAAAAGATCGTTAGCTCAAAGCTATCCCGGACAGTTTATCAACTTCCTGTCATTTATAAATATGATTTTATAGTGAAAATCATTACCAAAACGTCCGGAAAAACCTCACGGGAGCATTATAGACTGTCATACAAATGTACAAATGCTATAAGGTGGCAAGAAATGCACTATAAACAATACTTTGCGGCGTCGTTTCTTGCGCTAGCTTCTGTTAGCCAGCATTAGCCTTAATTAGCGTGAGCAAGTAAACTAACAGTGAACGTTTTTACATGAAATACAGCCCAAAAACCCTGCTGACAAACGTTTGCTTATTAAATACATTCTATACTATAATAATACAAACGTTTCATTGCCTCTCTGTGACGACAAAGTTGTTTAAATAACGGGAGAAAAGTAGCTAAAACCAATGTATTTGGATGGGACAGGAAGTACCATTCGCAACCGGAAGTCAGCCGGAAGTGCCTACTTTCAGGTTGTGCAAGTGGAGAATAGATAACATTCAGCCACTAGATGTCGCACTAGAGCACCAGCACATAATTTATCCAATCAGGTGCATTCCACGTGGGGATACATGCGACATGTAAACAACAACATTAATTTTGGACCCGCAATTTATTTTTAATGATGATTCATTAATCAATCGTTTTTTTCGGGGGGAAATAAATACTTTCTAAAAGCTATGCAGATGTATTATATATATATATATATATATATATATATATATATATATATATATATATATATATATATATATAATATTACATAAAATGTTTATCTATAGCACATTTAAATAAGAGTATTTTAGCGCACACCTGAAGTATTCAGATCAACATGTTGTTTATCTAGTCATTAAAGTAATAGAAAACAGGGGGAAATAAATTTGAGGAAATAAATAAAGAAGTTGATTCAAATACATCTGGTGTGTGCTGCTGGATTACTCAGATTATTAAGTATATTTTGATATAATAATGTTAATGTAACTATTAATGTAATTATAATGATTGATTGATGATCATTACTAGGCTACAGGATATTGTATTACCTGTTATGTGTCCATTATTGGAGGACCAATTACCTGTAGAAAACCCAAAGCATTTGTAAGACAAAGTACAGAACACACAGTGAAAGTCACCTGTAACACTACAGGTGTCATTCATGCTAGCAAGGACTATAGCAGCGGTTCTCAAACTACGGGTTGCGACCCAAAGTGGGGTCGTGGGTAGGTGACAGTAGGGTTTTTATGTTCTGGCAACATATTTTGGCTAAATATGCCTCGTTTTATAAATGTGTATTGATAACATAGTGCTGTAATAAAATGTTCTAAATATGCATGATCAAGTTCAACAACGTGTGCTTTTATTGTGATATTCCTTAATTCCACGTTGAAATTACGCAATACATTAACTCATTCAGCGCCATCGCTTAATGAGCCAGGGGGCGCTAGAACGCCATCGCTTTAATCAATGGGGAGACTGCGAGATTTGCGAGTGCTTAAAATATATCTTATATTATAGCTATTGGTCTAATACACCCGTCGACTGTCAGTGAGTTGCTTCCAGTCAACATGCACAAAACAGATTTTTCATCCGTACATTTCCGTTTTATACCGTTTTGAATATGAGTATAGTTTTGGTGATTCTTAGTAATCCCAGGAAAAGACGCGATAATAGTGTTTTAGTGGAATACACTAAACACGTTGTCATTTTTCGCCTGATTATCGAAATCTTCCTGAAATCAACGCTAGATTATCATTATTATCCTTCCTGAGGTGTGGGGTCGCCAAAAGAAAACCTGAATAAAATGGGGTCGTAGTATAAAAAAGTTTGAGAACCCCTGGACTATAGCTTCCTCTCCTAGCTTGAAACCTGTACCACTGACCCAGTTTCAAACCGTCGGTCTGGTGCTTGCCAATATGAAAGTCAGCCGCTTTAGCGATTATGTACATTTAAAATGTTTTAGTATTTATGGGGAGTGAGTTTGACCAGCTTCTCCAAATCTGTGAAATTGAGATCTGATAATACAGGATTAATTAAAGTTAATTAAAAGTGTACACTTGATTTAGTCAAAGGGTAGTGTTATTGGGACTGAGGTTAATCAACTTCTTAACACTGTTACCTTAAAGTAGCAGGTTAATCAAGATTCCACTACACTTACCCCCTAAACTTCCAGGACCCCAGCTGGAGAGCAGGGCTCACCGTGTGATCCGAGTCAAACAGCACCAGTGTTGCAGGTGGTATTCATGCAGCAAGGACTATAGTTTCCTCTCCTGGGTTGAAACCTGTAACTGACCCACTTTCAAAACGGTGCTTGCCAGCATGAAAAGGCAGCCGCCTTATTGATCGAACCACGTAAATGAATATTTTTTTAGGGGAGATGGGGAGTTAACTGACTTCTCCAACTTAAGTTAATTTTTTATTTTTTTTTCAGGGACAGTGCACATTAATCAACATCTTCAGTTCCCACATCAATGTAAATGTGCCAGAATTAGCTAATGAGATCATTTTCTGTAGTCCCTGCCTACCATGCATGTCTTTATGGTGTGGGAGGAAACCAGAGTACCTGGAGGAAACCCACTGCACACAGAAATGCCCTCTACTGGGGTTCGAACCCAGGACCTTCTTGCTGTGAGGCAGCAGTGCTAACCACTGTGCCGCCCAACTCTGTGACACAAGCCAGACCTGATCATACAGAATGAACTACTGTGTCTTTCTTAGTGACTAAGGGCACTGTATGAGATATACGGTACCTCTTATTTGAAACTCGGCAGTAAGCACCCCTCCACTTGGCTCTACCTCGGCTGAGAGACTCCTGGAAGTGCAAGGGGGCTAAAAAAAAGAATAAACTGTGAATATTACATTTTGGTTCAACAACATCAAGTTCAAGTTTATTTTTATTTGTCAGAACAAAATACAGACTACTTTATAATGAAATGCTTGTTTCTTATGAGCCCCTGAGAGTGTGCTACATACAGTATAGAGAAAGTAAGTAAAATAAATAAATAAGAAGTAAAAAGTAGGTAAAGTCAATATACATATATATACAATACAATACAATACAGAGTAAAATTAGTAATAGTGAGGTAGAATGCAGAGGTACAAAACTTGGGGTAGAGGGACAAATGAGGTATGAATGTGGTGCAAATCTCTTTAATAATAGATAAATATAAAGTGTGTTAAAGTGTCTAAAGTGAGTGGTAAGGTGAGTGTTTGTTTAAAGTGAGTGTGTACATGTGGATGTTTGTGCAGTGTGTGTAGATGATGGGTGTTACATAGTGTCATTGTCATAACATGTTACTATGACCTTATTGTCTGGATGCCACTGAATCCTAATAAAAATGTATTGTGGTTGAGTCCACTTGGTCCTCCTTGCCTGGCCAATGGGATGAGAACCATGTAGAGTAGACTAATCCACTAAATGATCTGCATAATTCCATGGAATTGTATGTGATTGAGTCTACAAGGTCCTCATGTTCGGAAGCTTTAATTCATTGGATGCTTCTTTGAGGCGTCGTACTCACAGGCTGACAGACGATTCTCTCTCCATCACAGACCTGGACCTCACAGTGAAGCCAGACGGTAGACACCTTGTCTTGTCGCTGGAATCGGAAGGAGTTGAACTTGAACATGGAGCGGCTGTCTTGGCATTCTCAAAAATGGTGACTGTGTGGTCAGATGCGCAGCTGCAAAGGGGGTGGGGGGGGGGGGGGGGGGGGGGGAGTCGACAGATTGTGTTTGTTTATTTAATTATTGTATTTAATTTCCTAATCAATCACATGTCTAACAAATACACAATGTCACGAATACAAATGTTTAAGGAGTTCATCCGACAAGTAAGCATGCGATGATGCCACATTATAATCCATTTGGAACACCTGCTCTTACAAAATGATTGCCAACATGGAAGTAAATATTACTATTGAACATTCTTCAAGTTATTTGCTACTTAGTTTGAGCTTTGCTTATACAATAGTATTATTTTTCAAGGATGCAAAAACCTGTGTTTTTAATGAGTACGATTTGTGATTGTTTGGGAATGCGGACCACGTTGCCACGCTCAGTTGTGTGCAATAAGCCATTTAATGGTTGAGTCTCTGCAGTCCTCGTTGATGACTCTATAATAATGTGCTTATTCCACGTAATTCACGGAATAAGAATTGTAATGGAAGGTATGTTTACAATGCCACAGGTGTGAAATTCAACTACCTGTTAATGATGAGACTCCACCTCTTCCTGTCCGTGGAGTAAGGACTGGGCGTGGCCCAGCAGTTGATGATGACCACTTTGAATCTGAATGATGCAGACAGGGAGGATAACTCAGGGTTGTCGCATGTCCCCTCTGTCATTTCTCTAAATTAATATATATTTTCTGAAAGGGGCTAAGGCTTCACATACCTGTTACTTAGCCCTTTTGCCTCGATGCCAATGAAGACCTCTGACCCAATCTCGGACGTGTCAATAACATAGGGAGCATCCTTGGCGTATAGGAATTTTGAGTTCTACAAAAATATATGTAGAATTGTTGTATTCTTTTATCTGACCTTACCTGCCCGATTGATTCATTTTAAACAATAGACCTCCTTAATAAGTGTCACAGATACAACAAATATATACCAAATATATAGTGATTTCTCTTTCAGACTTCTGGCCTTAATGATATGTTTCAAATAATCAAATCATTTCAATCAAATAAACCATAAACATAAAATACCCATACATATAAATCAAACAGTTTTATCACATCCACCCGCTTTGCATCTGACAAAGAGGACAAAAGTGGCATCCACTGCAGATAGTGAGATGGTGTGTAGTCACTCACCGTGAACACATTCATAGACAACTGTGATTTAAATGTGCCTAAACTCCCGTTGTTCACATAAACTGTCGCCACTCTGGAAAAAGCAAAGGGTTTAGTAAAAACGCTGCAAGTCATTGGGTTAGAATGCACACGTCGTCTGCATTGTTACCACGGCGACCTTGTGTCTTCTGATAGATGCTTACCTTTGGCTGAAGACGGCATTGTTCACCAAGTAGGCGGCGCGGTAAGTGCAGCTGAAGGTATAGTTGACTGGCTGGTTGCGGACGATCTGCGTGGTGTCGTTAGACACGATGGAGTTAAAGAAGACGTACTTGGGATCTTTGCCGGGCATGTACTGGTGGAAAACAACGGAAATGAGCAGACCATGGTTAGAGGTCAAGTCAAGTCAAGTCAAGTCAAGAGTTTTCATTGTCACGGCATACAGGTATACAATGAAATGCGGGTGGTCTTGCCCGCAACGATGTGCAATACAGTGGTACAACATATAATAGAATCAAAAAATTTAAAACAACATTGTGCAGTAACAGGTAACAGGTAACATGGAGTGACATCTCGGTATCTGTACATAGTTATTTACAGAGCATATGGGACATGCTAGTTAGCTTTTATAGTGCAATACACTGTTCCTGTTATTCTAATTCTAATTTAAAGTGTCCTCTCCTTTGGCCATAAGTGTGCGTGTGTGCGACATGAGTGTGTGCCCGCTCATGTTAAAGTGTTAAGTGGCTGCTCGTGTGTGAGCGTGCACAGCGTGCGTGTCGTGGTGTGTTCATGTGTGCTTGTGTGTGGATAGTTCAATGTTTTGAGCACTCAATGTTCATTGTTCATGGCTCTGATGGCCTGGGGAAGAAGCTGAGCCTAAGCCGCTCTGTCCTAGTAGCTGGGGTTCGCAGGCGTCTGCCTGACCTCAGCAGCTGAAACAGGCTGTTATTGGGGTGGTGAGGGTCTTTCAATATCCTGCAGGCTCTGGAGGATGGTGGTCGTAAGGTTGCAGGTTAAACAACATTCTTTAATAATGACAAGGTTAAACAACATTCTTTAATAATGACACAATTATTAAAATAGATGTGTGTCAACAAGGGAGAAAAACATAGGGGTGACAGCAGTTTAGGAGGGAATGCCTGTGTGAAGAAGTTTTTTTCACACAGGCTTTGTGAAGAAGGATTTTGAGGGCCGTTTTGAATGTTGGCAGGGGGGGGGGGGGGGGGGCATTTTTTATGTGGACTGGAAGGGCATTCCACAGAGAGGGGGCAGCAACAGAGAATGACCTGTGACCACAGGATCGGCGATCGGTCGACAGGGGGTTGGCGTCGGCAGACCAGATACGTCGGGAGGGGGCATGACTTTCTTTTTTTTTATCCACTTTTTCTCCCCATTTTCTATTTAGTATTTTTTTCCAATTCTTCCCTCCCTGTCTTGAACGTTGCTAGACTATGCCTCCCACTGGTCGGCTGTAGTGAGGATAGAAGCCTTGCATCATGCGTCACCTCCGGTACATGAGGAGGCAGCCTGTCGCATCTTTTCACCGCAGCAGCTCGAACTCTCAGTGGCGAGGAGTAACGCGTGGGAGGCTCACACTGCCCCCGATACTTCCTGTTTCCGCCGCACCGGCGTCACCCAACCGACCTGTAGGAGTCGCTGTCCACAACGTCCAATCCCCACCCACCGGCTTTCCCACCCTCTAACACTGCCAATTGTGTTAGTATGACGGCCGGCCAAGCCAGTAGCAACGCCTAGAGCTGGGCTCGATACCAGCATCTCCTGCGTTAGTGGCGAGCGCCTTTCCCACTGCGCCACTCAGCCGCCCGGGACGGGGCATGACTTTCATGTTGTCTGCATTGTTCCAACTCATCATCAATATATAATACTCACTACTTCTGAAGACATGATGTCACATGCGGCACCTAGAAGCACTTTGTATTCAGGTTTAATGTGTTCAGTTCTGGCCGGGTGTCTCACCTCAGCTTGGGTCCCGCAGTAGGAGTGGTTTCTGGGCGTCAGGTCGGGGATGGTGAAGCGATAGTAGCCTGGGGTGTTCAGCCCGGTGTAGCAGACCCCTCCCAGGGACAGATGGTCGATCTCCCAGCCGTAAGGACATTCCAGAATGTTGGCAATGATGGCGTTGGGGAAACACGACACCATCACATAGTCTGTCCAAAAGGCACAGAGAAACAAATGATAGTTATACAAATCATAAACTCTAGCTCTAGTCTTGCTTTCCTTCCCGTCAGTTTGATATTGATAACTATCAAAACTGGCGTGAAGACATGCACGTGTGTTTGGTCTCAACAGTAGCATTGTTGACATTTACAAATAAGGCACCAATGTGAGCAGGTTTCTAACACTAACACTGCATGTGTGACACTGTGGTCTCACTCAGTTCCTGCGTTTTCCATTGGCTTTGTATGTGTTCTGAATTTGGTGTTGTATTTGAACGTACCTTTAAGGCAAGGCTTACGTGAAATAGACATTGTGAAATGGTGGAGCACTTTGAAGATTGGTCCATACAATAATGGGAACCCCGACCACAATTGTTTGCTTGGACTTCCACTGTTGCCACAGTATGATGCTCGGTCAAATCATTTAGTGTAGAGAATGTAACCTACTGGAAATGTTACTGAAGAAGATACAAAATGATTACCTGCTTTTTGGGGAGAACAGGTCCATGCAACGGGCAGAAGAAGCACTAGAAGAGCACCGATGGTAGCCATTATTTAGTTCTGCAAAGACATTACAGAATTTCAGAACCTTAGAAGTACATGTATCTTTAAAAAACGTAAGCATTTCTGTGAATTTGTCATTAAAAACACTTACCATAGATTTGAAGACTATAAGAAAATAACTGGGTCAGGACACTAGTTTGGTGTCAGATGTTTTTCTTCATAGCTCTTCTAACACTAAAACTAACATCTTGACAAGTTGTGGGCTGTTTTATACTTCCACCCTTCCTCCCCTCTCTCCACTTGCCCCCTTCTCGCCGGTGGTGGTTTGGGAACCCTATTGTGGGGCTCTTCACAATAGCTCTCTGTGCTGAACGGACATTGACTTTCAAATGACCAGTTTCTCGGGGGGGATGAGCACAGCACACCTTCTGCTTCTGCTCTCCAGGATCAGATCATAGTTGTATTTGTATCATTATTTAATATAAACAAGGACCTGGACCAGGGTGTGTGAGACTCGGATACAATATTATGGCAGATGTTTCTTCCACTGTATGTTCACACACACTCAAAGACACAGATATGGTTGTGTAACATGGCTGACAGTACTAACTAGCTGGCATAGGCCTAACGACGCCTGATAGGGTTTAAATCGTTTTCCACAGCGCCTTCTGTCTTTCTTAGAGTTTGCCACGTTGTGGAGTTGTGGCCACTGCTTTATTATCCACTGTGTGTGTGGCTGCTTCAGCCCATGACAGGCCATCGAGATCAAGTTAGATATTGTATGGTCCACGCATTGATTTGACAGGGATACAATGAATAATACAATGTAAACAAATCCTCCCACTGGAGGATTGGTACCCCCCCCCCCCCATAGGACACACACACTGAGGAACAATCAGGCCTCTTCACTCAGCCAATCCAATTTAGGGCGCTAAATAGTCGCCAACAGACATATGGATACCTCTAAACTGTGACCCAGATAAAAGTAGGTGTACGCTACCGGTAAATGGGTGAGAGATGATGGGTCTCTGTTTTCCACAGCATTCAGCGATATAAGGTTTCACAGCGACAATCTGAGTCTAGAGATAGTGATCTCTTCTCTCCTGTCTGGTTACCCTGGCAAAGCTTGTGTCCTCATTGACCCTTCTCCATCAATGTTTCAAAGCCATATGGGTTTGTACCATATTGCCAACAGTCCCAGGGGGTAGGGGTTGAAAATAGCACTCTCCACCAGTGTTAAATGCTGGTAAACTTTAGCTATGACTGGTACATTCTCTCAATTATCTCAAAGGCAGACAGTTTATCTTCAATGAGGCTTTGGCTGTTGAAATTCCCAATCCATTTGCCAGGGGTTATAAACACCACGTCACATGGCTACCTCCAAAATTGGTCCGGTCTAAGCCGCCATCGCGGTATGGCAAACAGTAGGCCTACACTATCCAAAATATCTACTTACAGAACCTCTTGACATTCAATCTCATTCAGAGAAAGCCCCCCCCCCCCCCCCCCCCCCCCCCCCCCCCCCCCCCCCCCCCCCCCCCACACACACACACATATACATACATACACACACACACACACACACACACACACACACACACACACACACACACACACACACACACACACACACACACACACACACACACACACACACACACACACACACACACACACACACACACACACACACACTCTTGTAAAATGATAGCAAGGAGGTAGGACACTAATGTCTTTCATACAACAATTCAAGTCACCACAATGCAAGTTAAGGGGCTAAAACTTAATCGCATTAGCATCCAAATGGACCAACAGGGGGATTCTTAAGGGGGGATCCATGGAAGATACCAATCTAAGGAGGGGTCAAGGGAAAGGTAGCATTACAGCGTCTAGCAATGGTAACAATGGGCAGCTACAGATTCCATCATGTTACACAACCGTGGCCTGCAATCCAAGAAATGTGCTTAGCGCTTTGCCAAGGAGGGTGACAGAATGTACAGTATGTGTGCGTGTGTGTGTGTGTGTGTGTGTGTGTGTGTGTGTGTGTGTGTGTGTGTGTGTGTGTGTGTGTGTGTGTGTGTGTGTGTGTGTGTGTGTGTGTGTGTGTCTGTGTGTGTGTGTGTGTGTGTGTGTGTGTGTGTGTGTGTGTGTGTGTGTGTGTGTGTGTGTGTGTGTGTGTGCCTGCATGTCAGTATGGTCCAGTTGAAGGACTCATTTAACCCTTTCAACTGTACGAACTCACACTTTTGCTCAGTGACATGATGATGATGATGATGATGCTGATGATGATGATAGTAATAATAAGAATAAGAATAACAACAAAAACAAGTACAATAAAGATGATGAAAGAGAATCATTTGAATGTTGCACACTGCCTCTAACCCAGGGGTGGGCAATTATTTTTCCCGGGGGGGCGAATGAGCAACTGAAAATATGTTGGAGGGCCGGGCCAAAATTCCAAACTCAATTATGCATAATATACATTTTATTTCTATATAAAAAGCAGTAAATGGCATTGTTTTGACCCCTGGTAAGAGTGTATGTTATTATTTGGCAATTAAAAGGTGAGGTTAGCTTTCAAAAATATCATTTATTCAAATAGAATTTATTTCCAAAATGATAAACAAAATGTGAAACATTAATAACAAAGGGAATGTATGAAAAAGTGCTATACAAATAAAGTTATTATTTTGAGTTTCATATACTATTGAAACAAGGATTTTCTTAGCTTTCTAAAGACATCACATCATCTTATAGCCAAAATAAACAAGACATGTCACTGAACTGTGTAAAGAAAAGTGTCCCAGTAGCCTTTTTTACTTTACATGCCTATATTAAACATTTAATGTTTTCAGAACTGTGCAAAAAAAAAAAAAAAAAAAAAGATCAAGTGTCCCATTTCACTTGTTATATTTCCACATTTTAGTGTTCTTCAGCTTTTTTTTGTTTTCATTCAGTGTGATAAATCCAGTCTCTGTTGAGCTTTAACAAGTCCATCAAAGCCAGGTTGCATGTCTGAGGTGGAGATGCGAAGCACAGCTGCCAGATGTTCATCAGTGAGAGAGGATCTGTACCTGGACTTGGTAAACGTCATGACTGAGAATGTCTGTTCACATATAGGTGGATCCAAAGAGAACCAACATCTTCTGAGCATGTCTCCTCATGTTTGGAAAGTTCTCCTCCCTGAGAGCAGAGTAGAACTCTAGCAGTGATGCTGACTTAAAGTGCTCTTTCAGTAGTGAATCAGACTGCAGGTCAATGAGTTCAAGCTGAACATCAGTGGGTGCACTATCAACACTGCAGGTAAAGGGAGAGGAAACCAGCTGCATTTCATCCTCAACCTTTTTGGAATCCTGAAAACGCCTTGAAAATTCATCATGCAGTGCTCCCAACATGGATGAGTACCTGTGCCGGTGATCAGCTGATGGTTTGACTTCTTTCAGGGTTTTCATGTGTTTGAGATTGTTGCTGCCTAGTTGCCTTGAAATTAATTGCAACTTTGTCATGAAGGCTTTCACATGGCTATGCATTTCATGAGCAAAAATGCCCTTGCCCTGCAGTTGTGTGCAGGGACGTGCACATGACTTTAGAGGGGCAGGTGCTCAAAGGCTGAAAAGGGCACTACACTTGTGTGTATATATTAAGCGAGTGTGCGTAGCGCGCAAGCGCGATTTTTAAGGGTCTTTTTCGGGGCGGGGGGCCCCCTTTTTATGCTTTTTGGGGGGTTTTGGTGATCAAATATTGAATATTGAACTATAATAATCAGTGCAGGAGCTCACTTATCCTTGAAAGACACTTTTATCACTGACTTAAAAGGCCCATACATCTCTATAAATGTTCAGGGGGGAGGGAATAAGTGCTTACCCTACAGACCCCAAGAAGTGCTGTATATTCTGTATTGTTTAATATAAATGTATTTTTTATTCCAATCCCGATTTGTATTTGAGATTCCCAAATCCCATCGGACTTGACTTCTTTGTGTCCCTCAATGAGTGTAATACCAGCATTCAACTGTATGCGCCACAGCGGTTTCTATCATCATCATCATCACCACCCACGCTATGCATAAAAGGTCCGCGGAGAGGCACGCTGAGGAGGCCGTGCAAACTGCAATGGAATATGGGGCATCTCTCTCTCTTTACCTAATATTTTGATTCTATCCTGACATTTTTCAGTTGGAAGGGCAGTCTATATGCGTAAATGGTAAAAAAAATAATTTTTTTTTTTTTTATTATTTTCTTTTTCAAAAAGGGCACTTTTTTGATGAGGCTCAAAAAGGCAGGTGCTCAAGCACCCCTTGGCCTCTATGTGTGCACGTGCCTGGTTGTGTGTTCAGTAGGGATGGGTACCGTTCACATTTGAATCGATACCGGTACCCAACGGTACCTTTTTTCTGTACTTTAGTCTCAAAAGATTTAATCTACCAACCTCAGTTGTGAAAAAAGAAATCCAAACTTCAAATAACCACACTCTCAACTGTTTTCGGCTTGCCCCGACTGCTTTGTTGTTGAATCAAGTCAAATCCTAGGTACGCGTATATTGTGTGTGTGAACGTTGACATGAAAAGAAAAAAGTAAAAAAAAAAAAAAAATTATTATCATGTAATCTTTCGCGGGCCGGACAATGCCCAGGTCTGCTCTAACCCATGCGTCTACGAGCTGTTGAACTGTTTAGGTCTTCATCAAGTATCAAACGTTTTCATCACAAGCAACATGCCACATTAACTTACCATATTAATTTATTTAGTTACTCCTTTTATACACTATGAACAACTTCAACAGCAGCTGAAAAGGTTTTCTGAAATGTGCAAATTAGGAACGAGTAGGTTTTAACTGCAAGATGACGTCCTAGTCGTCAAAATAAATACTAGATGTTAAAGGAGCACTTTTATCATCTCACACTTATCCCAAGGCTCTAAACTGTTTTGCATACATTCATTTAGTTTGACAGTTATTGAGAGTTTGAATATCTCTTCCCGTGATGTCATCAGATGACCCTGAATGCCTGAATCCTTGTATTTTAAACTTTTAATTACAGCTCAATGAAATTATATAGATGGAAGAAATAGAGATAAGGATTGCAATAGGGATTGCTATTTTTTCATCTACATAATTTCATTGAGCTGTAATTCACAAGGATTCAGTGTCCTCTGATGACATTACTGGTGGCCATATTCAAACGCATTAACTCTCAAACTAAATTAATGTGTGCAAAACAGTTTAGACTAAGCCTTATTGGATGAGTGGGATTATGTAAAAAATAAATCAGCGTTATTTTTCAGTGAGGTGCCCCTTTAATAAAAATGTAACCCATGTCCAGAGTTGTCTGGACAAAGCTCTTTGGCTGATCAATGTAGTACCTTTGGGATTCATATTTTTGATATCCATGTTTCACACGACCAACACAATATGTTATGCTATTTAACAGATGCTTTATCCATGCCTTGCTTATAGTATGCTTATTGTGGGTGGGAATCAAACCACTAACCCTTGCAGCGCTATGTCCATTGGCTACAGAAGGAAAATTATACTATATATTACTATCTATAATATAAAACAGCCTAATATATTATTAAGGCTGTCAATCGATTAAAATATTTAATCTGATTAATCGCATGATGTCCATAGTTAACTCGCGATTAATCGCAAATTAATCGCATATTTTGTATCTGTTCTAAATCTACCTTAAACAGATCTTTTTCAAGTTTTAATACTCTTATCAACATGAGAGTCAACAAATGCTTGCTTTATGCAGCCATTTAACACAAAAGGATGCCCCTCATGCATTGCAAATTTGCATCAAATTCACAAACAGAGTGATGCACAAAATAATAATTTAAAACAATGAATAAAGTGTGCATGAAATAATAGGGGAAAGAAAACGTTAGGGATTTGTTACATTCACCCACACAAGGGCTGGGGACTCACCCCCCCCCCCCCCCCCTCTATCTCTCTCGCACACATACACTCTCCCAGCTCTCTTTCTCTCTTGCCCCTTCCTCATCTCTCTCACCCCCCCTCTCTCTCTCACACACACACACACACACACACACACACACACACACACACACACACACACACACACACACACACACACACACACACACACACACACACACACACACACACACACACACACACACGCACACACACACACACACACACACACACACACACACAAAACATGTTAACTTTGACAGCCGTATATATTATATAATATATTACTATATGTTTGGGGGGAAGGGGAGGAGGGTTGTTCAGCCTTTACAAATCACCTACTCTAGGTCGTAGGCCTACATGGGTTACATAGGGATATGGTATGTAAGAAAAGAGTTACCAATTCCAGTTTTTGCCATTTGTCCAATACTCTTATATAATGTGGCTGTATTTCTTGTGTGTACAGTAACAGTGGCATCACCAAACCCTTTTTATGGGGGCTAAAGCAACATTTAACAACACATCACGCATATTGCTGCAGCGTCCAAAGTCTTAATGGGATATTTTGGAGAAATCTTTGACCATGTTTATCAACTCTCTTGTGGTCAAAAGTGGGAAAGGTTTGTACCAATTCTGCGTAACAAATGATATCAACCCAAAAACTGCTTCAACAACTTATGAGACATAATTGAGCATCATTAGGCATATATATAATGTCCCAAGCCTCTCAGGATTTTAATAATTTAAATAGGCAACATTCAAAATATGTTTATTGCATAGACATAAAATATTGACATACAGTGTTGAACCGTATCCGAGTTAAAGTGAGCTTTTGTTTTGAATAATTTTAACCTAAACATTTTTTTTTGCTCACAGTCCTTTCCCACTTTCTGAAGATAGTTGTTCATGTTCACAAATTACAATAATAATAATAATAATAATAATAATAATAATAATAATAATAATAATAATAATAATAATAATAATAATAATAATAATAATAATAATAATAATAATAATAATAATAATAATAATAATAATAATAATAATAATAATAATAATAATAAATAAATAAAAATAAGAATTACTTGCAAATTCATTGAGATGAGCCTTTAGTTTAGAGGCTGTTTAAAACATAAAATAAAAACAGGGTGGCATGACCCCTGGGTGTTAGAGGGGCTGAGTCCCCCTACAGTTCAAACTCTAGCAACGCCCCTGTACATGCTATGTTCACTTCTGTTACCACCTTTCAGAGTAGACCCATGTGAGAGACCCCCCTGCGTGGGAAAGGGTTTTACTAACAACAGCTGTCACACTTTCCACACTGTTACATTATCCCCTCGACAAGATGTCTGCTTTTCCCTAGTTCTTCCACCAGGGGGTATAGCTCAGTGGTAGAGCATTTGACTGCAGATCAAGAGGTCCCTGGTTCAAATCCGGGTGCCCCCTCATTATGTTTCTCAGCCATATAATGGCTGTCCTGAGGCGGAAAACTTGCTAAGCTTTAAATAATCATATTCACATCATCATAAATTGTCTCAACATAAGTAACCTTTATTTGCAATGGCCTTATTGTTGTCTGTAGGTCTGTAGTGTAGTAGTGAAAGGGTTAACCTTCTGTAGTGTGGTAGTGAAAGGGTAACCCTTTGTCGTGTGTGGCAGTGAAAGGGTTAACCCTTTGTCGTGTAGCAGTGAAAGGGTTAACCTTCTGTATTGTTGCAGTGAAAGGGTTAACCCTTTGGTAGTGTGGTAGTGAAAGGGTTAATCCCAGAGGGTACAGTTCCTGCGTGGTCAGCGGCAGCCTCTCGTTCCCTTCCAGTACAGCATGCTCCCCACCAGAGAGCAGCAAAGCTCTCCTTTCTCCCAATATCTCACATGATTGTGATGTTTATCTTTGAAAACTGAAGTGATCATGGAAAACGAGTCACCACAAATCTTTAGACATTTTTATTCTTAAATGTCAAGACAAACAGACATTTATTGACATAATCAAAGAAGATATAACTCTAATTACAAGACGGGTAAGATAATGCTATACATAACAATTAGATCTGAACAGTGCTTTCGTCAAAATTAAACAATTATGACTTGATTGCTTGATATAAACATGTACAAAAATAGAGCCTATTTGCGAGTACATACATATAATACAGTCATATACAAAGTATTTACATAATAAATAGGTTGTTGTTAGGCATTAAGGTTTCGGCCCCTGGCAGGTCCAGCTTGTGGGATCCGGCTGGTATATGAAATCCCTCCTGAAAGACGAGCAAAGTAAGTTTAGGACTATTCAATTAGGTCATTTATAAGTTACAAAATAGCCTACAAACAAACAATAAAACATCCATTAATCCTATAAACTTGTCTTGAGTTTCACAAGCTGCAATTATCTTTATTTAGCCTTTATTTAAGTTTGTCCCATTGAGATCCGGATCTCTTTTACAAGAGAGACCTGGTCAACAATAGCAGCAACACAGAGTTTCCGAATAAACACACAGACATTACAGATAAAAATAACATTACAAAATGATCAGATACACATCTGCACACATGCAGGAAACCTGGCTACAATAGGCTTCACCATAGCCTTTAATAATAATCAGGGTTACCAAGCTTACCAAGCTTGGAAGAACAGACTGTTCGAAGCAGTTGGTGCGGAAAACCTAAAAGCTTTCTTTTGCATTTCTGTTGGGACTTTGGGAACAACAAAGTACAGAACGTCCTTCAAACTGAGATTTTAATTTAATTTCCTTCAAATTTAAAAGGGACGATAAGTAAATTGGAACCATACCGAGAATAGCCCTGTAGATCAGAGCATACCAGTGACTGAGCCGACGTGCACATATAGGGAAGGCAATTAATGTACGTAGTGCTAACGTCAGCATGGATACTGCCTGATGTTCTCCAACACCTTCTGACATTTTGACATTTGAGGGAGGAGGGGCAGCTTGTTAGCTGAGCATACGGCTGTCTCTCTATGGAGGTCATACACTCATTTGCCTTCATATCTTGCAAGTCATTTCAGCTCATGGCTTCCATCACAGTGTGAATATGTTAAAGGGGCACTTCACCAAAAAACAACAACAATGCTGATTTATTTTACACATAATCTCATACGCATTCCAAAATCTCTCAACAGTTTTTCCACACATTCATTTACTTTGTCAGTTGTTGAGAGTAGATGAGTTTGAATCATTGTGTTGTGTTAATTACAGCTCAATGAATTGATATGGTAGCAGTCCCTATCAGACATGGATCTGTAATTAACAGAACATATTCAAAGTAATTTCCTCTCAATAACTAAATTAATGTGTACAAAATGTTGAGTTTTCGCACGTGTGTGAGATTATGTGCAAAATAAATCAGCATTGTTTTTTGTTAAAGTGCCCCTTTAATTAACAGGGAGTTCTCCCACTTCTTCTCTGACAGAAACATTTATGACAGGAGGGCAGTCAGTTGCTTGAATCCTGTAGTACTCACTTTCTCCAGTGCGGCACTGTGGCACTGTTTCCACGACACAGCAGCCCCTCGTCACACGGGCAGATCTGGTTGATGCTGAAGGCCAGGCCACCGTCAGGAACATAACAACTTGCACCACGAGTCAAGCGTCGCTTGCACACCTGCTCGCCATGGTGGCGGGCACAACACATGGATGTCCCACAGTCCCTGTCCACTTTACACCTGGCACCTGGGTAGAGGAAACATCTGTTACATTTAATTCCACAGCTAGTTAATTATAATGTTTCTGGTTACTCTAGTCTAATCTAATAAATCCTTTTCCCTCCTAATAACATATATTAGGTATATCTCACATAAAGCCATTGTTGGTGATCTCCCACCCTACATGACGTCATTATGATCTCCCACCCTATATGACTTCATTATGATCTCCCACCCTACATGACTTCATTATGATCTCCCACCCTACATGACTTCATTATGATCTCCCACCCTACATGACGTCATTATGATCTCCCACCCTACATGACTTCATTATGATCTCCCACCCTACATGACTTTATTATGATCTCCCACCCTACATGACTTCATTATGATCTCCCACCCTACATGACTTCATTATGATCTCCCACCCTACATGACTTCATTATGATCTCCCACCCTACATGACTTTATTATGATCTCCCACCCTACATGACTTCATTATGATCTCCCACCCTACATGACTTCATTATGATCTCCCACCCTACATGACGTCATTATGATCTCCCACCCTACATGACTTCATTATGATCTCCCACCCTACGTGACTTCATTATGATCTCCCACCCTACATGACGTCATTATGATCTCCCACCCTACATGACGTCATTATGATCTCCCACCCTACATGACTTCATTATGATCTCCCACCCTACATGACGCCATTATGATCTCCCACCCTACATGACGTCATTATGATCTCCCACCCTACATGACTTCATTATGATCTCCCACCCTACATGACGTCATTGTTGGATGGAAACCTTATCACATTCGCAAAACAGCTTTTGGCTTCTGTGCCCCAGACATGGAACATTTTCTAATGCACTTTAAAGATCAATTCATTATTATCTATTGGTCAGTTTGAATCTTTAATAGCAAACCATTTCACCACAGTCTTCAGTTATTATTATTTTTTTTAAATTATTTTAAATGTTTAATTTATTGACTTTCTGTTTCTACACATTTTTTTTAAATGTATTTCCTCTGGCAGTCTTGTTTAGGACCAAGTTAAAATTCTGCGTGTGAAACCCGGTCAGAGACTTTGTAAGATAAGATATAAGATATTACTTTATTGATCACCTTGAGTAAATGTGGGTGTCATAGCAGCATGGGGGAGGGGGGAGTGGGGAGGGGGGGGGGTACAGGTATGGTACATTGTGATAGTAGAAGACATAATAGACGTACCCTCCTGTCCAGTGGGGACGCTGCGGTGGCACTTCCCAAACATGCAGCTGAGTCCGCGGACACACTGGGCATCCCTGCGGCAGTACTGGCCCTCCCCCCGGAGAGGCACGCACAGCCCAAAGTGACGGTCGCAGGAGAAGCCCCGACCACAGGTCCTGTCATGGTCACATACCCCCTGAAGAAGAGAGTATATATTAGTTTTATTATATTTATGGAAAGAAAGTTTAGCATTTTATATATATATATATATATATATATATATATATATATATATATATATATATATATATATATATATATATATATATATATATATATATATATATATATATATATATATATATATATATATATGTAGCAGACAGTAGCAGACACACACACAATATATATATATATATATATATATATATATATATATATATATATATATATATATATATATATATATATATATATATATATATATATATATATATATATATATATATATATATATATATATATATATATATATATGATGGGTTTCCCAAAAGCATATTATCAATATTCTCTTAAATGGGTAGCTCCACCATCAACAGAACTGTTGATTGACTGAGCTCTCTTAATACAAATACCAACACTACAACAGGACATAATATCAGTTTATGTATTGTAAGTTCCAAAAAGCTTCCAAAACGAATCTATGTGAGTATACCCCACAATTATAAGGTCAAATAAATCCATGTTTGGTCAAAACAGAGATGATTAAAAGTGACAACATGCCTTTGGGAAACCTAGGTCCTGAACCTTTCCTGAACCTATCCCATCTACAATGTAAGATTAATCACAACATGAATGTGCTAACAAACCATGAACTATACATTATTTAAATAACAATACATACTCATAACCATTCAGCAAATATTCCCCCTTTCTTGAAATTAAATTGCTTTCTGATTTCTTTAACATTCCAGAGCTTCTTTTTTGGTGTAAAATAATTAAAAGGCTGATTTTCTTTGTTGAATTCCAAGAGAAAATATTAGATTTAAGCCTTGTGGAATACCTACAGGCACTTTTGTGATTAGTAAAATAAGCGCTGTCTAATTAATGAAGTACCTCTACTAGATTTGTTCAGCAAGTGTGATGTGCGACTCGCGTGAACTTGAGCAGGTCTCACCTTAGATCCCTTGGCTACTGGAAGCACCTCCCTGAGCGCCAGCGGCCCGTCCTTGGGAGGGCTGTGTGGCATGTTGAGCATCCAGGCCCAGATACGAGCCTCTGCCCGGGAGACGCTCAGAGAGAGGCAGAGCAGCCACAGCATCCTCCACATCTCCACACAGGACAAGACGCCGCACAGATAGCAGAAGAGGTGGAGGAGGAGAGTGAGACACCGCACAGATAGCAGAAGAGGTGGAAGAGGAGAGCGAGACACCGCACAGATAGCAGAAGAGGTGGAGGAGGAGAGCGACACACCTCACAGATAGCAGAAGAGGTGGAGGAGGAGAGCGACACACCGCACAGATAGCAGAAGAGGTGGAGCGGGAGAGCGAGAGAATGCTCCAAAAACAGAAAAGAAAACGTCTATGACTGAGCATGAAAACTCCAGCATGTAGCACCGACGATCCTGTCGAGATGGAAAACGTCAAGGTTCTCCAAAGATTAATGTTCCAGCTAGTGTCGTGAGAAGCTCCCTATGGTAGCAGTGGCTGCCTGGCTTCTGTTCCACCCATGACTTTTATAACCCACTATGACTTTCACCCCCCTCCTCCTACTCACCAGAGTGTATGTCCACACACCAGGGTATGGGAGGAGACAATTTGTAGTTAATGGATTAACTAAATTGCCCAGGTCGCCCCCCACCGCTAGAAAATAGTGGCAAAATGACCAGCCTTGGAGAAGGTGAAAGGAGAGAGAGGGGAGATGGAGAGAGGGGGGGCTGGGGGCTGAGAGGGGGGTTAATGGACGTGATGGGTTGACAACAGATTCACACAATGGAGCCGAGACAGGCACCTCCGTGGCTTATCTCCCTAGGACAAACAAGGTGGAGACAAAAGCAGACAAATAATGTTGTGTTCCCCCCCCCCCCCACCCCCCCACACTCTGGCTGGTAGGCAGGCAGGCAGGATAACACAACTGCTTGCACAAATGTTTCCATCAAAATTCTCCATCGACTAGCATGGCCTTTTTCAACAAAAGCGACAGTTGAGAGTGCAACGTTGTCCACTGCATTGGCAAGTGGGAAGGAAAGGGAACAGATTCTTGCTTCTCTCCTGCATCGTGCAGCTGCTAACTGATCAGAACTCGTGATCCACACGGATAGGCTGCCCCGGGGAGGTGCTCTGCTTGGCGGTTGTTGGGTAGTGGTTTTCTATGCTCGTGTGTGAATGCCCATGGCGCCTGAACGCTGGACAAACACTACCACAACCATTACCCCATTACCAACCCCACTCCACCATCAGACCCCATGCTGGGAGCAATTTGCAGAAGGGCACTATGCAGATGACCCCGTGATCTCATTAAATGTAATTATCATCAGCGATTAACTCTCTGGGGGAGCAGGGGGAGTGGAGAGGGAATGGGTCCATTTAGGGCAAACAAACGACTTCATTTGTAGACAATTTGTACTGTTGAAACTGCTGTTTTGTTCTTACTACCGACTCTATTGGTGCACTGTTCTAATGGTTGAAGAGAAGAATAATACAACTTTGCTCCTGAATGTTTCTTTACAAATTACTCTCACAATAAAGAAGAATGTGATATAAAGTTGGTAAACAGATGGCAACAGAATGGGTGTTCGTTATGCAAGTTGAATGTGGGTTGAAGTTTTGACCCCGGCAGTCTCACTTGAAATTAAAAGAACAAAACACTTTTATTTGGCGTAATTCTTCATAAATCTTATCAATTATGTCATATTTATCGGGAACTGGAAATTGAATTCCCCACATGGGCCTTTTGGGAGTTTTATGAGTTCCTCTCCTGTTTACAGCCTTCCTTCCTGTCCGCCAGGCCGACTCTCGTTTTATGTATAGAAAGGCCAATCTGCTTGACAGGGAAAGCCTTAGACTACTACCCAACAGCCTGGTGCAGTGTCATTTTGATTATGCTAGTGTAGCCTGGTTTGAGGGACTGTCAGTTTCATTAAAGAAGAAACTACAGGTGTTACAGAATAAGCTGTTCAGGGTTGTGATGGGCCTAGGCCCTCATGATCATGTTGGGAGGAGTCATTTTCAGGAGCTCACATGGCTATCAGTTGAAGCCAGAGTAGCCCAGCTTAGGCTCAACATGGTACACAAAATAATTAATAACAGGGCCCCCAAATATTTTAGCAACTATTTTCCCAGTGTTAGGGAATCACACAACCACAGAAGGAGATCTAGCTTAGCAAACCTGCATCCTCCAAAGTGTAAAAACTTGTTGTAACATGTAATGTATTTTAATAATTGTCAAATAAACTAAACTAAACAAAAACAGTAGGACCAAGTAGGTGTAATTTATGACGTGCTTCCCAGTTGCACTTCCTTGAGTGAATCGATATCTATCTGACATCTGGTATATTTTGAGCTCTTTCTTTTTTCTTTTTCCAGCTCGCTTCCAAACTCATTTATAGGCACCATTCGTGGTCATATTCCCTTCAAACAGATGCAGATGTTTCCGCACCATCAACTTTGTTGGACACGCGGTCACTGTTTCAGCATTTGATGATATTCTTCCCTTTCCCCTGTTTTTATCTTTACTTCAAAGTAAAGATAAAACTTCTGTAGACCAGGGCTGGTAAAAGCAGGGCCCATGGGCCACACATTATCTCTGGCCCTCCAAAGGGTTCTATAGAGAGTGCTAAGATCTTCTATTTGGTGTATTTTGATGCATTTTAATTATATTTCAGGAGTGCTATGAGACAACGTGTTTACTACAAGTCGTACCTCCATGATGTAAAACATAAGAAGCTAATGCCTATATTTTCTCCATTTTTAATGAATCCGTAGATGTTTTAGCCCCGCGGCCCAGCAGCCGTGATATGTTGGAGCAGCCCTGCTCTGGCCGGTATAGTTTTGATTGATTGATTGAAACCTTTATTTATACTCAGGTGAGCTCTGAGGTGAGGCCACCTCATTTACAGAACTACTGAGTGTACAACAAGATAAAACAACAAAACAATGTGCAGTGCAATCAGTTAAAAACAGTCACAACATGAATCATATAGAAATGAAATCAGACATTTAAATTCCGTAAGGGAAGGAAGAACTTCCAACTTTAACTTTGATTGAAAGTCATTCCAGGAATTTTGGGCTGCATAAGAGAATGCTGTCCTGCCGAGTCCTGTACTAGTCTGTGGTATTTTAAATGTGATCCAGTTACTAGATAGTTGAACTGACGTAGGCCTATGGTCTTGGAGGTGGCAGTACGGACACACAGCATGCCTGCTCTGGCCGGTATAGTTGAACTGACGTATGGTCTTGGAGGTGGCAGTACGGACACACAGCATGCCTGCTCTGGCTATTTAGCAGCAAATGGATAACATCTGCAGTTCCCTCCCTCCCACTGACACAGCTTGGCTCTGACTCGTCTCAGTGGAGTAAATCCCCCAGGCTATCATTATACCCCCTAATGGTGATCACACTGGAGATATCCTAATGCAGGAGAGAACAGTGGGAGAAGGGAGGGTTAGTGGGGGGGAATGGTATGCTGGATTCCATGTGTCCAAAGAATAAGTGGATTCTGTGAGGCCTCTTACATGAGCAAAGTACCCAGATTAGTAGACCTGGAGTAGGTCTATTTGGACCTGGAGTACGCCTATGTGGACCTGGAGGAGCCTTTCGTAAAAAGATACCATCATTAGCGATGTTATCTTTGTCACACTTGAGTTATCTGTAACTAACTGATTAGCTTTAACAGCATTAGCTCATTTCATTAGGGGTGTTTTTCAGGTTGTAATGCCCGGGTAATTGTGATCTGAAATGTACATAATTATTATTATTCAGTGTAGCACACACTGACACACACAGCCTCCTGGTAGCACTGGGTCTCTAATCGGTCAATCGGCTTCAAGTACTCAAAGCCTTATCAAAAACAGATTGAGAGTAATGACATAATTGATGGTCAATTACTTGGTAAAATGGCAGTAACTGGATCAGTTAGCACCAGGGGTGTAAAAAGTACCCAGAAATTATATTTAAGTGAAAGTATGGGTACCGTCTCAAAATCGTACTCAAGTAAAACTTAAAAAGTTTATATTTTTAAATGTTAAGTACTAAAAAGTAAAAACGTATTTGTATTGCAAGTAGGGGTGTAACGATGCATCGATTAATCGAAATTAGGGATGTCCGATATTATCGGCCTACCGATATTATCGGCCGATATCGCCATTAAAATGTGATATCGGAAAATATTGGTATCGGTTTTCAAAAACATTTCTATAACCTTTATTTAACCAGGCAAGCAAGTAAGAACAAATTCTGATTTAATTTATTGTCAAAAGTATGCATAATGTTGTGTTAATTCCACAACAAGAGATATGTAATGTTAATTACCTGAAATTATTCCATTTTGGGGGGGGGGGGGGGGGGGGGTAAACCCTGCATATATCGGTATCGGTTGATATCGGTTGATATCGGTATCGGAAATTAAGAGTTGGACAATATCGGTATATCGGTATCGGTAAAAAATCCAATATCGAGCATCCCTAATCGAAATGCATCGATTCTAATGTGTTCGATTCGATGCATCAATTAGAATATGTTAGAATCGATTATAATCGAAATTAATCTAAATAAAAAAATTAAATAAATGTGTGTGTGTATTGTTTTTATTGACCTATAGTCCATTCATGCTGAGTGAAGCAGTTCCCCCAGCCACATTTGTGTATACATTTTATTGGGGAATTAACTGATAGAAAATGAATCGAAAAATGAATCGAATTGAATCGAATCGTGGTCAAATGAAGAGATTTCATGATGCATTAAATCGTTGCCTGAAGAATCGTAATCAAATCGAATCGTTGTGAGGTTGAATCGTTACACCCCTAATTGCAAGGGATAGACCAGGGGTCTCAAACTCATTCCATCGTGGGCCAAGTTTTCATTTTAACTACACATTGCACCAGGTGCGTTAGTTGAAAAGGTGAGCCAATTAGTGAAATCATCAGCTGGTGTTTAGGCAAGGCTGGAATGAAACCAAGCACACACTCTGCCCACAATGGAATGTGTTAGACAATGCTGAAATTAAAGAACAGAGGACACTTTTTTTTGCATTAAAATGATTTAATGCACTTCTCCATCGAATTTGAAAAAATTTGTCAAGGTAAACTAACATGGACGGCATTCACATCACAGCATCCAGTTGTAAAGTTGGCCAAACTACAGCCTCTTTAAAAAAAATATTATACGTGGGTTTGACTTTGCACATCCTAGGTTCTTGTCAAATAGACATTAGTAAAGAAAAATAAAGCAGCTAACGTTAACTAGCTAGCAAACTTACCTCGACATGTTTCTTCAAATTCGATTGAGAATCGTTGAAGGCAGACATTTCATGGGATCGGGGGAGGCAAAGGAGACTGTGGTACCGACTGAGTCATGGGGGCTGGCCCGCAGCAGAGTGCACAGCACCAAAATGCCTTTGCACCAACAAACCATCACATTTGATCAATCATTTTGCAGATATTTAACCCGATTCCTATCGTTCTGTTGAGAGGAGGACATGCGATAATTCGACATTCTTCAAATACATCTTCTGATGCACCTGAACACATCATCAATGATGTAACCCGGGGACATTGGGTGTTTCGGGTCTTCCAACATCAGCTACCCTCGCCCAGGCGACCCAACCATCAGACCATGTGTTCAGGTGGCATTCGCTTGTCCCCAGCATAGACCTCCTCTCCGGATCTAGAGCCTCCTCCAGGCTTTCTCAGCTGACTCTGTGTTCTTGATGGCTTTGCTCCTTGCTACTCCTGTGATGACCAGCGCACTTAAGACTTTGTGGAGTGAGTGCAGCCTGCCTAAACGGGCATCTAGCCTTCCAGCCCTGCGTGCAACAGTTGATCACCAGCTGTTCATAAGTGGTCCTCTTTCTTTCGTGAGCCTCCTACATACAGTCCTCCCACAACACTGTCAACTCCATGATGATGATGATGATGATGATGATGATGATGATGATGATGATGTGTTCTCTGCGGTCTGGCCTCAGAGTGGTTCTGATAATGTGACTGGGGAATCTCAGCTGTCTCTCCAGTCGTGGGCGGTCGCCAGGATCCCTGTAGCTGCTCTCCTGTAGCTGCTCTCCTGCCTGTAGCTGCTCTCCTGTAGCTGCTCTCCTGCCTGTAGCTGCTCTCCTGTAGCTGCTCTCCTGTAGCTGCTCTCCTGTAGCTGCTCTCCTGTAGCTGCTCTCCTGCCTGTAGCTGCTCTCCTGTAGCTGCTCTCCTGTAGCTGCTCTCCTGTAGCTGCTCTCCTGTAGCTGCTCTCCTGTAGCTGCTCTCCTGTCTGTAGCTGCTCTCCTGCCTGTAGCTGCTCTCCTGTAGCTGCTCTCCTGTAGCTGCTCTCCTGTAGCTGCTCTCCTGCCTGTAGCTGCTCTCCTGCCTGTAGCTGCTCTCCTGTAGCTGCTCTCCTGTAGCTGCTCACCTGTAGCTGCTCTCCTGTAGCTGCTCTCCTGTCTGTAGCTGCTCTCCTGTAGCTGCTCTCCTGTAGCTGCTCTCCTGTAGTTGCTCTCCTGTCTGTAGCTGCTCTCCTGTAGCTGCTCTCCTGTAGCTGCTCTCCTGTCTGTAGCTGCTCTCCTGTCTGTAGCTGCTCTCCTGTCTGTAGCTGCTCTCCTGTCTGTAGCTGCTCTCCTGTAGCTCCTCTCCTGTAGCTGCTCTCCTGTAGCTGCTCTCCTGTAGCTGCTCTCCTGTAGCTGCTCTCCTGTAGCTGCTCTCCTGTAGCTGCTCTCCTGTAGCTGCTCTCCTGTCTGTAGCTGCTCTCCTGTAGCTGCTCTCCTGTCTGTAGCTGCTCTCCTGTAGCTGCTCTCCTGTCTGTAGCTGCTCTCCTGTAGCTGCTCTCCTGTAGCTGCTCTCCTGTAGCTGCTCTCCTGTCTGTAGCTGCTCTCCTGTAGCTGCTCTCCTGTCTGTAGCTGCTCTCCTGTAGCTGCTCTCCTGTAGCTGCTCTCCTGTCTGTAGCTGCTCTCCTGTAGCTGCTCTCCTGTAGCTGCTCTCCTGTCTGTAGCTGCTCTCCTGTAGCTGCTCTCCTGTCTGTAGCTGCTCTCCTGTAGCTGCTCTCCTGTAGCTGCTCTCCTGTAGCTGCTCTCCTGTAGCTGCTCTCCTGTAGCTGCTCTCCTGTCTGTAGCTGCTCTCCTGTAGCTGCTCTCCTGTAGCTGCTCTCCTGCCTGTAGCTGCTCTCCTGCCTGTAGCTGCTCTCCTGTAGCTGCTCTCCTGTAGCTGCTCTCCTGTAGCTGCTCTCCTGTAGCTGCTCTCCTGTAGCTGCTCTCCTGTCTGTAGCTGCTCTCCTGTAGCTGCTCTCCTGTCTGTAGCTGCTCTCCTGTAGCTGCTCTCCTGTAGCTGCTCTCCTGTAGCTGCTCTCCTGTCTGTAGCTGCTCTCCTGTAGCTGCTCTCCTGTAGCTGCTCTCCTGTAGCTGCTCTCCTGTCTGTAGCTGCTCTCCTGTAGCTGCTCTCCTGTCTGTAGCTGCTCTCCTGTAGCTGCTCTCCTGTAGCTGCTCTCCTGTCTGTAGCTGCTCTCCTGTCTGTAGCTGCTCTCCTGTAGCTGCTCTCCTGTCTGTAGCTGCTCTCCTGTAGCTGCTCTCCTGTAGCTGCTCTCCTGTCTGTAGCTGCTCTCCTGTAGCTGCTCTCCTGTAGCTGCTCTCCTGTAGCTGCTCTCCTGTAGCTGCTCTCCTGTCTGTAGCTGCTCTCCTGTCTGTAGCTGCTCTCCTGTAGCTGCTCTCCTGTAGCTGCTCTCCTGTAGCTGCTCTCCTGTCTGTAGCTGCTCTCCTGTCTGTAGCTGCTCTCCTGTCTGTAGCTGCTCTCCTGTAGCTGCTCTCCTGTAGCTGCTCTCCTGTAGCTGCTCTCCTGTAGCTGCTCTCCTGTCTGTAGCTGCTCTCCTGTCTGTAGCTGCTCTCCTGTAGCTGCTCTCCTGTAGCTGCTCTCCTGTAGCTGCTCTCCTGTCTGTAGCTGCTCTCCTGTCTGTAGCTGCTCTCCTGTCTGTAGCTGCTCTCCTGTCTGTAGCTGCTCTCCTGTAGCTGCTCTCCTGTAGCTGCTCTCCTGCCGTGACAAAAGGAGTTGCGCGGGTGGTGGTGGAGCTGCGCTCGGATGCAGCTGCTGATTCCCTTGCTGACGGCCCTGGCTATAGGTTCACAAGAGGACTGCTCTCCAAGCTCCCAAGACAAAGAACACGTGACGTTGGTACATTTTATGTCAGATTATCACGTGTGTCCCGCACAACAGAACCGTAGGCTTTAGGTCAAAATGACCCCATTAACTAGAAACATTACCTTGTATTTGGCCGAGTTAAGTAATCTCATTTCTAAATTTCCCGGGAATTCAAATGAGTCATTAAGATTAAATTGAGTAAAAATATTTTCATTCCTTCGCTGTATTATGCTTAGCTTGTGGGGACAGGGCTTTGGCAGCAGCAGGGGGGGTATCTGAAGCCAAACACTACTTCATAGCCTGTCAATCTGGGTCAAAGTTTTAAAAGATGATACTGTGTTATCACTATCCCCCCTCCTTATCTCTAATGAGGTGGTAATGGATGCTTTTATTTAGATCGTCTGGAGCTCGTCTTATCAGACCAGGTGGTTCGTTTTGCACACAAACAGTGGACTCCAACAAGGGAATTACAACTACGATTCCCACTCCCCTATCACGTTCTACCACCACACAATCCATACAGACACAGACACACACAAACACATAGACAAACACGAACACATAGACACACACACACACACACACACACACACACACACACACACACACACACACACACACACACACACACACACACACACACACACACACACACACACACACACACACACACACACACACACACACACACACACACACACACACACACACACACACACACACACACACACACACACACACACACACACACACACACACACACACCTAACTTACAGCCAGATGTCACCCTTCTTGTTTACTTACTGATAACGGTCTCCAAACGTCCCTTAAAATAATTCTCTGAGCGCTAATTGGGTTCATAATGAATGCGCTTGCTGTCACAATCAACACCGCTGTGGCCTCCCACAATTAGGGACTAACAAAACAGAACAGGCCGGGTGACTTCTCCATTGTGATGGACCTTGACCCCCCTGAGTGAGTCGTAGCCTAAATAGGCCTACCAGGGGAGATGTATTAGTCAGTTGTCTCTCTCTGCCATACACAGCTCTCTCTCTCTCTCTCTCTTTCTCTCTCTCTCTCTCTCTCTCTCTCTCTCTCTCTCTCTCTCTCTCTCTCTCTCTCTCTCTCTCTCTCTCTCTCTCTCTGTCTCTGTCATACACAGCTCTCTCTCTCTGACATACACAGCTCTCCCTCTCTCTGCGGGATCATCCCTATGTTCCCCGGGTCCTATGTTTCCCGCTTGATTGATTAATAGATTGACATTATTTTTTATTATTTTATTCATTATTAATGTCCGCCTTGTTTCGAACTGGTTAAGCTTAGGCCCTCTTTCGAACTGGTTAAGGTTAGAGTTTGGAATCAGGGCTGGTGGTCTAAAATGTTCAATCAATCAATCAATCAAAGCAGGGAACATAGAACCCGGGGAACATAGACATGCTCCCCTCTCTGCTATACACAGCTCTCTGTCTCTCTCTCTGACATACACAGCTCTCCCTCTCTCTGTCATACACAGCTCTTTCTCTCTCTCTCTCTCTCTCTCTCTCTCTCTCTCTCTCTCTCTCTCTCTCTCTCTCTCTCTCTCTCTCTCTCTCTCTCTCTCTCTCTCTCTCTCTCTCTCTCTCTCTCTCTCTCTCTCTCTCTCTCGCTCCCTCTCTCTCTATCTGTCACACACAGCTCTCTCTCTGTCACACACAGCTATCTCTCTCATATACAGCTCTCTCTCTCTGTCATACACAGCTCTCTCTCTGTCATACACAGCTCTCTCTCTCTGTCATACACAGCTCTCTCTCTCTCTGTCATACACAGCTCTCTTTCTCTGCCATACACAGCTCTCTCTCTCTCATACACAGCTCTCTCTCTCTGTCATACACAGCTCTCTCTCTCTCTCTCTGTCATACACAGCTCTCTTTCTCTGTCATACACAACTCTCTCTCTCTGTCATACACAGCTATCTCTCACTGTCATACACAGCTCTCTCTCTGTCATACACAGCTCTCTCTCTGTCATACACAGCTCTCTCTCTCTCATACACAGCTCTCTCTCTCTACCATACACAGCTCTCTCTCTCATACACAGCTCTCTCTCTCTGTCATACACAGCTCTCTCTCTGTCATACACAGCTCTCTCTCTCTGTCATACACAGCTCTCTCTCTCTGTCATACACAGCTCTCTCTCTGCCATACACAGCTCTCTCTCTGTCATACACAGCTCTCAATTCAATTCAAATAGGCTTTATTGGCATGAAATATTAACATACTTATTGCCAAAGCAAGTTCAACATACAAACAATAACATATATATAAAGCAATAAAATATCATAATATTAGTAATAACAGTAAAGACAATCAACAAGAAACATATTAATTTACAAAATTGTCACTCAATCGGGTAGTCATTTTTCAAGTGTGGACCCTCAGAGGGTCCTACTAATCACCCCAAAGTACCAGAAAATACCCCAAAATACCTCAAAATACCCCAAAGTATACCCCAAAATACTAGAGAATACCCCACAATACCCCACAATACCCCAAAGTATACCCCAAAATACCCCAAAGTACCAGAAAATACCCCAAAATACCCCAAAATTCCCCAAAGTATACCCCAAAATACCAGAAAATACCCCAAAATACCCCAAAGTATACCCCAAAATACCCCAAAGTACCAGAAAATACCCCAAAATACCCCAAAGTATACCACAAAATACCAGAAAATACCCCAAAATACCCCAAAGTATACCCCAAAATACCAGAAAAGACCCCAAAATACCAGAAAATACCCCAAAATACCCCAAAGTACCCCAAAATACCCCAAAGTATACCCCAAAGTACCAGAAAATACCAGAAAATACCCCAAAATACCCCAAGGTATACCCCAAAATACCAGAAAATGCCCCAAAATACCCCAAAGTACCCCAAAATACCCCAAAATACCCCAAAGTATACCCCAAAGTACCAGAAAATACCCCAAAATACCCCAAAGTATACCCCAAAGTACTAGAAAATACCCCAAAATACCAGAAAATACCAGAAAATACCCCAAAATACCCCAAAGTACTCCAAAATACAAAAAATACCCCAAGATACCCCAAAATACCCCAAAGTATACCCCAAAATACCAGAAAATACCCCAAAATACCAGAAAATACACAAAATACCCCAAAATACCAGAAAATACACAAAATACCCCAAAATACCCCAACGTATACCCCCAAATACCAGAAAATACCCCAAAATACCCCAAAGTATACCCCAAAATACCCCAAACTACCAGAACATACCCCAAAATACCCCAATATACCCCAAAGTACCCCAAAATACCCCAAAGTATACCCCAAAGTACCAGAAAATACCAGAAAATACCCCAAAATACCCCAAAGTATACCCCAAAATACCAGAAAATACCCCAAAATACCCCAAAATACCCCAAAGTACCCCAAAATACCCCAAAGTATACCCCAAAATACCCCAAAGTACCAGAAAATACCCCAAAATACCCCAAAGTATACCCCAAAATACCAGAAAATACCCCAAAATACCCCAAAGTATACCCCAAAGTACCAGCAAATACCACAGAATACCCCAAAATACCCCAAAGTACCCCAAAATACCGCAAAGTATACCCCAAAATACCCCAAAGTACCATAAAATATGATGAGCTTCAGACAGTTCTGAATATGTTGCAGGAAAATCATTATGTTCAGCAAATAATTTCTAGGAAGGGAAAACCACCTTGTGTCATCCTTTACTTTGATGAACAATTAGAAGATGTTAGAATATTTTGTTGTGGGCAGGATGCTACATCTGTTTTAGGAGTGGATCGCACATTTAATTTGGGGGCTTGCTTCTTAACAGTGACTGTGTTCAAAAACCCAAAACTTTTTAAGAAAGAGACTGGAGAGCCACCATTATTCATTGGGCCACTGTATTTGCACTGGGACGGCAGCTTTGAGACTTACCATGATTTCTTTGCCCATTTGAAATCAAAGTTGTCGGTGGCATATTTAGCAACAGAAATAAATATCAGTGAGGACATAGTTATTGGATCCGATCAGGAACGGGCAATTTTAAAGGCCATAGAGTCTTTGTTTCCTGAAGCGAGTCATATTTTGTGTTCAAAACATATTCGGGATAATGTGAAACATTATCTAACACATAAAGTGGGAATGGACGCAAAAAAGAGAGCAGTACTTGAGAATAAGCTGTTCCATAATGCTAATTCTCTTACCTACTGTAAAAACGAGTATGACTTTTGTGAAAAGGTACTTGAACTTGAAACATATATAGAATCAAATTGCCCAGAGTTCACTACATATTTCTCTAAGTTAATACCTACATTGAAAAAGAAAATAATGGAGACAAAGAACAGAAATAAATGGATTCCTGATAATTGGACAAATAATAATTGTGAAGCAATGAATCATGTAATTAAGCTGGCTACTAATTGGAAACCACAAAAGTTACCAGATCTGATATTAAAACTCCAACAAATGTCTCAACTTCAAAATATAGATGTGCGCAGATGCCTTCATGGCCAAGGTAATTATACTTTAAAGCCAGAATTTAAAAGATATGAGGTCCCCAATGTCATATGGGACACTATAACTAAAGATGAGCAGAATGAGCTATATTTAAAGTTCGTGAAAGTTAAGATGGTACCTAAGGCTAAAACAATAGAATCAAATGATGGTCAGTTGAGCATTCCAGTGGTAGCCAAAAAGCCTGGACAAAAAAGAACGGCAAAAAATGTGCGAACAACTTCAAAAAGAAGAAAAGTGAAGACATAAGTATGTTCACTTCATGCATGCTCATAAGAGATTTGATTTAGTTTTTTCAATTTTTTTCTATATGTTTTTTTTAAGATGACACAGCATTTTTTATTTATTTTGTATTTAACCAGGAAGTCCCATTGAGATACAAGATCTCTTTTGCAAGGGAGACCTGGCCAAGATGACAGCAATAACATTTGCAATATATCAGACAGCAATAATGTGCGGTACATCACACAAGAACATAATAAAAGTGCATATATACAATATACAATACATGTAAACACAAAAACACAAAACAGAATAGTCTACATAATAGTAAAGGTGTATGACAGTAAAATACAGGGTAATACAGTAATTTAGCAGTTTTGCAGTTGGGACCCGACTACAGAAAGCAGCGAAATTTCTTTTGTAGGAAGTTATGTAATACAGATTTAAATTTGTTGAGAGAGACCAGGGTATCTAAGTGGATATGGTCTTGTAGCCCATTCCATGACCAAGGTGTGAAGCTTGAAAAAGCTGTTCTTCCTAGTTCAGTGTGTATTCTCGTTTTTTAAGTAGCCATCTTGTGGACCTGAATGTAATGTAATGACACAGTTAGAATGTCCTGTTATGTTGTCATGTATATCCTATAGTTGTCTCTTTTCTTCCGTCCTTACTGGAATTTGTTCAAAAATGTTATACTGTTCTGTTATTATTGTTGTTGATGTTGTTTTGTTATTGTTGAACATTTAAAATAAAATTGATAAAAAAAATGGATACTGTTTGTTCAGTGTTCAATACAGATGTTATTACATTTGGAGATTATAATATATTAAAATAAACATTTGTTTTGAAAATATGTGGTACTTTGGGAATGGGAAATGGACTCCACATACATAGCACTTTCCTACCTGCACAAAGAGCTTTATAATTGCCTCTCCTTCACCAATTCACACATGCACTCACAGAGCAATGGCAGCCAGATGCCATGCAAGGTGCTAGCCTGCTTATTGGAGTCATTTGGGGTTCAGTGTCTTGAAGGACACTTCGGCATGTGAACAGAAGGAGCTGGGATTCAAACCACTGACCAAACCATTGACCATATGATCATTAGTTGACCTGCTCTACCTCTGAGCCAGTATTTTGTGGTACATTGAGGTATACTTTGGGGAACTTTGAGGTTCTTTGGGGTACTTTGGGGGTATTTTAGGGTATTTTGGGGTATTTTGGGGTATTTTCTGGTACTTTGGGGTATACTTTGCAGTATGTTGGGGTACTTTGGGGGTATTTTAGGGTATTTTGGGGTATTTTCTGGTATTTTCTGGTACTTTGGGGTATACTTTGCGGTATTTTGGGGTACTTTGGGGTATTTTGGGCTATTTTATGGTATTTTCTGGTATTTTGGGGTATACTTTGGGGTATTTTGGGGTATTTTATGGTATTTTGGCGGTATTTTGGGGTATTTCCTGGTATTTTGGGGTATACTTTGGGGTATTTTGGGGTATTTTGGGGTATTTTGGAGTATTTTCTGGTACTTTGGGGTATACTTTGGGGTATTTTAGGGTATTTTGGGGTATTTTCTGGTATTTTCTGGTACTTCTGGGTATACTTTGGGGTATTCTAGGGTATTTTGGGGTATTTTAGGATATTTTCTGGTACTTTGGGGTATACTTTGCGGTATTTTGGGGTACTTTGGGGTATTTTAGGGTATTTTGGGGTATTTTCTGGTATTTTCTGGTACTTTGGGGTATACTTTGCGGTATTCTGGGGTATTTTCTGGTATTTTGGGGTATACTTTGGGGTATTTTCTGGTACTTTGGGGTGATTAGTAGGACCCGTATTTTGGGGTATTTTGGGGTATTTTCTGGTACTTTGGGGTATTTTGGGGTATACTTTGGGGTATTTTGGGGTATTTTCTGGTATTTCCTGGTACTTTGGGGTATACTTTGGGGTATTTTGGGGTACTTTGGGGTATTTTGGGGTATTTTTGGGTACTTTGGGGTATTTTGGGGTATTTTCTGGTATTTTGGGGTATACTTTGGGGTATTTTGGGGTATTTTCTGGTACTTTGGGGTATACTTTGGGGTATTATGGGGTACCTTGGGGTATGTTGGGGTATTTTGGGGTATGTTCTGGTAGTTTGGGGTATTTTGGGGTATTTTGGGGTATTTTTTGGTATTTTCTGGTACTTTGGGGTATACTTTGGGGTATTTTGGGTAGGGATGCTCGATATTGGCTTTTTTACCGATACCGATATTCTGATATTGTCCAACTCTTAATTTCCGATACCGATATCAACCGATACCGATATATGCAGGGTTTCCCTGTCCAAAAAACTGAATAATTTCAGGTAACTAATAATTTCACTGGATATATATATAACAAATATTGTTATTGTTTTTTATTTTTTTTAAACCGATACCGATATTTTCCGATATCACATTTTACTGCCGATATCGGCCGATAATATCGGTCGGCCGATAATATCGGACATCCCTAATTTTGGGGTACTTTGGGGTATTTTGGGGTATTTTCTGGTATTTTGGGGTATACTTTGGGGTATTTTGGGGTCTTTTCTGGTACTTTGGGGGTATTTTGGGGTATACTTTGGGGTATTTTGGGTTACTTTGGGGTATTTTGGGGTATTTTCTGGTATTTTAGGGTATACTTTGGGGTATTTTGGGGTATTTTCTGGTATTTTGGGGTATACTTTGGGGTATTTTCTGGTACTTTGGGGTGATTAGTAGGACCCGTATTTTGGGGTATTTTCTGGTACTTTGGGGTATTTTGGGGTATACTTTGGGGTATTTTCTGGTATTTCCTGGTACTTTGGGGTATACTTTGGGGTATTTTGGGGTACTTTGGGGTATTTTGGGGTATTTTGGGGTACTTTGGGGTATTTTGGGGTATTTTCTGGTATTTTGGGGTATACTTTGGGGTATTTTGGGGTATTTTGGGGTATTTTCTGGTACTTTGGGGTATACTTTGGGGTATTATGGGGTACCTTGGGGTATGTTGGGGTATTTTGGGGTATGTTCTGGTAGTTTGGGGTATTTTGGGGTATACTTTGGGGTATTTTGGGGTATTTTCTGGTATTTTATGGTATTTTCTGGTACTTTGGGGTATACGTTGGGGTATTTTGGGGTACTATGGGGTATTTTGGGGTACTTTGGGGTATTTTGGGGTATTTTCTGGTATTTTGGGGTATAATTTGGGGTATTTTGGGGTATTTTGGGGTATTTTCTGGTATTTTCTGGTACTTTGGGGTATTTTGGGGTATGTTCTGGTAGTTTGGGGTATTTCGGGGTATACTTTGGGGTATTTTGGGTTACTTTGGGGTATTTTGGGGTATTTTCTGGTACTTTGGGGTATTTTGGGGTATATTTTGGGGTATTTTGGGGTATTCTCTGGTCTATTCTGGTACTTTGGGGTATACTTTGGGGTATTTTGGGGTACTTTGGGGTATTTTGGGGTATTTTGGGGTACTTTGGGGTATTTAGGGGTATTTTCTGGTATTTTGGGGTATACTTTAGGGTATTTTGGGGTATTTTGGGGTATTTTCTGGTATTTTCTGGTACTTTGGGGTATACTTTGGGGTATTTTGGGGTACTTTGGGGTATTTTGGGGTATTTTGGGGTATTTTCTGGTACTTTGGGGTATACTTTATCACTCCAGCCACTCTCTCCACCCTCAGCACCTGCCTCACAGACATCAAAACATGGATGCAAAATAACTTTCTCAAATTAAACTGCAATAAATCAGAAATCATCATTATCGGTCCAAAATCCCTCACCAGCCACACCCAGGATTAAATATTGATGGTACCATTGTCACCTTTTCAATCTTGCTTTTGACCTCTAATTCTGTCGGTTTTATTTTATTTTGTCATGTATTATTTTTGTTCTGTTTTGTGTTTTGCCATAGTTTGTCTCTCCTGCCCATGTGAAGCGTCTTTGAGCACCTGGAAAAGCGCTATATAAAATAGATGTATTATTATTATTATTATTATTATTATTACTTTGGGGTATTTTGGGGTATTTTGGGGGTATTTTTTGGTATTTTGGGGTACTTTGGGGTATTTTGGGGTATTTTCTGGTATTTTGGGGTATACTTTGGGGTATTTTGGGGTATTTTGGGGTATTTTCTCGTACTTTGGGGTATTTTGGGGTATTTTGGGGTATTTTGGGGTATTTTCTGGTACTTTGGGGTATTTTGGTGTATACTTTGGGGTATTTTGGGTTACTTTGGTGTATTTTGGGGTATTTTCTGGTATTTTGGGGTATACTTTGGGGTATTTTGGGGTATTTTCTGGTACTTTGGGGTAATTAGTAGGACCCGTATTTTGGGGTATTTTGGGGTATTTTCTGGTACTTTGGGGTATTTTGGGGTATACTTTGGGGTATTTTGGGGTATTTTGGGGTATTTTCTGGTACTTTGGGGTATACTTAGGGGTATTTTGGGGTACTTTGGGGTATTTTGGGGTACTTTGGGGTATTTTGGGGTATTTTCTGGTATTTTGGGGTATTTTGGGGTATACTTTGGGGTATTTTGGGGTACTTTGGGGGTATTCTGGGGTATTTTGGGGTATTTTCTGGTACTTTGGGGTATTTTGGGGTATACTTTGGGGTATTTTCTGGTACTTTGGGGTATTTTGGGGTATACTTTGGGGTATTTTGGGGTATTTTGGGGTATTTTCTGGTATTTTCTGGTACTTTGGGGTATACTTTGGGGTATTTCGGGGTACTTTGGGGTATTTTGGGGTATTTTCTGGTACTTTGGGGTATTTTGGGGTATACTTTGGGGTATTTTGGGGTATTCTGGGGTATTTTCTGGTATTTTGGGGTATACATTGGGGTATTTTGGGGTATTTTGGGGTATTTTCTGGTATTTTGGGGTATTTTGGGGTATTTTGTGTATTTTCTGGTATTTTTGGGTATTTTCTGGTATTTTGGGGTATACTTTATCAACAACTGCAAATCCCCCACTGCCCCCATCACTCATGGTGTCCCCCAAGACTCAGTACTTGGTCCCCTGCTCTTCATCCTCTACATCCTTCCACTTGGTCTGATTCTCCGCCAACATGGCCTGCGTTTTCACTGTTATGCAGACTACACTCAGCTCTACCTCTCCACCAACACTATCACTCCAGCCACTCTCTCCACCCTCAGCACCTGCCTCACAGACATCAAAACATGGATGCAAAATAACTTTCTCAAATTAAACTGCAATAAATCAGAAATCATCATTATCGGTCCAAAATCCCTCACCAGCCACACCCAGGATTTCACCCTAAATATTGATGGTACCATTGTCACCTTTTCAATCTTGCTTTTGACCTCTAATTCTGTCGGTTTTATTTTATTTTGTCATGTATTATTTTTGTTCTGTTTTGTGTTTTGCCATAGTTTGTCTCTCCTGCCCATGTGAAGCGTCTTTGAGCACCTGGAAAAGCGCTATATAAAATAGATGTATTATTATTATTATTATTATTACTTTGGGGTATTTTGGGGTATTTTGGGGGTATTTTTTGGTATTTTGGGGTACTTTGGGGTATTTTGGGGTATTTTCTGGTATTTTGGGGTATTTTGGGGTATTTTCTCGTACTTTGGGGTATTTTGGGGTATTTTGGGGTATTTTGGGGTATTTTCTGGTACTTTGGGGTATTTTGGTGTATACTTTGGGGTATTTTGGGTTACTTTGGTGTATTTTGGGGTATTTTCAGGTATTTTGGGGTATACTTTGGGGTGTTTTGGGGTATTTTCTGGTACTTTGGGGTGATTAGTAGGACCCGTATTTTGGGGTATTTTGGGGTATTTTCTGGTACTTTGGGGTATTTTGGGGTATACTTTGGGGTATTTTGGGGTATTTTGGGGTATTTTCTGGTACTTTGGGGTATACTTAGGGGTATTTTGGGGTACTTTGGGGTATTTTGGGGTACTTTGGGGTATTTTGGGGTATTTTCTGGTATTTTGGGGTATTTTGGGGTATTTTGGGGTATTTACTGGTATTTTCTGGTACTTTGGGGTATACTTTGGGGTATTTTGGGGTACTTTGGGGTATTTTGGGGTATTTTCTGGTACTTTAGGGTACTTTGGGGTATTTTGGGGTATTTTGGGGTATTCTGGGGTATTTTCTGGTATCTTGGGGTATACTTTGGGGAATTTTGGGGTATTTTGGGGTATTTTCTTGTATTTTGGGGTATTTTGTGTATTTTCTGGTATTTTGGGGTATTTTCTGGTATTTTGGGGTATACTTTGGGGTATTTTGGGGTATTTTATTTCGTATTTTGGGGTACTTTGGGGTATTTTGGGGTATTTTCTGGTATTTTGGGGTATACTTTGGGGTATTTTGGGGTATTTTCTGGTACTTTGGGGTATTTTGGGGTATACTTTGGGGTATTTTCTGGTATTTACTGGTACTTTGGGGTATACTTTGGGGTATTTTGGGGTACTTTGGGGGTATTTTGGGGTATTTTGGGGTATTTTCTGGTACTTTGGGGTATTTTGGGGTATACTTTGGGGTATTTTGGGGTATTATGGGGTATTTTCTGGTATTTTGGGGTATTTTCTGGTATTTTGGGTTATTTTGTGTATTTTCTGGTATTTTGGGGTATTTTCTGGTATACTTTGGGGTATTTTGGGTTTTTCTTTTGTATTTTGGGGTACTTTGGGGTATTTTGGGGTATTTTCTGGTATTTTCTGGTATTTTGGGGTATACTTTGGGGTATTTTGGGGTATTTTCTCATACTTTGGAGTATTTTGGGGTACTTTGGGGTATTTTGGGGTATTTTCTGGTATTTTGGGGTATACTTTGGGGAATTTTGGGGTATTTTCTGGTACTTTGGGGTATTTTGGTGTATACTTTGGGGTATTTTGGGTTACTTTGGGGTATTTTGGGGGTATTTTCTGGTATTTTGGGGTATACTTTGGGGTATTTTGGGATATTTTCCGGTATTTTCCAGTATTTTGGGGTATACTTTGGGGTATTTTGGGGTATTTTGGGGTATTTTCTGGTACTTTGGGGTGATTAGTAGGACCCGTATTTTGGGGTATTTTCTGGTACTTTGGGGTATTTTGGGGTATACTTTGGGGTATTTTGGTGTATTTTGGGGTATTTTCTGGTATTTTCTGGTACTTTGGGGTATACTTTGGGGTATCTTGGGGTATTCTGGGGTATTTTCTGGTATTTTGGGGTATACTTTGGGGTATTTTCTGGTATTTTGGGGTATTTTGTGTATTTTCAGGTATTTTGGGGTATTTTCTGGTATTTTGGGGTATACTTTGGGGTATTCTGGGGTATTTTTTGGTATTTTGGGGTACTTTGGGGTATTTTGGGGTATTTTCTGGTATTTTCTGGTATTTTGGGGTATACTTTGGGGTATTTTGGGGTATTTTGGGGTATTTTCTGGTACTTTGGGGTATTTTGGGGTATTTTGGGGTATTTTCTGGTATTTTCTGGTACTTTGGGGTATACTTTGGGGTATTTTGGGGTACTTTGGGGTATTTTGGGGTATTATGGGGTATTTTCTGGTACTTTGGGGTATTTTGGGATATAATTTGGGGTATTTTGGGGTATTCTGGGGTATTTTCTGGTATTTGGGGGTATACTTTGGGGTATTTCGGGGTATTTTGGGGTCTTTTCTGGTATTTTGGGGTATTTTGGGGTATTTTGTGTATTTTCTGGTATTTTGGGGTATACTTTGGGGTATTTTGGGGTATTTTCTGGTATTTTCGGGTACTTTGGGGTATTTTGGGGTGTGACGTACGTGGGTTGGTCATTATCATTATTACTGTATTTGGAAGACCATGTGAACATCAGATTAGTATCATGAGTATGGGTTATGTTATTCTTGGTTGTGTGATGTGTCATCTTCTAATTCTGTTTCTTTTCTTTTTTCCCAGATACCACTCATCCTCCTGATTGAGCTGATTGCACCTGCTTGATTACACCTGTGGGCAGTCAGTTGGATGAGTGGATATAACCTGGAAGATGGCACACACACGGGGCCCTCATTGGAAGTCACTGCCATGTCTCGGAGTGGAGTGAGGAGGCTGCCTTCTCGCCTACCTGTTGCATGAAGCAATACTGTGTGGCTTGGTGCCATTTATCACATGAGTGTGGATTAATCCCCATAGCTGTGGTGTCCTAGGATGGGCACGTGGTTGTATCAGTTATTAAGTGTTTGTTTGTATTATATGTATATCTTGTTTGTCCTCCCCTACTTTTTTCCCTGTGCACCATGGATGAGGTTTAAATCCCTACCTCCATTCAATACATAATTTACTATTTGGAAAACGTCTTGTGTTGTGTCTTTTTTACCTACCTGGGACATTGTTTTGAACGCAATTACTGAGAGAGGCTGCTTTTGCTCATGTGCAGCCAGCTCCAGTTGTTATTCTGTGGGGTCCTTAGACCTTCGTACATGACATGGGGGCTCGTTAGTTTGCGCAATTGTATGGTTCCTTGTTGGTTATATAACATGGTGACTTGTCAATTGGAGCATGTCAGGTAAAATAAGATAGCGTTTGCTCATTGGTAAGTTAGTGTGTTTCCATTGTCCGTGCTACACAGTTTGATTGATGTAAACCGTTGTTGTATGTGATGCTCTTGAACTAATCTGTTTTTTCTGCCACATAGGTAACAGGGGGATCGCCTACTTGGTTAGCGGGTGGGGGGCACGCGTCGTAATTCCGGTGGAGCGCGCAATGAAATCGGTAAGCGACTGAAGATATGTGTAGACCTCATCCCGCCAGGGGAGTAGTTTAGCTGGGGTATGCTAGAGTGACGTGGGTGATCCTAGTTAGATGGTTAGACCAACGTTTATTGTTTTCATGAATGGTAGATGTGGGCATTAAATCAGATTGGTTGAATTGTATACTGTGGAATGTGGCGATTAAATGTGTTACGCACGGATATTGTGGAGTAGGTGAGGGGCTATTTCCTGGTACCTGTTATTCGTTTATTATTATTATATTAGATATTCGTTATTTCGTTTGCTGGTAACGCGGGTTGCTACGGGAGCACAAGGTAATTATACGTAGGTTATTTGTGGCATAGTCATATTCTGCAAGGGCTATGGCTGGGACGGCTTTTACTTTGGATTATTTTTTTGGCGGATCCTACGAGGGATCAAATTGATGTCTGCACAAAGATAGATTTAGCCATCCCATTATCAAGAAGGTACAGAGCTTCCTTCCTCATTACCTCCCTCTTCGCCACTGGACAACGATATGCATGCTGCTTAATGGGGTTCGCTCTCCCAACGTCAATATCGTCAACGTCAATACTGCGGTCTGCCTTGACAGGGCAGTACAGTATACCGTCATGGCCTCGGTATGAGGAATGTGCCAGCCACGTCCGACGGCTGATGCATCTGGTATTGGGTGATGTGGTGGTTGACCGTGTGGACCCAAAATAGGGGCATGTGGCCTGTATGGAGGGTGATTTCTATTTATTTTTGTTCTGTTAGTGCTAATCTGATGTTGGTTAATAATAAGTGATAATGTTTTGCTAACCCTGCGGGTTCGCTCTTATGGGGGGAGGTGTGACGTACGTGGGTTGGTCATTATCATTATTACTGTATTTGGAAGACCATGTGAACATCAGATTAGTATAATTAGTGTTATGTTATGTTTTGTATGTGTGTGTGTGTGAACATGAGAGCTGATGCTGTCTCTTCTTCTCTTCCTGTCAGGTGCTGCCCGTCCCTACACTGAAGAGTGCTGATTGCCTAATGAGTGACAGCTGAGGGCAATCACTTCGAGAGGGACGGGTGGACAAGTAGCTGACAGGACACACACGTCGGGGCGCCTCACTGTGTCATTTTGCCAGTGACCAAGTGGAGTGAGGTTGCCTCTGCTTGCCACTATTGTGTGGGATTATCATTGTGCTAGTTTATACCAATTGCCACTGTGTACGGACTATTGATTATGTGCTGCCTGCGTGGACCAAACCCTGTGTGGGGTATGTATATTGTTGGCCATTTTAGATTCATCCTACACTGTGAGCTACATGGTTAGAGTGGGGTTTTCTTTGTTCCCAGATTGCCAACCATGTGGCAGGTGGTTGTGTGGTTAGTGTTTGTTTGTATTATATGTATATCTTGTTTGTCCTCCCCTACCTTTTCCCCTGTGCACCATGGAGGAGGTTTAAATCCCTACCTCCTTTTAAATACATAATTTACTATTTGGAAAACGTCTTGTGTTGTGTCTTTTTTACCTACCTGGGACATTGTTTTTGAAAGCATTTACTGAGAGAGGCTGCTTTTGCTCATGTGCAGCCAGCTCCAGTCATTATTCTGTGTGGTCCTTAGACCTTCGTACATGACAGTGACTCTATCTGTGGCGAGGCTCTGGCTGAGGACAGGTGGCCATCTAGTGGCGAGATGGGAGAGAGTGTGAGTGGTGTTCAGAGGACGCGGGTGGAGTCCAAATTCCCTGACGTGCCCTTGCCACTGGCACGTCAGGCGTTGATCGATGCCCAGCGGAATGATTCCTCCCTAACAAGCTGTTTCGCGGCAGTAGCCAGCACTGCTGATAGTAGGAAACACACCTTTTTGATGGAAAAAGGGGTGTTGATGCGCACCTGGGTAGCTAGGCCAGGTGTGACGGGCTTGCAGTCTGGAGAAGACTGGAATATGGTGCACAAAGTGGTGTTGCCAGTGGAGTGTAGGCGTCATGTTTTGATGCTGGCACATGAGCATATCTGGTCGGGGCATTTGGGTATATCTAAAACTTATGACAGAATCCTGCAGATTTTTTTTTGGCCCGGCTTGAAGGCCGACGTGGTAGACTTTTGTGGTACATGCAGTACGTGTCAAATAGTGGGGAAGCCGAATCAGGGGGTTCCTCCAGCTCCTCTGCACCCCGTTCCAGCAATAGGGGAACCTTTTGAGCATGTTATCATTGACTGTGTGGGCCCTCTGCCTAGAACAAAGGCGGGAAACCAATATATGTTAACTATTATGTGTCTTGCCACCCGTTTCCCAGAGGCCATACCTTTGAGGACGATTACAGCCCCGGCCATTACCAAGGCATTAAACAGGTTTTTTGCTACTTTTGGTTTACCAAAAACTGTACAAAGTGATCAAGGCACGAATTTCATGGCTAAAACATTTAATCAGTCATTACAGGCTTTGGGTATCAGTCACACGGTTTCTAGTGCATACCATCCTGAATCACAGGGGGCGCTAGAGCGCTGGCACCAGACGCTGAAGGCGATGCTAAAAAAGTACTGTATTGATACAGGTTGTGGCTGGGACGAGGGGGTGCCTTTTGTACTGTTTGCTATTAGGGATGCTAAACAGGAGTCGCTTGGGTTTAGCCCTGCAGAGCTGGTGTTTGGTCACAGTGTGCGTGGGCCATTAAAAATGCTCAAGGAGAAAATGTTGTCTGGTTCCACTCCTACGTCGAATGTGTGTGATTTTGTCTCCCGGTGTAAGGAGCGTCTCCACGGTGCATCCTCATTGGCTAGGGTAGCCCTCGCCTCTGCCCAGGGGGAGATGAAGGTGAGGTTTGACAAGAAGGCGGTGGGGCGGCGGTTCGAGGCTGGCGATGAGGTGCTGGTTTTGCTGCCCATGCCTGGGTCAGCGCTCTCTGCCCGGTTTTCGGGGCCCTATAGAGTGGAGAGGAAAATATCAGACACCAATTATGTGATATGTACGCCCGAGAGGCGCAGGAAGACGCGGTTGTGTCATATCAACATGTTAAAGAAATATCTCACCCGAACTGGTGGGGGTACGCAGGAGGTGCAGTCTGGGAGCCCGGGAGCTGTTCCAGATGTTTTCTTGTCATGTGTAAACCCCCTGCCGGACGATGATTTAAAGGTGTTGTCCGAGGGTCAGCAGACGGGGCGGTTGACTAACTCTGAGTTCATGAGTGACGTCACGGCTCGTCTGCTGTACCTGCCCAAGGCACAGGGGGATGGGGTGAAGAATCTGTTGTTGACATATCCAGTGTTATTCTCTGATGTACCATCTAGGACATCCGTCCTGGAGCACGATATTGACGTTGGGAGAGCGAACCCCATTAAGCAGCATGCATATCGTTGTCCAGTGGCGAAGAGGGAGGTAATGAGGAAGGAAGCTCTGTACCTTCTTGATAATGGGATGGCTAAATCTAGCCGTAGTCCATGGAGCTCTCCTTGCCTTTTGGCTCCGAAGGCTGATGGCTCTCCCCGTTTTTGTACAGACTACCGGAAGGTAAACGCTGTGACGGTGCCTGACTCATTCCCGTTGCCCAGGATGGATGACTGCATAGATAGTATTGGGCCCGCTGTATTTATCACAAAGCTCGATCTCTTGAAGGGGTACTGGCAGGTCCCCCTGACGGAGCGGGCCTCGGATATTTCGGCGTTTGTTACCCCTGACCATTTTCTGCAGTACACCGTCATGGCCTTTCTGGTATTTTCTGGTATTTTGGGGTATACTTTGGGGTATTTTGGGGTATTTTGGGGTATTTTCTGGTACTTTGGGGTATTTTGGGGTATACTTTGGGGTATTTTGGGGTATTTTCTGGTATTTCCTGGTACTTTGGGGTATTTTGGGGTACTTTGGGGTATTTTGGGGTATTTTGGGGTATTTTCCGGTACTTTGGGGTATTTTGGGGTATACTTAGGGGTATTTTGGGGTATTTTGGGGTATATTCTGGTATTTCGGGGTATTTTGGGGTATTTTGTGTATTTTCTGGTATTTTGGAGTATTTTCTGGTATTTTGGGGTATACTTTGGGGTATTTTGGGGTATTTATTGGTATTTTGGGGTACTTTGGGGTATTTTCTGGTATTTTCTGGTATTTTGGGGTATTTTCTGGTACTTTGGGGTATTTTGGGGTATACTTTGGGGTATTTTGGGGTATTTTCTGGTATTTCCTGGTACTTTGGGGTATACTTTGGGGTATTTTGGGGTATTTTCTCGTACTTTGGGGTATTTTGGGGTACTTTGGGGTATTTTGGGGTATTTTCTGGTATTTTGGGGTATACTTTGGGGTATTTTGGGGTATTTTCTGGTACTTTGGGGTATTTTGGTGTATACTGTGGGGTATTTTGGGTTACTTTGGTGTATTTTGGGGTATTTTCTGGTATTTTGGGGTATACTTTGGGGTATTTTGGGGTATTTTGGGGTGTTTTCTGGTATTTTGGGGTATACTTTGGGGTATTTTGGGGTATTTTGGGGTATTTTCTGGTACTTTGGGGTGATTAGTAGGACCCGTATTTTGTGGTATTTTGGGGTATTTTCTGGTACTTTGGGGTATTTTGGGGTATATTTTGGGGGTATTTTGGGGTATTTTCTGGTACTTTGGGGTATACTTTGAGGTATTTTGGGGTACTTTGGGGTATTTTGGGGTATTTTCTGGTATTTTGGGGTATACTTTGGGGGTATTTTGGTGTATTTTGGGGGTATTTTCTGGTATCTTCTGGTACTTTGGGGTATACTTTGGGGTATTTTGGGGTACTTTGGGGTATTTTGGGGTACTTTGGGGTATTTTGGGGTATTTTGGGTTATTTTCTGGTACTTTGGGGTATTTTGGGGTATACTTTGGGGTATTTTGGGGTATTCTGGGGTATTTTCTGGTATTTTGGCGTATTTTCTGGTATTTTGGGGTATACTTTGGGGTATTTTGGGGTATTTATTGGTATTTTGGGGTACTTTGGGGTATTTTCTGGTATTTTCTGGTATTTTGGGGTATACTTTGGGGTATTTTGGGGTATTTTGGGGTATTTTCTGGTACTTTGGGGTATTTTGGGGTATACTTTGGGGTATTTTCGGGTATTTCCTGGTACTTTGGGGTATACTTTGGGGTATTTTGGGGTATTTTGGGGTACTTTGGGGTATTTTGGGGTATTTTCTGGTACTTTGGGGTATTTTGGGGTATACTTTGGGGTATTTTGGGGTATTCTGGGGTATATTCTGGTATTTTGGGGTATTTGGGGGTATTTTGTGTATTTTCTGGTATTTTGGGGTATTTTCTGGTATTTTGGGGTATACTTTGGGGTATTTTGGGGTATTTATTGGTATTTTGGGGTACTTTGGGGTATTTTCTGGTATTTTCTGGTATTTTGGGGTATTTTCTGGTACTTTGGGGTATTTTGGGGTATACTTTGGGGTATTTTGGGGTATTTTCTGGTATTTCCTGGTACTTTGGGGTATACTTTGGGGTATTTTGGGGTACTTTGGGTTATTTTGGGGTATTTTGGGGTATTTTCTGGTACTTTGGGGGTATTTTGGGGTATACTTTGGGGTATTTTGGGGTATTCTGGGGTATTTTCTGGTATTTTGGGGTATACTTTGGGGTATCTTGGGGTATTTTGGGGTATTTTCTGGTATTTTGGGGTATTTTGTGTATTTTCTGGTATTTTGGGGTATTTTCTGGTATTTTGGGGTATACTTTGGGGTATTTTGGTGTATTTTCTGGTATTTTGGGGTACTTTGGGGTATTTTGGGGTATTTTCTGGTATTTTCTGGTATTTTGGGGTATACTTTGGCGTATTTTGGGGTATTTTGGGGTATTTTGGGGTATTTTCTCATACTTTGGTGTATTTTGGGGTACTTTGGGGTATTTTGGGGTATTTTCTGGTATTTTGGGGTATACTTTGGGGTATTTGGGGGTATTTTGGGTTACTTTGGGGTATTTTGGGGTATTTTCTGGTATTTTGGGGTATACTTTGGGGTATTTTGGGGTATTTTTTGGTATTTTGGGGTATACTTTGTGGTATCTTGGGGTATTTTGGGGTATTTTCTGGTACTTTGGGGTATTTTGGGGTATACTTTGGGGTATTTTGGGGTATTTTCTGGTATTTTCTGGTACTTTGGGGTATACCTTGGGGTATTTTGGGGTACTTTGGGGGTATTTTGGGGTATATTCTGGTATTTTGGGGTATTTTGGGGGTATTTTGTGTATTTTCTGGTATTTTGGGGTATACTTTGGGGTATTTTCTGGTATTTTGGGGTATACTTTGGGGTATTTTGGGGTATTTATTGGTATTTTGGGGTATACTTTGGGGTATTTTGGGGTATTTTCTGGTATTTCCTGGTACTTTGGGGTATACTTTGGGGTATTTTGGGGTACTTTGGGTTATTTTGGGGTATTTTCTGGTACTTTGGGGTATTTTGGGGTATACTTTGGGGTATTTTGGGGTATTCTGGGGTATTTTCTGGTATTTTGGGGTATACTTTGGGGTATTTGGGGGTATTTTGGGGTATTTTCTGGTATTTTGGGGTATTTTGTGTATTTTCTGGTACTTTGGGGTATTTTGGGGTATACTTTGGGGTATTTTCTGGTATTTACTGGTACTTTGGGGTATACTTTGGGGTATTTTGGGGTACTTTGGGGGTATTTTGGGGTATTTTGGGGTATTTTCTGGTACTTTGGGGTATTTTGGGGTATACTTTGGGGTATTTTGGGGTATTATGGGGTATTTTCTGGTATTTTGGGGTATTTTCTGGTATTTTGGGTTATTTTGTGTATTTTCTGGTATTTTGGGGTATTTTCTGGTATACTTTGGGGTATTTTGGGTTTTTCTTTTGTATTTTGGGGTACTTTGGGGTATTTTGGGGTATTTTCTGGTATTTTCTGGTATTTTGGGGTATACTTTGGGGTATTTTGGGGTATTTTCCCATACTTTGGAGTATTTTGGGGTACTTTGGGGTATTTTGGGGTATTTTCTGGTATTTTGGGGTATACTTTGGGGAATTTTGGGGTATTTTCTGGTACTTTGGGGTATTTTGGTGTATACTTTGGGGTATTTTGGGTTACTTTGGGGTATTTTGGGGGTATTTTCTGGTATTTTGGGGTATACTTTGGGGTATTTTGGGGTATTTTCCGGTATTTTCCGGTATTTTGGGGTATACTTTGGGGTATTTTGGGGTATTTTGGGGTATTTTCTGGTACTTTGGGGTGATTAGTAGGACCCGTATTTTGGGGTATTTTCTGGTACTTTGGGGTATTTTGGGGTATACTTTGGGGTATTTTGGGGTATTTTCTGGTATTTTCTGGTACTTTGGGGTATACTTTGGGGTATCTTGGGGTATTCTGGGGTATTTTCTGGTATTTTGGGGTATACTTTGGGGTATTTTCTGGTATTTTGGGGTATTTTGTGTATTTTCTGGTATTTTGGGGTATTTTCTGGTATTTTGGGGTATACTTTGGGGTATTCTGGGGTATTTTTTGGTATTTTGGGGTACTTTGGGGTATTTTGGGGTATTTTCTGGTATTTTCTGGTATTTTGGGGTATACTTTGGGGTATTTTGGGGTATTTTGGGGTATTTTCTGGTACTTTGGGGTATACTTTGGGGTATTTTGGGGTATTTTCTGGTATTTTCTGGTACTTTGGGGTATACCTTGGGGTATTTTGGGGTACTTTGGGGGTATTTTGGGGTATTTTTTGGTATTTTGGGGTATACTTTGTGGTATCTTGGGGTATTTTGGGGTATTTTCTGGTACTTTGGGGTATTTTGGGGTATACTTTGGGGTAGTTTGGGGTATTTTCTGGTATTTTCTGGTACTTTGGGGTATACCTTGGGGTATTTTGGGGTACTTTGGGGGTATTTTGGGGTATATTCTGGTATTTTGGGGTATTTTGGGGTATTTTGTGTATTTTCTGGTATTTTGGGGTATACTTTGGGGTATTTTCTGGTATTTTGGGGTATACTTTGGGGTATTTTGGGGTATTTATTGGTATTTTGGGGTATACTTTGGGGTATTTTGGGGTATTTTCTGGTATTTCCTGGTACTTTGGGGTATACTTTGGGGTATTTTGGGGTACTTTGGGTTATTTTGGGGTATTTTCTGGTACTTTGGGGTATTTTGGGGTATACTTTGGGGTATTTTGGGGTATTCTGGGGTATTTTCTGGTATTTTGGGGTATACTTTGGGGTATTTGGGGGTATTTTGGGGTATTTTCTGGTATTTTGGGGTATTTTGTGTATTTTCTGGTACTTTGGGGTATTTTGGGGTATACTTTGGGGTATTTTCTGGTATTTACTGGTACTTTGGGGTATACTTTGGGGTATTTTGGGGTACTTTGGGGGTATTTTGGGGTATTTTGGGGTATTTTCTGGTACTTTGGGGTATTTTGGGGTATACTTTGGGGTATTTTGGGGTATTATGGGGTATTTTCTGGTATTTTGGGGTATTTTCTGGTATTTTGGGTTATTTTGTGTATTTTCTGGTATTTTGGGGTATTTTCTGGTATACTTTGGGGTATTTTGGGTTTTTCTTTTGTATTTTGGGGTACTTTGGGGTATTTTGGGGTATTTTCTGGTATTTTCTGGTATTTTGGGGTATACTTTGGGGTATTTTGGGGTATTTTCTCATACTTTGGAGTATTTTGGGGTACTTTGGGGTATTTTGGGGTATTTTCTGGTATTTTGGGGTATACTTTGGGGAATTTTGGGGTATTTTCCGGTATTTTCCGGTATTTTGGGGTATACTTTGGGGTATTTTGGGGTATTTTGGGGTATTTTCTGGTACTTTGGGGTGATTAGTAGGACCCGTATTTTGGGGTATTTTCTGGTACTTTGGGGTATTTTGGGGTATACTTTGGGGTATTTTGGGGTATTTTGGGGTATTTTGGGGTATTTTCTGGTATTTTCTGTTACTTTGGGGTATACTTTGGGGTATCTTGGGGTATTCTGGGGTATTTTCTGGTATTTTGGGGTATACTTTGGGGTATTTTCTGGTATTCTGGGGTATTTTGTGTATTTTCTGGTATTTTGGGGTATTTTCTGGTATTTTGGGGTATACTTTGGGGTATTCTGGGGTATTTTTTGGTATTTTGGGGTACTTTGGGGTATTTTGGGGTATTTTCTGGTATTTTCTGGTATTTTGGGGTATACTTTGGGGTATTTTGGGGTATTTTGGGGTATTTTCTGGTACTTTGGGGTATACTTTGGGGTATTTTGGGGTATTTTCTGGTATTTTCTGGTACTTTGGGGTATACCTTGGGGTATTTTGGGGTACTTTGGGGGTATTTTGGGGTATTTTGGGGTATATTCTGGTATTTTGGGGTATTTTGGGGTATTTTGTGTATTTTCTGGTATTTTGGGGTATTTTCTGGTATTTTGGGGTATACTTTGGGGTATTTTCTGGTATTTTGGGGTATACTTTGGGGTATTTTGGGGTATTTATTGGTATTTTGGGGTACTTTGGGGTATTTTCTGGTATTTTCTGGTATTTGGGGGTATTTTCTGGTACTTTGGGGTATTTTGGGGTATACTTTGGGGTATTTTGGCGTATTTTCTGGTATTTCCTGGTACTTTGGGGTATACTTTGGGGTATTTTGGGGTACTTTGGGTTATTTTGGGGTATTTTCTGGTACTTTGGGGTATTTTGGGGTATACTTTGGGGTATTTTGGGGTATTCTGGGGTCTTTTCTGGTATTTTGGGGTATACTTTGGGGTATTTGGGGGTATTTTGGGGTATTTTCTGGTATTTTGGGGTATTTTGTGTATTTTCTGGTATTTTGGGGTATTTTCTGGTATTTTGGGGTATACTTTGGGGTATTATGGGGTATTTTGGTGTATTTTCTGGTATTTTGGGGTACTTTGGGGTATTTTGGGGTATTTTCTGGTATTTTGGGGTATACTTTGGCGTATTTTGGGGTATTTTGGGGTATTTTCTCATACTTTGGTGTATTTTGGGGTACTTTGGGGTATTTTGGGGTATTATCTGGTATTTTGGGGTATACTTTGGGGTATTTGGGGGTATTTTCTGGTATTTTGGGGTATACTTTGGGGTATTTTCTGGTATTTTGGGGTATACTTTGTGGTATCTTGGGGTATTTTGGGGTATTTTCTGGTACTTTGGGGTGATTAGTAGGACCTGTATTTTGGGGTATTTTGGGGTATTTTCTGGTACTTTGGGGTATTTTGGGGTATACTTTGGGGTATACTTTGGGGTATTTTGGGGTATTTTCTGGTATTTTCTGGTACTTTGGGGTATACCTTGGGGTATTTTGGGGTACTTTGGGGTATTTTGGGGGTATTTTGGGGTACTTCGGGGTATTTTGGGGTATTTTCTGGTATTTTGGGGTATACTTTGGGGTATTTTGGGGTATTTTCTGGTACTTTGGGGTATTTTGGTGTATACTTTGGGGTATTTTGGGTTACTTTGGGGTATTTTGGGGTATTTTCTGGTATTTTGGGGTATACTTTGGGGTATTTTGGGGTATTTTCTGGTATTTTGGGGTATACTTTGGGGTATCTTGGGGTATTTTGGGTTTTTTTCTGGTACTTTGGGGTGATTAGTAGGACCCGTATTTTGGGGTATTTTGGGGTATTTTCTGGTACTTTGGGGTATTTTGGGGTATATTTTGGGGTATTTTGGGGTATTTTCTGGTATTTTGGGGTACTTTGGGGTATTTTGGGGTATACTTTGGGGTATTTTTGGGTATTTTCTGGTACTTTGGGGTATTTTGGTGTATACTTTGGGGTATTTTGGGTTACTTTGGGGTATTTTGGGGTATTTTCTGGTATTTTGGGGTATACTTTGGGGTATCTTGGGGTATTTTGGGTTTTTTTCTGGTACTTTGGGGTGATTAGTAGGACCCGTATTTTGGGGTATTTTGGGGTATTTTCTGGTACTTTGGGGTATTTTGGGGTATACTTTGGGGTATTTGGGGGTATTTTGGGGTATTTTCTGGTATTTTGGGGTATTTTGTGTATTTTCTGGTATTTTGGGGTATTTTCTGGTATTTTGGGGTATACTTTGGGGTATTATGGGGTATTTTGGTGTATTTTCTGGTATTTTGGGGTACTTTGGGGTATTTTGGGGTATTTTCTGGTATTTTGGGGTATACTTTGGCGTATTTTGGGGTATTTTGGGGTATTTTCTCATACTTTGGTGTATTTTGGGGTATTTTGGGGTATTATCTGGTATTTTGGGGTATACTTTGGGGTATTTGGGGGTATTTTCTGGTATTTTGGGGTATACTTTGTGGTATCTTGGGGTATTTTGGGGTATTTTCTGGTACTTTGGGGTGATTAGTAGGACCTGTATTTTGGGGTATTTTGGGGTATTTTCTGGTACTTTGGGGTATTTTGGGGTATACTTTGGGGTATACTTTGGGGTATTTTGGGGTATTTTCTGGTATTTTCTGGTACTTTGGGGTATACCTTGGGGTATTTTGGGGTACTTTGGGGTATTTTGGGGGTATTTTGGGGTACTTCGGGGTATTTTGGGGTATTTTCTGGTATTTTGGGGTATACTTTGGGGTATTTTGGGGTATTTTCTGGTACTTTGGGGTATTTTGGTGTATACTTTGGGGTATTTTGGGTTACTTTGGGGTATTTTGGGGTATTTTCTGGTATTTTGGGGTATACTTTGGGGTATTTTGGGGTATTTTCTGGTATTTTGGGGTATACTTTGGGGTATCTTGGGGGTATTTTGGGTTTTTTTCTGGTACTTTGGGGTGATTAGTAGGACCCGTATTTTGGGGTATTTTGGGGTATTTTCTGGTACTTTGGGGTATTTTGGGGTATATTTTGGGGTATTTTGGGGTATTTTCTGGTATTTTGGGGTACTTTGGGGTATTTTGGGGTATACTTTGGGGTATTTTTGGGTATTTTCTGGTACTTTGGGGTATTTTGGTGTATACTTTGGGGTATTTTGGGTTACTTTGGGGTATTTTGGGGTATTTTCTGGTATTTTGGGGTATACTTTGGGGTATCTTGGGGTATTTTGGGTTTTTTTCTGGTACTTTGGGGTGATTAGTAGGACCCGTATTTTGGGGTATTTTGGGGTATTTTCTGGTACTTTGGGGTATTTTGGGGTATACTTTGGGGTATTTTGGGGTATTTTCTGGTATTTTCTGGTACTTTGGGGTATACTTTGGGGTATTTTGGGGTACTTTGGGGTATTTTGGGGTATTTTGGGGTACTTTGGGGGATTTTGGGGGATTTTCTGGTATTTTGGGGTATACTTTGGGGTATTTTGGGGTATTTTCTGGTATTTTCTGGTATTTTGGGGTATTTTGTGTATTTTCTGGTATTTTGGGGTATTTTCTGGTACTTTGGGGTATTTTGGGGTATACTTTGGGGTATTTTGGGGTATTCTGGGGTATTTTCTGGTATTTTGGGGTATACTTTGGGGTATTTTGGGGTATCTTCTGGTATTTTGGGGTATTTTGGGGTATTTTGTGTATTTTCTGGTATTTTGGGGTATTTTCTGTTATTTTGGGGTATACTTTGGGGTATTTTGGGGTATTTCTTAGTATTTTGGGGTACTTTGGGGTATTTTGGGGTATTTTCTTGTACTTTGGGGTATTTTGGGGTATACTTTGGGGTATTTTCTGGTATTTTCTGGTACTTTGGGGTACTTTGGGGTATTTTGCGGTATTTTGGGGTACTTTGGGGTATTTTCTGGTATTTTGGGGTATACCTTGGGGTATTTTGGGGGTATTTTGGGGTATTTTCTGGTATTTTCTGGTACTTTGGGGTATACTTTGGGGTATTTTGGGGTATTTTGGGGTATTTTCTGGTATTTTGGGGTATACTTTGGGGTATTTTGGGGTATTTTCTGGTATTTTGGGGTATATTTTGGGGTATTTTGGGGTATTTTGGGGTATTTTCTGGTACTTAGGGGTATTTTGGGGTATACTTTGGGGTATTTTGGGGTATTTTGGGGTATTCTCTAGTATTTTGGGGTATACTTTGGGGTATTTTGGGATATTTTGGGGTATTTTCTGTTACTTTGGGGTGATTAGTAGGACCCCACTCAGATACATTTACATAGCTTGTTCTCTTATTGTGTGACAACCATCTACATATTTTGCAGCTAATGCTGTACACTGCCTTTTCTCCCCACACATGTATAGCAGCTTTTGGTGATCAGGGAGATGGATAAACTGTGCATCAATTTTATTTATTTTTATCAAAGAAGACTTCTCTTAGATCCTTGTATTTCTCACAGTATAGCAGGAAGTGAGGTTCTGTCTCAACATCCCCCTGATGGCAAAGTGAACACAGCCTGGCCTCTCTGGGCAGCCAGTTTTGCCTGTGACGGCCTGTTTCTATGGCTAGACTATGTCCACTCAGTCTGTACCGTGTCAATGTTTTTCTTAATTTTATCTCATTCACAGTGGTCAGGTATTCTGCCACTGTGTACTCTCTGTTTAGGGTCAAATAGAATTCTAATTTACTTTGAGATTTGGTTGATTTGTTCCAATATTCTATATAATTTTCTTTTTGTTTTGAGATTATTTGGTTGGGCCAGATTTCTTGGTGTCTGTCCTGAAGCGTTTGTGGGCAGAGATTTCTGACTAGCTGGCAGAGGGGACTCTTATCTGTCATACACAGCTCTCTCTCTCTCATACACAGCTCTCTCTGCCATACACAGCTCTCTCTGTCATACACAGCTCTCTCTCTGTGCCATACACAGCTCTCTCTCTCTCATACACAGCTCTCTCTCTCTCATACACAGCTCTCTCTCTCTGTCATACACAGCTCTCTCTCTCTCATACACAGCTCTCTCTCTCTCATACACAGCTCTCTCTCTGTCATACAGAGCTCTCTCTCTCTGCCATACACAGCTCTCTCTCTCTCATACACAGCTCTCTCTCTCATACACAGCTCTCTCTCTCATACACAGCTCTCTCTCTCTCTCATACACAGCTCTCTCTCTCTCATACACAGCTCTCTCTGTCATACACAGCTCTCTCTCTGTCATACACAGCTCTCTCTCTGTCATACACAGCTCTCTCTCTCTCTGTCATACACAGCTATCTCTCTCTGTCATACACAGCTCTCTCTCTCTCTGTCATACACAGCTCTCTCTCTGTCATACACAGCTCTCTGTCATACACAGCTCTCTCTCTCTGCCATACACAGCTCTCTCTCTGTCATACACAGCTCTCTCTCTCTGTCATACACAGCTCTCTCTCTGTCATACACAGCTCTCTTTGTCATACACAGCTCTCTCTCTCTGTCATACACAGCTCTCTCTCTCTGTCATACACAGCTCTCTCTCTGCCATACACAGCTCTCTCTCTCTCTCATACACAGCTCTCTCTCTCTCTGTCATACACAGCTCTCTCTCTGTCATACACAGATCTCTCTCTCTCTGTCATACACAGCTCTCTTTGTCATACACAGCTCTCTCTGCCATACACAGCTCTCTCTGTCATACACAGCTCTCTCTCTCTGTCATACACAGCTCTCTCTCTGTCATACACAGCTCTCTCTCTCTGCCACACACAGCTCTCTCTCTGCCATACACAGCTCTCTCTCTGTCATACACAGCTCTCTCTCTCTGTGCCATACACAGCTCTCTCTCTCTCTCATACACAGCTCTCTCTCTCTCATACACAGCTCTCTCTCTGTCATACACAGCTCTCTCTCTCTCATACACAGCTCTCTCTCTCATACACAGCTCTCTCTCTGTCATACAGAGCTCTCTCTCTGCCATACACAGCTCTCTCTCTCTCTCATACACAGCTCTCTCTCTCATACACAGCTCTCTCTCTCTCATACACAGCTCTCTCTCTCTCATACACAGCTCTCTCTCTCTCATACACAGCTCTTTCTCTCGCATACACAGCTCTCTCTCTCTCATACACAGCTCTCTCTGTCATACACAGCTCTCTCTCTCTGTCATACACAGCTCTCTCTCTGTCATACACAGCTCTCTCTCTGTCATACACAGCTCTCTCTGTCATACACAGCTCTCTCTCTCTCTGTCATACACAGCTATCTCTCTCTGTCATACACAGCTCTCTCTCTCTCTGTCATACACAGCTCTCTCTCTGTCATACACAGCTCTCTGTCATACACAGCTCTCTCTCTCTCTGCCATACACAGCTCTCTCTCTGTCATACACAGCTCTCTCTCTCTGTCATACACAGCTCTCTCTCTGTCATACACAGCTCTCTCTCTGTCATACACAGCTCTCTCTCTCTGTCATACACAGCTCTCTCTCTCTGTCATACGCAGCTCTCTCTCTGCCATACACAGCTCTCTCTCTCTCATACACAGCTCTCTCTCTCTCTCTGTCATACACAGCTCTCTCTCTGTCATACACAGCTCTCTCTCTCTCTGTCATACACAGCTCTCTCTCTGTCATACACAGATCTCTCTCTCTGTCATACACAGCTCTCTTTGTCATACACAGCTCTCTCTGCCATACACAGCTCTCTCTGTCATACACAGCTCTCTCTCTCTGTCATACACAGCTCTCTCTCTCTCTCTCATACACAGCTCTCTCTGTCATACACAGCTCTCTCTCTCTGTCATACACAGCTCTCTCTCTCTGCCACACACAGCTCTCTCTCTCATACACAGCTCTCTCTCTCTCTCATACACAGCTCTCTCTCTGTCATACACAGCTCCCTCTCTCTCATACACAGCTCTCTCTCTCTCTCTCATACACAGCTCTCTCTCTCTTGTCATGCACAGCTCTCTCTCTCTGTCATACACAGCTCTCTCTCTCTTGTCATGCACAGCTCTCTCTCTCTCATACACAGCTCTCTCTCTCTCTCATACACAGCTCTCTCTCTCTCATACACAGCTCTCTCTCTCTCATACACAGCTCTCTCTCTCTCTTGTCATGCACAGCTCTCTCTCTCTGTCATACACAGCTCTCTCTCTGTCATACACAGCTCTCTCTGTCATACACAGCTCTCTCTCTAATACACAGCTCTCTCTCTCTGTCATACACAGCTCTCTCTCTCTGTCATACACAGCTCTCTCTCTCTCATACACAGCTCTCTCTCTCTCATACACAGCTCTCTCTCTCTCATGCACAGCTCTCTCTCTGTCATACACAGCTCTCTCTCTGTCATACACAGCTCTCTCTCTCATACACAGCTCTCTCTCAATTCAATTCAATTCAATTCAAATAGGCTTTATTGGCATGAAATATTAACATACTTATTGCCAAAGCAAGTTCAACATACAAACAATAACATATATATTAAGCAATAAAATATCATAACATTAGTAATAACAGTAAGGACAATCAACAAGAAACATATTAATTTACAAAATAGTCACTCGATCGGGTAGTCATTTTTCAAGTGTGGCCATTCAGATACATTTTACAGGGCTTGTTCTCTTATTTTGTGACAACCATCTACATATTTTGCAGCTAATGCTGTACACTGACTTTTCTCCCCACACATGTATAGTAGCTTTTGGTGATCAGGGAGATGGATAAACTGTGCATCAATTTTGTTTATTTTATCAAAGAAGACTTCTCTTAGGTCCTTGTATTTCTCACAGTATAGCAGGAAGTGAAGTTTTGTCTCAATGTCCCCCTGATGGCAAAGTGAACACAGCCTGGCCTCTCTGGGCAGCCGGTTTTGCCTGTAACGGCCTGTTTCTATGGCTAGACTGTGTCCACACAGTCTGTACCGTGTCAATGTTTTTCTTAATTTTATCTCACTCACAGTAGTCAGGTATTCTGCCACCATGTACTCTCTGTTTAGGGTCAAATAGAATTCTAATTTACTTTGAGATTTGGTTGATTTGTTCCAAAATTCTATATAGTTTTCTTTTTGTTTTGAGGTTATTTGGTTGGGCCAGATTTTTTGGTATCTGTCCTGAGGCATTTGTGGGCAGAGATTTCTGACTAGCTGGCAGAGGGGACTCTTATCTGGGTTCATCTCTTGGCTCTGAAGGGCTTTGTAGTGGTAGGAGTGGGGGTCACTTGATTGGAGGTGTGTGTAAAATTTTATGGCTCGCTTTTGAATTTGAATGATTAGGGGGTATTGGCCGAGTTCTGCCCTGCATGCATTATTGGCAGTGTGTCTGTGGACCTTAAGTAGGTTTTTGCACAATTCTGCATGCAGTACTTCTAATGGGTGTTTTTCCCATTTTGGGAAATCTTGGTTAGTTAATGGACCCCACACTTCACTGCCATATAATATTATTGGATTTATTACGGAATTTAGAATTTTGAGCCAGGTCCTAATTGGGATGTCAATTGGAATTTTCCTTTTGATGGCATAAAAAGCCTTTCTTCCCCTCTCCTTCAATTCATTCACAGCCATATTGAAGTTTCCATTATGATTTATTTATAAATATGGGTAGCTTTTTGTGTTTTCTAATATGTGTGTGCCTATTTTAAATGTATTATGTGAACTCTGAGACTCGTGTCTCCTTTGAAAGATCATGACTTTAGTCTTCTTCATGTTTACGTTCAGAGACCATGTCTGACAGAACTGGTGGAGGATGTCTAGGTTCTGTTGTAGACCCTCTTTAGTGGCTGACAGCAGAACCAGATCATCTGCGTACATCAGTAATTTTACATTGGTATCGTGCAGAGTCAGACCGGGTGCAGTAGAAAGTTCTAATAACTTTGCTAATTCATTTATATATATATTAAACAATGTTGGGCTTAAATTGCACCCCTGGCGGACTCCGCGACCCTGGGTGAAGAAATTTGTTCTTTTATTTCCAATTCTAACAGCACATCTGTTTTTTGTGTACATGGATTTGATCAAGTCGTATGTATTTCCTCCAACACCACTTTCTAGAATTTTGAAGAAAAGACCTTTGTGCCAAATTGAGTCAAAAGCTTTTTCAAAATCGACAAAGCAGGAATATATTTTGTTTTTGTTCTGTTTTACGTGAATGTCAATTAGGGTTTTAAGAGTGTATATATGGTCAGAGGTACGATAATTTGGTAAGAATCCGATTTGGTTTTTACTTAGAACGCTGTGTTCTGTAAGGAATTCTATGAGTCTGGTGTTGATGATACTACATAGAAGTTTGCCCAAATTACTCGTCACACAGATACCCCTATAGTTTTTTGGGTCATGTTTATCTCCACTCTTGAAAATTGGGGTTATGAGTCCTTCATTCCAGACATCAGGAAAATAGCCTAGATTTAGTGTCAAATTGAATAATTTTAAAATAGCCAATTGGAATTTTTCAGAGCTGTGTTTAATCATTTCATTTAATATGCCATCTGTACCACAGGCCTTTCTAGCTTTAAGGCACTGGAGTTTTGATTTCAGCTCTTGTTCTGTGATTGGGAAGTCTAGAGGGTTTTGATTATCCTTTATGGTATTTTCCCATTTTTGTAATTTTTCACATATCTGGCTGGTTTCTGTTTTTGTATTTAGGGGTACAGTTGTAAAGAGTGATGTGAAGTGGTTTGTCCAAACATCCCCATCTTGGATAGCCATTTCTTCCGGCTTATCTTTATTCAATGAGTTCCAGTGGTCCCAGAAGGAGTTAGAGCTTAGAGAGTCCTCTATTTTGCACAATTGTTTATTTACGTGATTGTTCCTTTTAATTCTGATGGTCTTTTTGTAGTGTTTCAATGATTCACAGTATTGGAGGCGTAAGGTGTCATTTTGTGGGTTTATGTGTTTCTGGTTTGATATTTTTCTTAGCTGTGTTCTAAGAGCTTTACATTCTTTGTCAAACCATTGGTCCTTTTTAGTTTTTCTCTGTTTGTTACCTGATAGTTTTAATTTGGACTTTGTTGCAGTTCTTTCAAATATATAATTGATGTGTTCTACAGCTAGGTTTACTCCTTCAACACTGTTAGAGTATGGCATGGCTAGGAACGTATCTAACAGTGATTGTGTCTCATCACTGGCGATGGCTCTCTGGTAGTCCTGCATGCTGTTCTGGGACCATCTGTAGTATTTGGGGATGTTGTATAGTTTACTGGGCTGTGTAGGGGGATTTTTGAGAGACTCAGTTCTTTTCATGTATGCAGTGATCTGACTGTGGTCGGAGAGTGGGGTCAGGGGTTTGACTGTGAATGAACTGAAGGATACTGGATCCAGATCTGTTATCATGTAATCTACTGTGCTGCTGCCAAGGGGTGAGCAGTAAGTGTACCTTCCTTGTGAGTCCCCTCTCACACGCCCATTGACAAGGTAGAGACTCAGTCCTCTACACAGCTGTAATAAATCCTTCCCATTTTTGTTTATGGAAGTGTCATGGTTATTTCTAGGGGACTGGTTTACATGGTTGCATATGGTGTGGTCAGATATGAAATTGTCTCCATGTGTACTGGTGAAATCAGGGTGGGTTCCCGTTCGGGCATTGAAGTCACCGCAAACAAGCACATGACCTTGACTTTGATAAAGACATATTTCTGATTCAAGGTTGGAGAAGATGTCGTCTGAGTAATATGGATACCCAGTGGGTGGTACGTATATTCCACAGATAAATAGGTCTCTCTGAGAGGGGATTACTTCTTTATTTAATTTTAACCAAATATGATTGTTCCCGGTTTTTAGAATCTGTATTGACTGGTGGAGTTGTGATTTGTACCAAATTATCAATCCCCCTGAGTCTCTGCCCTGACTAATATGTTTTGTTTTATTTGATGGCAAAATGACTTCTCGGACGGGTGTCCCCCAGGGCTCGGTTTTAGGACCCCTTCTCTTCTCCCTCTACACTAAATCACTGGGTAACATTATCACGTCTCATGGCTTCTCCTACCATTGTTATGCCGACGATACTCAACTCTTCCTCTCCTTCCCTCCCTCAGATATCCACGTCTCTGAGCGGATCTCGGCCTGTCTGTCCGACATCTCAGCCTGGATGACGTCCAACCACCTCAAACTGAACCTAAGCAAAACAGAATTGCTCCACCTGCCGGCCAAATCCTCCCCCCTAACCGACCTTTCAATCACAGTCGAGAATACAGCTGTGACTGCGTCCCCGACCGCCAAGAACCTTGGTGTTGTCCTCGACGACCAGTTGAACTTCTCTGCTCACATCGCAGCGACGACCAGAACCTGCCGATTCCTCCTGAGCAACGTAAGAAGGATACGCCCCTTCCTGACAAAAGAAGCCACCCAACTCCTCGTCCAATCAACAGTCATCTCCCGCCTCGACTACTGCAATGCACTGCTCGCTGGCCTCCCGGCCACTGCCACTAAGCCTCTTCAACTCATTCAGAACGCAGCGGCCCGCCTGATCTCAAACCTACCGAAGTCGGCCCATGTCACCCCACTTCTTAGGGACCTGCACTGGCTCCCCATTGCTGCACGAATCCGCTTCAAGGCCCTCGACCTAGCATACCGTGCGGCAAAGGGAACCGCTCCCGCCTACCTCCGGTCAATGGTCTCTAACTACACACCCTCAAGACCCCTACGCTCTGCATCTTCTGGCCGCCTCAGACCTACTCCTATCCAAGCTCCGGGAGGGTCATCAAAGAGAAGTCGCCTATTCTCAGTCCTTGCCCCACAATGGTGGAATGAACTACCCACCCCAGTTAGGACAGCCGAATCACGTCCAATCTTTCGCCGTCGACTAAAGACGCACTTCTTCAACCATTATCTGAATAAAAAAAAAAAAAAAAAAAACAATAAAAAAATCTAACCCTAACTAACCGTACTGTCATGCACTTGTCCTAATAAACTAACCTACACTGTAGCACTCAACACTTTGATGAACATTGTTGCTCAGCTGATAGAGTTGTGCCCTTCCTGATGGCTTGTCGTACAGAACTTGTAAGTCGCTTTGGATAAAAGCGTCAGCTAAATGACTAAATGTAAATGTAAATGTAAATGTAGTGAGGAGGGCAGTGTGTGTCTACATCTTCTCTGCACCATGTCTCAGTTAGGATTAAGAGGTCATTGTTTGTTATAGCCTGTAAAAAATCTACTCTTAAGGCCGTATGTTGAAGAGCAAAGACCCTGTATGTTCCAGCAACTGATGGCGAATGATTGCATTTTGTACAAAAATTATATAAAGGTATAAAAGTTATAAGGTATAAGGGTATTCAATCAATGAAAAATATATATAAAGGTGTTCAAAGGTATAAAGGTATTCAGTCAATGGACGAACATCACAGAATAAATTTAACAACAACAAAGGCAACAGCAGGCAGTTGGCCTGCTTTTTCTTTTCTTTTTGGTCGACTGCTAGCTTGTAGTGAGAAGTTTACTGCATAGCGTGTATAACATTTGTTTGATCTCATTCAGCTCTGATGTGGGTGGGGGGGGGGGGGGGCTGGTCAGGGCGGATGCATAGGTCATCTCCTGCGGCGGACGGTGAGGGGGTCGGCTGGGGGGACATCTCCTCTCACTGGGTGGGTTGGAAGGGTGGGGTGTGGGCTGGGGGCGGTTGAGGGGTCGGCTGGGGGGATGTCTCCTCTCACTGGGTGGGGTGGAAAGGTGGGGTATAGGTGGGGCTCTCTCTGTCATACACAGCTCTCTCTCTGCCATACACAGCTCTCTCTCTGCCATACACAGCTCTCTCTCTCTCTCTGTCATACACAGCTCTCTCTCTGTCATACACAGCTCTCTCTCTCTGTCATACACAGCTCTCTCTCTCATACACAGCTCTCTCTCTCTCTCTGTCAATTTTTTCAATTCAATTCAATTCAAATGGCTTTATTGGCATGACGTACTTCTACATGTTGCCAAAGCAAATGATTAATATTAAACATAGACATGGATTACAAAACAGATATCAAAGTACATACAAAATATCATCATAAAATAAAACATCAAATATTACAGCATATAAAACAGTAACTACTGGATTGTCAAGAGAGGTACTGTACGAACATTGAACTGTATAAAATGCGGTGTTTACTGTATTTTGTAAATGTGTGTGTTTGGCTATTGAGAACATGTTAGAGCTGATGCATTTTGAACAATATGTAAAATGTTCTTTCAGCAATATAAAGTATCAATACTAATTCAGCTTTTAACTAGCTTTTCTTTTTAACTAACAGTTGTTGTCTTAATTAAGTAATGCGTAAATGATTCGAGTAGTGTGTGTGTGTGTGTGTGTGTGTGTGTGTGTGTGTGTGTGTGTGTGTGTGTGTGTGTGTGTGTGTGTGTGTGTGTGTGTGTGTGTGTGTGTGTGTGTGTGTGTGTGTGTGTGTGTGTGTGTGTGTGTGTGTGTGTGTGTGTGTGTGTATTATGAGACTAGTTCAGCTTAGTGCAGATGTACTGGAGGAGCTGTTTAATCTCACTCATTCCTTCATAGTTCATTCTTCCTTGGAGGGCCTCTGCGTAGCTGCGTGGGGCCTGGTGTGGTTCTTCATGCTGTGGGCTGGGAAGGGGCAGAGGGCCAGGCTCTTGGTTCTGGTAGAGTCTCTGGTTTGTTGAGGGGTAGTAGCCTGGGCCAGGGCCAGTCTGGTTGTGCTGCTGGAGCTGGTGATGTTCTGGTGAAGCGGGGGGTCTGTGGGGTGCGCTGGGTCTGGATGGATGTCTGGGAGGTCTTTGGCTCCTTGTGGGGTCTGATGCGTAGTGGGGGTCCCTGGGAGGTCTTTGGCTCCTGGTGGGGTCTGGGGCGTAGTGGGGGTCCCTGGGAGGTATTTGGCTCCTGATGGGGTCTGATGCGTAGTGGGGGCTCCTGGGAGGTCTTTGGCTCCTGATGGGGTCTGAGGCGTAGTGGGGGCTCCTGGGAGGTCTTTGGCTCCTGATGGGGTCTGAGGCGTAGTGGGGGCTCCTGGGAGGTCTTTGGCTCCTGATGGGGTCTGAGGCGTAGTGGGGGTCCCTGGGAGGTCTTTGGCTCCTGATGGGGTCTGAGGCGTAGTGGGGGTCCCTGGGAGGTCCTCTGGCTGGTGTAAGGTGGAGGCTTTGACGGCCCAGTGCCACATCTTTTAGTGTTTTTGTAAACATGCCCACTGCCTGCTTTTTTAAGTGGGAGTGGTCGTACAGGTGCTCAGGCGTTATATATATATGATGTGCAACGTGTACATTTGGGAGTGAGGCACATCCTCTGGTGATGTCAGCGTTCACCCTATTGATGGTCTTGGGGTGAAAGTCTCTGCGGGGTAGCAAGGTTGAGATGGTGATGCGTTAGTCTGGGAAGGTCTCTCTCTCTGTCATACACAGCTCTCTCTCTCTGTCATACACAGCTCTCTCTCTCTGTCATACACAGCTCTCTCTCTGTCATACACAGCTCTCTCTCTCTGTCATACACAGCTCTCTCTCTGTCATACACAGCTCTCTCTCTCTGTCATACACAGCTCTATCTCTCTATAGCTCTATAGCTCTATCTTTCTATCTCTCTGTGTCTGTCATACACAGCTCTCTCTGTCATACACAGTTATCTCTCTCTGTGTCATACATAGCGCTCTCTCTCTCTTTCTCTCTCTCTCTCTCTCTCTCTCTCTCTATCTCTCTCTCTCTCTCTCTCTCTCTCTCTCTCTCTCTCTCTCTGTCATACACAGCTCTATCTTTCTATCTCTCTGTGTCTGTCATACACAGCTCTCTCTGTCATACACAGTTATCTCTCTCTGTGTCATACATAGCGCGCTCTCTCTCTTCTCTCTCTCTCTCTCTCTCTCTCTCTCTCTCTCTCTCTCTCTCTCTCTCTCTCTCTCTCTCTCTCTCTCTCTCTCTCTCTCTCTCTCTCTCTCTGTTATACAAATCTCTCTCTGCCATACACAGCTCTCTCTCTCTATCTCTGTTATACAAAGCTCTCTCTCTGCCATACACAGCAGTGCATTTCAGGGCAGGACATAACAGACCATTTGTAACGAGTGCTGAAGAGTGAATTGCCTTGGGAAATGTGTGTTAAAAACATTCTTGGCTGTTTGGTCTGCTGACAACTCTATTTTCACAGTGGATTTGACACAACAGGCCTTGTTTATATTCTGTAAAGCGTGAAACATAATATTGTTGTGTTCTATGTAGTTTTAGTGTAAAATGTTGCAAATGTTGCTGATTATTCTGCAGCTGTTTGCAGCGCAAGGTCCTTGACTTGGTTTGTAGTTCCTTATCCCAAGAGGTCCCCAGTCAAATGAAACATATTGTTTTGTTTTTTATTACTTAAGGACACACTCAAGGAGTGTGTACAGTCTGAGACCATCAGCACTTCAACACGGCACTCACTTTCACTGCTCTGGCCTCAAATGGTCTGAGGTGAGACTGTTTGAAGTATTAGCCATGCCCACAGCATCTGATCAAAAGGCCAGCTATAGCAGAACTGTATAACTGAATATCAAACATCTGAAAACAGGCCAAACCGTAATGTTCATTGTTATAGCGCCACCATCTGGCTGAAATGGCACCATATTCGACACACCACTCCCCTAGGTCTTCAGCAATACACCCGCCAAGCGTGAAGCCAGTCGGATGAACGGTTCTCATTCTTCCCTCTTATCCTCCCACCCCACCTTCAGAATATACATTTAGTCAATTCAATGGCTACTTAAATGAGTAAAATGAATACAAAAAGCAACTATCTATTGTTTCAAGTTTCAAGTTTCTTTATTAGTTGTCATACAAAAATACAGAATACTTTTATATGAAATGCTTTTTCCTGTTCTGCTCCTGAGAGTGTGCTAGATAAAAATAATAAAATAGATAAGTAAAAAATAGAAGTCAAAAGTACGTAACAAGTGTAAACAAAAGTGTTCGATATACATATATACAATATACAATACAGAGTAGAAAAAATTTGTGACTGAGTTACAATACAATTTAAAGTACAATGCAGAAATGGAATGAAGTACAACTTAGGGTAAGGTGCAATGCGGTATGAGTTGTAGTGCAAATCTCTTTACCAATAATATAAATATAAAGTGTGTTAAAGTGTCTAAAATGGGTAAAGTGGGTGCTACAGTGAGTTGTTTATTTAAAGTGAGTGTGTGCATGTGGATGTGTGTGCTGTGAGTGTATTTGATTTGTTACATAGTGTTATTGTCATTGAGCATCAAGCTCAATTGGGATAATGGAGGCTCCTGGCCTCATGTGTTCTGGTGGACCGTGACGTGACAGAGTGTGAGAACTCGACATGCAGACTCTTTGGCTGCATGTCTGATTTGGACACACATATTTTGCTGGTGAATCCAGTGTCAACAGCATATTCAACAGTAATGGTATGCAGGGTGAAGCCACTGAGCGTTACTCAAGCTGAGAATTATTTCCTGTCCGTCATCATTAGCAAGTAAACAGGTCCTCCTCGTTAGGGTCAGAAGATGAACTTGCATCCATCTGTTTCAGAATGTTATAAGCTATAAGCTTAGTTCGATAGTTTAATGTTTGACCTCTTCTGTTAATAGTGTGAAAACGTGTTTTAGTATGATTCCAGTATGAACCTGATTTGATCCCAGTATGAACCCATTTTTATGGTTATGTTTATTGTTGTTGTTTATTGTTTAAAAGGATCCCCATTAGCTGCTACCTAAGTGGTGAGCTAGTCTTCCTGGGGTCCACACAGAAAAACAACACAAAACGCAAAACATAACAATACATGAGATACATATGACAATCACAATTCACTTAATTAACAATGATAATCTAAAAACAGTAAAACATGGTAGACATCATTATAAACATCAGAATATTTTGCTCACATATTTAAGTAGTGCATTCTCAGGTGGTATTTGAAAGACACTTTGCTATTCAATTTACTTAATAAGAATGAACTTGACTGCATCTGACAATTTGTTTGTATAAGAAAACAGGTTGAGACGAAAAGACAGTGTTCCTGAAAAATGTAACCGTGTTGAAAACCAGCCTATTCTCTACCGTTAATATTAGTATTGGCTGAGCGTCCCGCTCTGAGCCTTATGAGATATCCTTATCTCCTATGATACCTATTGTATCTCCCACGAACAAAAAACTACATGCACCCCACCTGTATGGGGCTCCGCCCCCATGGTGGCACCGCCCATATAGCAGTGACTCTGGTCACCAAACATCCTTCCTCGCCAAAAACCCGTCCCAGGAAAAGATTCCTCAAGAGGGAACTCAGGGCCGCGCAGAGCGGGACGCTCAGCCAATACTAATATAACTAGGTTATCTACATAACCTATCGTTATATGCCATATTCGCTATCGCGTCCCGCTCTGAGCCTTATGAGATATGGGGAAGAGCGGACGCGAAGCCCGACAAATGTACCCCTGAGGACCCGTAAGCCCACATCAAGGGGTGCGGGGAGCCCTGTCACCCCATCCTTCCTAACGAAGGGGGGGCGCAGTCAACTCCACCTGAATGCGAACAAGAGGGAACTAGAACCCCTTGAACACACCATACAGGCGGAACCACGTGTGACCCAACACACTGTGGCCCATACCCATACACTCCTGCTACCCGACCAAAGGACGGGAAGCAGGAAAGGCCACAGACCCCAGAACCGCCTGGGAGACAGAACCCCCGGTCATGTCCATGAGGTAAAACCTTACAAAGGGGCCCGGGGAGGACCATGAAGCTGCAGCACAGATGTCCTCCACCGAGGCCCCACCCAGGAGAGCGGCAGAAGCAGCCACCCCACGAGTGGAGTGCGCCCTGACGCCCCCAGGGGGATCCTGCCCAGCCAACGTGTAGCAGAGGGTAATGCCCTCGCACAACCAATGGGACAGGCGCTGCTCCGACAGTGCCTCACCAGCACGAGCCCCACCGTAACAGACAAAGCTGGTCGGTAACCCTGAAGTCCTGAGTACGGCTGAGGTAAATCCCCAAGCACGGACTGGACATGACAGGTGAAGGCCCGCATCTAACTCACTAGTGTGAGGAGGAGGACGAAACGCCTGAACCACAATATCCCGGGAGCGGAAGGAACTCCGGATATTCTTAGGCACGAAAGCAGGATTAGGTCGCAGAGTGACACCGCAATCGGTCCGAAAAGACAGGCACTCTGGACGTACCGAGAGAGCACAGAGCTCACCTACGCATTTAGCGGAAGTGACAGCCAGTAGGAACGCGGTCTTGAAGGACAGCTGTCCCAACGGCGCCTGCTCGAGCGGCTCAAACGGGGCCAAGGACAACCGACCGAGGACCAATTGAAGATCCCAAGTCGGAGCCAAGGAGCGTTGCACCGGCTTAACGCGTCGAGCGCCAAGCAGGAAACGCTTCACAAGAGGGTGGCTGAACAAGACATCCCCTCAAACCCCTCATGATAGGAGGATATAGCCGCCGCATATACCCTCACCGTCGAAGCCGACAGTCTATCAAGGAGAGACTGGAGGTAACTAAGGACAGCATCCAGGGGGCAGGAGACTGAGTCCCGGCCCCCCGCCTTACACCACACTTGGAACATACGTCATCTGCCCGCGTAAGCGCGACAGTGGAGGGAGCATGCGCATTCCAGATGGTAACACCATCAGGATCAAGAACCTGCGCCCCTCAACGTACCCGTCCCAACAACTGACCTAACAGATGTATGGGGAAGAATCCCTGGCGGCACGGCATCGGTCCCAGACCTGCCTGGCCATGTCCAGACGTAATCCTCACCCGTCAGGATGAGGACCGCCCCGCGACCGTACCTCTGCACCCACATTCTCCCTGCCGGGGATGTGGGGTGCCCTCAGGCCGCGCAGATGGAGGACGCCCATAGCCAGTCGCCCGCCGCCTGGTGCAGACAGGGGGAGCGTACTCCTCCCTGTCTGTCGATACACGACACCGACGTCGTATCGTCCGTCCTGATCAACACCATTTGTGGACCAGAAGGACTGCTTTCAATACCAACACATTGAACGTAGCGCAGACCGGGCAGCATGGTTTGCCAGCTGCCCCCTACTGCGTTGGCCCGACGCGTCACCAGCGAGGGAGGCGTCGGTGAAAACGCGACGTGAGACAGCGCCGTAACCGTCCTAGGACGGAACCTCCCGAGCGTGTTGACAACACGCTCTGAGATGGATGCCCATAGCCCTCCAACCGTTGACTGGGAAGAGGAGTACTCTACATCCAGTCTACAGCAACCCCAGGCTGGTAGAGACCTGCCTGGTACGAGACCTGACGATCCACCTTGACCGCGAAAGACCAGAACGTCATCAGGGCAGAACACTCCGTAACCCCGGACGACGCAGAGGCCCCAGTGCGGCCTCCACGCACTTGGTGAAGATGCGGGGAGCCAGAGAAAACCGAACGGCAGCCTCTGGTACTCATACGCTAACCCTGCAAAGGAAGCGTAGGTAAGCCCTAGGATGGAAGATCGGGGATGCGCATACGCATCCTACAGGTCTATGGAGGAGAACCAGACCCCCACCTGACAGTGTCCAACAGGTAGGAGACGATCCAAAAAATGCTGAACCTTCCCATGGGACAGGTCCAGCCTGGGTCTTACACCCCTCCCTCCCGACTTCTCGGGCAGAGAACACCGGGAGGAGAACGCCACAACGATGGCTTGCTTCATCCACAGAGATTGGATCTCGTTGACCAGAGCTGTCCCTGCTGGAGACCCTGACAACAGGGTCTGTACCAAACCTGAAAACGGGTGGGGTTGTGTAAACACAAGTCCCCGCCTCAGCGTTCTCTCCATCCACCTCGACATATGGTACTGCCGTAGTCATATGTGACGACACTCCCAACGCACCCGCCGTCACGTGGCGCAGGTCCGCCAGGAACTGTAGATAGTTGGCCCGGTCCCCCCGCTGTGCGTAGACAACCCTGGAACCGTGCGAGGAGCGCGTTCCGTGTCGGAACACCTGACCCGACACCACCCACGAGGCAATCGCACCCAAGGGGGAACCCCGACAGAAAGGGCCGGTCTGATACGGGGGGCTTCCGATGAAAAAAGCCCCCCCACTGAACACCCCTCCAGAACATGCTGAAGGAGTTGTTCTGCAGCCGGACATGCAAGGTGTAAGGCCCCCATTGGTTCCTACACACCGTAGCCCTGCAGTGATATTACTACCACCCCAAATCATGTGAGCTGCGACCACTTGCCAATATTTCAGGAGTGGGAGGCACCAACATGATACCTGGCCTGTCGAAGGCGAGGCCGGGGAAGCCCGCACTGTGTGCCTCAAAAGGTTTCGAGCCCCCCTGCTGACAACACTTAAGTTGACAGACGTAACACCAGGCTCAACCAACACAGTTCAAGGTGTGGGAGCCGCTTGACAGCACAACATTCTCACGGACAGACCCAGGCTCAGCCATCAACTGGGTGTCAGCCCCTGTCCCCATGAGAAGCGAAAAGGGGGGCCGCCCGCGCATCAACGAAGGCACGCGGCCCGCAGCCAAAGGAAACAATCAGAGCCCACTTCTTCCGCTGGTGTTGGGGAAGGGAGTGATCGGAGAGCGGGCTGCTCGCGGCAGGACGGTGACGGCTTGTTTGTTCAAGACGAACCCATCCTACATGGCCGATCCCTCGGCCGCCAAGGCTGTCGGCCTTGTGGACACCTGTCGAATCAACGCCCAGGATACCTCTGGCGGGGGAAAAACATGGCCGCCTGTCGAGGGCCCCGTCATCGCCGCTGACGAGGCCGTGCTCTCTCTTCTTCTGGCTGCGCGGTGTGAGGCGGTGTAGGGCCTAGGACAATACCGCCCGCGCTCCAGCAGAAGACCAAAATCCCCTGCGGAGAGGGGAACCCTGAGCGGCTATAGCTTGCGGCTAGGTCAAAGCTAATAACGTCAACAACCTCGCGCGATGTGTCGACGTCGGCTGGCCCTCAAGGCCCCTCCACCAGACACCATTTTTTTAATAGAAAAAAACAGCAATTCGAACACAGTTCTAATCGTTGCCAATTCCATACCGTGGCGGTACAAGCCTTAACAGCCCACCAGCCACTCGCCAGGCCGACCCACCCATGGTGTCGGCCGGGCGGGGCATTGTTTCAATATATCAAAAACAAAGGACTGATGTTAACACGGAGCACCAGTGGTGATTGCAAACAGCACCCTCCACTGTGGTGTGCACCATGAAAGGGTTAAATGAATAAAAGAGCTAAACCACAAAATACTGTAGAATGAGCAAACCCATACACACAAAGTTAAGGGGAGACGGACCAGTCCCGCCTTCATTCAAAATATTCACAACAGGACACCAGCCCTAGTTTAGCCCACTTACCAAAAAAGGTAAACAAAGCCCCCCCCCCCGCACTACTCCCCCAGTATACCGATTGACCGTCAGTATGAATGGTTGAGAGGAGAGAAAACTGTAGTAAGACAGACCTTCTCATAGCAGAGTGACAAAACGAAACAATAGCCCCCTACACAGGGCCGCCTCAGGGGGTGGGGGGCCTCGCGTCTAAAAACGCACAGGGCCTCACATTTCTCCCAGGCGGCCCTGCCCTTATACTACTGCAGCCTAGCGCTAGGCGATGTGGGACCCAAAACAACAATTGCCTGCGCACAGACACGCAACATGTTTACCATGTCGGCTGGACCCATAGCCCCACTACCCGACGCCAACCCAGAGTAAAATACACAAGGTAAAATACCTGGCTAGGCAACCTAGCCACGGCCTACCCTGTTGTCAACCCATTTACCCGAAAAAGGTAAATAGGACTCAGCAAAAAAACCCACAACAGCTACCGACTGACCTTCATTGATGAACCGGGCAAGAGGAGGGAGAGTGACAACATCTCACGGCGGAGACATTAGAACAGCATAGCAATTTAGCAGTAGTAATAGCATGCGGCATTAGCGATAGCATGTAGCATAGCATTAGATGTTTTAGCAGCACGCCCAAGACAGCTTGGAAACCGTTCCCTGCAGAGAACGTTCACCAAACCATCCTGCCCCCGGCGCCAACACACAACATGGTTGTGTAACAAAACAAACCAGCATTATTAACACTAATACCCATGCCTGAAGACACAGGGCATACCTGAGTACAAGCTGGCCCGACAGCCAGTCTTGTACAGCTGAACCTCGATGTGCTGTCATCAAACGAGGAACATCAACACAGGCCCGTCGTGTCGCCGAAAACATGCGTCGAAGATGCCAGGGGCCAGCAACCTCCGGTAAGCTTTCAAACATTATGACTCTGATCTTTTCATCCTACTAGTTATCGTATTGGTGCACGCAGCCAAGTACGCTGGGACGAAAATAGAGGAAGGATGTTTGGTGACCAGAGTCACTGCTATATGGGCGGTGCCACCATGGGGGCGGAGCCCCATACAGGTGGGGTGCATGTAGTTTTTTGTTCGTGGGAGATACAATAGGTATCATAGGAGATAAGGATATCTCATAAGGCTCAGAGCGGGACGCGATAGCGAATACGGCATATAACCATGAGAGTTGACGGTGCATAGTGATAGTGTTTGTTCTCATGGAACAATGTAAGACTAACCTTGCAGCTCTGTTCTGGGCAGTTTGCAATTTCTTTAGTTGACCTTTGGATGTAGAGGACCATACTGGTGCACAATAATCCAGGTGACATCAAATTTAAGATTTCACCACCTGTCCCACAATGTATGTAGGGACATAAGAAAGACATTTCCTCACCATGGAGATACCACTCCCCATCTTCTTCACTATGGTATCAATGTGTTCTGCCCATGACAGCTGGCTATCAATTATTATGCCCAGTAATTTTACTTTATTTACCTGTTCTATGGGTTCCTCAGACAAACTCATTTTTGGTATAGATGACTGTTTATGACTCGAACCCAAGATAATTGATTTGGTTTTCGAGATGTTTAGTACTAACTTAATCCGTTTTATCCAATCAAACACCATATTTAACTCAGCTGATAAAACATTGTCCAGTTCACTGACAGCATAGTACAATGTGGAATCATCGGCATCCATTTGTACAGTTGCTTTACACAGAACTGCTGGTAAGTCGTTTGTGAAGATGGCGTATAGGAGTGGTCCTATGGCAGCTCCCTTGCGGGACCCCGCAGTCTAAGTTACTCTAGGTTACTCATCCTAATGTACAGTAGGCATCCACACTACACAGCATTTACAGTATAGCAGTGGCGGCTGGTCCATAGAGGGCGCTAGGGTGCCCCCCCCCCCCCCCCTCCCTGGTGGAAAGTGGTTTTGGATGTTTCTATCATAGTAAATTTCGACATTTTTAAAATAAATAATAATTACTCATTTTAAGTATGTTTGTGTTTAAAATGCACAATAACGTGTAATATATAAAATATAAATCATTGTTTGTGCTTCCTGTTCATCCCCTCTCTCTTCTGGGGCGCTAGAAACATCGCCCCACTGACTGGGTGTCAGTGCGCAATGCAGCCAATTGAAAAACGCACATGGCAACATAAATGCACCTAGTAAATTTTTTTGCCAATCAGCGTCTTCAAATATGATGCCTAAAGGGCAATTTATTTAGCGCCCCAAGCAGAGTCATTGGTGTGTTAGGGGGTGCGGAGCTTGGCGCAGACATCATGTCCTGAATCATGTCAACCAGGAAATAACTAACGCTAATAGTTGTTGTCGTCGAAAATTGATAATAATCACAAGATACATACAAAAGTGAGTCTCAGCCTCTGCGTTATGATATGAAAATGTAATTGGTACGTGTTGTCTTTTCCATTTATTTTCTTCTCTGAGTGCTTCGTTTACATGTTAAAATGTTGGTGCGACTTTATTATCTGTTGAACCTCTGGTGAACGATGAGTAATGTCTCTATGCACTTTATTGAGAAAAATAATTATTGTTTTTAATGCACCAATGAACAGGAATGATGCTTTTTATACATTCTTTTTAAACTGAAACATGAATACTACTACGAATGCACTTTAAATTATGCACTAAGAATGCTCGATGCACTTCAGATGCCATTGTGCCACTTGCAACCAGTAACAACAGGGACAACGATGGAAATAAGTCCTGATTCATCAATGTGTGCGTAGAACATGTTCTATTTCCACACGTAAACACGGAATGTAGAACCAGTGTACGCACAGGGAAGTCGGGATTCATCACACGTGCGTACGCAGGCTCTACGCACACCTGTCATGATGAATCCCACCTTGGCTCTGCGCCGAGGCTCGTGCACACTTTCACGTATTTGCATACCAGAAACGCCCCGATTAACCATATACGGTAATGGAATACACCCATGAAATGTGGAAAAATGGACTAAGCCGAGGGAAGCGTGTCATGAGACAGGCTGACAGACGTGTACACTTACGGTGATGTCGGATATGATATCTATTAACCATTGCTGCCTGGGCAGCGCAAACACTAATAAATACCGCGCTGGAATATGACTGCCTTTTCCCGTGTTGTTTGATTAATACCCAGGGATTAAAGTTCTCCTCAATTTTATTCCAAATCGCGATGGATCTCCCGTCAATTTTCTACCTGCTGCATATGATTTCTAGAGGCATACTACAATCTATTTTGATGTCAGTATTGGGTAGCCTATATAAACAATAATACGAGAGCATATACAAGAACAATGAATCTCACTGCATGTATGATGTAGCCTGCCTTTCAATACATGAACTTGAATTCCATCATGTTTGTGTGCGGGACTCACAAGGCTGTTGTCACAATGGGTGGTACCGGTACAGTAATAATAACAGTCCACACAATATCACGATCCATGCCATAGCCTATGTTCTATTAGGACATGATCTGTGACGACAAATGTTCTAGAATGTTTGATTAAGATATCATACTCTGACAGCATGCCTATGATCAACAAAAACGCGAACTTGAATCCCATCATATACATAGTCTGTCCACTATCTGGTGTCATTGCAATGCGTTTTCTATTCTTTCTTATACAGTAAAAAGGGGGAAGAACACTATATTCATATGACTTGTATTCTGCTTACAGCTTCGAAATTCCACTTGTTTCGTTTAACGTAAAGCCTTTTAAATATAATCAAAACGTTCCCGTGTTTCTGCGGTCTGCGCAAAATAATAACGAGTTGAGCTTTATGATTTATGATGAATTGAAAATGGGGGACCCTGATGTAAACAAGACGAAAGTCTTTCTCTGGTCTGCATCCCCAATTAACAATTGTATGTACTGAGCTGTACTGTACTGTACCCATTCTGCAATCTGTTAATAAACTTTTCAATCAATCAATCAATCAAGCTACGCGGAGCGCAGTCAGTCAGTAGCCTACACCCCGTATATTCCGATAACGCTATATAAACCATGCTGCATTCATTCTGAGAGAAAGATCTATTATTCCAAATGCTATTTATAGGGTTTTGACCATAATTACACTACTGTTGCTATTTTACAATGAACTATAATGAACTACGGTTCGTACAGAACATGCCAGTGTTATTATGCACAGAAGCTCATTTCCTTGTTGTAATAATATATTCTACCACTGGGCGTCAGGTAAGTGTGCTCTGACCTGTGCGTAGACGTAAGCACGGAGTCAAGTTCAAATCGAAATTGATGAATCCCACTCTTTGCTTAGAAATGATCGTACGCACAGGGTAAGCACAGATCTGTGCGTAGAACACGTTGATGAATGAGGGCCCTGGACTTTTCGTTTTATCCCTGAGAAGGCAAATACAAATGTTGATCTGTCAATGTTATGTTTGTTGTCAATAAAATAAAATAAAATAAAATAAAATAAAATCACAACGATTTTATTCTGGGGGACAATGCGTAGCAGTAGATTCTGGGCCCCATGAAAGAACACATTTATGGGCCCCCAATCCATGCGAGCTCGAGTAAGCGTGCGAGAAAAAAATATGTGGCCATTTATTTATTGATGAAAACGCATAATATGGTTTTTTACCTATACATTCGGATCAGCAGTTCAGCACCTGAACTTTTGGTGGGTGAGCCTAGTATGAATGGACCAATGCAATAGTCTACCAAAGAACCTTGAGTCGCACTAGGCTGGGAACACACTGGGTCAAGTGATAATAAACTGGACTGGACGAACAACATCGAGGCCCTCTACAGGAAGGGACAGAGCAGACTGTTCTTCCTGAGAGGGCTCAGGTCTTTTAATGTCTGCAGCAAACTGCTGCAGATGTTCTACCAGTCTGTGGTTGCTGGTGCCCTCTTCTTCGCTGTGGTATGCTGGGGGGGCAACACCAACACAGACAAAATAAACAAACTGGTCAAAAAAGCAAGCTCTGTGGTGGGAGCGGACATGGACAGTCTGGAGGTGGTAGGGGAGGACGAGGAAGAAGCTGTATGCTATCCTTGACAACCCCTGCCACCCCCTCCATGATGAGCTGACCGCAATGCGGTCCACGTTTAGCCACAGACTTATCCCCCCCGACATACCACAAAGCGCTTCGGGCAGTCCTTTGTGCCGATGGCAATCAGGCTCCACAACCAGGCAGGGCCAGGACGGGCTAACTGACGTGGACTGGAGGAGCTGGGTTGTGGACTGTAACCAATTAATTTAATTATTTAACATCATGCTTGGACTCGTTTTTTTTTCTTTTCACCACTTTTAGCTCTTTTTATCCCTATGTATTTGTCCATCTTGTTTTTAACACATACTAATAAGTGTATGTTATGTATTAACTGTTTCCACTAACTGTTTTTACTGTTTTTAAATTGCTGTTATGCTGTAATGGACATCTGAATCTCCCCTCAGGGATAAATAAAGGTTTTCAATTCAATTCAATAGCAGATCTTCTACCTCAGGCTCAGTATCTGTGGAATCCTGTGTCGGAGCCTCACTTTGTCCCTGACATTGACTGTCCATAGCTGCTTCCTCCTCATCTGTGCTGCTTTCATGGTCCTCAACTTCTTCTTGTACTGGTACTTCTGCCTCTTCACCTCTGCTCTCCTCGTTGGCTGCCTTGCTCGAGGGCCCTGGCTCTAGAGCATAGGTGTCAAACTCATGGCCCGCGGGCCAAATGTGGCCCCCAAGAGCTCTGGTAAATTTTCTTTTTTTAAAAAACAGCTGCGTTAAAATAATTGTGGGTTAATGCGTTAATAAAGCTTTAACTTTGACAGCCTTAGTTATTACACATTCTTACACATACATGTATGTTGAACATCTGAGGTATTGATGAAGTAACAAAGGAAAAAAGCCAAAAGCACTTACTCCTCAGACATTCTTTGACAATTTTACAGCCCAAAATACAAAAAAGATCCAGGCGGAATAGGTAACAAAGGGTTGAAGAAATTGTCTGAACTGTCAGATGCAAACTGGCTGTGTGACATAACCGAGCATCTCGCTCAATTGAATAAGAAGCTGTAGGGACGCAAACAAGTCCCACCCAAAACTTGACCAATATAGTTGTGAACTGAGACAACCCTTATTTTGTTATTTTTTAGTACAGTTACAGTTGTGTGTTCATGCAGACACATAATAGCAATTTCATTACGAATTGAAAATGGTGGACCCTGATGTAAAGTCTTTCTCGGGTCTGCATCCCCTTAACAATTGTGTGTATTGAGCTGTACTGTACTGTACCCATTCTGCAATCTGTTAATTAAAGTTAATTAAACTATCTTCCATTAGTTGGATGTATGGACTCTGCAAGGTTGTGTGCAGCCATTTGTTTTTGTAACATCTGCTACATCTGTCCCACGTGTTCTTTGCAGATCAGTTGCCCCTCTTGACTGTGACAAAAAGGTTTTGAACAAACTTAATGTCATAGCTTGTATTTGATGATCTTCTTCTTTGTTATTTACTTGAATGGTTTGATCATTGATTAATGGAGTAATATGGGGTTCTGATAAACTAAAATTATTTGTTAAAATAACATAAGCTAACATATATTTTTACATTTATGCAAATGCATATGCAATATGTATAACTTGAATAAGTAATAAATACAGAAACAACATGTTTAACAATATGTAAATGAGTAGCTACATTTATTTTACATTACATTAACATTTATACGGTCTTTGGCCCTTTGAGGGCAACCATAATGCTGATGTGGCCCTCTGTGAAAATGAGTTTGACACCCCTGCTCTAGAGTATCCATAGTGTACATCATTTATAAAAATTCCCTAAAATAGTAATAACACAGTACAAATCTAGCTATAGCTACTGTAACAACCTCACTTTAATGTGCCAGTGGTCAATGGTATTGCAATTACTGGAAGAACTAGAGTAACTAAATGTGAATATTACCTAAAGTTGTATTCAATGCATGGTAAGCCTATTTAAAATCTGTTTGTTAACCCCAAGCCCTGCTGCTTACCTCCCTCTCCTTCAACCGGGAGCTGGCCTGAGGGAAGGGGTACTGATCCTGAAGCCGCATCTGTGCATTAGAGCAGATGTGATTATCATGTAACATTATACAGGTTAGGTTAGCTAGCCATAGCAAAGGGGCATAGCTGCTGGATACAAATTTACTGGGCTCATCTACACTCATCACATTTTTTATAGCAACAGGTAGCTAACGTCAGCCACAAAATGTTGGCCAAGCTGTTATGGGCTTCAAAACAAGTTCTGTGAATAAATACCTTTCTTGTGAAAATACTTGGTGACTAGCTGTCGACCTCTGGCTCTTTTATTATTTTCCTCTTGCTGAAGTTTTTTCTTTAGTTTCTGAGCTCCTGATTCATGAGCTGTAGTGGACATTTTCCTGTCAGTCTGCTCTGTTCAAGCTGCGCGCTGCTGTGTATGGACTGAACCATGCAATGAAAGAAGGCAGGGGTGCTCATAGGTTGGAATCATCCTAACCTACCCCCCCCCCCCCAGTCAGAATGGAGGTAGGTGAATTCCAATGGGTGAAGGCAATCACAGAGACGGAGAGTGTTTACTCTTGAACAGGTTCGACTTTAATAGTAAGAACACAGAGTAAATTCTAAGAGAGACAAGTGCTAAATAGCACAGGTAGGAATAAGGTAAATAGAAGCTTATTGGAGGTCCAGAGTAGAACCGTCCGCGTTATCCCCGAACGCAATTAGTGAAGACCTGACAATGAACAAGCAGAAGACAGGTAGGTTACATAGACACCAAATACCAACATTCCACACACACCCCTGTGACAGCCAATCAGGAACCACCCCTAAGTGACAGCACTAATTGACAGGGAAATGACAGGTGACAAGCCCAGTGACATATGCCAGGAACGTAACAGTACCCTCCCCCGACGAACGGCACCAGACGTTCACCTAGGAGCCTCGGGATTCAGCCGCCGGAAATCAACGATCAGGCTGGGATCTAAAATATCCCTTTGAGGCACCCAAGAACGCTCTTCTATCCCGTACCCCTCCCAATCCACCAAGAACTGAAACCCCCTACCCCTCCGCCTACAACCCAGTATCCTCCGCACCGTGTAAATGGGTTGACCGCCAATAAACCGGGGCGGAGGAACCACAGGCAGTGGCGGGGCCAAGGGCGATGAGAGGAATGGCTTCAACAGGGACACATGAAACGTCGGATGAACCCTCATAGAGCTCGGAAGTCGTAGCTTGTAAGCCACTGGATTAACCCGATGAATCACTTTAAATGGTCCTATAAAGCGAGGAGCCAGCTTCTTGGATTCCACCCGGAGAGGGAGATCCCGGGTGGAAAGCCAAACCCGCTGCCCTGGACGGTAAACTGGAGCCGGACGACGCTTACGGTTAGCCTGCCGTTGGGTACTAACCGAAACCTTCTGTAGCGCCTTCCGAACCTGTTTCCACGTCCTGCGACAGCGAGCCACATGTGCCTGGGCCGAGGGCACCTCCGCCTCCTGCTCCTGCTCGGGAAACAGAGGAGGTTGAAAACCATACTGGCACTGAAAGGGAGACATACCGGTAGAAGAGGAGAGAAGGGTATTATGCGCATACTCAGCCCAAGCCAACCTCCTACTCCACGTTGCCGGACTACCGGCAACGTAACATCTCAAGACCCCCTCCAAATCCTGGTTGACCCGCTCCGTCTGCCCGTTCGACTGCGGATGGAACCCAGACGACAGACTGACAGAGGCGCCGAGGCCGGCGGCAAACGCCTTCCAGAACCTGGAGGCGAACTGAGGACCCCGGTCCGACACGATATCCACTGGCAGCCCGTGGACCCGAAAGACATGCTGTATAACTAAATCAGCAGTCTCCCGGGCCGATGGAAGCTTGGGGAGAGGGACAAAGTGAGCCGCCTTAGAGAACCGATCCACCACCACCAAAATGGTGGTGAACCCGTCCGAAAGGGGAAGACCAGAAATAAAGTCCAGAGATATGTGTGACCAGGGTCGTTTAGGAATAGGAAGTGGTCGGAGGAGACCCGCCGGTGCCCGTCGAGAGGTCTTACTACGTGTGCACACCGGACAGGCCGCCACAGAGGAACACGTATCCCCCTCCACTGTCGGCCACCAGAACCTCCTACGGATAAATTCCAGGGTCCTGGTTGCCCCTGGGTGGCTGGTGAGGGATGACGCATGTGCCCACTGTAGCAAGCGTGAGCGCGCCACCTTGGGAACATACGACCGTCCCGGAGGACCCCCACCTGGATCGGGCTCCCGCGTTAGCGCTGACCTTACCACCCTCTCTATGCCCCAAGACACGGGTGCCAAAATCAAGGCCGGTGGAATAATGGGATGGGGCTGCTCCTCCCGACCAGGAAGATCAAACTGGCGCGACAAAGCGGCAGGTTTGATATTCTTGGAGCCGGGTCTATAGGAGATGGTATATCGAAATCGTGTGAAGAACAACGTCCACCTGGCCTGGCGAGCGTTAAGGCGTTTAGCCCCTTGGATGTAAGCCAAGTTCTTATGATCGGTCCAAATAATGAAAGGATGTGCCGCCCCCTCTAACCAATGTCTCCACTCCTCCAGTGCCAATTTGATCGCCAATAACTCCCGATTACCCACGTCGTAATTACGCTCGGCTGGTGACAGACGGCGAGAAAAAAAAGCACACGGGTGCACTTTCCCATCCTTTAAGCATTTCTGAGAGAGCACCCCCCCCCACCGCGACGTCAGAGGCATCCACCTCCACAATGAACGGAACCTCTGCGTCATGGCGGATCAATACAGGAGCAGATGTAAAACGACGTTTAAGATCGCAGAAGGCCGACTCAGCCCTAGGCGACCATTCAAAGCCAGGGAGAGAGGCCTTAGTGAGAGCTGTTAAAGGATTGGCTAAGGCGCTAAAGTTGCGAATAAAGCGCCTGTAAAAATTTGCAAAGCCCAAAAACCGGTGTAACCCCTTGAGCGACAAAGGTCGTGGCCAGTCCAAAACTGCACTCACCTTGGCTGGATCCATGCACAGATCGCCCTTCGTCAACACAAAGCCCAGGAAGGACACGGTGTCCGTGTGAAACACACACTTCTCAGCCTTAACGAATAGTTGATGCTTGAGGAGACGGTCTAGCACCTCCCGAACGTGCATTTGGTGTTGCACCATATCGCGAGAAAAAATCAGGATATCATCTAAGTAGACAAACACCGACACCCCAATCAAGTCTCGCAGCACGTCGTTAACCAGGGCTTGGAAGACTGCCGGAGCATTAGCCAAACCAAAGGGCATGACCAAATACTCATAGTGCCCATTGGGTGTGTTAAATGCAGTCTTCCACTCGTCTCCCTCTCTAATCCTGACCAGATTGTATGCATTACGTAAGTCAAGTTTAGAAAAGACCTGTGCCCCCTGTAAGCACTCAAAGGCCGTGTCCATGAGAGGTAAAGGATATCGGTTCTTGATGGAAACGTCATTCAATCCCCTATAATCAATGTATGGGCGCTGATCCCCATCTTTTTTATCAACAAAGAAGAAGCCAGCGCCGGCAGGGGAAGTGGACGGACGTATGTGCCCCGCAAGCAATGCCTCCTCTATGTAGGTGTTCATGGCCAAGGTTTCGGGGCGTGAGAGAGAGAACATTCGCCCGCGAGGTGGGGAGGTACCGGGTAGAAGATTAATGGGACAGTCGTATGATCTATGAGGCGGAAGTGCTTTAGCACGCGTCTTGCTAAAAACGTCCGCCAGGTCCCAATAGATCTCAGGCACCCCTATCAAATCGGGATTAGAGGGTAGATCAGAATCTGCCACGCTCCCCACTATCCTGGAGAAAGAGGGAGGAGACAAAAGAGAAGAGGGGGGGGAGACAAGGGTTTGGGCAAACTCCCGCTGACGATCGACTTGACGTCGGCCGCCGTTGAGAGTTCGCCCGTGCTCCAATTAATGATATGAACACATGACGACAACCAGGGATGACCCAACACCATGACAGAATAGGGAGAAAAGATGACAAAAAATTTAACCCATTCCCACTCCCCACCCGCCACCCGGATGTGTAAAGGAACCGTGCGCTGGGTGACGCTCCCACTGCCCAGAGGCCACCGTCCAGGGCATAAACTGGTAAGGGAACCCCTAAATCCTCCACTGGGGTTCCCCACTCCTTCACCAATCCCACGTGAATAAAATTGCCCGCCGCCCCTGAGTCAATGAGAGCCTTAGTTCCCCTAATGTCACCCCCACAGTTGATCGCCACCTCAAAAAATGTACGAGAATCAGTGGTTTTGGCAGGAATGAGCCCACCTGCTGGCGCTTTCTCGAAGCCTGACGGCGCACCTTCTATTCCCGACTGGCGCCGAGCCGATACAGCCTGGACCCGACAGCTGCCGAAGCGGTGACCGGTGCGACCGCACCGGAAGCAGCGTCGCTCTTTGATGAAGCGCTGCCTCTCGTCGTCCAAGAGCGACAGCGTTCCAAGCTGCATGGATTCATCACCCAGTGGCCCACTCGTATAATGCATGGAAGTATCAACACCAGGAGAAGAAGGAAAACATACCTGGGTGTTGTTGACACGCTCCTTCTCCCTCTCCTGGTGCCGATTGTCCATCTTGATGGTGGTGTTGATCAGCACTTCCAGCTGCTCGGGGATCTCACGCGCGGAGAGCGCATCTCGCATCCGCGCTGAGAGTCCCCTGACGAACAGAACCACGCAGACGTTCTCCGCCCAAGCTGTCTCCCGAGCCAAGATCCGAAAATTGATAGCGTAAGCTGCGACCGTGCGGAGGCCCTGCCGGCAGTCGAGAAGACGACCACCAGCCTCGAAGATCGAGAGTACCCGGGAAGTATCGAATACTCTTCTCAACTCCTGGGTAAAGGCGTCCAGACTGTCGCAGATTATCGCCCCCGCCTCTAATTCCGCCGTAGCCCAGGAGAGAGCTTGACCGGTGAGCAGTGTGATAATATACGCTACCTGTGCTGTCTCCGATGGAAATGATCGTGGTTGCAGCCGGAAAACGAGTAGACACTGGGTGATGAATTCCCGACAACCATCCGGTGATCCGTCATAGCGAGCGGGCGCCTGCAGTCGTGGCTCGTAGGACCGTTCCTGGACCCCGAACACCCCCCGACTCTCCTCTGCGTGGATCGTTGCTTCTCCCGTCGCCGACTGAACACCAGCCACTCCTTCTTTGGCTTGTCGGGCTGTGGCCAACGCCGACTGTGCCACCGCTTGGGATGAGCCGACGATCCCGTTGAGTCGGACTAACTCGGCGCCGACCAGCTGTTGATGTTCCTCCATCCGTGTCTGGGCTGCTCCCTGCACCTGGAGCATCTCCATGATGGCCTCCATGGAATTCTGATGGTCAGGTCTTCTGTCAGAATGGAGGTAGGTGAATTCCAATGGGTGAAGGCAATCACAGAGACGGAGAGTGTTTACTCTTGAACAGGTTCGACTTTAATAGTAAGAACACAGAGTAAATTCTAAGAGAGACAAGTGCTAAATAGCACAGGTAGGAATAAGGTAAATAGGAGCTTATTGGAGGTCCAGAGTAGAACCGTCCGCGTTATCCCCGAACGCAATTAGTGAAGACCTGACAATGAACAAGCAGAAGACAGGTAGGTTACATAGACACCAAATACCAACATTCCACACACACCCCCGTGACAGCCAATCAGGAACCACCCCTAAGTGACAGCACTAATTGACAGGGAAATGACAGGTGACAAGCCCAGTGACATATGCCAGGAATGTGGGTGGTCACCGACCACAGTACGTAACACCCCCCAGCTACACCCCTGCCCACAAACCCCTACAGGTTTGTTTGTAAACATGTCACATTTTCACCTCTTATCAGTTTGCAGATCTGGTTATATACTGTAGTTACTGAAACTGATTGAATATGGCACCACCCCACCTAGAATAATTTTCACCAGCCACCACTGATTTATAGACATAAATAAACTTCATGGCTTAGTAGGTGGTGTCAAAGAGGCAACTACCCATGTGACCTGAGGATACTAGTGAAAAAATATATATATTAAATTACAAATAGAATCAATTGTTGTTGATTTTTCTGGTAAATTAATCGTTTAGATTAATTGACAACAAAATAATCGTTAGTGACAGCCCTAGTGGAACTACAAGTATGCCTGCCAGCCTGGCATTGGATCTCAGCAGATTATTCACAGTAAAATAAATTACTAAACTAGCATTACAGATTCTACCTTTAAAGGAATAGTTTGACATAGGTGTCCGATCCAAACATTATGGAGATAAACCAAATAAACCTGAAGAAGAATTATGTCCTGGTTGCAAACACATCTCTTCAGAAAACATTCTCTCTCCTCTCTCTCTCTCTCTCTCTCTCTCTCTCTCTCTCTCTCTCTCTCTCTCTCTCTCTCTCTCTCTCTCTCTCTCTCTCTCTCTCTCTCTCTCTCTCTCTCTCTCTCTCTCTCTCTCTCTCTCTCTCTCAATTCAATTCAAAGTGCTTTATTGGCATGACATGTACATTTATGGGTAATTTTTGCTTTAATTTCTTCATATTTGTCACAGTGTAACAGGAAGGGCAGCTTTGTCTCCATGTCTCGTTGGGAGCAGAGTGGACACAGCCTGTCCTCTCTGGGCAGCCAGGTCCGTCTCCATGTCTCGTTGGGAGCAGAGTGGACACAGCCTGTCCTCTCTGGGCAGCCAGGTCCGTCTCCATGTCTCGTTGGGAGCAGAGTGGACACAGCCTGTCCTCTCTGGGCAGCCAGGTCCGTCTCCATGTCTCGTTGGGAGCAGAGTGGACACAGCCTGTCCTCTCTGAGTAGCAGGTCTGTCTGTGTCGGCCTGTTTCTACTGCCAGGCTGTTATAACTCTCTCTCCCTCTCTCTGCATGTACTTCCTTGTTTATGGTCATAAATCATTTATTTATATATATATATATATATATATATATATATATATATATATATATATATATATATATATATATATATATATATATATATATATATATATATATATATATATATAGGTGACATGGTTGTTAGCGTGACCTGGAGATAAATTAAAGGGGAACTATTTTACTATTTCTTTCACTATTTGGGCACTTTTACACAATTCCTGTGAGTTTATGGAACACCTCTGTAATTTTTAATTTTTTTAATTCATTGTTTTGTATTTCTAATCAAGTCCTCAAAAACAGCATTTTTCTACCTCAAGATCCTAAGCCGTTTTGAGGCTGGGCTCCAACCACAATGGTAAGTTACTGACTCGCCTGAACATTATCATGCAGCGGTGTCTTTCAGACATCACAAATCATCACATTTTCAGATGACTCAGTTCAGTGAGGGTGAATATTGTGAGAGGAGAATTGGAAGAATGCGCCAATATGATAATTAGAGACATAGATCATATTAATATAAGTCCACATAGCTAGGAAACAATGCTAAACACTGAAAAATGCCATTTATAAGATAGTTCCCCTTTAAGTTTATCAGCATAATATGGTCCTTTAAATCTGTAATAGGACACCCCGCTCATCTCGTGACCAGCGCTCTCCGGTATGATGATGTGAATCCACGCGGCCACAATCCTTTATTGCCAAATTCTTTTTCGACACAAAGACAAAAACGGCAATAAAGATCAGTGATGACAGACGTCGTTCAGAGCGCCAAGCCCCACATTTACACTTACCTCATATTTAAATATAACAGCCTCTCTCCTCTCTCTGTCTTCTTTCCATCAGTCGTTGTCCTCTTTTTTTCTTGGTGTAAAGGTCTCAGATGTTCAGATCGGAATTCTGGTGAGGTTTAAATCATGTTCTCTATAACCTGTTTCCAATTGGCACCAGAGGGAGGCGTGTGATTCCCACTGTAATGAGAAGCAGCCCTGTCTCTTTGGTGCCAGGTAAAAGAGAGAGAGAGGAGCAAGGGAGGAAAAGAGGGGAGAGAATGAGAGGAGGACCTGGAGCAGCACGGTTCAGTCATGACCAACTGGCAATATCAGTCGCGTGACAGAGCTTCTTAATGTGAAGAACCAGGCCGCATGACAGAGCTTCTTAATGTGAAGAACCAGGGTGCGTGACAGAGCTTCTTAATGTGAAGAACCAGGGCGCGTGACAGAGCTTCTTAATGTGAAGAACCAGGCAGCGTGACAGAGCTTCTTAATGTGAAGAACCAGGCAGCGTGACAGAGCTTCTTAATGTGAAGAACCAGGGCGCGTGACAAAGCTTCTTAATGTGAAGAACCAGGGCGCATGACAGAGCTTCTTAACACTTTGAGCGCCACACCGGGTTTTCCTTTTTACCCGCTGAATGCCACCATCGGCGCCAATGTTAACGTTAATATCGCCTAATCTATGTTTTAAATTATGGCTATGTGTCTAATCTGCCCATCGCATTATCAAATACTATTTTCCAGTCAGTGCTGTCAAGGCAGATTGTTTTTTTATCGCGTCATTTCCGTTTCAGAGCATTTAGAAAAGCACCCGTTTTCAGATAAAAAACAGCCCATTCTGGAGCATTCTATGAAAATCGTCTTTTACTGGAATATTCCACAACGTTGATATTCGTCTGCCTTTTTATGAATCGTTTTCAAATAAACGCTAGATGATCAATATTATACGTGCACGCAAGCACATTCGGGCCGCGCACCGATAATCGCCCCGTTGATTTCCTCTCGGACTTTTACAGTGAAACCGAAAGAGGACATTTCACAAAACAGCTTATAACTTCATCAAAATTAGTCTGATTATCCTAACACTGATAACATAGAGTCCTTACCTGACATCAGATGGTATCCAACTGGTATATTCCAATTCCTGATCACCATTCGAAAAAATCGATAAGTGTATGGATCCAACGCGATACAGTAGAACTCCATGATCCGCGGGGCTCAGAGGATCCAGAATGAACTCTGATAACCCCGGCTGCATCAGTGGACTGGAAAATGTGGAGTACCGGATTTTTTTCCCCATTCATTTCCATTGAGTCCATTCCAAAATCCCTTATGTCATCTGGGAGACGACAGGGGGCGCTTTTTTCCACAATGATCGCCGGCGCCGCTCGGCTATACTCGGGTAGGCTCGGGTGATGCAATATGATTTCAGATCGCTAAAAAATAAAAATAAAAATAATTCAGAGAAATCTCGTGAGTGGCCACCTATAAATAAACCCAAGATATCTCGTGTGTGGCAGTTAAAGTGTTAATGTGAAGAACCAGGCCAGGTGACAGAGCTTCTTAATGTGAAGAACCAGGCAGCGTGACAGAGCTTCTTAATGTGAAGAACCAGGGTGCGTGACAGAGCTTCTTAATCTGAAGAACCAGGGTGCGTGACAGAGCTTCTTAATCTGAAGAACCAGGGTGCGTGACAGAGCTTCTTAATGTGAAGAACCAGTGTGCGTGACAGAGCTTCTTAATGTGAAGAACCAGGCCAGGTGACAGAGCTTCTTAATGTGAAGAACCAGGGCGCATGACAGAGCTTCTTAATGTAAAGAACCAGGCAGTGTGACAGAGCTTCTTAATGTGAAGAACCAGGGTGCGTGACAGAGCTTCTTAATCTGAAGAACCAGGGTGCGTGACAGAGCTTCTTAATGTGAAGAACCAGTGTGCGTGACAGAGCTTCTTAATGTGAAGAACCAGGCCAGGTGACAGAGCTTCTTAATGTGAAGGACCAGGGCGCATGACAGAGCTTCTTAATGTGAAGAACCAGGCCAGGTGACAGAGCTTCTTAATGTGAAGAACCAGGGCGCATGACAGAGCTTCTTAATGTGAAGAACCAGGCCAGGTGACAGAGCTTCTTAATGTGAAGAACCAGGGCGCATGACAGAGCTTCTTAATGTGAAGAACCAGGCCAGGTGACAGAGCTTCTTAATGTGAAGAACCAGGCAGCGTGACAGAGCTTCTTCATGTGAAGAACCAGGGTGCGTGACAGAGCTTCTTAATCTGAAGAACCAGGGTGCGTGACAGAGCTTCTTAATCTGAAGAACCAGGGTGCGTGACAGAGCTTCTTAATGTGAAGAACCAGTGTGCGTGACAGAGCTTCTTAATGTGAAGAACCAGGCCAGGTGACAGAGCTTCTTAATGTGAAGAACCAGGGCGCATGACAGAGCTTCTTAATGTAAAGAACCAGGCAGCGTGACAGAGCTTCTTAATGTGAAGAACCAGGGTGCGTGACAGAGCTTCTTAATCTGAAGAACCAGGGTGCGTGACAGAGCTTCTTAATGTGAAGAACCAGTGTGCGTGACAGAGCTTCTTAATGTGAAGAACCAGGCCAGGTGACAGAGCTTCTTAATGTGAAGGACCAGGGCGCATGACAGAGCTTCTTAATGTGAAGAACCAGGCCAGGTGACAGAGCTTCTTAATGTGAAGAACCAGGGCGCATGACAGAGCTTCTTAATGTGAAGAACCAGGCCAGGTGACAGAGCTTCTTAATGTGAAGAACCAGGGCGCATGACAGAGCTTCTTAATGTGAAGAACCAGGGTGCGTGACAGAGCTTCTTAATGTGAAGAACCAGGGTGCGTGACAAAGCTTCTGTTCCACCCCAGGTGAAAATCTGCATAAAATGTATACCTAGGTAAATGGAATATTGCTCCACTTCTACAAGGGCTATTTGCATATTCTTGGTATCTAGGAACATCTATGGACCTCAATGAATGTATTCTCAGTGTCAGAAATATTGTGTCTATTACTAGGCTTGCTTAAATTGTGATGAAACAAAGGAAAATATGAATTATGATTTTTCTTTTCATCTTTGACAGTGAATAAAACCATGATAATGACCAAACTTAAAAAACTGCCACTGAGCTCATTCAGTACCCTCTTGAGATCATGTGTACAAAAGATCTAAGGAAATTAATAAAGGGAAGATGATCAAATTGAAGGTTTTGTATATACAGTACTGAATTCTCCCATCCGGACCAATGCAATTTGAAATATTATTATAGAATATAGAATATATGCTTATACATTACCTTATTATAGCCAATTCGCACATTTATATATATATACATATAGTATCTTTCAAATGGCCGAGTTCAATTTGAATATAGTATCACCAGGCTTGCATAATAACAGATACTGATATTTACTGTAAACGACTGTACTATTTTATTTCCCCCACAGCAGTGGCGGCTCTGCCACTAGGGGCGCAAGGGCGCCGACCCACCTGCTGTTTAATCAGAGAAGAAGAAAATAAAACTTTTTAGTATATATATATATATATATATGATAATAATGTCAAAAGGGGTCAGTACCGTCCCCGTGGGGTGCAACAGGTTTTAATTAATGTGATGCGCAATATGTTTTAAAGCCCCTGGGAAGTTGCCTTCAATTTGTAAAAATAAAATATTTGTAATATATATCATATCAAATTTGAGTCTCATATTAATATAATCATCTCAAACATTTCCAGATAAATTATTAAATACTCTCTATTCCCTCAATGGATATGACACAGTAGTGGTTCCACTGTACCGTAACTGTAGTGTATATATATATAGGCCATGTACACCTTTACAATTGCTACATTTGCTGCTAAACAACGGTGTCTGGTAGGACGCAAATCTTCCAGCACACAGGAAGTGTAGTCTGTCAGACATTTAGAGGACAGATGTCTGGCAGAACCCAATATTATTCGTTCTTTCGTTCTTTCTTTCTTTCTTTCTTTCTTTCTTTCTTTCTTTCTTTCTTTCTTTCTTTCTTTCTTTCTTTCTTTCTTTCTTTCTTTCTTTCTTTCTTTCTTTCTTTCTTTCTTTCTTTCTTTCTTTCTTTCTTTCTTTCTTTCTTTCTTTCTTTCTTTCTTTCTTTCTTTCTTTCTTTCATTCTTTCGTTGTCTTGAACATCAACATTAAAAGATCACAATAACACAGTAAAAGATAAAACACCAAACATAAAATATAAATAAAGAAAACGTTAGGTTATGACTATAACCAAGTTCTGTTAGTATAGCGACGCTCTGCGTCACTCTCTGCACTGTCCTCGCACACGTGCACGCGCACTGAATAAAGACCACAATGTACCTTTAATCCCAATATTTGTCTGACCACACCCCTATCAGCTTACCCATATAAGCAGGGGTGGGGCCACCCACTCGCCTCCTTCCCAAGCTTTCACCACAAGGCGAGATCAAGGGCTGCAGCGGCGTTGGACGCCGAGCGTCGCTATACTAACAGAACTTGGTTATAGTCATAACCTAACGTTCTGTATCGTATAGCTCTCGCTCTGCGTCACTCTCTGCACAAGGGAGGCCGAGCGAGAGCCATCGGCCGACAAATACACCCCGCTGAAAGCCCCCCACAACCATCAGAACAGGGAGGGCCGAGCCCCCCCGACCCACCCTAATGGAGGGCACCCCCCCTATTGGGGGCTTCACGGGAGGGCGACGGACCCGACCGTGCGAAGAGGCACTCAAGCAACTCAACGCACAGGGTGAGCAGACCGTGGCTTGACCCCACGACTACACACACGCACAACCCGCATGCCACCCGGGAACGGAGGGAACAACCTCGTTACTGCCCCCAGAATCACGGGGTCAAGGGCAAACCCAACCCCGTGGCAAGGCCGTAGCAGCGGAGCGCGAAGGAAGACCCAGACCCACCAAAGGGACTGGACCCCCTGGAACGGGGGCCCGGAGAAGTCCATGATGCCAGCATCAAGACCCCACCAGGTGGGCACTTAGTGACCCCGCCCCCCACATCGCCAGCGTATTCGGACAAAGGCCCCTCAGCCGAGCGGGCCCTGTCCCCTCAATAGTACACCGCCTGGCACACTGACCCTGCAGAACAGGCAGTCAGCATGGCCGTAAGCACACAAAAAAGGTTAACCAACGGAAGCAGGCAGCGCACCGGGGAAAAACCAGGCAACAGGCTGTTAACCCTAGCCTGGAGACTGCGGACGAGACAGGCGCCAGAGGGGACAGCTGAACACAGCCGCACCGGCGGAAGGGGCGTAAGCTGGCGTTGTTGCATGACCAAGCCTCCATTTAAAAAGCCCCCACCCAGAGGGTTGAGGCAGAGAAGGCTGACACGATTGGCAGACGTCATGAACGTGCAGGGGCACCCTCAACCGGTGAACCCGGGAGTTGACACTGCTCCAACACACCAGGGAATCAACCACCTTGGTGTTACCCAATGCGGTGGTTGTTCCTATAACCCCTCAAGAAAAAAAATCCAAAACACACCTGCGGGTATACACCGGCTATACCGCAGTACAAGTGTTTCAGTTTTCAAAAAAGGGTAGACGAAACATGACTTCGGACCGGGCCCGGCGATACGGAAAGCACAGGGTCACCAGAGGAGGTCAAAGACCACCCCAACAGGCCCCTCTTTGCCATGCGTGAGAGAGGAGCGAAAAAGAATGGAGAACCAGCCCCAAGCACACCGTACTTGGTATTCCCAGGCGGTCTCCCAACCAAGTACTAACCAGGACCAACCTGTGTAGCGGCCGAGATCTGACGAGATCGAGCGTGTACAGGTTGGCATGGCCGTAAGCCATTACGACAGTGCTGAGCAAAAAATGTACCCAACCAGGTCTCCATAGTGCTTAACCCTGTGACACCCGGACCGACCTGGCATTTTTCCCCCTGAAAAAAGCCCAAGTCCCTCAGGGTACCAGAACAGCAGATCTGCATCCCCGGCGGACAACGGGTTCAACTGATCCGGACCAGCGTGACCAGAACCAGTCCCGTGCCCTAACCACGCCGACATGCCTACTCCAGGAGAAGGGGCAGATATGCGTGTTGATCTTAAACATGAAAAGAAGGCGCCACCCAGACGTTCGGGCGAACCGCGCCCGGTGGCCCACCCCCAGGGCGTGAGACCCCTCTACATATGTTCAGATCCATTCCGTCATCATCCCCCAGATATGAACGAGAATCCGTCGACAACCAAACCAGGTCGTCGGATTTGGTCGTCGGAAGAGGAAAAACCTCCATCCCAGTTGCTTTATAAAAACTCCGTTTTAACCTCAAGCAACCAAGGCGTGCCAGGCAGTCGCCTGTTTACAGAACACCCCGAGCTAGCACTATACGTGCGTCGGGACACACCCACATCAATGAACAGGCTATTTAGACCTGTCATTGAATCCCCAAGGCGCCCAGGGGAACGACAAGAGGGGTGTGATACTTCCTAATTCCAACTCTTTTTAGTAGAAAAGAAGAAAGCACCAACAGTATTGGCGCTTTTCCACTGCATAGTACCTACTCGACTCTACTCTACTCTACTCTACTCGCTTTAGGTACCTGGTACCATGTTGCTTTTCCACTGCAGGTACTAAAATAAAGTACTCAGTTTGTCTCCGTGTGGGGAGGCGGGGCTGCTGGTGATCAGCATGAGAGCTCACAGAGTGAATCCACAGTCACTTGATCCTCAATAGGAAACCAACCTAGATTTACCCTGAAGGACTGGTTCTGGCCGAACTGTTCGTTATACAAGTATCACAGAGACATTTCAAATGTACTCACAGTTGCACGAGGGTTTCGGACAGAGATACGGGATGGTTTGAAAGCTCGGCGTTGCTAATAAACATTTTAAATATTTTTTATAAACTGCTCAAAATGGCATTATTTCCGGCTTTGGGTGCATGATGCGCATGCGCTGTGATCACACCAGGCAGCCAACGCCGGAAATAATGCAGTGTTGAGCAGTTTATAAAAAATATTTAAAATGTTTATTAGCAACGCCGAGCTTTCAAACCATCCCGTATCTCTGTCCGAAATCCTCGTGCAACTGTGAGTACCTTTGAAATGTCTCTGTGATACTTGTATAACGAACGGTTCGGCCAGAACCAGTCCTTCATGGTAAATCTAGGTTGGTTTCCTATTAAGGAGCAAGTGACTGTGGATCCACTCGGTGCATCACAGTCACGAAAGGGGCTATGAGCTTGGCAAGCCAGAGTAAAACACAGTTTTCAATCAATCAATAACAACATTAACGAGACTCTCGTTGTGTCTATTCTGCTAACGCTAACGTTACCCCTCATTGTGTCTATTCTACAAGCGTTAACGTCAGCTAGGCTGTCTATATATGCTAACGTTAACGTTAGCATTAGGCTAACAACAACGCTGTAACGTTACCAGTCGCGTCTATTTGCTAACGTTAGCATTAGGTAATAACCGGTTTAAAATGGATGGTGATTACCTCGCGTTGTGTCTATTTTACTAGCATTAACGTTACTCATACAAACAATCAATAGCGAGTTATATTGATCCCGCTATGTACGATAGCCATGCTAAAACGCTAGCACAACAGAACATTCCTTCCACCGTTGTGGAGCTTAAGCCTTAACAAGTCAGCAATCTTTTTGCGAGACTAAACTCTCCGCTCGGTGGCAAATTGTGTTGATGTCGGTTTTGTTTAATCAATAAATGAGGCAGAATACACAGTGACTGTATCGTTTGTTTATTGAACTTGTGCCTGTTGCAACCATAATGAAATCCTATGCGAGACATTAAAGATGGCGGCGTTGTTTTCGTTCAGACCAGTTCAGACTCTCCAACGCGTCTCTCTTCTAACCAATCAGTGGTCTGCAGTGTTTCACGTGACTTTTATAGTACCAGTTCTACCCGCTTGGCTCGCGCTTGGAACCAGACTCGAGCAGGGACTAAAAAAGTACAGAAAAAGTACCTGGTACCAGCCTGGTACCAGGTACTTTGGTAATGGAAAACCGAAAATACCGAGTAGAGTAGAGTAGAGTAGAGTAGGTACCATGCAGTGGAAAAGCGCCATATGTATCCCAGTCTACACAGCCGGGGGTAAAAATGTATCACATTTTTACATCCCACCACCCTCCCATAGGAAGGAGACGGGAATCCCCAGAGAGACTTCCCACGCGAGCTGTACAGATTGAAAAGAATATATTGCACCTTGAGCCATGTAAAAAATTGGTTTTAGGGCTCTCCGGGGAGGAGGCACTGAACCCATACACACTCAATAATCGAATTGAATCGAATACATACACAATAGAGTAGGACTCCGTCTAGAGGGTCCACTCACCTTGACAATCTGAGGAGGAGGCACTGTACTCTGAAGGAGGCTCCCTCCTCACGGAAGGAGTCCCAACTCACAGAAGGCCCGAATAGGAGCTTGGTGAGGAGGAGCCCTGACCACCCCCCGAAACAGATCCATCACATGGACCTGAACAGCACACGGAAGTCCTACCAACAGAGACGCGCGCGGTGACGTACTCTATGGCGGGGGAATTTCTGCGGTGCACACGCCCAATATTCCAGGCCGTGGGACCAGGAAACTCCCTCCCCCCCCCCCCCCCTCACCCTGTAACGTGCCGAACCGCAACGTGACAGGAACCTTGAAGGACAGGTGGGTTTACCCCTGACCAACAGAAAAAAGGGGGAGGAAAGGTTACCAGTTCACCCCTTTACGACCCCACACCCATGATACGATGTAATGACAAAAAGAGAGTATGACACAGTCATAGTCAGCTCTATGAAACAGCTTCACACAGCGCATGAGCTAACCTGCTATCTGATTTTTACTAAGGAAAAAACACAGAATAGAGAGGGCTCTCCAAGAGCCCCGGTACCAAACTTACACATGTGCTTCTGTGGCCAGTCCAACCCAGTTGTAGGTCACATGACACACACAACCCATCATCACCTACAAAAAATGGCAAAAACACTCTACAGAGGAACGCCGTTTTTCATAATGAGAGAATACATAATTCTCGATTAGTATCGGCCACAGGCCTTGCTAAGCACACACGAAAGCGACCAAACAATTTTTTCTTTTAGGAAAATAAAGTTTCTCCAGCAGTTTTAGCACAACCTCAGCAATCAAGCTAAGGGTTACATCGTATCCCTACCACACAGTGACACAATGTAGTGCAACAACATGTCTGAAAGGAGGATGAAGAAGTCCCCAGGGAACCGGGGGGAAACACAATCCTCCTACTTTACCCTTAATACGGCCAGTTAAAACAGGAAAACCCGTTAATATGTGAACACACTGTTCATTGTCATTACAGGCTGAGAAAAGAATCATTCTTTACTCATTTGTCACTAAGCCTAGCTTTATAGGTTAGTTAACCCCCTTAGTTGTGAGTACACGGTACATATAAACACACATGATGTTTCTCAACACAACAAACCAGATCATTTTCACATCTGTAACAACAACCCGATTTGCATGGAGAAGCTAAATACCAGTGACAAGACAATTCACACATAACTCGCGTTGTATCCTAAATGTAGTGCAGCAACACTCGTTTTGGAAAACATCGTTATTTACAAAACATTTAGAAGGGAAAGCCAGAAGAAGTGTACAAGGTCTGGCCAAACCTTGCCTACCCGGAGCGTAGATCAACGAAGTGCAGTCTCAAGGCACCGTAGTAAACACAGCCGTTCTGTGTTGCCGACCCGGCCAGCGTCGCCGCTCCAACCCGTCGCTACGGTCCCCTTTGTTGACGCAGTCCTTGCCGTCCTGGCTCAGGGTAGGGTCGACGAACATCCTCTGTCAAAGATGACGTCGTAGTCAAGAGTGTTTAAAACATGTTATAATCGAAGCACGTTCAACAGAGTAGCATTAAGCTAACGGCCGCTCCAACCGTCGGTCGCTACCGCCCCTGCCCGCGAGACGCCGAGCGAACGGCGCACGCGACCAGAGGGGAGCTTCGAATCCCCCCCGCCTCTCCCCGTGAGGGAGAGGGGAGTTGGGAACCGCGGCGGCACGCGAGGGGCCGGAGCCACCCCGTGCTGGGCCTCGGCCGATAGCAGCAAGCTAATGTTTCCTAGCCTAGCCAGGTAGGCCACCTAGTGATCACAGCAGGCTAGCGCCGCAGCTAACAGCTGACTGGCTAACAGTAGGCCACCACTAACACGTAAGCTAAGCAGCGACAGCAGCAAGCTAACGTTTCCTAGCCTAGCCAGGTAGGCCACCTAGTGATCACAGCAGGCTAGCGCCGCAGCTAACAGCTGACTGGCTAACAGTAAGCCACCACTAGCACGTAAGCTAAGCAGCTATCACCTGAACTTGTACACAATGATATAACACTCACCCAGACAGGCCGCCGTTCTGAAACACTCCTCACTTTTTGAGAGAAAAGAGAAACAAGATGTCAACACAGTTTTACAACGGTGATTTTACCAACACCCGACGGAACCAGCACAATACCCAACTGGCCTGTGTAGCTGACTTTGAACACAGATCTTCCGCTAATGAACATCTATGCCCATATCTCCTCGTGAGGGAATACTCTCATTTGGATATGAAAGATGGGGCCTAACACGGTGACAGAGAGACATCCACTCGTCCAGAAAACACAGGGATCACCAGTGTTAATGGTCGTGGCCCACTAGTTAAACTATAATGGGCTTCAGACCAAGGTCTTCTGTCGCCTAGGAGGCTGAACAAAGGACCCTAGTCTGGGGCCGGTTTTCATAAACATTGTCAACTAGCCCCCATAGCACTAACAGACAAGTGGAGCTTGCCAGCAAAACATAACTCACCAAACCTGGAACCCACCGCTTCTCACAACAGCGGCGCGTCCTACAGCCCAGATGTGTCTTTACCGCAACCAGCACACAGCAAGCACTGCAGTTGGAAAGGCATGTAGCGGCGTGAACTCCCAATACGAAAACCGGTGGAGGATTTTTAGAATGATCATCATCTTCCAGACACTCCAGTACGAAGACAATATCGCCGTATTTTCTCGAAAATAGTGAGAGAGAAAATAAAGATATGATGTCAACGTATCCTTGTTTTCCAACTCTTCTCCTACCATCACATCACTTCAAGTGGGGATCTACCGAGGCACTTCCTTGTGGTGAAAGCGAGAAGGAGGCGAGTGGGTGGCCCCACCCCTGCTTATATGGGTAAGCTGATAGGGGTGTGGTCAGACAAATATTGGGATTAAAGGTACATTGTGGTCTTTATTCAGTGCGCGTGCACGTGTGCGAGGACAGTGCAGAGTGTGACGCCGAGCGAGAGCTATACGATACAGAACTATTTCCATCAGAGAAAAACAAAGCAATAGATGTGTTTGAGAAGGAGCAGGAAGAAGCAAGATGCTTATCATGTCCTGCCCCTTCATCAATGTCATATTAAATATATATATTTTAATTAAGAATAATTGTATAAATCAAAAAAGAGAAATATTAACATCATTACAACATATTTATCATCACAATGCAGTAACCTTGCAAACAGATTCATCATTAAATCAGCATCAACAATTCTATTTACCCATCTAATTTCTGTATTTCTCAAAAAATGTATATATATTTGTATTTTAAACTGTAATAATAATAATAATAATAATAATAATAGCTTAACAAAAGTAACAAACATAGTGGACAGACACAACATAAAAATTTAGAAATTAGGGGTTAAAGGCCAAGTTGAAGAGGTGGGTTTTGAGCAGTTTTTTGAATGAGTCCAGAGTTGGGGCGTTGCAGAGTTCTGCGGGGAGGGAGTTCCAGAGGGTGGGAGCTGCCACACTGTGACATGCTATTGCTTTGCTTTACTCATATGTAGGTTAGATCATGGAATGAAGTCAAGCTAAATTAAGTTAATGGTTGTCAGAAACTACACTGCAAACATCCCTGTAGCTTTCTGAGTATTGGGGTTACATTGCACCACCATCAAATTATGTTATAACAGATCGTTTTATCATTGTGCAAGAGGGGGAAAAATCTTTCTTGGTTGTGTGTATTTCTCAAACCAATCACAATCAGAAATGTCTGAAATGTCTCTGAAGACTTTCCAGCATGTCTGAAGTTTCCCATCAGGGGAGAGTTGCTGCTAGCTTGAAGGCTTGTTGTTGTTATTGATCCTAAAGACAGAGACTTTGAAAACTATTTTCTTTGAGAACGCCAGGGGATTTTGAGAATGCTGATTGAAATAGGGAGGATGAATGAGAGTCGGACTACATTACCAGAAGAAACTCTAGTTTATTTGGAATCAATAGAAAAGGGACTCAGTAAAGTTACATGAAGAGTAAAAGCAGTTCAGAAACACGAATAACGACCACTTATAATAAATGTTGCACAAAAATAAACAAATAAGTAAATACAATATAGCTATTGTGAAATCCTGCAAACGCTTGTTTGGTTAATCAGACAATCCTTTCAGGATAGTCTGAGCATGGTCATATCACGGTTTATTGACAGCTCCCTGTCAATCATCCTAGCTAGCTATGTCACACAAACATCTACTGGCTCCACGAAACGGCGCACCCAGTACATTCGGCTGCCTAGGTAACTGTTCACAACACATTGTTGATAGTGAAAAGTGTCCAGGCCTCAAATTGGCTCAGCGATTTTGGGTCTTGCCAATGTGAGACTATTACATGGGTAACCACTGGGCATCGTGTCCCGGAAAGAGAATGTGAGTGTTTGGGCCATCTCCCTGCATAGTCACTCCTGACTGCCATCCAGCGATCGGGAAATAGCAACAAAAATAAAGCACTTGGAGGAACACTCCAGGAACATTTCTGAATTGGAATGAAACTATGTCGTCATGCTTTCTAGATGTTTATTATTAAGCACACACGATTGCAAATCACATATTTACAAGGCAATCATGGAATTACCTTGTCAGCGACTTTAGCGCACATTTGTGAGTGATTCATAAAGTCTTTTAGCCCTGAAATGACGTACTATTATGAGAACATTTTGAAAGATGGAGAGGGAAATATTTGTATGCACACACACACATGCACATGCACAGACACACACACACACACACACACACACACACACACACACACACACACACACACACACACACACACACACACACACACACACACACACACACACACAGACACACACATGTATGTACACACACACACATGTGCACACACGCACATGTTTATTTATAGCTACCCTAAGAATACACACACTTTTTCCAATAAGTGCTGCTTTGTGCTGAGTGATACCTAATCTAAATATGTTTATTCCACATAAACAGTTAGTATAATCCATGACAATTAGGTGTGCCTTAAAAATATGACATTAATAAACATGACTCATAAGTATGTTAGATCATGGAATGAAGTCAAGCTAAATTGAGTTAATGGTTGTCAAAACTTACACTGCCAAGCATCACTGTAGCTCTCTGGGCATTAGGTTTGCATTGCACCTCCATAATCAAATTAGGCTATAGCAATAGTTGGCAAAAAGGCCTCAGTAAATAAATACTTGTTTTTATTTCAATAAGGAACTAAAATGAGCCAGTGACATATTTCCCCAAATCCTACTGATCGCTATCGTTGCTAAGTAGAGACATCAAAGCACACAATCAGGATAAATCAGTTTGAATTGCAAAACCACTGAGGATATCGAGGAAACTGCACAAACTGCACACATCAATTAACATGTTTAACCTACCATCACCCGGCAGTTATTTGAAACAATTTTCTTCTCTTATTGGACGTATAAAAACAGCTGCAGCTATGTTCCACGCTCTGAAATCGTTGCGAGGGCGCCCGCCTATGAAAAAAACTAGGAAAACAAACATTGCGTAACTTTTGTGAGAAATCACAAGACTTGTCATGCAGCTGAGCGGCTGCCAAATGTGTTTCGGGTTATGTCTGGCCCATGGCCAGGGAACCCTCTCTTCATGACCCATGGAACCTCTCGTTAATCACGTCTGTCAGTTCTGAAACACAATCTCTTCTTTTTCTCCCGCCTCCGGACTGTAAAGCTGACCTCCCTCTGCCACCTGAACCCTGCCGGTGAACGGCGTGTGACGCAGACATCTTTCATTAAGATCAGCACAAGACGGGCGGAGTCGTCGGGGGCAAACGGCGAAGGTTCGTCATTGTGGCGGACTGTAGAGAGCAGAGTCCACAGCTGCGGAGGGAGAAGCGAGGAAAACGACTCTCCGCCAGATTGATGAGGCCTATTATTCACTCTGGTCTGAGGACACCTGTAAACTGAACCGAAAACTAAATCTGGACTAGATAATATATAGTATGAGAGAATGGTGTGCATGAACAATGTGTCATACTACTTTTTTTTTATCCACTTTTTTTCTCCCATTTTCTATATTTTCCTCCCATCCCAATTTCGTATCATCCAATTCAACCCTCCCCTGTCACGAACGCTGTTTCTTGCCTCCCACAAGCCGGCTGCAATGTGGACTAAGTCATACATAGCACAAGTCCCCTCCGGTACTTGAGGTAACAGCAGTCGCATCTTTTCACCTGCGCAGCTCGATCGCTCAGTGGCGAGGAGTAACGCGTGGGAGGCTCACGCTGCCCCCGACACTTCCTGATTCTACTGCGCAGGCGCACCAACCGACCTGTAGGAGTCGCTGTCCACAACGCCCGATCCCCACCCATCAGTTTCCCACCCCCTAATACGGCCAATGTGTATTAGTATGAACGACCAGCTAAACTGAAAGCAATGTGGAGCGCTGGGCTCGAACAGGCGAGCCCAGCGTCTCCAGCATTTGTGGCGAGCACCTTGCCCACTACGCCACGTAGCCGCCTACAATGTGTCATACTACTAAGGCTATAGGCGATACAACCTGAAATGAAACAATAATATATTTTCTCTATGGTCATAACAATATACCTTGAAAGGTAATTGACCCGATTGATTGCCAATAGATTTGCTGTGCCCATTCATGATCCCAAGAGGGAGAAACCTATTGATTTTGGTGACCCCATGATCTTTCCTCTAGCGCCACCATCAGGCCCCATCTCCTTACCTGTTAGTTGGACAGTCACAACATTTGCTGTGCACATTTATGACTCCTAGAAGAAATCTATAGATTTTGGTGAACACAAAAGCACCATCATCAGGTCAGAATATTCAAATGAGCCTACCTTCTGACTAGGGTTGGGCATCGTTTGGATTTTAACGATTCCGATTCCTATTCCGATTCTTCATTTCGATTCCTGTTCTAAGCAATTCTCGATTCCGATTCTTTGCGGTGCAGGTCAAAACAGGTCACAGCTTATTTCGCAGGAGAAAACATTTATTTGAAAAAGCCTTTACACAAGCCATTTTCATATTATTCACATTGTCAGTTGACTTGATACAGTTTAATTTGGTTGCTGTATTGTAACTAGGGTATTAAATTACGAGGGAGGATGCCTAACTGTAACTGTAAAACTGAAACCTGCTGAAATAACATTGCAAGTTGGCAGCAGTCTAAAAAAAACAAAGAGCTGCAGCCCAGGTGGGTGTTGAGATATGAAACAAAATAAAACAAAGTCATGTGACAAATTAAATCTGAGATTATATTAGATTGTTCAACCTGGTACTAAGATGGGATCAATGTATTAGCTAAATAGTCCCTTGTGGGGGGGGGGGGTGTACTTTGGGTTTATTGAATGGATCATATCCCTGCAAAAACAAATATAAGATATCTTTAGTACATTTAACTTAGCATTTAACTTTTAAACAGAGCATAAGAGCAATGTGCAATAAATATACACAAACACTTTAGCACATTAGTCCATATGTTGTGATATTTTAAAATGAAGCCAAGCACTGTGCCAAATACAAATCTGTCAATAAAGTTAAACCTGAACTGTTACTGTAATGTTAGGTCAGGGTTAGATAACATGTAGCTACCAGCTAAGTTAGTTAGTTTAACGTTATTCTTATATTTGCTTACCGAAATGTGGGTGATTCGACATCTGAAAAGGAATGCAGCCTTTACACCATAAGCGGTTACTTTTCGGTGGCACTCTTCTACTTGCTCCACCAACAGCTTTCCCCTTGCTGCCACAATGAATGGGGTGTCACATCGTTTCTTTGCTGGTTGAAGAAACGACTCTGCTGGCTGGTTGACATAGAAGCAGCAGGCTCAGACTGGCTAACGTTAGAATTAGCATCACTCTGCGAGCGTTCAACAACTATAAACAGATTTGACACAGTTTTAGCAATTGGTAGTCGATAACTTTAGCTAGAGTAGTTTGCTGTCTGTTAAGAATAACGATAATTTTCATGTACCTAATTCCGTTTGCAACGAGGAGTTGCTGGCTGCTGGTTGACTGTCCGAAGTGGAGGAAGCGACTGGAGCTGGAGAGCGAAGCAACGAGTTGAACACTGTACACTCGTTAATTATTATACCATGCAGGCGAAGGTGTTTTGCCATGTTTGTTGTGCATCCTCCATTTGGAGTAATACGTTTGTCACAGGTGTTGCACTGTGCCAATCCGTCCTTTATCAAAGAAAAATGAAGCCAAGCTTTCGATCTGCGTTTTTTGTGGTCCATGTTGAGATGAGTGATGTTCTTCTTCGTTGGTGTTTTAAGTGTCGTTTTACTAGCGGAGCACGGGTGGAGTAATACAAACCCCGGAAACAAACTAGTGCGGGCATTTAGGAACCGGAAAAAATTATCTAAATTCAAACATCTTCTTAACGGTTCCGGAACCGGAAGTTAGGAACCGGTTCTCGGTGCCCAACCCTACTTCTGACCCGTCAGTTGTATAGCCACAAAACCGTACGGTTATATCTATAACCATAGTTATATGAGTATAGTGACGCTCTGCGCCTACTGGAATATATCCCTATATCAGTCTATGCACTGAATAAATCTCCACATGCACCTTTACACACCTATTCGCCTGGCCACACCCCCATCCGCTCCTCTACATAAGCAGGGGTGTGGCCATACTAACAGCTCCTTCCCAATCTTTCAGCCGCAGCATTGAGACCCCACCAGGCGGTCACTAGTGACACCACCCCCCACATTGCCAGCGTATTCGGACAGGGCCCATCCAAGAGCAGGCCCTTCCCCCCTACAGCACGCCGCCCTGAAGCACTCAAGGGGCTACACCCACAGCGGAACCAGGCAGTGCACCGGGGAGACAACCCCAAAAGAGGTTGATCCCTCAATCCAGGCAACAGGCCACTCGACCTGAGCCTGGAGCACTGCGGACTAGACAGGCGCCAAAGGCGTCTGCTGAAAACAGCACCCCGGTGGAAGGGGCGTACGGTATGCTGTGCACCATGTCGCACATTGTCGCAGCCTCCACAAAAAACCCAGCTCTCTAGAGGGGCCGAGGCAGAGAAGGCTGACATGATTGGCAGACGTCATGAAAGGTGCGGGGGCACACTCACAGGCAGACGGGGCCAAGCCCGGCCTACCCCCAGAGTCGACTCCGCTACCAACTACCTGGAAACCAACCACCACCTTGGTTCTAACATGAGGCGGTTGTTCCTATAACCGCCCAAGAAAAAACTCCAAAACTCCAAAACACAACTGCGGGTATACACTGGCTATACAGCAGTACAAGTGTTTCAGTTTTCAAGAAGGGGTTAACCCAGGCCAACAGGTCGACGAGAACAAGTTCGGACCTGGGCCCGGCGGACCGGGACGTACACAGGGATGCCAGAGGGGTACAAGAACCACCTCGACAGCCCCCTACCAGCCCCGCCAAGCAGGAGAAGAGAGGGGCGAAAAAAGAATGGAGATGGACCAGGCTCCTTTAGCACAGCGCAAGGTACAACACAATATGGACCAAGCAACAGTGAGGGATAACACGCAGTGACATAACCACGAACACCACCATAACATCAAACCCTGCAATGCCCGGGCCGACCCGGCATTTCCCTCCCGAAAAAGCACAAGTCCCTCAGGGTACCAGAGCAGCAGATCTGTGCCCCGGCGGACAACGGGTTAACTGACCTGGTCCGGCGTGACCAGAACCAGTCCCGTGTCCTAATCACGCCGCCATCCCCAGTCCCAGGAGGGGGGTAGGTACGCGTGTCGATCTAAAACATCACAGAGGGCGCCACCGAGACGGTCAGAACACAAAGCACCGCGCCCGGTGGCCCACCCCAAGGGCGTGAGACCCCTCTACCAATGCCTTGATCTATTCCGCTATCATCCCCCAGAGATGAACGAGAATTAGTTGAGACAAGCCTAGTACACTGGCGCTCGGAAGAGACAAACTCCATCCCAGTTGCCCCATAAAAACACTGTTTCAATGATGAGCAACCAAGGCACGCAAGCCCATGCGTGGTTCCCAGGGCCAGCACTATGTACACGTCGAGACCCAAAACATATCAATGGTAATTCTAACAAGAACCCAGATAACGTTCCCTCCAAGCCGCCTGGGAGAGCGGCAGGAAGCTGGCCAAGACACAGATATGGGTCCCATATGACGCGTCCGAGGGAAAACACCCCTGTCAACCCTGCCCTATAAAAGAGAGGAGACAGGGAACCCCCAGAGAGAGACTTCCCACGTGAGAAATAATTGAAAAGATATATGCAACATTGAGCTGTAACAATTGGACTAAGACTCTCTGAGGAGGAGGCTCTGAAACTCTTGAGGAGGCTCCCTCACTGAGAGGGAGGTTCTGAAACTCACAGAGGAGGCTCTGAAACTCCCTGAGGAGGAGGCTCTGAACTCCCTGAGGAGGAGGCTCTGACCCAATATACACTACTAGTAGGGAGCAGAGCAGAAGAACAAATTGTCACTACGGCATTGCATCACCTACCAAGCTCAAGATACATACAACAGAGCAGAACTTCTTTTTAACTTCTAACTCATCTTGACAATAACAGAGGTCCACAACATGGAGCCTGAAAAGAACTCACGGAAGTCTGACAACCAATAGAAACGCGCCCAGTGACGTACTCTATGGCGGGGGGAATTCCGTGACCCACCGCCCAAATATGGCGTGGGACCAGGAAACTCCCTTCCCCCCCCCCTCCCTGCCCTGTGACGCGCTGACCCAGCAACGTGACAGGAAGCCCGAAGGACAGGAGGTCTAACCCCCTGACCAATCAGAAAAAGGGGAGGGAGGGTTTATCAGTTCACCCCCTCATGACCCCTCACCCCTGATACAATGCAATGACAAAGCAGAGCCATGACACCAGTCATAGCATGCTACATGAAGCGCATGTATACAGGGCCGCCTCAGGGGGTGTGCGAGCAGTGCAGTCGCACAGGGCCTCGCGGAAAGGGGGGCCTTGCACAAAAAAAAATTTAAAAAAGAAAAATATGTTTTATTTATTATTTTTTTTATTATAATTTTTTATTTAATTTTAAAAAAAATTGCGAGGCCCCCCTTCCCGCGAGGCCCTTTTTCATCACAGACCTAAAATCTAGTTTTGCTTATATGCTTATATATTTCACATTAGAATGTGTCTGACTTGTTCCTGGATCTGCGGCTCTGCAGCAGACATACTCACTATTGGAGCTCTGGGGCTCTGCAGCAGACATACTATTGGTTTCAACGAAGGGAGGGGTTACATCATGTGTACGCCGGCATGCGTCAGCTGCGTTTGACTATTTCGCGCGTGCAGCTTTGGAGGTTATGCTTAGTTATGCCAGCCAAGACGAAGAGGACGGTCATTCGGCAGATGGACTGAAGATGAAAGTTGTTGCATGTTAGACAGTTCAGTCAGGCTAGCCATGTCGGCTTAGGTAAAGGCAGGGACAGCTAGTTAGCTTTAGCTACGTTATAATATCGAGTGCTAACGTGTGGTTCAGTCGGGATAGCCATGATGATGTCGGCTAGTAGCTAGCTTAGCTAAAGGCTAACTAGCGTTAGCTAACCTAGAGAGAGCGCGTGCAGCATTTTTATGCCAAGATGAAGAGGACGGTCATTCGGCAGATGAACTTCATCAACTCCACGCGGTTGTCTCCATCCTCTTGGACGTTTGGTGAGTTTTTAATGCACTCTATTCTATTCCCGCCGTGGATATATCTCTCTCTCTCTCTCTGGAGCCAAACGGGCCGGCTAGCTGTTGTAGCTAATGTTATATTGAGCCAAAGCGGGCCGGCTAGCTAACGTAGCTAACGTTATATTGAGCCAAACGGGCCGGCTAGCTGTTGTAGTAGCTAACGGTGTGTGGCCTGGTGTCAGTACCTGGCTACTCTATTTGCAGTTAGCCTATTTAGCTGATGTCGGCCATTGGCTCCTTGCTACTTTGTTTTCTCTGGTATAGACCCTCTTCTCTTTGGATTTAAGTGTTGATCTTTGTCCTTTTGGATCTATGTATATTCATGTTGCCTTTGTGAAGTTATCTTTTCCTTCTGTTTTGTTCTTCCATTAAAAGTTGAATATCCTTTAGGGGCTCATCTTTGCTTATCTCTCTCATACATGCTCTCTCTCTAACACACACACACACAGACATGCTCTCTCTCTCTAACACACAAACACACATGCTCTCTCTCTCTCTCTCTCTTTCTAACACACACAGACATGCTCTATATCTCTCTCTAACACACAAAATGACATGCTCTCTCTCTCTATATTTCTCTCTCTTTCTAACACACATATACATGCTCTCTCTCTAACACACACACACAAACAGACATGCTCTCTCTCTATCTCTCTTTCTAACACACACAGACATGCTCTATCTATCTCTCTCTCTTCAATTCAAATGGGCTTTATTTCACATTCTTGTATTTCTCCCAGTAGGTATGGGAGTTTTGAGTTATTGTCGATGTTTTCAAAGTCTCTTTGGGTGTTTGCAATTTGTGGGAAGTATGTCTTGGTATAGTGGGCAGGTTGTTAAGAAGTGGAGCTCGGTTTCCACCTCATCTTGTGTGCAGTGGGTCTGTCTTCGCTTGGGAGCCAGGTCTGCCTATGGCGGCCTTTCTCGATGGCTAGGCTGTGCTCGCTGAGTCTGTACCTAGTCAAGGATCTTCTTAGTATTGGGTCAGTCACAGTGCTCAGGTATTCTGCCACTGTGTACTCTTTGTTTAGGGCTAAATAGCATTTCAATTTGCTCTGGTTTTGGGTTGTTTCTTTCCAATGTGTCTCTCTCTCTCTCTCTCTCTCTCTCTCTCTCTCTCTCTCTCTCTGGCCTTGCTCTGGTGGAGGGTCAGGGGCATTGCCGGGTCTGTGCAGCGATAACACTGTATATTGACTGTAGAACGGGAGCTCTCTCTCGCTCTCTCTCTTGCTATATGTTGACTGTATCATGCCCAGCCTCGGGCAGCGCTATTATTTAAGAATATGTTGACTATATGATTTTTTTTTCTTCTTTTTTTACCTTTTAGGGGGGGGGGGGGGCTCACGTTTAAATCTTGCACAGGGCCTCGCATTTCTCCCAGGCGGCCCTGCATGTATACCTGTCAAGATAACAGCTTCACATAGGCTCATGTGCGAACCTGCCACCTGCAATTTTACACCTTTTCCTAAAGGAAGAAAAAACACAGACCAAGAGAGGGCCAAGGGCCCTGGTACAAGAGCTTACACATGTAACTTCTGTAGGCCAACACCTAACCCAGTTGTGGATCTTAACGACACACACAACCCTCCATCACAACAAAAAAGGGCGAAAGTACACTCTCACTACCATGGCCGTAGCCAGCTATGAGGTCACCGAGGTCCGGACCTCGGTAACTATTTGTAAAAAAAAAATATATATACATTTTTTAATTTTTTAATCTTTTATAGAAATATCACAATATAAATGTACACTCGGGAGTTGAAAATGTCCGGTAATGTCTAATGTTTGGCAAAGGTACTCCCCCCTGCATTGCTACAGCACTAGTCTATTTGGTCGCTTCTGCCCAGGCAGCGTGTTGCTTTTTAACAGCGGAGGAGTGCAAGAATGTGACAATGTGACCATGTGACCGCGGCAGCGCGAGAGAGCGGCAGTGCGGAAATAGGCTGTCTATTGCCATTCTCTAAGACAAACGCTAACCTTAACCAGCTCCTTAACAGCGCCTAAACTTAACCCTTCTAACCTTAACCAACTCTGAAACAATGCCTAACCTTAACCTTAACCTTAACCATGCCTAACCTTAACCTTAACCATAGAAAGAATATTGCCATTCTCTAAGACAAACTCTAACCTTAACCAGCTCCTTAACAGCGCCTAAACTTAACCCTTCTAACCTTAACCAACTCCGAAACAATGCCTAACCTTAACCTTAACCTTAACCATGCCTAACCTTAACCGGCGAAAGAATACATGTTAAAAAAAAAAAGAAAAAAAAATGTATGGGATTTGAACTTGTCACCAACAGACCGCAGGATCGCAGGACCGCAGCGCTGCCAGGTGAGCTAAGCTTCGAATGAAAATCATGGCGGATTACGGCTACATAATGGCGCAAGCTCTGCCGCTACGCTCTGCGGCTGCCGCGCCTGCCGCGGGGCGTGTCGCAGCCAATCAGGGAAAACGCGGAAGCACTCGGCAGCACTCCTCCGCTGTTAATAAGCAATAGGCGCCCAGGCAGGGGACATGCAGGTGGCTTTGCTTTCAAAGCATGCGCGAGCAGAACAGCAGTGACTGACAAGCCTGCGCGTGGGCTGTTTGGTCAACGACCGGCCCACTAGCCTGTCCCAGCGGCCCATTTGGTACTGACTGACACTGGGCCGGCCCAATAATCTCATCTCTGTTGTCAACGACCGGCCCACTAGCCTGTCCCAGCGGCCCATTATGCTGGCCCGCCTCCCAAGCGGCCCAATCACATCTCTTAATAAGCCCCCCCCCCTCTCTCACCTGTTTCTCGTGAACAGATGCGGAAAAGAGAGAAATATGGAGAAACAGAAGAAGCGCAAAGGGGGTGCAGAGAAATTGCGGGCGAAAAAAATCTGAAATCTAGAGGTGGATGGTGAAAAATGTAATAAAATTACAGACATGTTTGCTGCTTCAACATCATCAGCCTCAGATAGCCACTACCAGCCAGGCAGAGGCAGCAGGGCCGAGGAGGGACAGTGAGTTGGAAGAGGAACCTGAGGTAGTTTGTGTGTGCCATCTCTGCCATGGTGATGTCGATAATAATATGAATGATAACGTTATTTGGTCAGCATCGCGAGTGACCGTCACCTAAGCTGATCAGCACTACTAATGAGACGGTGCCCCCTAGTGGCCGGCGGGTCAAACTACCCAAACAAACAAGCATACCATTGATTTTAGATTGAGTTGTGTTTTGCTTTTGTTATTGTTTGTTTGTATTCATTGCATGTTCGAAATAAAGATTTCAAATCAAATCAAGTGGAGAAATATGTTAATACTTCAGTCAAATTATTTTTTACCAACAACAGGTGACTTTTTATTATAGATAATGCATTTTGAATGAATAGGTTGGGTTGTATAACTAATTTTGGTATGCATTTTGCCCATTCACCAAATTATAAATGCATAAGAGACCACAGGGCTTTGGTGCACTCTTTAGGCCACTTACCAGTAAGTGCCCCTACGTCCTGTAAATGACTTTGTGAGTGACTGACCTTAAGTTGATCTCTAGATAATAAAGTTTGTATACAAAATAAATGGACCTCCCTAATTTCTAAACCCTGGCTACGGCCCTGCTCACTACCGTAAGAGGAACGCCGTTTTTCATAACGAGAGAAGACACAAGTCCTCGATTAAGTACTGGCCACATGCCTTGCTAAGTCCACATGACAGCGACCAAACAATTTTCAGAAAGAAAATTGCCTCTCTAAGCAAGAGCACAACCCCAGCAGAAGCTGAGGGGTTACACCGTATCCCCAAAAACAGAGTGAAACAACACACATATTGTAAACAAAATCATGTTTGAGGGGAGGGGGGGCCCAGGGGAAAACCGGGGAAACCCACCCCTCACCACCTTACCCCTGATACGATGCCAATGTGTAGAGTAAGCTTTACATCATGCACGCCAGCACAGCCGAAGACCTTGTCTGAACAGGTACAGCCCTGTTCATGTGTGAAAAAAACTTGCCACCTGTTTATTGTCATCACAAGCTGAGAGAGGGACTCATCCCTCGATCACATGATGCCACTATGCACAGCATTGTAGGGTAACTCAGCCAGTTGTGGGCTCAGCCACGTTGTCTAATGTTACATGAACACACACAACTTCTCATCATACAACAAAAACCCAGTTAATTTTTACTCACGTAAAAAACAACGCTGTTTCCAAGTAGAGAGAAAAGCACAAGCTTTGGCCAGCGGTACCCAAGCTATACGAGCGACCAAGACAATTCACACACAGCACATGTCGTATCTCCAAATGTAGTGAAGCAACATACGTTTTGGAAAAAACATCGTTATTAACAAAACATTCGGGAGGGGAAGGAAGGAAGAGTGGGGTAATGTCCAATGGACCCTTACCTGCACCAATGAACGCAGGATGAAAGGCCGCAACAGGCTGGTCTCCACGTTGACGAAAGGCCTCTCGCTGGCGGGGCTAAAAAGAAGCTATGGCCGGAGCAAGGCTCCGGCGAGATGCCCCCCCTCCAGCAGCCGGTCATGGTGCAGGCCCGACTACATCTTCTGTCAAAGATGACGTCGTAGTCAGAGTGCTAGGGCCTGCTATTCTCACGGCTAATGTTCAACGGTTGTAGCACAAGCTAACAGCTAACTCTAGGCTAACTGATAGCATCAGGCTAACGTTCCCAGCCGAGCGAACGTACGGAGCTAACGTCGTAGCTAAACAGCTAACTGGCTAACAGGTAGCTCAACCCAGCTAAGAAGCAAGCTAAACGGCTACCACTGAACAATAGTACAACGTGAGAAGCAATATAGGCCAACACTTCAGACAGCCGCTGTCTGTCCCTCTCCTCATCCGAAGAGAGAAGAGAAAAAAAAGTCAACACAGTCTTCAAAAGGTGTTTATCAGACACAGCGGTGTCGGCAACAAGTCCCTCACGGGCTGCAGCCAACTTGAGTGTGGAGATATTCTCATAATGAAACACCAAGCTCACCTCCCTCGCGCTGGGTATTTTTCATCTTGAAAGCGGGGCCCGCGCGGTGACAGAGGGGATCCGTTTGTCCAGAGACCCGGGGAATTCGGACACGGTCCCAGTAAACAAAGCTCTCGATGAGAAGCTCATGTTAACGTGGGCATCAAACCAGAACCCTCTCCACGCCGCTAGAGCAGCGAAAAAAGAATACCAGCCTGGGGCAGGATCTTCGTAAACTGTGTAGTTGTCCCCCCACAACCAACACACCTGGCGCTCGCACTGCAAACACATCACCCGCCCCAGAGAGGCTGTCAGCCCTCACAGAGCCGACCGCCTCCCAAGCAAAGTCCAACTGCAGAGCGGAGGAAATGCCGGCGGGGATTTGCTCAGCGACGCGAGCCCCTACTACGAAGCTCCAATGGAGGTCAGAATGATCATCATCTTCTAGACCAGTGATTCCCAACCTGGGGTCCGCGGACCCCCTAGGGGTCCGCCAGGGGGCGCAGGGGGTCCGCCAGACCACAGATGATTTGAGTTTTTTTTTTTTTTTTTTTTTTTCAGAGAAATATTTAATTAGCATATTTTTATCATCAGAAGCATGAATAGTCTCTCCACTACAATAAAAAATAAAGATAAATAAATAAACATCTAGACATGATTTTTGAACGTTAACAGTAGGCTACCGGGTAGCCGCTAAAACGCGAATCAGTTGACTGTATCACTTTCTGTAGCTAGCCTAGCACGCTAGTTAACTTTCTCGGCTCGTCTGCAGTCAGCCGCCAGAGGCGAAAATGTGTGACAAACGAAAAGGAGATGACGGCAGCTCATCTGCAAAAAAAGTTAGGACCTACAGCAATCGCGAAAATTACATCACCATGGGCTTCACTGAGGGACCAGACAAACGACCTGAGTGTGTGATTTGTGGAGAAAAGTTGGCAAACTCGAGCCTGAAGCCCAGCAAGCTGAAGAGACATCAGGCGTCTAAGCACCCAGAAACCGTTGGGAAGGATCCGGACTTTTTTCGGAGGAAAGAACAGTCTCTCAAGGCGAACAAGCCTGTTGATGTTAGAGTAGCGTGGAGCAGGGGTGGCAGTGATTTACAGAAGGCTACCGAAGCCTCCTTTGAGTGTTCGCTTTTAATTGCAAAAGCAAAGAAACCGCACAATATTGGCGAGCAGCTCATCAAACCAGCCTGCATCAAAATGGTTTAGAAACTGTGCGGCCCACAGGTGGCGGATAAACTAAAATCAGTACCACTCTCGAACAATGTAGTGAAAGACCGAATTGATAAGATGTCAAGTGATTGCGAGCAGCAGCTGTCAGAAAAGCTTAGAAAGGGTCCATTTGCCATACAACTTGATGAAACTACAACTGTCGCAGACGAGGCTGTGCTCATCGTTTATGTGCAATATATCGAAAATGAGGATCTGAAGCAGGACATTCTCATGTCAGTCAACCTTACTACCACCACTCGAGGTGAGGATATTTTTACTGCAGTGGATTCTTACTTCATTCAACATAAATGCAAACCGTTCACCATTAGGGCCTGATTTGAGAGGATGAATACAGGATTTGAATATTGGCCAAAATTTTGAAATACATATGGTGCAAGATTAGATTTGTTGATTGAAGGCACAAGTCAAAGAAGCATAGTGGGTCTAATTATGATGCATATGCCTGTGTATAAGCAGTTTGTTATTAAAATGACAAAAAAAAGGTATTAAACCCAGCTAGGACAGATTCTCTCTGCTACTGATTGGAATTTCCTGTCTCATATTTAGTTTAATTTGTTGCATTGATTTGTTCCATAAATGCAAACCGTTCACCATTAGGGACTGATTTGAGAGGATGAATACAGGATTTGAATATTGGCCAAACATTTTGAAATGCATATGGTGCAAGATGAGATTTGTTGATTGAAGGCACAAGTTAAAGAAGCATAGTGGGTCTAATTGTGATGCATATGCCTGTGTATAAGCAGTTTGTTATTAAAATGACAAAAAAAAGGTATTAAACCCAGCTAGGACAGATTCTCTCTGCTACTGATTGGAATTTCCTGTCTCATATTTAGTTTAATTTGTTGCATTGATTTGTTCCATAAATGCAAACCGTTCACCATTAGGGCCTGATTTGAGAGGATGAATACAGCATTTGAATATTGGCCAAACATTTTGAAATGCATATGGTGCAAGATGAGATTTGTTGATTGAAGGCACAAGTCAAAGAAGCATAGTGGGTCTAATTGTGATGCATATGCCTGTGTATAAGCAGTTTGTTATTAAAATGAAAAAAAAAAAAAAAAAAGTATTTTATGGTATCTTATTAGGAGGGGGTCCGCGAATTTCATCAGAGATGTTTGGGGGTCCCTGGGGGGAAAAAGGTTGGGAACCACTGTTCTAGACACTCCGGTGGCGAAGACAGTATCGCTGTATTTCCTCGAAAAATTATGAGAGAGAAAACAAAAATATAATATCAACGCAGCTCCTTCTCTTCAACGTAGCTCCTTTCCAACTATTTTATACTAAACTCAAGTGGTGTGTACAGACACTCGCCGTGGTGAAAATAAGGAAGGAGCTGTTAGTATGGCCACACCCCTGCTTATGTAGAGGAGCGGATGGGGGTGTGGCCAGGCGAATAGGTGTGTAAAGGTGCATGTGGAGATTTATTCAGTGCATAGACTGATATAGGGATATATTCCAGTAGGCGCAGAGCGGAGCTATACGATACTATAACTATAACATTCATGACCCCTACAGGGAAAACCCAATTGATTTTGATGACCCCCTGGCCATTTCCATCAGGTCCGATTGCCATAAGGTTTGCTGTCAACATTCATGACTCCTATTGGTTTGAGGAATGCATTTACCTAACATTATAGTACTCTTATATATAACAATATAGGCCAAACTAGGTCGGTAAGAGTACTACAGAACCACTACTACTCTACCTGAACTACAGAACCACTGCTACTGTACCTGAACTACAGAACCACTACTACTGTACCTGAACTACAGAACCCCTGCTACTCTACCTTAAGTAACACTACTACTGTACCTGTACCTGAACTACAGAACCCCTGCTACTGTACCTGAACTACAGAAACACTGCTACTGTACTTGAACTACAGAACCACTGCATACTGTACCTATATTCTTTCCATGTGCATTTTGTGAAAAATCCACCTGCCAATATTTGCTCAGCCTAGAATAATCAAATATATTTGGTTTGTACTGTCATCTGGCCAACATTTCTTATAAATCATTTTACTTGATAAAGCACAGGCAGGAGAAATATTCCTTCACATACTGACAAAATCATCCACTAGACTATGAATCATCCATCGACTATTTATAACTGGCCTCCTACAGTTCACCCCCTCGTTCAAACGTTACAATTTTAGTTAGTTTTGCATTCAATCTCAGATTTCAAAGTGCACACGCGTGCGCATGTGTGTGTGCATGTGTGCGTCTGTGTGCGTGTGCTGTCAAAATGTAATGCATTTGATACCTGTTTCATTGTCGACGTTACCATGGTTTCATTATCAACATAAACATTCTCATGGTTCCTCATGTTCTCATCTTGTGAATGTGTGAGGTCACTGAAAAGTTGGTTAAATAAAACATTTCAAAAGCAAACTTTTAATCTGTTTAAGTGTTTTCTGTATGCTGTGATGTTATGTGTATATGTGTGTACACTATATCTGTGTATGTTTAATGTGCATGTGTGTACCGGTATATACGTATACAAGTGGTTAGTGTGTGTGTGTAATATCGAGTTAATTCAAAACAGAAGTTGTGTTTTTTCTCGGCTGGAGAGTCTAGTAGCAGTATTGTTATTTAATCTTCCACAACAGCTGTGCGGGATTTGACCATGACTTGCACCCCTTCAGTTTTAACAGCATGCCAACCCGCACGCGGAACGAGTGCCCACGCTCACTCCTACCGGCTGTTGGAGTGGAGATAGGATGAGACTCACTGTTGCACAGGGAATGGACAGTGATGTCTTCTACCAAATTCAGGATTTCTTTAAAACCTACACTATATAAATTCTTCATGAGAAAATATTGCTTCTTTAGCAGCTACACTACAAAGTTGGGCTGAAAGTCTCATTTGGGCTGCAATGGGAAAGAATCCTCCCAAACGGCGATATGAAATTTGGGAAATTGCACATATGAGGTCTTCTGGTCAGGAAGGACCAGTGCCAGGAAATCCAGAAAAGGCTACGGTCTCCTTTCTAGAACATAAAATGTGAACGACACATGTGACTTGGTTGAAGAAATGCATTTTTTGTTGCTGTTCCTAGGTACAGGATATAGTCGGCTGCAGATCAAGGTTCAGGGTCCTAGATGAGTAATAATGATGCACTTCCTTCATATACAGTATATGTGATTTGAATGCACAGTGTTAGCAGATGTTTACACGCTGTTGACTGTAGTGGCTTCACGGCGACAGCATCAAATCTGTCATCAAGTTACGGAACTAGCTGCCGTGAAATGTTGCACAGATGAAAAAGTGAGTATTTCTTCTCCCTGATCTGAAACATCATTTGCATAGACACACCCGTTGTCACGTAAATTGGCTGCTTTTGATGTGGGGGTCACCCGAGAGCAGAGACTGCTCCAGGTTTAGATGAGTTGATCAGTCTCACCTGTGTGCCCAGAGATGGAGAGTTGTGCCGCTATCATGTGTCACCAACCCCTGCTATGTGGATGATAAACTTTTTATTTCTTTGATTATTATGTTGAATCCAACCTACTAACCCAAAAAGAAAAGCAGAACAGCAGGCCTGGAAGACCTTGGAGAGAGAGAGAGCTAAGCATGCCAGTAGACTGGTAGGTGGGTCAATGACGTGACGCCTACATTTTTCTTCCAACTGCATTTTATTCAGATAAAAAAAGGTTTAATAATATCCTCTTAAACATGTGGGACGATTGAGGACGATTTGCCCACCGGCACTTTGGCGACCTCTAGTGGCTTGGGTGTGCATATTTCTTAATACAATTTATATATATATCGAATTAAAGCCCCATTTGTTGCTTGTCGATAGCCCTTTCAGGTGACAAAATCCGTTCAGCGGTTCTCAAGTTACATGCCGATATATTGTGCAAATACTACTCCCGAGTCTTGGGGCTCTGTTCCGTCAATCATTTGGCAATCTCGAAAATGATTGGACAGGGTTGTAGCCAATGAGTGTGGCTTTCCAATAATACCCCACCTGGGGATGTTCGAATCAGGGATCTAGGTGAAAAATAGAAAAGAGCGAAAACAGAAAGAGAAAAACCACAGAATGAATTGAAGTCTATGAGAAAACTGAGCTTTTCTTTTGTACACAGTTTACCAAAATCACTCCTAATCACTCATTTCTGAACATGTACTACACAAGGCTTCAGGCTATGGATCTCGGGAGTTTTTTAAAGGAAAACTCCAACATTTTGGGAAATTAGTTTATTTGCCATCTACCCTGGAGTTAGACAAGAAGATACATACCTTTTTCTTCTCTGTGCATGCAGTAGGAAGACATTGGGAACTAGGCTAATGGAGGAACCTACTTCCAGTGACTGACGCTAAGCTAGACTAACGGTGCACGTCTTCCTACTCCTACTGCATGCACAGAGAAGAAAAGGGTATTTATCTTAACACTCCAACATTTTGGGAACCCTGGAGTTAGACAAGAAGATGCATACCTTTTTCTTCTCTGTGCATGCAGTAGGAGTAGGAAGACGTTGGGAACTAGGCTAATGGAGGAAGCTACTTCCAGTGACTGACGCTAAGCTAGGCTAACGGTGCGTGTCTTGCATGCACAGAGAAGAAAAAGGGTATGTATCTTCTTGTCTAACTCCAGGGTAGATGCCAAATAAGCTAATTTCCCAAAATGTTGGAGTTTTCCTTTAAGCCATACGAATTTCTGGGGAAATACTACTTCTGGACTACTAACTACAGAAAAACTTGAGTAACAAGTTTTCAGACCTATGTTACTCTATTTCATTAGCACTAAAAGTGATCTTATTGTATCATAAACTTCAGAATGTTATCTTTCAAAAGAGACCAGGCTTATGCATGTGCTATAAGTATAAAGTATAGTATTTTAAGTTTGCAAAAAAGGTATGCAGTCCTCAAAAACTAAAACAAAAATAACCACTTTTCTGCCCGCATGTTAAGAAGATATCTTATATACATCTCATATTTGTACCCTCACTTTAACTATAACCATTAATTATTTGTACGTCACGTCAGAATATCATGTGGTGCGACTGTTCGGCCATGAATGCTGTTTTGAAAATGTCTTTGAAATTACTCTGAATCTATTCACATGTATGTTATGCCCTATTTGACACGATTTCCAAAATGTGTTTATATTTCCATCATAATATACAAACAGACTTTGTCAGATGATGTGGTGCGACCATAAAGAAACAACCACTTTGGGACTCTTATGTTGAAATCCGTTCGAAGACAGAACTTTGCATCGTATACCAGTTTACTAAGGACCCATGGACGCTGCAAGCAGGTCTCTCTCTCTCTCTCTCTCTCTCTCTCTCTCTCTCTCTCTCTCTCTCTCTCTCTCTCTCTCTCTCTCTCTCTCTCTCTCTCTCTCTCTTCTTTCTCTCTCTCTCTCTCTCTCTCTCTCTCTCTCTCTCTCTCTCTCTCTCTCTCTCTCTCTCTCTCTCTCTCTCTCTCTCTCTCTCACCTTTATCTCTAATCACCTTTTTAACAGCTGGTATGTAGTTGCCACATTTGGATATCATGTCATATGACCTGAACAATGAATATTAAGTTGTTTCTACAAATATATATTGCAATTATAAATTACATAGTGACCTTTTGTGGGAAGCTAGCTTGTTTTGTGGCGACATTTTGAAATATCATGTGGTGTGATCAATGTAATTTCACTTTGGTAATTATGCATTTATTTGTAATTTATTCTTTACTAATAAATACTAGTTTTCATCTATTTTAGTAGTAAAAACTGCTCACCAATCACCATAGACAGCATGTTAATTCACCCTGCAGCAAGAGTGGAGTAGCTTGCTAGGAGAAGATAAAGGTATGTTAAAGGGGCACTTCAGCAAAAAACAATGCTGATTTATTTTGCATATCTCAGACACATCCAAAACCTCTAAACATCTTTGCACACATTAATTTAGTTTGACAGCTATTTAGTGTGTTAATTTATGTGTACACAACATTCTTCAACAATTGCAATAGATTCAAATTTTTTATATTTTAAAATGTGCCTGTTGACCCACATATATACATTTCCCTCCTCACACACATCAAAAAGCCTTCACATACTCCTAACACGATAGAAAATAAGCTTTTTATAGTAAACCCATTGTAAATTGGAATATATCTGTATGTTGACAGAATCCGGCTATAGGGCGACAATAATGTGGTCAAGAGCATGGTTTCTATCTTGAGCCTTAACTGGCGTGGTTTATTTATTCACATGGCAGAGCAGCAGTTCTACAGTTCTCCTCTCACTGAGAGGCTGGGGGAAAGAGAAAGAATGGGAGGAGACATCTCTAATCAAGTATTTAAACCTGGGCCCTCATTTATCAATTTTCCTCAGAAAATGTTCTATTTCCACACGTAAGCACAGAATTTAGAATGTGTGCACGCACAAAAAAAACGGGATTTATCACAAGTGCGTACACAGGTCCTACGCACACCTGTCATGATAAATATCACCTTGGTCCTACGCCGATGCTCGTGCACACTTTCACGTATTTGCATACCAAAACCGCCCCAATTAACCATATACGGTAATGGAACACCCCCATGAAATGTGGAAAAATGGACTAAACCGAGGGAAGCGTGTTATGAGACAGGCTGACAGACGTGTACACGTACGGTGATGTCGGATATGATATCTAATAACCATTGCTGCCTGGGCAGCGCAAACACTAATAAAGACCGTGCTGGAATATGACTGCCTTTTTCCGTTTTGTTTGATTAATACCCAGGGATTAAAGTTCTCCTCAATTTTATTCCAAATCGCGACGGATTTTCCATCAATTTTCTACCTGCTGCATATGATTTCTAGAGGCATACAATCTATTTTGATGTCAGTATTGGGTAGCCTATATAAACAATAATACGAGAGCATATACAAGAACAATGAATCTCACTGCCATGTATGATGTAGCCTGCCTATGTGATCAATACAAACTGAATTCCATCATGTTTGTGTGCGGGAGCTCACAAGGCTGTTGTCACAATGGGTGGTACAGTAATAACAGTCTACACAATATCACGATGGACCATGCCATGTAGCCTATGTTCTATTATGACATGATCTGTGACGACAAATGTTCTAGAATGTTTGATTATGACAGCATGCCTATGATCAATAAAAACGCGAACTTGAATCCCATCATCATATTTACATAGTCTGTCCACTATCTTTATTACTTTGTTATTCCCCCCCCCCATCTATGTAAAGCGACCTTGCATGGGTCTCTTGAAAGGCGCTATGTAAAATGAAGCTATTATTATTGTTGTTGTTATTATTATAATCATGTCTGTGTGCTGAGCTCAGTGAAGTTTCAACGGAGCGAGGTAATCTATTCTAATCAACAAATTGAAGTAGAAAGCATTCCGTTGTGGCCAATCTTATTTGGAAACATGACACGTCGCTTTAGCCTATATTCTCAAATTGCATGTAATGGCTGAATGAATGAAAACGATAGGTTATGACTATAACCAAGTTCTGTTAATTAGGGGTGACGCTCGGCATCACTCATGCACTCCCTCGCGTACGTGCACGCGCACTGAATAAATTCCACAAATGTACCTTTAATACCAGTATTAGTCTGACCACACCCCTCATCAGCTTACCTTCATAAGCAGGTGTGTGGTCACCTGCTCTCCTCCTTCCCAAGCTTTCACCACAAGGTGAGGTCAAGGGCTGCAGCGGCGTCGGATGCCGAGTGTCACCCCTTATTAACAGAACTTGGTTATAGTCATAACCTATCGTTCTGTTTCATTAGGGGATCCGCTCGGCATCACTCATGCACATAGGGAGGCCGAGCGGAGCCACCGGCCGACAAATACACCCGCTGAAGGCCCCCCACAACCAACAGAACAGGGAGGGCCTAGCCCCCCCGACCCCCCGTAATGGAGGGCACCCCCCCTGTTAGAGGTTTCCTGGGAGGGCGACGGACCCGACCGTGCGAAGAGGCACTCAAGCAACTCAACGCACAGGGTGAGCAGACCGTGGCTTGACCCCACGACTACACACACGCACAACCCGCATGCCACCCGGGAACGAACGGAGGGAACAACCTCGTTACTGCCCCCAGAATCACGGGGTCAAGGGCAAACCCAACCCTGTGGCAAGGCCGTAGCAGCGGAGCGCGAAGGAAGACCCAGACCCACCAAAGGGACTGGACCCCCTGGAACGGGGGCCCGGAGAAGTCCATGATGCCAGCATCAAGACCCCACCAGGTGGGCACTTAGTGACCCCGCCCCCCACATCGCCAGCGTATTCGGACAAAGGCCCCTCAGCCGAGCGGGCCCTGTCCTCCCCAACAGTACACCGCCTGGCACACTGACCCTGCAACAGGCAGTCAGCATGGCCGTAAGCACACAAAAAAGGTTCCTTGTGCAGGCCTAACGATGAGGGAGCTCACTGGGCTTAAGGGAGAGGAAAAGATACATCATGTTTAAAGCCATATAATTTTAACTGTTTACTATTTTAAAAAAAATTTTTACCCATGTTTAACACATTCATAGCCTATTCTCAAGATATCTGTAAAAAATTACACATATTTTCGAATTTTAACCACTTAAATTAGTGTTTGTTTGATACCACGTCAGTTTTTATTGAAAAAAAAATTTTTTTCATCGAAAAAGACGGATAAATGTTGTTTTTGACCATATTTCCAATATTTATTTTTGATAAATACCAATTAGAAATATCTCGATGAATTACCTCTGAATACGAATCAAAAGAAATATTAAAGATTCGATGACTAGTTCGACCAGAAACGGCGTTGAGGCGAAACTTTACCAAGTGGTCAACTGACGAGGGCGGTTCAAAAGAAACGGATACATGTTGTTTTTGACCATATTTCTAATATTTATTTTTGATAAATACCAATTAGAAATATCTCGACGAATTACCTCTGAATACGAATCAAATAAAATATTAAAGATTCGATGACTAGTTCGACCAGAAACGGCGTTGAGGCGAACGTTACGAAGCGCTCAGCGGTTCGAAAAAAACGGATAAATGTTGTTTGACCATATTTCTAATATTTATTTTTGATAAATACCAATTAGAAATATCTCGACGAATTACCTCTGAATACGAATCAAAAAAAATATTAAAGATTCGATGACTAGTTCGACCAGAAACGGCGTTGAGGCGAAACTTTACCAAGTGGTCAACTGACCTGCATATGCTCCGGGCGCTTCGATGTGCTGCTCCGGCATGAATATTCGGCTCGGCTCGCTGGTGAAACAAGAACCAGAGGTGATCCGTGCAGTACACTTCCTCGTTGGCGCGTGCCGGCTATGGGGGTCTTGTTTTTCGGCGTGTGGCGCGCTGTGGACTGCGCGGTCCGGTTCGCCTCTGGTTCTGTCTTGAAAATCCACTCGCCCCCCCCCCCCCACCACCACAAAACCTGTGTGCCGAGTTTCAATCACCAGCAGCCCGCTTCAGCCTAATTCACCTCCCCCTGACTTGTGGCAAAGTTATCTGTGGAGCGATGACGCCACCATGAGTTTTACATCGGTAACAGCACATCCCGGCAATTACAAGGTCCTTGTCTCGTGGAATATGCAAAGGATGGCAAGATATAGAGAGAATTGAACGAATAAGAGCAGATTTAAAAATGCTTAAAAATGCCGTATTAACGTTGAAGTGGATGGGAGTAGAAAAAGTAACTAGGGGTGAACGAGTCACTAAATCTGTAACTACTATTTCTAGAGTGTTTCATGTTATAAGCTTTTCACACAATGAACATATATGTAAAATTAAGATATTTACCCAATTTCATGAAATAATAATAAACACAGACACCGCTGTGCTCACACACACACTCAAAATATTTCAAAAAAGTAGAAAAAGCGACTAGGGGTGCACAAGGGTTTTAACCAACGGAAGCAGGCAGCGCACCGGGGAAAACCAGGCAACAGGCTGTTAACCCTAGCCTGGAGACTGCGGACGAGACAGGCGCCAGAAAGGACAGCTGAACACAGCCGCCCCGGCGGAAGGGGCGTATGCTGGCGTTGTTGCATGACCAAGCCTCCATTTAAAAACTCCCACCCAGAGGGGTCGAGGCAGAGAAGGCTGACACGATTGGCAGACATCATGAACGTGCAGGGGCACCCTCAACCGGTTAACCCGGGAGTTGACACTGCAGCAACACACCAGAGAACCAACCACCCAGGTGTTACCTTATGCGGTGGTTGGTCCCATAACCCCTCAGGAAAAAACTCCAAAACACACCTGCGGCACTGCCGCAGCCCGTGTTCCAGTTTCCAACAGGGTTATCCCGGGCCTACGGGTCAACGAAAACATTACTTCGGACCGGGCCCGGTGATACGGGGAGCACAGGGTCCCCCGAGGAGGTCAAGACCACCCCAACAGGCCCCTCTTCGCCATGCGTAAGAGAAGAGCGTAAGAATGGAAAACCAGCCCCAGCACCCCGTACTTGGTATTCCCAGGAGGTCACCCAACCAAGTACTAACCAAGACCAACCTGCGTGGCGGCCGAGATCCGACGAGATCGGGCGCGTACAGGTTGGCACGGCCGTAAACCATTACGACAGTGTAGAATACAATGTACCCAACAAGGGTTCCATAGCGCTCAACCCTGTGACACCCGGACCGACCTAGCATTTTTCCCCCTGAAAAAAGCCCAGGTCCCTCAGGGTACCAGAACAGCAGATCTGCATCCCCGGCGGACAACGGGTTTAACTGATCCGGACCAGCGCGACCAGAACCAGTCCCGTGCCCTAACCACGCCGACATGCCATCTCCAGGAGAAGGGGCAGATATGCGTGTTGATCTTAAACATAAAAAGAAGGCGCCACTCAGACATTTCGGTGCGAACCGCGCCCGGCGGCCCACCCCCAGGGCGTGAGACCCTTCCACACATGTTCAGATCCATTCCGTTATCATCCCCTGATATGAACGAGAACCCGTCGACAACCACACAGGTCGTCGGAAGAGGAAAACCCCCATCCCAATTGCTTTATAAAAACGCTGTTTTAACCCCAAGCAACCAAGGCGCGCCAGTCAGTTACCTAATGTCCAACAGAACATCCTGAGCTAGCACTATGTGTGCGTTGGGCATATCCACATCAATAATAGGCTATTTAGACCATCTTATTGAATCCCCAAGACGCCCAGGGGAACGACAAGAGGGCGGGATGCAACCAACTCCATGAATGAATGAATGAAAACTTTAACCAACAGATTGCAGAAAGGGTACAACACAGTACGGCTCAATACACACAATCGGTAAGGGGAGGCAGACCTGAGAAAGACGTTAGTCTTGTTTCCATCAGGGGCCCCCATTTCCAATTCATATAGACACATCCAACTCTTTATAATAATAAAGAAGAAGCATCACCCGTATGAACCCAACTGCACAGCTGGGAGTAAAAAACCCGTTTTCACATGATTTTACATCCAGTCACTCTTTTTAATCAGAGAGTAAAGACTAAACCCTCCCAGAAACCTTCCCACACGAGTTGTAGTCATGAGAAAGACATGCCAACTGTGAGTCACGTGACCAACTGACTCAAGTTACACATAAATCGAGCGTAGCAGACCCGTGAGCCCTACGCTCTAACTCGACACCTTAATACTCTGTAACTCATGGAAGGCGTCGCCATAGCAACACCGCTACGACGGGGGGAAACCCTGCACACGGCTCCTGTTTGTAATAGGAGTCGGCAGGATAACCCTCCCCCCCCCCCCCCCCCCCCTGCCAAGACGTCCTAACGGCTCGGCCCTGACTGGCTCAGCAGAAGAGATAAAATCTCCTAAACCAATCAAGTGGGAAGGAGGGGTTTATTCGACACCCCCTCACAAAAAACCCTTCTTTCCCTACACACAAAAAACAACTGTAGCCATTTTGAAAACCTCCGGTAGAATGCTAATGTATAGCGTAAGCTAATACAATGCCCGCTACCCACAAAATGTGAACAGGATTTACAACAAAAACAAGTCGTATGTGTGTGAATCCTACACCCGTTGACTATGTCATACATAGCAAAAACACTGACCGAGAGTAACGGCTAGGCCGTGGAACGTGTGTGTACGAGTATTACTGCAACTAACACAACAGCATTGTGAGACACATATGCTCAGTTTAAGTAACACCAGTTTCTACCTGCATGTGGAGCGTCAGGCTAATAGAACCCCCTATGACTGAGTGTATGTTGCAGACCTTGCTTAATCTCGTAACACAACACGACTCATCTCACAACGTAAAAGTGCAGATTCATATTTACACAACCCCACCATATGATTTGTTGAAGAAACACACAGTTTGTTTGGCCAAAAAACATAGTCCCCCTTATGTCAGGGAACTTTTTATTGTCATAAGTTTTAAGGCACAAAAACACAATCATAAAGGGGCCGGGAGGGTGTAAAGGAGAGGGGACACAGAGGGGAAAAGTCACTCTCAGCGGCGTCTGCCACATCGCGCCGCTCGAGTCTTGCCACCCCGAGGAGCCCCGGAGGGACGGTAGGTTACTGTCTGCTGGTCTCGACGTTCCCTACCGTCTCCTCCGGTCGTGGATGGGCCGGCGGCAGCAGAAACGCCGTCTCTTCTCCTGGCCCTCTTGGAAGGGCCAGCAGCGGCGGTAGAGGCAGTGGTAGGGACGACGGAGACAGCTCGACATCGTGGAAGCCTTCTGACTCCACCGGCAAGGACGGGAGGCGGAAAATGGGGTTAAAGGATGGATCTCTCCTCTGCCATCTCTCTGCATGTTGAGGTCATCAACCGCAGGGCCTTCCCGAAGAGACCAGCGTCGGAGAGGGCGGCCGTCAGAAGAGGGGCTCTCTTCCGTTCCGGCACACGGGCCTGCTCCAGCCAAAGATGACGCTGGCCCAGGGTGGCCAGGGCGCGCACTTTCCCCATGGCTATGGCCAGCACCTGGGTAAGGTGCAGGACAGCTCCTGACGCCTGGGTGATCTGATCGCATTTTACCTCGGTCAGATCCGTGCCGCCCGTCATAATCCCCGATACAAATCTAGCTAGGTGGGCGATGTTAGACGCCGCAGCCAGCGATTGTGTACCAGCGATGAATGACTGGTCACCCCAATATGCCAATCGCCTAGCCGATCTACCCTGGAGGACCAGCTTGCATAAGGGTTCCCACACCATATCCGGACAGAGGAGAGCGGCCATCGGACTATCAAGCCGAGGCACGCCCTCCCTCATACCTTTGACTAACCCCGACACCCGTGTAACTGGTACGTAGGTGGGGGTAAGTCCCATGATGTGAGACACCGCCTGACCCTGACGAACATAGGTCCCCATTGAGGGGAAAAATGGGTAGACAACGTCCACCCCTCTCACCGGGCGACGCTGCCAGAGATGACCTATGAGATCATCAGGGACAGGAGCAGGCAATGGCAGCGGCAGCGGCACACCGTTTGTGGCGGCGGCTACCGCCATGAGCTCGGGAAACAAAGCCCGCAGTTCCCCCTGCGGATCTTCCTCCACCGAACCCGCATCCCTCACATGCAGCAGGCTGCAACTGGTCAAGGAGCCACAGTCTGATGTGGCCGATAGTAGGGCATCCTGCTGATGAGGCCAAGGTGGTTCCTCGACATCTTCGAACAAGGCGTCCCACGGAGCCATTTCTCCCCCCTCCGGTGTTTCCTGGATAGGAGGGATACTCTCCTCCACGGGACCATCAAACAAGAATCCGTCCGACTCTTCCATGAAGTCCTCAGTTTCCATCGGAAATCCAGAGCCGGACGCATCCTCGCTGGTCTCCAGCAGTTCCCCAAAACCAGGCCGTTCGCGCCTGCATGCCACCATCTTGCGACGTGAACGGGCAGACGCGAAAAGTTTGCGTCACAAATCCTCCGGCTCCAAGACAACCCCCCGTTCACCAACGGACGATTCCCTGGAACCAGAGGAACCAGAGTCGAGATCAGGCCACCGCCGGAGCGACGGCACCGACTCCTCGGCTCTTCGGAGAGGCAAACTATCCATCGGCTGCCTCCTGGGCTGGGTCGGCAACCACGAAAGTGGCAACAGCCCAGCACCAGAACGCACGACGGAGGCGGAAATGGAGAACCGCTGGTGAAGAGTAGGTCTAGCGGGTCTACTCTCCGAAGAATACATTATGACACAAACTTTTTCTTTACAACAGATATGAGAGAAGAAAAAATTAAGCACAATGTAGACTCGTCACAACTCTTTTCAACTAACAACACGTCAAGTGGGGTACTACCGAGGCACTTCCTTGTGGTGAAAGCGAGAAGGAGGAGAGCAGGTGACCACACACCTGCTTATGAAGGTAAGCTGATGAGGGGTGTGGTCAGACTAATACTGGTATTAAAGGTACATTTGTGGAATTTATTCAGTGCGCGTGCACGTACGCGAGGGAGTGCATGAGTGATGCCGAGCGGATCCCCTAATGAAACAGAACTTTATTTTACAGATTGCAGAATGGGTACAATACAGTACGGCTCAATACACACAATTGTTAAGGGGATGCAGACCAGAGAAAGACTTTTGTCTTGTTTACATCAGGGTCCCCCAACTCGAGTCCTCGATATCCTCGCGGACGGACCAGTATACCTTTATATCATATCATATTCATATTCATATCATAGTTTACTCTATCAGCCTACCAGCATGTAATACGTTCTTTGTTAGAACTCAACTCGTTATTATTTTGCGCATAGATTGCAGAAATACGGGGACGTTTTGATTTAGGCTTTGACACAGAATACAAGTCATGATATCACCCACACGATATATGCTCTGTGTCCAGAGCATGTATGCTTTTCATTCATTTAAGACACATTTATTGCAAGGGTTTTGTATACACATACACTCAACAAATAACCTCTGTCTGTTCTCGTTGCAATGCGTTTATATCGTGGGTGTTCATATGACTTGTATTCTGCTTACAGCTTCGGGGTTCCACTTATTACGTTTAACAATGGCAAAGCCTTTTAAATATAATCAAAACGTTCCCGTATTTCTGCAATATATGCGCAAAATAATAACAGGTTGAGTTACGCGGAGCGCAGTCAGTGCTTATTTCCGCGTTGTAAAAATATTTTACCACCGGGCGCCAACTATGCATGGTCCGACCTGTGCTTAAATATACGCACAAAGTCAAGCACAAGTTCAAATAGATAAATCCCACACTTTGCTTAGGAATGGTCGTACGCACGGCTTAAGCACATATCTGTGCGTACGTCAGGTTGATACATGAGGGCCCTGGGCCCTCATTTATCAAGTTTCCTCAGAAAATGTTCTATTTCCACACGTAAGCACAGAATTTAGAATGTGTGCACGCACAAAAAAAACGGGATTTATCACACGTGCGTACACAGGTCCTACGCACACCTGTCATGATAAATATCACCTTGCTTCTACGCTGAGGCTCGTGCACACTTTCACGTATTTGCATACCAAAACCGCCCCGATTAACCATATACTGTAATGGAACACCCCCATGAAATGTGGAAAAATGGACTAAACCGAGGGAAGCGTGTTATGAGACAGGCTGACAGATGTGTACACGTACGGTGATGTCGGATATGATATCTATTAACCATTGCTGCCTGGGCAGCGCAAACACTAATAAAGACTGTGCTGGAATATGACTGCCTTTTTCCGTTTTGTTTGATTAATACCCAGGGATTAAAGTTCTCCTCAATTTTATTCCAAATCGCGACGGATTTTCCGTCAATTTTCTACCTGCTGCATATGATTTCTAGAGGCATACAATCTATTTTGATGTCAGTATTGGGTAGCCTATATAAACAATAATACGAGAGCATATACAAGAACAATGAATCTCACTGCCATGTATGATGTAGCCTGCCTTTCAATACATGAACTTGAATTCCATCATGTTTGTGTGCGGGAGCTCACAAGGCTGTTGTCACAATGGGTGGTACAGTAATAACAGTCTACACAACATCACGATGGACCATGCCATGTAGCCTATGTTCTATTATGACATGATCTGTGACGACAAATGTTCTAGAATGTTTGATTAAGATATCATACTCTGACAGCATGCCTATGATCAATAAAAACACGAACTTGAATCCCATCATCATATTTACATAGTCTGTCCACTATCTTTATTACTTTGTTATTCCCCCCCCCCATCTATGTAAAGCGACCTTGCATGGGTCTCTTGAAAGGCGCTATGTAAAATGAAGCTATTGTTATTATTGTTGTTGTTATTATTATTATCATGTCTGTGTGCTGAGCTCAGTGAAGTTTCAACGGAGCGAGGTAATCTATTCTAATCAACAAATTGAAGTAGAAAGCATTCCGTTGTGGCCAATCTTATTTGGAAACATGACACAAAATAATAGAAGAAAAGACTCAGAAAGACTCAGAAGAAGCTTCTATCCCCAGGCCATCAGGCTGCTAAACAAACAATGAATGAACACTACACAACAACAACCACCAAACGCACATAGCACACACATCCACACGCACGCACTCACTTTAAACAAACACACTGTAGCACCCACTCCACACACTTATAGCACACACCCACTTTAAACAAACACACTGTAGCACCCACTCCCCACACTTTATATTTATGGATGAAGGATTGCACTACAACTTGTACACCTTACTGTAAATTGTACCTAAAATTGTACCTCATCCCATTTCTGCTTTGCACTAGATAGTACTGTACATTAGTACACTGCATAGTATTGTGTATTGTATATTATATGGTAACTCAGAACATTGTACATATGTCTATACCGAACACTGTGACCTCATTTTCTTCTTCTAAATTCATGCTATATTATGTTATTATGTTATTTGATACTATCTTGTCTAGCACAGTCTCTGGAGCGTAACAGTAAGAAGCATTTTGTATGAAAGTATTCTGTACTTCTGTATGACAACTATTAAAGAACTTGAACTTGAACTTGAACTTGAACTAGTATGTCGCTTTTTATTTGAAACAATATTTAATGGCGTTTGGAGGTGGGTGTTCTGCTTCTGCCCCCCGTGCCAAACAAGTAAGCCAACCTCTTGTTCCCGCATGAGCCCGTTATAATTACACTACTGTCGCTATTTTACAGTCCTCGATATCCTCGCGGACGGACCAGTATACCTTTATATCATATCATATTCATATTCATATCATAGTTTACTCTATCAGCCTACCAGCATGTAATACGTTCTTTGTTAGAACTCAACTCGTTATTATTTTGCGCATAGATTGCAGAAATACGGGAATGTTTTGATTTAGGCTTTGACACATAATACAAGTCATGATATCACCCACACGATATATGCTCTGTGTCCAGAGCATGTATGCTTTTCATTCATGTAAGACACATTTATTGCAAGGGTTTTGTATACACATACACTCAACAAATAACCTCTGTCTGTTCTCGTTGCAATGCGTTTATATCGTGGGTGTTCATATGACTTGTATTCTGCTTACAGCTTCGGGGTTCCACTTATTTCGTTTAACAATGGCAAAGCCTTTTAAATATAATCAAAACGTTCCCGTATTTCTGCAATATATGCGCAAAATAATAACGAGTTGAGTTACGCGGAGCGCAGTCAGTGCTTATTTCCGCCGTTGTAAAAATATTCTACCACCGGGCGCCAACTACGCATGGTCCGACCTGTGCTTAAATATACGCACAAAGTCAAGCACAAGTTCAAATAGATAAATCCCACACTTTGCTTAGAAATGATCGTACGCACGGCTTAAGCACATATCTGTGCGTACGTCAAGTTGATAAATGAGGGCCCTGGATTCTACTCCTCCCGTATTTAAACCTAGAGTATCATCCTCCTGCATCTAAGCAGTGTAGCCACCCTCCTTCAGTATTTAAACATGGAGTACCCTCCTTCAGCATTTAAGCAATTAGTCATGAACCGTACATTTGTATATGTCGTGGCCTTCAATTCATCCTCCTGCATTTAAGCAGTTTGCTACGAACCATACATTTGTATATGTCGTGGTCTTCAATACCCTCCTGGTTTGAATACACCCATTTCCGTCCCACTGTCTGTCTGCCCTCTGGTAACTTGGTTGAATACACCCATTTTCCTCCCACTGTCTGTCTGCCCTCTGGTAACTTGGCTGGAGCAAAGGTGTGTTTGTCCTCTAGGGACCTCATCTCCTCATCCCTTGCTCTCTCCCACTTGATTTGGGGGACAATGTGACCTCTTTAAAGGTCGGGGGTACCCCACTGACTACCCTGTAGCAGTAATCAACGGTGGTAAGTGTACTGTCATCCTCGTCACTCCCTCTCCGGGCATAGTCTGTCAGATACTGTGGGGGTTTGTGTTCCCTTGAGGGATACCTCCCACTGCTTGGGGCACTTGACGTCACCCTCGGGTGCTCCTCGTCATCGCCCTCTGGGGGTAGCTGACTGTCTGCCTGCATGGCCGTACTAAGTACACTGGGCTGATGTGTCTCTGTTTCTACACACCTTACTCTGGAGTCCAGCTCTGGCTCCTCTGTCTGTGTCTCGCTCTCACATGTTGTCTTTGTTTCTACACACCTTACTCTGGAGTCCAGCTCTGGCTCCTCTGTCTGTGTCTCGCTCTCACATGTTGTCTTTGTGACAAACTTGACTCGCATGTGTTTCTGCACTCTCCCTCTACCGGGATGATGAACTAGGAAAGCGTGGCTTCCCTTGTCGTGCCCTACAAAGAGTCCTTTTACACATCTGGACTCGGGCTTTCCCCTGTCCTGCAGGTACGCATAACACCCTGATCCAAATCGGTGCATTCTGGCTAGATTACACTTCTTTCCTGTCAGTGCTGTATACGGGGTGGTGCCCGAATGCTTATTAAAGCACCTGTTTCTGGTGTAAGCGGCTTCTTGCACTGCATAATGCCATAGGCTCTTAGGTAAGTTACTATCTACTAGCTTACACCTAGCCATTTCGAAAAGGGTACGCCATTCCCTCTCTGCCACTCCGTTCTGGTGTGGGGGATATGGACATGATGTCTCGTGTCTTATCTTGTACCTTCTCAACAGTGATTGGAACTCTCTGTTTGTGAACTCGGTTTCGTTGTCGGACCTCAAGCATCCTACGTAACCATAAGGGGCTACGTCTGCCAGGAATTTCTCCATGGCCTGGAGTGTGTCACTCTTTGCTTTGAGAAAGTATACAAACACTGCTCCTGTGCACACATCTGTAAAAGACTGTACTAGGGATGTCCGATATTATCGGCCGACCGATATTATCGGCCGATATCGGCAGTAAAATGTGATATCGGAAAATATCGGTATCGGTTTAAAAACAAACAAAAAACAATAACAATATTTGTTATATATATATCCTGTGAAATTATTAGTTACCTGAAATTATTCAGTTTTTTGGACGGGGAAACCCTGCATATATCGGTATCGGTTGATATCGGTTGATATCGGTATCGGAAATTAAGAGTTGGACAATATCGGAATATCGGTATCGGTAAAAAAGCCAATATCGAGCATCCCTAGACTGTACATATCTAAAGCCTCCTATGGACTCATTGCTTACTGGACCGGCTAGATCCGTGTTAACTAATGCAAGTGGTACCTTTACTTTTTCTGTGGGATTTCTGTTTCTCGGTTGAGTAAACTTCCCCGTTTTGCACACTACACATTCTTTATCAGGTCTACGCTTTTCACCTTCAATGTGCATGCCTTCTGTCACTGCTTGCAGTTTCAGTAAATCCTCGTAATTACAATGACCCATAATCTCATGCCATGTCTGAATATCGTGGCTGACAGTTACTTTACAGATATCATTTTCACCATTACACTTGTCGTTGTCATTACACTCTGTTTGCAGGTAATACACCCTCTTGTACATCTTTATGTCAAACCGTGTACCGTCAGGTTCTACAAGAAAATGTTTACCTTTATCGAAGAATACCTCGGCACCGCTTGCAGTAGCAGCTCTTACAGAGAATAGTCCTTGTGGGAACGATGGTTCGTAGAGATCGTTCTGTCCGTGAGGCATACCTGTGTGTCTCCTCTCTCTTGCGCCAACCCGTAGGTGCGCTTCCCGTCTGCCCGCTTCATGCTGAGCCTCTCCGGGTGGAAAGTGTTGTCAAAGTTCTTGAACCGACTCCTGTCGTTGATGACATGGGACGACGAACCTGTGTCCACAATCAGTCCCCTTCTCTGGGCCCGCTGCAGCTGTGCCGCCCGGCGATGCACACCATCCGCGCCCCGAAAGCATAGTCTTCTTGTCCCGTTATTCTCCGGGCGTCGTCTCGATCCGTCTCACGTCAACTGTCGCCGCCATCGTGTCCGCTGCCGTCATCCTGTCCACAGCCGTCTCCTTGTCCGTAGCCGCCATTTTGTCCGTGGCCGCCATTTTGTCCGTAGCCGCCATTTTGTCCGTGGCCTCCGTTTCGTCCATGGCCGCCGTCTCGTCCATGGCCGTCATCTTGCCCATGCGCGTATCGTGCGCTCTGGTCGTGTTTCTTCATGCAGGCTGTGCCCCGTGGATTTGCAGAAGCTACACCAGACAGTCTTTGTGCAGTCGCTTCTCCGATGGCCTTTCTCTCCGCATTGCCAACCTGCCAGTTCCGCAGTGGTCCTGGTCCTCTCCCTTGGCGTCGCTCGGGCCTTTAACACCCTCTCTCCCGCCTCCGCAGCGGCTGGGTGGGTCTCTTCTGAGGCCTCGAAGTTTCTTCCTTGAACTGTCCCAGCGTCATGTCCGCTGAACCGTGTGTTACCAGGAGTGTGAACAGTTTGTACAGCTCCGGTAGTCCTCTCATCACCATCGCCATCATTAGCCCATCGTTTGGTGCTTCTCCGGCACTCCTCAATGGCGTTGTGATTTGCTCCGCTCTGTTGACGTATTCGGTCACAGTCTCGGTGTGCCCCTTCCTCAGGGCCGTTAGTGCTATGTAGAGGGCCACGACTCGGGGTCTTCCTCGCTCGATGTAATGCTCTCTCAACACCTCCAGGCTTTCTCGACCTTTGTCTTTAGTGTCGCGGAATATCAGCCCCAAGCTGGTGTCGTCGAGCAGCGGCGCAAACTCACAGTACGGTCTGCGTTACGCTGGTCGTCCAGGGCTTGCTCTTCCGCCATCAGGTCTCCCGTGGGGGCTGCCAGGATCGTCTTCTTCAGTCCTGCACCATATTCCCAGAGCTCATAGGCCTCTGCTTTTCCATTGAATGAGGGCCATTTGCCCCTTCCCTTGTTTTCCATCCTCTTCATTGGTGGTAGGTGTAGCTTTAGCTCTTGTTGGCCTAGCGTCTAGCCACGTGATGCTTAGGGTGACCAGACGTCACGCATTGCGCGTGATTGTACAGCATTTCTGTCTCCTTTCACGCGTCTGTTAGGAATTCAAATCCACCCAAGTTCTTTAATTGATATAGTATGGACCAGCTGACAGATTCACAAGCGACAAAGTTCTATTTCAAAACGGAGTCTTTATTGTTGATCACACAGAGAATTCTCCTGCAGCCCACGGGCTCAGCCTCTCGCACCAGAATGAAGACATGACATGACAGCGTTTTATACCCTCTTGCACAAAGAGAAAAGGGAGGGGTGCGTGTGTGTGTGTGTGTGCGTGTGTATGTATGTGTGTGTGTGTGTTTGTCTGTGTGTGTGCTTGTTTCAGAAGGGGGGCTAATGGGTTCCAGATGTAGGCAGGGAGAGACCCCCAGTTTCGAACAACACCCCAACAAATCACGGGCCCCGACAGCTGAGTGGGGGGAGATGTGTGCGTGTGTGTGTGTGTGTGTGTGTGTGTGTGGAGGGAGACACAGAGCCACTACAGCCTGCATCGTGGGGAGACAATGGGTGCACAGATATAAGATATTGACATCAAATATCACTAGATCAATGAACTAAACTATCAATCCCCCCTTTTGACATTAAATCAATATGTCAACACAACAGTTCATTGATGGATCTGTACCCGTCGATTGTCATCCATTACACGCATCACACCTAAACCAAACGGGATAAACAACGGTCAGAGAAGGGAGATAGAGATAGAGGGAGGGGGGGAGCGAGATAGAGAGAGAGAAGAAAGAGAGAGACACAGATTTGCAACTTTTCAGACAATACACTTAACCCCTTTTTGACCCCCCTTACTCGGGCACACGCAACGTCTATCAGGGCGCTTCCTTCCCTCTGTTACAGTACACCGCCCATCTTGGGCCGGTCCCGTCTTCTAGAGGGCAAGGGCCCCTTCCTGAGCTGGTCCCCGTTCCAGGGTGCGGTCCCCTAGGCAAAAGTGTCTCCTCTGGTCTGCTGCCTCCTCAGTGTCTCTGGACTGTCCCCTCCACCTCTCGCCAGCTGGCCCACTGTCTCTTCAGCTCTGCCGCAGTGGCTTTCCTCCTGCTGTTCTTCCTGTTCTCGTCGTCGATGATCTGCGGTGCCTGGCTGCGGTGCCTGGCCTTGCTGGGAGGAGGGGATATGGGGCAGCGGTCTGGAGCTGCCTCCTCCTCCAGTCTACCTATCTTCATCCTGGCCTGTCCTTCGTCTCCTCCTTTCTGTCTCCTGGTCGAGGGTCGTCTGGTGGTCTCGTCTCGGACGTCTGAGGGGCTGCTGCTGGCATATCACCCCTGATTCAGATGCGCTGCAGACAGCTGGTGTGAATGTCTGGAGCTTCCGCACCATCTTCTTCTCCATGTCTCCTTTCCTCCTTTCCTCCTTCTGATGTCAGGAGTACTCCTTCCGTCCTTCTTGCGTAGTCAGCTGGCCCACATCAATCTCAGCAGCGCCTTTAAGTTGTTAGGAATTCAATCCACTCAAGTTCTTTAATTGATATAGTATGGACCAGCTGACAGATTCACAAGAGACAAAGTTCATTTCAAACGGAGTCTTTATTGTTGATCACACAGAGAACTCTCCTGCAGCCCACGGGCTCAGCCTCTCGCACCAGAATGAAGACATGACATGACAGCGTTTTATACCCTCTTGCACAAAGAGAAAAGGGAGGGGTGCGTGTGTGTGTGTGCGTGTGTATGTATGTGTGTGTGTGTTCGTCTGTGTGTGTGCTTGTTTCAGAAGGGGGGCTAATGGGTTCCAGATGTAGGCAGGGAGAGACCCCCAGTCTCGAACAACACCCCAACAAATCACGGGCCCCGACAGCTGAGTGGGGGAGATGTGTGCGTGTGTGTGTGTGTGTGTGTGTGTGTGTGTGTGTGTGTGTGTGTGTGTGTGTGTGTGTGTGTGTGTGTGTGTGTGTGTGTGTGTGTGTGTGTGTGTGTGTGTGTGTGTGTGGAGGGAGACACAGAGCCACTACAGCCTGCATTGTGGGGAGACAATGGGTGCACAAATATAAGATATTGACATCAAATATTACTAGATCAATGAACTAAACTATCAATCACTGATAGAAGAAACCATCAAACTACTGTCATATCCTTTTGTAAGGTGATAGAATTAATGGTAATATCGTATATTTAAAGGCACCCTCGCTGAGTCTGTGTCTGCCTTCTCCTCCTTCCAGCATTTGGCTTGACCTGCTGACCCTTGGTGCAGGCTGTGCTTCCGTCCTTCTCACGCACACACACACACACACACACACACACACATACACATAGGACACGCACACACACATACATAGGACAGATACACACACACACACACATACACATAGGACAGATACACATAGCTCACACACTTACACACACATACACATAGGACAGATACACACACACACACACACACACACACACACACATACACATAGGACAGATACACATGCACAGACATAGCTCACACACACTTACACACACATACACACAGGACAGATACACACACACACATAGCTCACACACACTTACACACACATACACACAGATACACAAACATAGATTTATGTCTACATTTGAATTGCTTTGAACTCTCGATGGCCTGGCAAATTGTCACGAAAGGCACGGACTTGTAGATTAATGACTAAACTAAGGACATGAACTTATGTCTAGCCTCGCACACACTCACTCAAACACATACACACTTATATACACACAAACACACAACCGCCCAAATGCGGGGGACCCCAGGGGCCCATTATCGTTGGCTCCCACTCCCCACGAAGAAACACGTGCTGAAATCCCCCTCCCTCTTATCCCCATTCCCGCGCGTTTTCTCTTTGTCCTCAAAAATGGTGGCGACAACTATCAATCATCAACCAGGAAGAGGTGTGTCCAACTACCAATGTATAAAAGGTTGTGTCTGTCTATTATCGGGGCCATTCTGCAATTGTCTGTTCCCTGAGCGGAGAGTATATGCAGGTGGTCTGGATTGATCTGTTCTTCTTGTGTTCTTCTTGTGCTCTGAGATAAAAACCTGGCAATTTAGCCATCTGACTCCGGTCTCATCTCTGCTCACCTCGCTGACAGTCAATTAAAAGAACCCAGGGCTAATTTACATTTTAAGTGGAGGCCCGTGCGAATTTCCCTTTACGTCACGCATATTGAGACCATGTCCTGCATGATTGGTTGTCATCCGCGCTAACGTCTCCCCCCCCCCCAATGTGAAAGAACCTCTATGCGTCGCGTAACGTTACTAGTATCTGACCGCGAGTGACACCGCATCCTGGGCATCCAGGCGACATGACAACAAGTCCCAACGGCGCATTTCTGGAGACTAATGTTATGTTTGACAACAGATGTTTTGACAAACTGCTTGTATTGCCACCCATACTTGCAAATGTTTTATTGCACTTGTGGCAACGTGCGTTGTCTTCGTTTTGTTCTCTCCGCCATGATAATAATAATAATAATAATGAGCGCAGAGCTCGGTCTGTGTCCTCAGCGCTTCAAGCGCTTCAAGAGCTGAGGACACAGACCGAGCTCTGCGCTCATTAGTGTGGGTGACCTGGCGAAGCCAGGTTGCAACCCACACTATACATATCTATACTCTTTTTATTTATTCTTTATTCCACCGATTTTGCCAACAAACTCCTCCCAGAGCGTTCGCGCCCCATACACGTGAAAGGTATCAAAACGACCGGCTTGCTCCAACTCGATACGCTATTCGAACTCGTAAAGTTTCACCGCACCGTCTGGCTACGAATCGACTTTAAACGGTAAAATTTCGGAAATACAGTGCAATTTAGAGTTTCAAACACTTTGCAACACGTAAGCGTTCGCGCACCATACACGTGAAAGGTATCAAAACGAGCGGCTTGCCTATGGCAACTGCGGTCTTCGAACTCGTAAAAGTTTCACCGCACCGTCTGGCTACGAATCGACTTTAAACGGTAAAATTTCGGTCCCATTGGGAATGCATTGAATTTTAGAGTGTAGCAGCTGAAATAATCTTTTTCCCCCTACCTTGGGTGAATTGCGAGTGTGATCTCAATTTTGGACGTATAAATAAAACAAACACATCAAAACGATGACACGGCTGTCAGCCCGCTCACAAAAGAAAAATAAATGGAATTGGACATTTCTATCTCAACTGACGACCATTTGTTTGAAGGTTCTCCTCCCCATTGACCGCCATGCAATCGCCCTCTAGAAATAAATTTTTTCACACTATTTTTTAGCCTTCTGTTCCGATCGCCGAAGGAGTGCCACAATATCGCACGAATGCCACAATCTCGCGCACAACCCTTCGCCTACTCGTTGTAGTGCTCTTGTGCGAGTCACAACGCTTCATCTCTTATAGTTTTCTTTTAATCAACGTGACAATGCAGTCATGTAAAGAAATTTCAGAATATGCAAGTCATTGTGCTCATGGCTGATTGGTTCAGGCTTAACAGCTGTGAGGCTCAGGGCTCATGGCTGAGCTGACCTGCCAATGACATCATCCACTTAACCCATCATTGGCCATCACTGTGTTGCACTACTGAATTGCTGGACAGCGCCCTCTGTCTTGTGGGTTGTGTCATTGTACTCAGTAGGGATATCCTCTTTCATTTTTCATTGGTCCATGTTGACCCCCTTTCATTGGTCGATGTTGACCACTCCCCCGATCCTTAGACCACGCCCCCTTAGGCCACACCCCCTCAGTGTATCTCTTGAACCGTTTGTCGTAGAGACTTGCGGATTGTGCCATTGGTCGATGTTGACCACCTTTCATTGGTCGATGTTGACCACTCCCCCTGTTGACCACCTTTCATTGGTCGATGTTGACCACTCCCCCGATCCTTAGACCACGCCACCTTAGGCCACACCCCCTCAGTGTAACTCTTGAACCGTTTGTCGTAGAGACTTGGGGATTGTGCCATTGGTCGATGTTGACCACCTTTCATTGGTCGATGTTGACCACTCCCCCGATCCTTAGACCACGCCCCCTTAGGCCACACCCCCTCAGTGTATCTCTTGAACCGTTTGTCGTAGAGACTTGCGGATTGTGCCATTGTACTCGGTGTAATAGTGTAATAGTGTGTAATAGTGTAATAGTGTGTAATAGTGTAATAGTGTAATAGTGTGTAATAGTGTAATAGTGTGTAATAGTGTAATAGTGTAATAGTGTGTAATAGTGTGTAATAGTGTAATAGTGTGTAATAGTGTAATATTGTGTAATAGTGTAATAGTGTAATAGTGTGTAATAGTGTAATAGTGTGTAATAGTGTAATAGTGTAATAGTGTGTATAGTGTGTAATAGTGTAATAGTGTGTAATAGTGTAATAGTGTTATAGTGTGTAATAGTGTAATAGTGTAATAGTGTGTAATAGTGTAATAGTGTGTAATAGTGTAATAGTGTAATAGTGTGTAATAGTGTAATAGTGTGTAATAGTGTGTAATAGTGTGTAATAGTGTAATAGTGTGTAATAGTGTGTAATAGTGTAATAGTGTAATAGTGTAATAGTGTGTAATAGTGTAATTGTAACTGAGGGGTACAATTCCCTGACTGTATTACTAGATATGATACTTACTACCACTACCTTTGTACTTAATATTCGGCCACCCAGTACTCGGCATAAATATATTATGATGAACACTGTCACGTAGATGAAACGGATCCAACACAAATGTACGAATTAGAAATAGGTCTTTATTTCTACACAGCGATGGTGTGTAGAGCAAGCACTTAATCAAATCAATCACATTTATGAATGGGAATTAGTATGCACTTTTATGGCAAGAGTATTCGTCGGTATATCAATAGAGAATGTCCAATCTCTGAAGGCGCAGGTGGTACATATACGACCTGGAATAGTTAAGGAATAACAGCAATGATACTTTAATGATTATAGGCTGGATACACTAGGGGGGGTTAATCCGGTCGCTTGTAAGCCGACAGGAGTAGGAAGGGGGGGGGGTAGAATCCGGCTGCCTCATCCGGCCAAGGGTATCCCAGGTGAACCCACTGTAGTGCCGTTCAATGCGCCGGCGATCCTTGGACCACAGATGAAAGCAGATGGACTCTTTGTGGGCCGGCGTCCTCCGGTCCACGGAGGAGAGACGTGAAGCGACCTCGTCTTGCAGAGCGTCTCCTCACCTTGCGTCCTCTCCAGGGGGGGGGGTTCCAACACACGGCTGTGTCGGGGGTCTTTATCCATGGAATAATCAATGTATACAAAGCATAATCCATGTCTGGGAAGGCGGGCTGTCGTCGGTAGAATAATCCGGTATACAGGTCCACTCGCTCGTCGGCTCTGGGGCTCCTCGGATGCAGCTTCACGTGGGGTCAACCACCCTGGATAAGCAGCCAGTTCTCTGCCCGAAACGATGGGGTACTGACTACGGTAGTATTCTCACCGTACGAAGCACTATATATTAACAGACTATTATTAGCTTAATAGACTACGTCCAACTCGACGATATAGTGCCAAATATGACTATTCAAATATTAATATACACGATGTCTCAATACCGATGGTAGGCGAACTTGGCCTTACTCCCACACGTGGCGTCGCGGGGAGGCTTTACGTCTGTAACTCTATTGGAGGGTAAGAAACTGGACTGAAAAGGAAGTCCTACTTTAGTAGCGCAGTATATATACGCACTATGAACAAATAGTCCCATTAGTGGTGCGGTAGCCAGATTCCTACGCGGAACTAGGACTTGTTCGTACATGTTGAGCGGTACGTTTGAACTGGGTCTGAGGGGTATGGCAGCCTGGCACCAAGGTCTCGACCAATAGTAGAATGGAGACTATTATGGGATGTTCAGTAGGCTAGAATGGATATTCAATGCATATTGTACAAGGAATATACAAGGGATATCAGGGAATATTAGAGAATATACAAATACAATTAAATATATATATATAAATAAATATATATATTCGGTTTAATCTGGCCCTTCACAACAGCCACCCCCTGATTGGTCCCAGACCTAATCAGTTAAACAGAGACAGATTAATCGCGTTGTCTATTTACACATAAGGGTTTGCTGTAGGGGTCAGTCAACTTCACAAAGTCATAGGGTTATAGGGTCATGGTCATCATCGATTGTGTCTGGGAGTCGGGGCAGTTCTATGAGCCTCGCCACGGGACGGGTGTAAGTGCGACCCTGGACGAGCACTTCAGCTGCTCGGACCTTGCCGTCGGCACCGGTGATCACTTTGCTTACGCGGCCGGCCGGCCACATAGCTCTGGGCAGTGATTGATCAATAATCATGACGACTGTTCCTTCTGTCAAATTGTCTCTCTCCTTTACCCACTTCTGGCGGGTCTGTAGAGACGGTAGGTAGTGCAGTAGGAATGTCCTTTGTTGTGCACTCTCTATGGTGGGGTCTGCGGAGATAACAGTGCTCAATCCACAGAACACAGGCTTCTTATTCTCAGCCTCCTCCTGACTGGCTTCCCTCGGGATAGGCGTGGGCCACTCTCCTTCCGGGAGCTTTAGGAATGCTGGGCCGTCACTGTAGACATTGCGACGGGTGAGGTCATCCAGGGGCATCCCCCGGGTGATGACGTCAGCTGGGTTCTGTTTTGTATCAACGTAGCGCCACTCTGTTTCTCCGGTTAACTCTTCGGTTAAGTCTTGAATCTCGGTGACTCTGACTCCCACGAAGACTTTGTACTTGCATGAGTCCGATTTGATCCAGGCGAGTACTGTCGTGGAATCTGACCACAGGATTGTTCTAGACACCGGTATGGTGAGCTCACGTTGGATGAGCGTGGCTAGGTGCGCTCCGGCTAGGGCTGCGCAGAGCTCTAGACGTGGGATAGATTGTTGCTTGCATGGGGCTATTCTCGAGCGGGCGAGGACAAATGCTGTGTAGATCTCTCCCCCCTTTTCTTGGGCCCGCAAGTAGGCTACTGATCCGTATGCGACCTCTGAGGCGTCACTGAAGACGTGTAAGTCCATTTTACATGTCTCTGGCCTCACCGTGGGTGGGAAGTAGCTTCGGCGCATATTAACGCCTGGGAGTGAGTGGAGCTCCATCTCCCACTCTCTCCAGGTGGATGCAAGGTGTGCGGGAATGGGGTCGTCCCAGCCCTGGTCCTTGTCCCACAATGCTCGTACAATCATTTTTGCCCTGGTGGTGTACGGTAGAATACATCCTAGCGGGTCATATTGTCGGGCGAGTGTTGTGTACACACTCCGTCTGGTGGTCGGCGCCGCCGCCGGCCTTCCCTGCTCCGTAGTCAGGGGCTTGTGTCTGTAGTGAAGCGAATCTGTTTTGAATCGCCACACCAATCCCAGGGTCATCTCCTGGGCTTCTCCCGGGATTGTAGCCATCCAGGTCTCGCTGCTGGCTGCCTTGTCCTCGGAGGAGAGGCTGCGCAGTACTTGCGGATCGCTGCTGGCCCACTGCCTGATATCAAAGCCGCCTTTGATCAATGAGGCGCGGAGTTTAATCAGGAGAGCCTCGGCTTCTTCCTGGGTTGAAAGGCGTTGTAGACAGTTGTCTACGTAGAAGCTGTTCTTTACGCTGTGTCGGACCTCTTCGTCCGCTGCTGGGTCCTCTGCTACATGTTTCTGTAGTGCAAATGTAGCACAGCAGGGGCTGCACGTCGTTCCGAAGGGGAGGACTTCCCATTGGTAGATGGCTGGGTGCTCATCTCCTGGCTTCTCTCTCCATAGGAACCGTAACAGGGGCTTGTCCTCCTCTACTAATCTCACCTGCGGGAACATTCCTTTAATGTCCCCGCTGATGGCCACCTTTTCCTGGCGGAAGCGGAGTAGAACGCCGAGTAGGGAGGGGCCGAGTGTGGGACCGGGCAGTAACTCTTTATTCAGATTTTGGGATCCGATCTGGTAGCTGCAGTTAAATACTATGCGGTCTTTACCGTTGTGATGGACCTTGTGGTGAGGCACGTACCACGATTCAGTGGTCTGGTCAGCCTCTTTAATGTCCATCTTTGTGACGTGTCCCGCTGTGATGAGCTTCTCAATCTCAGCGCGGTATACACTCTCTTGGGCGGGGTTCTTGGCTAAGCGCCGCTCCGTGTTCAGCAGGTACCGTTCTGTGGCGTCTGTCTTGGCGTGGAAAGTAGGCCTTCCTTCTCGCCGCAGGAGTGGCGTGGCGTATCTCAACACGCCGTTGACCGGGACTCTCTTGGTCCCTGTCTCGAGGAGGTGAATGGCGTAAATGTCATCTTTAGAGCGAATGTCTTTCCTTCCGTTCTTAAAGGGCATTTGTTCCAAGGTCCATAACCGCTCTACGTGTTGCAGGAGTGCGGTTTCTCCCTCTGTGACTCGGGAGTGGAGACATCTAGTGGCTGTACTTCGGTTGAGAGATTTGGCGAGCGGGCCTTGGAGAGTCCATCCCAAACGGGTCTCGACTGCTGCAGGACAGCCTCGGGGTCCGGTATGAACCCGGTCTATCGGGACAATGAGGTCTGCATGGTCGGAGCCTATCAACAGGGTCGGCATAGCATTGTCTATGAGCGGGATCGGTAACTTGCGCAGATGTGCATATTTCTCCATCAGCTTGGCGACGGGGTATGTGTACCGCGACAGTCCTATTTCTTGGCTGGTGAAAGCGTCTGTAATCTGGTACCGTCGCTCAGGCTGGCCGCTTGCTGCGATAGAGAATGAGACATTCTCGCCCTTTATCGTCTTCAAATCTCGTCTTATTGTCCGAATTGTCATTTGGGTTTCGCTTCCCCGCAGCCCTAGCTGGGCCGCAGCGGAGGCGAGCAGAAGGGTCTTCTCTGACCCGTCATCGAGGACGGCGTAAGTGTCCAGGACTTTATTCTGGTAGCTTAGTGTCACACGCACTACTTTTAGGAGTACTCGGGCTCCACTGCTGCTGGCGGGATCGATGTACATGACGCTCGCTTTGCTGCTGGATGGTGCGGGTGAAGGGTGCCGTCTGTTACTGTCGTGAAGTATGTCCAGATGGGCTCCATCGCACTTGGTGCACCTTTTCTTTAAGCGGCATTCGGCTGCCATGTGTGAGCGCGCACAGCGAAAACAGCGCTTGTTGGACTTTATCCATTGACTTGCTTCCTCCACGTTCAGCTTGGGGAAGGAGTCACATTGCGCTAGCCAGTGTTCTTTCTCACAGTAGGGGCACACTATCTTCCACTTCTCCGTTCTGGAGGGGGTACTGTGGCTCCTGCTGCTCGGTACTGACTCCGATTGGTGCATCACAGTCACCGATCTTCTTCCATCATTTAGTCGTCTGGTTCCTTCTCTGGAGCCAGGGGTGCTCCGTCCGAATGTATCTAGCCGTAGGCTGCTGACTTCTCTCGCCAGGAAGTCTGCTAGATCGAGGAGGTTCGGTTCGGGGCCATTCGGGTCTCGGTGGTCTCTCTGCCGGCTAAAACGCTCCTGTCGAGCGGGCGGCAGCTTCTCCAAGATCCTTTCCACATTTGAGTTGGCGTAAAGTTCATGCCTCCCCTTCTCTCTCTGCGCTCCCAACATCCCTACCAGGGACTGCACTCTGATGGACAGGTCGTCCAGTGCTCGATTGTCTATTGCTGGGGGTAAGCGGTCGATGTGTCGGATCTCCTGGATCACGTAATCCCATATGCGCCCATACCTCTGGTCCAATGCTACCAGCGCTGCTGTGTATGGGGTGGTGGAAGTCGCGTAGGCGAGCGCTATATTATGTGCGCGGGGTACCTTTAAGTGCTTCAGTAGGATGGCGTATTTATGGCGTTCATCCAATACATCCACCAACATGGTCTCCAGACACATGCGGAGTTCTGTATACTGGGCCCGGTTCTCTTGGGTGAAGTCGGGTACCATAGGCGTGCCAATGTATGACGCTGACTGTGGATACATCGGCGAGCGTTGGGGGAGAGGCCTCCTAGGCGAGTCTCCTCCCGCTCCTTGGTATGGGCTGGTACCGGCAGTGTACCATGGCCCGCTTGTCCAGGTGCTGTTCCTCGGTGCGGGTTGTGCGTCGTGCTCACCCGTGTATAGAGTCGGGGGTCTGTAGCGCAGCTCCGCGGGAGTATAGCCTGGGCTGTACCGGACCTCCTGGTCCGGTAGAGTACTGTGCTGTCGTCGGGCGTGGTTCTCCTCCTCTTCCTCTTCGTCTTCAGTTAGGTCATCCAGTGCTTGTAGTCTCTGGTTTAGCCTCTCCACAGGATATGCTGCTCCTTCCCGGTTGCTAGGTCTCGCTTGGACCGGTGGGGGGAGGTGGTCTGTGGGGGGTATAGACCTTGTCTGTTGGTCAAGTTCAGGGTTGTTTACTCGGCTAGGGGATGCCGCCCTGGAGGTGTGTCTAGACGAGTTCCTGGAGCCTCTGGCGGAGGGAGAGGGTGTTGTCCGTCTGATCAGCTGTTCCATTAGTTGCGCTTGCTGTCTGTCGCGCTCTGCGTCCCGTAGAGCACCAGCAGCTGCTCGCTGGCTGTCTGCTCGGTCTCGGGCCACATTCTCTTCTCTCTGAATGCGTCTCATTTCCAGACGCATATGCTCTTCTTCGCTCCGCTGCTGGATCTGCAGTCGGTCGCGTTCAGCAGCGGCGTTCAGGCTGATGAGGAAGGCCTGCTGTAGGGTCCTCTCTGCCTCGCTGGGAGAAGGCGGTTGTATAGGGGAGCCTTCCCTCGGGGTACTCCTTGCGGAGCCTTGGAGCTCTATCTCCACGGTGCTCTCCCCGTCTTCTTCCGTGCCGAGTTCTCTCTCGGTAGCGTTGAATTCCTCCCGGGACTCATCGGGGACTACTTCTTCAGTACTGGCGGGGTGTGAAGTCATGTCTGGTTCCCACTGGTCCCCACCGTGAACTTGGTCAGTTACATTAGAACCCGTAGGGGCCTCTATGGTCGGGGTAGTCTGGGCGTTGGGGTTAGACATACTTTTACTTTCTAGTTTTACCGCGTTTACTGTTAGTAGAAGACTAGGTTGTTGACTGACAGCGTAAGCCTCTAAGTACTGAGGGAGCCGTCGTTCGCGCTGCGGGCGTTGGTTAGGAGGATCGTTTCGTGGAGTGTTCATCATAGGCCATTTCAATATTAATAACACTATATTAATATTACACTAATTACCCTCCGGCTCGAAGGACCAATTGTAACTGAGGGGTACAATTCCCTGACTGTATTACTAGATATGATACTTACTACCACTACCTTTGTACTTAATATTCGGCCACCCAGTACTCGGCATAAATATATTATGATGAACACTGTCACGTAGATGAAACGGATCCAACACAAATGTACGAATTAGAAATAGGTCTTTATTTCTACACAGCGATGGTGTGTAGAGCAAGCACTTAATCAAATCAATCACATTTATGAATGGGAATTAGTATGCACTTTTATGGCAAGAGTATTCGTCGGTATATCAATAGAGAATGTCCAATCTCTGAAGGCGCAGGTGGTACATATACGACCTGGAATAGTTAAGGAATAACAGCAATGATACTTTAATGATTATAGGCTGGATACACTAGGGGGGGTTAATCCGGTCGCTTGTAAGCCGACAGGAGTAGGAAGGGGGGGGGGGGGGGTAGAATCCGGCTGCCTCATCCGGCCAAGGGTATCCCAGGTGAACCCACTGTAGTGCCGTTCAATGCGCCGGCGATCCTTGGACCACAGATGAAAGCAGATGGACTCTTTGTGGGCCGGCGTCCTCCGGTCCACGGAGGAGAGACGTGAAGCGACCTCGTCTTGCAGAGCGTCTCCTCACCTTGCGTCCTCTCCAGGGGGGGGGGTTCCAACACACGGCTGTGTCGGGGGTCTTTATCCATGGAATAATCAATGTATACAAAGCATAATCCGTGCCTGGGAAGGCGGGCTGTCGTCGGTAGAATAATCCGGTATACAGGTCCACTCGCTCGTCGGCTCTGGGGCTCCTCGGGTGCAGCTTCACGTGGGGTCAACCACCCTGGATAAGCAGCCAGTTCTCTGCCCGAAACGATGGGGTACTGACTACGGTAGTATTCTCACCGTACGAAGCACTATATATTAACAGACTATTATTAGCTTAATAGACTACGTCCAACTCGACGATATAGTGCCAAATATGACTATTCAAATATTAATATACACGATGTCTCAATACCGATGGTAGGCGAACTTGGCCTTACTCCCACACGTGGCGTCGCGGGGAGGCTTTACGTCTGTAACTCTATTGGAGGGTAAGAAACTGGACTGAAAAGGAAGTCCTACTTTAGTAGCGCAGTATATATACGCACTATGAACAAATAGTCCCATTAGTGGTGCGGTAGCCAGATTCCTACGCGGAACTAGGACTTGTTCGTACATGTTGAGCGGTACGTTTGAACTGGGTCTGAGGGGTATGGCAGCCTGGCACCAAGGTCTCGACAAATAGTAGAATGGAGACTATTATGGGATGTTCAGTAGGCTAGAATGGATATTCAATGCATATTGTACAAGGAATATACAAGGGATATCAGGGAATATTAGAGAATATACAAATACAATTAAATATATATATATAAATAAATATATATATTCGGTTTAATCTGGCCCTTCACAACAGTAATAGTGTGTAATAGTGTGTAATAGTGTAATAGTGTAATAGTGTGTAATAGTGTAATAGTGTAATAGTGTGTAATAGTGTAATAGTGTGTAATAGTGTGTAATAGTGTAATAGTGTAATAGTGTGTAATAGTGTAATAGTGTGTAATAGTGTAATAGTGTGTAATAGTGTGTAATAGTGTAATAGTGTGTAATAGTGTAATAGTGTGTAATAGTGTGTAATAGTGTAATAGTGTGTAATAGTGTGTAATAGTGTAATAATGTGTAATAGTGTGTAATAGTGTGTAATAGTGTAATAGTGTGTAATAGTGTAATAGTGTGTAATAGTGTAATAGTGTAATAGTGTGTAATAGTGTGTAATAGTGTAATAGTGTGTAATAGTGTAATAGTGTGTAATAGTGTAATAGTGTGTAATAGTGTGTAATAGTGTGTAATAGTGTAATAGTGTGTAATAGTGTAATAGTGTGTAATAGTGTAATAGTGTGTAATAGTGTGTAATAGTGTGTAATAGTGTGTAATAGTGTAATATTGTGTAATAGTGTAATAGTGTAATAGTGTTGCAGGTTGTGTCATTGCACTCAGTAGGGATATCCTCTTTGATTGGTCTATGTTGACCACTCCCCCGATCCTTAGGCCGCGCCCCCTTTTTGTATCCTTTGAACCGTTTGTCATAGAGACTCGCGAGAGACCCTCTCCCCCGTTGGCCGGCGGTGCACAGGCGTCACCCACACTTTCACAATTTCCCCCGCGCGGAATTGTCTAGGACAAGCTGAGGACACAGACCGAGCTCTGCGCTCATTATTATTATTATCATGGCGGAGAGAACAATGAGCGTAGAGCTCGGTCTGTGTCCTCAGCGCTTCAAGCCAACGCACGTTGCCACAAGTGCAATAAAACATTTGCAAGTATGGGTGGCAATACAAGCAATTTGTCAAAACATCTGTTGTCAAAACATAATATTAGTCTCCAGAATACGGAGTTAGCTAGGCTAATAACGAATGATTAAGAATAGGCTAATAAATCAAATATAATTGTTTAGCTACAAATATATTTGAAAGATGACAGCCCACCCCACGCCTCCTCCCTCTCCCTCCACCACCAGCCTCCCAGCCGCGTGAATACTTTGGGCAACCAACATGTCCTTCCGCGTTTCTCTGATTGGCCAGCGATCGGCCAGCCCTCTACACTCGTTTTCCCCCTACGCCGGTAACGCGCGCATGCGCATTTTCTTTTTGACGGCACTCAAACGCCAAGCGAGGCTAATCGCGGAAATGTAATGTTATGTTTCAAAACAACATATTTATCAAAACAACTACCAGATTCACTCATAACGTTATTTCGCCAACACAGCCCAGCTGTCAGAAACTGTACATTGTAACGTTATATAACATAACGTTATATAATGTTATTTCGCGTTTTATTCATAACGTTATTTCGCGTGACAACACAGCCCAGCTGTCAGAAACTGTACATTGAGGGGGTTTGAATCACTGTACATTGAGGGGGTTTGAATCACTGTTTACACTCCCCACTTACTGTACCATGTTCTACATATAGAACCTCATCTCATGCACCGGTTTGAATCAAAGCCCTATCGAAAGTACTCAAGCTCTACTGTCTTTAACTCTAAATGTTTACACTCCCCACTTACTGTAGAACATGGTACATGAGTATATAGTATATAGGGATGTTGCACTTGAGCACCACAGGTTTCACAACGCAATTATTGTTATTATTATTTACAAGACTGGGCATTTATTTAAAAAACATACATACCCTAACCACATAACGTAAGGTTATGTATATAACCAAGTTCTATGAATTATGGTGACGCTCAGCATCAGTTGCATATATCTCGCTTCAGTGGATATGCACTGAATAAATTAAAAAATATACCTTTACATACCAACATCCGTCTGACCACACCCCCATCTGCTGCCTACATAAGCAGGGGTGGGGCCACACACTCATCTCCTTCCCAACAAATTTCACCACAATGAAAGATCAAGGGCCGCAGCGGCGTCCTGATGCTGGGCGTCACCATAATTCATAGAACTTGGTTATATACATAACCTTACGTTCTATTTCATTATGGCTCCGCTCAGCATCAGTTGCATAACAGGAGCTGAGCGGGAGCCAAAGCTCGACAAATGTACCCCGCTGAGGCCCCCCACAACCATCAGACCGGGGAGGACCGAGCCCCCCGACCCTCCCTAATGGAGGATACCCTCCCTATTGGAGGCTTACGGGAGGGAGATGGATCCGACCGTGCGAAGAGGAACTCAAGCAACTCAACGCACAGCGTGAGCAGACCGTGGCTTGACCCCACGACTACGCACACGCACAACCCGCATGCCACCAGGGAACGAATGGATGGAACAACCCTCGTTACTGCCCCCAAAATCACGGGGTCAAGAGCAAACCCAACCCTGTGGCAAGGCTGTAGCAGCGGAGCGCGAAGGAAAACCCAGACCCACTGAAGGGAAGGGGGGATCACCCCTCCTTTCTTACCCTTGATACGACCAAGTTGAACAGGTAACCCTGTTAATATGTGAACACACTGTTCATTGTCATTACAGGCTGAGAAAATAATTCATTCCTCAATCACATGTCACTAAGCATAGCTTCATAGGTTAATTAACCCCCTTAGTTGTGAGTTCACGTTACATGAACACACATGTTCTCATCACAACTAACCAGATAATTTTTACACATGTAAACAACAACCCGATTTCTATGGAGAGAGAAGCTATACCAGTGACAAGACAATTCACACACAACACGCGTCGTATCCTCAATGTATTGCAGCAACACACGTTTTGGAAAACATTGTTATTACAAAACATTTAGAAGCGCAGGCCAAGAGAACTGCAATCTGGTTAACGGGACACCGAAGTTGAACACGGCATCTCCTGTGTTGGCGACGAGGGTAACGTCGCTGCGCCACCCAGCCGCTACGTTTCTCCATGTTGACGCAGTCCTCGCTGGCAGGGCTCCCGGTGTAGGTTTGACTAACATCCTCTGTCAAAGATGACGTCGTAGTCAGAGTGTTTAAGGCATGTTATAGTCATAGCAACGTTCAACAGTGTAGCATTAAGCTAACAGCCGCTCTCGACTGATAGCAACAAGCTAACGTTTCCTAGCCTAGTGACACAACGGGCTAGCGCCGCAGCTAACAGCTGACTGGCTAACAGGTAGGCCACAACTAGCACGCAAGCTAAGCAGCCTGAACTGTACACAACGACATAACAAGCCACACATCAGACAGGCCGCCGTCTGAAACCCTCCTCATCCTTTAAGAGAGAAGAGAAAAAGAAATGTCAACACAGTTTACAACAGTGATTTTACCAGACATACGGCGGAGCCGGCACAAGTCCCATCTGTGCTGCAGCCGACTTGAACATGGATCTTCCGATAACGAACATCCATGCCCACATTTCCTCGTTTAGGGTGTACTTCCACTCAAGTGAAAGATGCACGGGACAGAGAAGCATCCGCTTGTCCAGAGAATCCTGGGTTCACCAGGTCCTGGTCGCGGCCCACTAGTTGACCATCATGGGCTTCAGACCAAGATCCTCCGCCGTCGCCTAAGAGGCCGAACAGAGGACCCTAATCTGGGGCCGGCTTTCGTAAAAATTGTCAGCTAGCCCCCATAGCACTAACAGACAACTGGCGCTCGCAAGCAAAACATTACTCACCCAGGCTCAAAAACAACCAGTCCCTCACAACAGACGGTGTCTTCCACAGTCCAGCTGCATGGCCGGAGGGCCAAACCCATCAAGCCGCAGCAAAGGAGGACTGCAGTTGGGGAGTATATCAGCGACGCGAGCCCCTAATACGAAAAAACCGGTGGAGATTTAGAATGATCATCATCTTCCAGACACTCCAGTGACGAAGACAATATCGCCGTATTTTCTCGAAAATAGTGAGAGAGAAAATAAAGATATAATGTCAACGTATCTCCTTGTTCTTCTGTTTTCCTTTCTCCAGCTAATACTTTCTTCCTCGCCAAGTGGTGGTATACAGGCACTATATTGTGGATGAAATTTGAGAAGGAGATGAGTGTGTGGCCCCACCCCTGCTTATGTAGGCAGCAGATGGGGGTGTGGTCAGATGGATGTTGGTATGTAAAGGTACATTTTGAAATTTATTCAGTGCATATCCACTGAAGCGAGATATATGCAACTGATGCTGAGCGGAGCCATAATTAAATAGAACAGATATTTAAAAGGTAATTAACAGGCATGTTCTGCAACATATATCCACTCTTGAATTTCCCCAAGAGCAGCTCTGAAGGCTCACGTGTCCCATGGGATGTTGCACTTGAGCACCACAGGTTTCACAACGCAATTATTGTTATTATTATTTACAAGACTGGGCATTTATTTAAAAAACATACATACCCTAACCACATAACAGATATTTAAAAGGTAATTAACAGGCATGTTCTGCAACATATATCCACTCTTGAACGAACATGGTACAGTAAGTGGGGAGTGTAAACATTTATAGTTAAAGACAGTAGAGCTTGAGTACGTTCGATAGGGCTTTGATTCAAACCGGTGCATGAGATGAGGTTCTATATGTAGAACATGGTACAGTAAGTGGGGAGTGTAAACAGTGATTCAAACACCCTCAATGTACAGTGATTCAAACCCCCTCAATGTACAGTTTCTGACAGCTGGGCTGTGTTGTCACACGAAATAACGTTATGAATAAAACGAGAAATAACATTATATAACGTTATGTTATATAACGTTACAATGTACAGTTTCTGATAGCTGGGCTGTGTTGGCGAAATAACGTTATGAGTGAATCTGGTAGTTGTTTTGATAAATATGTTGTTTTGATAAATATGTATTCTACGGATTCGAACATAACATTACATTTCCGCGATTAGCCTCGCTTGGCGTGTGAGTGCCGTCAAGCATGTATTAACCTGGGGGAGCCTCATGCGCATGCGCGGCAACGAGCACCTGGGGGGAGCCTCATGAGCGGGTAAACGAGCGTAGAGCGCTGGTATTCACGAAGGAGAGCGCTGGCCAACGCTGGCCAATCAGAGAAACGCGGAAGGACATGTTGGTTGCCCAAAGTATTCACGCCTCCCAGCCAAGCCAAGTCCCTTCACCCTAGCAGCTAGGAGGGGGGCGTACTAGCGTAGGTCAGTGGCCAATCAGAGCGCAAAACAGGAACCCGGAAACACGAACGCGTTGGTAAAAGCATAGACGCGACAGGGACAGTCCACCAAAAAAGGGGGAGGGGGCTGCACTGAGGGGGGGTGGTGTCCCACATTGTCCCTCACAAACATACCCTTTGTCCCACATTTGGTTTATTGGGATCTGGTCACCCTAGCGGTGCTCCCGGCGCTAACCTAGCCTATACTTCAGCTAAGCTTGCTACCCTTATTAATTCGCCCCGGCGTTATCTGGGCCCATAACCTGTTGACAGAATCCGGCTATAGGGCGACAATAATGTGGTCAAGAGGCATGGTTTCTATCTTGAGCCTTAACTGGCGTGGTTTATTTATTCACATGGCAGAGCAGCAGTTCTACAGTTCTCCTCTCACTGAGAGGCTGGGGGAAAGAAAAATAATGGGAGGAGACATCTCTATTTATACTCGCCACCTGGTGGTGTTCCTGAGTGGCTCCGCCTAGAGCGCCCTCTAGTGGAAACAGTTAGTAACAGCTAGCTTTTCCGCTAGTGCCACCAACAGGGCAAACTGAGAACAAGATGTCTCGAAAAGTAATGGCTGGATTGCCATACAATTTGCTGTGCACATTCATGACCTCAAGAAGAAGAAACTTATGTTTAATAATAATAATGCAGGACCTCTTTAGAGAGAGGTCTTTATTCGGCATGCAACGACACAACAACATCCAATGGGCGGCACACACACAGAGAGGAATACACACACACACATGCAATTGTCTCTCAGGGTCGCCAATGCGATTAATTATATATATATAATTTTTTTTTCATACAGTCAACATATTCTTAAATAATAGCGCTGCCCGAGGCTGGGCATGATACAGTCAACATATAGCAAGAGAGAGAGCGAGAGAGAGCTCCCGTTCTACAGTCAATATACAGTGTACAGAGAGAGAGAGAGAGAGAGAGAGAGAGAGAGAGAGATAGAGAGAGAGAGAGAGAGAGAGAGAGAGAGAGAGAGAGAGAGAGAGAGAGAGAGAGAGAGAGACACACACATTGGAAAGAAATTGAAATGCTATTTGGCCCTAAACAGAGAGTACACAGTGGCAGAATACCTGAGCACTGTGACTGAAGATCCTTGACTAGGTACAGACTCAGCGAGCACAGCCTAGCCATCGAGAAAGGCAGCCATAGGCAGACTGTGTGTGTTAGAAAGAGAGAGAGAGAGCATGTGTGTTTGTCGTGTGTGTGTGTGTTAGAGAGAGAGCATGTATGAGAGAGATAAGCAAAGATGAGCCCCTAAAAGGATATTCAACTTTTAATGGAAGAACAAAACAGAAGGAAAAGATAACTTCACAAAGGCAACATGAATATACATAGATCCAAAAGGACAAAGATCAACACTTAAATCCAAAGAGAAGAGGGTCTATACCAGAGAAAACAGCTAAACAGCATTCAGCTAAATAGGCTAGCCATGTACTGACACCAGGCCACACACAGCTTTGGCCAACGGCCCAACGCTACCCAAGCTACACAAACGACCAAGACAATTCACACACAGCACATGTCGTATCTCCAAATGTTGTGAAGTAACATATGTTTTGCCTGGAAAAAAACATCGTTATTAACAAAACATTTGGGAGGGGAAGGAAGGAAGAGTGGGGTAATGTCATGACATCTTACCTGCACGAGGAACGCAGGGCGAAAGGCCGCAACACAGGTCTCCACGTTGACGAAAGGCCTCTCGCTGGCGGGACAAAAAGAAGCTATGGCCGGCGCCTTGTCATGGTGCAGGCCCGACTACATCTTCTGTCAAAGATGATGTCGTAGTCAGAGTGCCAGAACCCCCTGCTATTCTCACGGCTAATGTCAATGGTCGTAGCACAAGCTAACAGCTAACTCTAGGCTAACTGATAGCATCAAACTAACGTTCCCAGCCGAGCGCAGCCGGCAGCTAACGTCGTAGCTAAACAGCTAACTGGCTAACAGTTAGCTCAACCCGGCTATCGCTAACCATTAGCTAACGCAGAAGCAAGCTATGCGGCTACCACTGAAAAACTGTACAACATGAGAAAAGCAATACAGGTGCTGACACACACCTTTAGCTACTAGTACTACAACAGCTAGTCGGCCAGTTTGGCTCCAGAGAGAGAGAGAGAGAGAGAGATATCCACGGCGGGAATAGAATAGAGTGCATTAAAAACTCACCAAACGTCCAAGAGGATGGAGACAACCGCGTGGAGTTGACGAAGTTCATCTGCCGAACGACCATCCTCTTCATCTTGGCATAACAATGCTGCACACGCTGTCTCTAGGTTAGCTAACGCTAGTTAGCCTTTAGCTAAGCTAGCTACTAGCCGACATCATCATGGCTATATCCCGACTGAACCACACTTAATATTATAACGTAAGCTAAAGCTAACTAGCTGTCCCTGTCTTTAGCCGGGATGGCTAGCCTGACTGAACTGTCTAACATGCAACAACTTTCATCTTCAGTCCATCTGCCGAACGATGTCCTCTTCATCTTGGCTGGCATAACCTAGGCTCCAATGCTGCACGCGCGTAATAGTCAGACGCTAGTGATGGGTCGGTCATGAGCGACTCGTTCATAAGAGCCGATTCATTGCCGTGAGCGTGAGTCGAATCGCTCACGTCTGGCAATGAGTCGGTTCACGGTCCCCCCCCCCCCCCCCCCCCCCCCGGCACGCACACAGACACACACAATGAACTCAACAGACGCTACCTTACCTGGCTGTAACCCCTCCCCTCATTGAAACCAATTCTGCTGCCTGCAGAGCCTCAGAGCCAGGAACGTGTCTAATGTGAAATATATAAGCATATAAGCAAAACTAGATTTTAGGTCTGTGATGAAAAAGGGCCACGCGGGAAGGGGGGCCTCGCAAAAAATTAAAATTAAAAAAGATTTTTTTTTTTTTTTTTTTTAATAAATAATTTTTTTTATTTTATTTTTTTTTGTGCGAGGCCCCCCTTCCCGCGAGGCCCTGTGCGACCGCACTGCTCGCACACCCCCTGAGGCGGCCCTGCCTGACCTGTTAGTCGTAGTCACAACACCTGCTGTGAACATTCATGATTGATTGATTGATTGATTGATTGATTGAAAAGTGTATTAACAGATTGCAGAATGGGTACAGTACAGTACAGCTCAATACATACAAATGTTAAGGGGATGCAGGCCAGAGAAAGACTTTCGTCTTGTTTACATCAGGGTCCCCCATTTTCAATTCATCTATCATAACATATATGACACACACGACATACAGACAGTACTGCTGATACATTTATGACATACCCCTAGAGCAGTGTTTCCCAAACTCTGGGTCGCGGACCCGTTTTTATTGGGTCGCCAATTAAAAAAAAATTAAAAAATTTAAATTAAAAAAATTAAATACAAATAAAAAGTTTATTTTTAATTTTTTTATCTGTAGATGTGTTGATTCAGTTTGGCACCACATACTTATGTGAATCTGGGTTTTCTACTCTAGCATACCTGAAAAACAAATACAGAAACAGATTAAATGCTCAGCATGACCTCAGAATAGCACTTTCAAAAACCAAGCCCAGAATAGATCTGCTGGTTGAAAACTTCAACCAGCCACATACCTCTCATTAGATTTCATTGTGCCATAGATGAAATATTATACCCCTTCTAGCATGTCAGGTCAGTAGAATGTTTAAATAAGTCAGTACAAATTAATCAGAATGTTGCTCAATGTTGGGGTTTAAGGTTGAGGGACGGAGGGAGGGGGTAAGAAATGGAGAGTTGAAAAAGGGGTAAGAAATAGAAAGGAGAGTAGAACATGTTTGTTTTTAAAAGTGTTACAAAATTGTATGTACATATGTTATGAGGTGGTGAGCAACTTAACATTACACTCTGATTATTGAAATACATTTCATATACATTTGAAATTCATGGTTTGTTGTGTTCTTTATCAGTAGTTTATAAATGTTACAAATTTTTTTTATTATCTTTTCCCCCCTTCTTTTTCCGTTTTTTCTCCCATCCCAATGTTAGTTGTCATGCCAATTCCCAATCCCCTTCCTGGTCGTTGCGCACTCTACCCCCTACCGTCGATCCGAGAGGGCGGAGACTATCATATGCTTCCTCCGACACAGCCCACCGCTTCTTTTCACCTGGCAGCGCGGACTCTCACTGGGAGAGTGTAACGTGTGGAAGGTCACACTACCTCTCCTAGATCCTTCCCTTGCTGTGCAGGCGCCCCGACCGAACTGTAGGAGTCGCTGTTTACAACGACCAGGACCCACCCTCGCCGGGTTTCCCATCCGCTAACACTGCCAATTGTGTTAGTATGGACGGTCGGCCAAGCCGGAGGCACCACAGCTGGATTCGATTATAGCGCGGTCCACTGCACTACCCGGCCGCCCTATAAATGTATGTTATGGCAATTCATGATGTATTTTTGTAAGTTTGGGTCCCGGGGAAACACCAAATTTCTCTTTTGGGTCTCGAGCTGAAAAAGTTTGGGAACCCCTGCCCTAGAGGAACAACCCTATTGATTTAGATAATTCCATGACCCTTTCTCTAGCGCCACCATCAGGCCAAACTGATTAGATATCTTGTGATTCTTATTATGTTGCACCCCAGTTCATCCTCCTGTTCACTCCATGGGCATTCAACTGCCTCCAAGTAGTGTGTTGGTGTTGTACTGACTAGTAGAAGCCATTCTGGAAGGATTTCCCTGCACTGAGACATCAGGTGTGAGACGTGGGTACTGGTTTGTTGACATTAGTTTGTCATTCCTGTCATTCCACTTAATTAGTATTTTGCCCCCTAAAGTAAAGGGTTACTGAAACATCTAATTCACTTCTAGGAAATTCTAATCAATGTATCAGCAACTCTCAGAAATGAGTGAATTGTCTATTCTAGACTCTAGAATCAGCAACTCTCAGAAATGAGAGAATAGAGAGAATTGTCTATTCTACATAGACACTGAATGGGGGTCATATTTTCTGAATGTTTGTGTTTAATGCCCAAATAGTAGTGCTATCAGTTCTATAGCTTATCCTCCAGAATTCATTCTGAATATTGGATAGCCTATTGTCTGTTAGGAAACGGGGGAAAAGTAGAACCCAATATGCGGATTGATGGAGGAGCCCCAGAACTGCAGAATGATAGGAGAATGGAGACGGTGGTTGCTCTTCACAAAACGTAGTGTTCTATATTTATTTTTAGAACCAAGAGAGCAAGGGTATATTACAAATACCAAAAGCAAAGGCGCAGCCATGCTGGCACTAGAGAACACGTGAACTGATACACGAAAAACAAAGAAGCACAAAAAACGGAATACTAATAAAACGTACTAAGAATCAATACAAACAGCAGGGCAAGGAAGACGACAGCAGACACGACAGGTACGGGAACACAGAGGTATGACGCCACAAAGGAAGTGAGGACAGAACACACTAATATACACAGACTAATTACAATTGGCAACACCTGGCCAGGCCAATCCAAAACACAGAACAAACTAGACACAAAAGCAATATCACAACAACAACCAAAGCAATATGAAGTGTATCTTCTTAATTCATGTATCTCTTATCTAAGTTCATTGATCGTATAGTGTTCTATTTCACCCTTTCCTCTGCATGGTTTTAGGTATTTTCAGATGTTCGGTTTCAAGTAAGAGGAGACTGACGATATGGTCAAAATCAACGGGCGGCGGTGTTTATTAATAAAACAGCTTTAGGAATTAAAACAGTACATCGTCTCTTTCATTTGGCTGTTGTCGTTTCTCGGTGCTGTTCGCTGTCTTAGGTTGTCCATGGCCAACACCGAGTCCTCTCTTGTGGTTCGCTGGTCTGGTTGTCAAGACAACCTGGTCTCCTCGTCGATCAGGCCGGGAGTGCTTGATTTCGTATCGGCGGAGTCCGCTATGAACCTCGGCTCGGTCATCTGGTCTCAATGGCTCTCTGAGTCATCGGCTCTTCAGTAGCCTGAGTGGCGAGTCGAGTCGCGAGTCTCCCTCTGTCGGTGGAGGTTTTCAGCGCTCCAGTTGCGATTCGATCTCTGTCATCGTCTGTCCCCATGTCTCTGGGTCTTCAGGTCCGTTCTGGTGTGTCAGCGCTTCTCCTGATGCGAAGCGATTTCGTCTGTCATCGGGTCTCAGTCCCTCTGTGTCACTGCTTGGCTCTGCAGGGATCCTTCTCCGTCTCCTCTGAGTGTCACCGGGTGTGTGTGTCGCTCCAGGTCTGTCTGTCTCTCCAGGTCCCCTTTTGGTGTGAGTCCTGTCTCCAGTGAGTCGCCATTCGCCCTTTTTATCAGCGGGGAGAGAGAGAGAGAGAGAGAGGGAGGGGGGGAGACAGAGAGCGAGAGGGAGGGGGGAGACCCTGCCTGCCTGTTCACGTCCACTTATTTTTGGTCACATTCCAGCAGAAACATGTCTGAGGGTGTCCTGTGACCACATGTTACACAATTTCTTCTGCTGACACAACCGTTTTCATAGTCTATGGGGAGACAGACTGGCTCTTGATCCCTAGATAATACAACATGAGCTATTTCCATCTACAAACTCTTTATCATTCTGTAATTGCATTTTAGAATACTAAGATAATTCTTTATTGTCTAGCCAGTGACTCACTGTCTTGTCTTCAGTTGGGTCCACTTTTTACTTTATTTTTGATTGAACTATTTATCTTACTGTTTGTTTTTCCTATTCTAAAGTACGCTGTAATCTAGGTTTTAGCTCTATTTTGATCACTTATTATTTTGTTCAGTATTAACATTAATTTACAAACAATGTCTTTGTATTTGGCTCACTTATGGTCAACTTTTCATGCCTGCCAAACTTCTCTGACCTCTGGGTTAGTCAGCAGCTGCCGTGTTGTAACCTGAAATTCCTTCCTTGTCTCATGAAATAACTTCACATGGTGTTCAAATCACCCTGTCTTTCAAATCAACTTCTCTGTTTTATCATTTGGTACATTTATAGTTGCTTATGTTCATGTTTTCATTTAGAAATATACGACAAATATCACAAACAACAACCAGACGGGAGGAAGGACATTTAAACAAGGGAAGGAAAAGCCCAGGACAACATACATGAAGAAATTAACTCAATTACTGTCATCCAACACAAAATGGTGGTCTGCACCATCTGGCGGTGCCCGCTAGATGGCGCCATGAGACCACTGGAGGGAGGTAGGAAACGACTGTTCATATTGTGCTGTCTGGGACGCGTGTAGTCTTTTACCAACAAACTTGCAGTTCCGCGTTCGGGTTCTGCAATCTGATTGGCCACTGACGTATGCACTCTCTACGCCTCTAACCTCTACCAGCCTGCAGCCTGCTAGCATTATCCAATTCATATCAATCGAAATAACGTATTGTTTTCATCTCTCTATATTAACGTGATTCCATCAACACAACATAAATGTTCAAAACACGACAAGACAGTTTGCATCACTTCCCACGGTTCTCGGCACTTATTCTACCGGTAGTGCGGTAGTTGTTGCCACGGTATTGGGTCTTTGGGTGAATACTTCATTGGCGGGGAAGAAGAACACTGATAGCGGTGTGTGGACCGTCCTGCGAGCCCCAGGCCACCGTCCCGCGAGCCCCAGGCCACCGTCCCGCGAGCCCCAGACCACCGCCCCACGAGCCCCAGGCCACCGTCCGGCAAGCCCCAGGCCACCGTCCCGCGGCCCCAGACCACCGTCCCGCGAGACTTGTTTCCCGTGCGCCTAAAATTCGACCTGGTCTCGCCCCGTGGGGCTCGCGGGGCGGTGGTCTGGGGCTCGCGGGACGGTGGCCTGGTGGCCTGTCTTGTCGTGTTTTGAACATTTATGTTGTGTTGATGGAATCACGTTAATATAGAGAGATGAGAACAATACGTTATTTCGATTGATATGAATTGGATAATGCTAGCAGGCTGCAGGCTGTTAGAGGTTAGAGGCAGAACTAGCGTAACGCACACTGTTTGGGCATAGAGAGAGCAATCAGATTGCAGAACCCGAACGCGGAACTGCAAGTTTGTTGGTAAAAGACTACATGCGTCTGGGACCGTTACAATTGTCAGTCCCCACGGTTTTTCTCTCCAAATCTCTGTATAATCTTCTCAATGAAGATGTAGCCGACATCTGTTTGAGATCACAGATTAGAAGGCATGGCATACTCTTCTCTCTTATTTCCTCTCTTGTTCTCTGGCGTATACACTAGGTTCAGTAATAACAACTTCAGCGCAGGACATCTTTCAACGAATCTAAAAACATGTTAGAGATGACAGAAAACGTTCTTTAGGGGGTTTAGTATAATAACACATTACCACATGGGGGCGATATGCTCCTCCCAACTCCAGCCTGGAGTTTGTTGTGAAGGAAGGGGGAATTTTAAGAAATATATCCTCTCTGGGGAGCTCTCTCAGGAGGAGAGAAAAAGACAGATCGAGAAAGAGAGAGGGAGACGGAGAGAGAGAGAAAGTAGAGAGTGTCAGTCAAGCTCAGAATTGAGAGAGTGAAGAGGAAAAGAGAACAGAAACAAAGCTCTGAAACTCCAACACCTCATCAGCTGTTAAACAACTCTTGCCGTTGCCATGGATACAATATTCCAGAATTTACATTGAGGGGGGGGGGGGGGAACAAAGACACAAGGCAGCTAGGAAAGACGGAGAGAGAGAGAGAGAGAGAGCGAGAGAGAGAGAGAGAGAGAAGAAAGAAAGAAAGAAAGAAAGAAAGAAAGAAAGAAAGAAAGAAAGAAAGAAAGAAAGAAAGAAAGAAAGAAAGAAAGAAAGAAAGAAAGAAAGAAAGAAAGAAAGAAAGAAAGAAAGAAAGAAAGAAAGAAAGAAAGAAAGAAAGAAAGAAAGAGAAGGGGCAGGCAGGCAAGCAATAAACCTTGGCTGAAGTTGGGAAAAGGGAGTGTGTGAGAGAGAGCACGCATGAGAAAGAGAGAGAGAGAGAGAGAGAGAGAGAGAGAGAGAGAGAGAGAGAGAGAGAGAGAGAGAGAGAGAGAGAGAGAGAGAGGGAGAGAGAGAGAGAGGAGAGAGACGAAAGGTGGGAGAGAGGAGGAGGAGGTGCCTCTCTTTCTCTCTCTTGGAGAAGTGAGAGGACAGTCAGGGGAGAAAGAAGAGAGGAACAAGAAGAAGAGAGAGAGAGCTGGAGAGCAGAGAGCAGTATTTGGACATGGGACTGTACGCTGTCCTCTTGATCTGTCTGTCTCAGGCAGAGTTGGGGAGAGTTTGGGCACAAAGGGAGCCAGGTAAGACCTCTCTCTCTCTCTCTCTCTCTCTCTCTCTCTCTCTCTCTCTCTCTCTCTCTCTCTCTCTCTCTCTCTCTCTCTCTCTCTCTCTCTCTCTGCATCACCAACAAAATATATACATAAATCCTGAACCCTGTCATGAGGGTATAATAATAGATAAGTACTTCACCATCTTGCACAAAACATGCAATGTAAAGCGGAATGTGCGGTCAGGTATACTGTGGTCCAACACAGAACCTATCCTCTCTTCTGCTCCTGTTCCACTCTTGCCACCAGGTAGTAATATGCTGAAAATAGTATTTTTTTCATGCATTTTTGTGTGCGTGTGCTTGGATGTGTGTGTGCAGCAGCATATGCCTATCTTGTGTCTTCTGTGCCCGTGTGTGCGTGCTTGGATGTGCGTGTGTGTGTGTGTGTGTGTGTGTGTGCCTGTGCATGTGTGTGCGTGCATCTGAACAACGGCAACAATGGCTAACAGGTCCTCTGACATGTGTCTGTGTGAGTCAGAGGAAGCGCATGAAAGGCTGTGTGTAGGAGTGGATTTTTTTTATGTAATAAAAAAATATATAACGTTCATAATATCCATGAGCCTGTTATCATCAGCCAGGGGACCCTGATGGAAACAAGACAAATGTCTTTCTCAGGTCTGCATCCCCTTAACAATTGTGTGTATTGAGCCGTACTGTATTGTACCCATTCTGCAATCTGTTAAATAAAGTTTTCATTCATTCATTCATTCATTCATTCATTCATTCATTCATTCATTCATTCATTCATTCATGTAAGAGGAATAAGGTCATTCCACATGTTGCTGGTCTCGTGAGCATGCCTTCTTCAGACAGCTGATAACTCTGATGACGTTCTACTGAGTTCTACTTCTTATCAAGTAGTGCAAACGAAAAAAATTATGAAAAAAGTCGCTGCAACTCATTGTTACCCATGGTGTGTGTTGGAGTGCGTGTATGTGTTTGAGGGCGTGCATGTTAGTTAGTGTGTGTGTATGTATAGTACATATGCCTGGGGATGAAACACACACACACACACACACACACACACACACACACACACACACACACACACACACACACACACACACACACACACACACACACACACACACACACACACACAGTGAGTCTTCTTATGTGTATTAGCCTCTGCCAGTGTGTGTGTATTTCTGTACTCCTTGTATTAGCCTCTGCCAGTGTGTGTGTGTGTGTGTGTGTGTGTGTGTGTGTGTGTGTGTGTACTCCTTGTATTAGCCTCTGCTAGTGTGTGTGTGTGTGTGTGTGTGTGTGTGTGTGTGTGTGTGTGTGTGTGTGTGTGTGTGTGTGTGTGTGTGTGTGTGTGTGTGTGTGTGTGTGTGTGTGTGTGTGTGTGTGTGTGTGTGTGTGTGTGTGTGTGTATTCCTGTACTCCTTGGAGATGTATTATATTTAGCTGGCCCCCGTTCTGCTGCTCCTCCTCTGACAATCAGCACTGCTCTAGTTTCCGCGGCCTCCTCTCCTGTGGTCCCCGCTCCTCTGATCAGGGGCCCGGTTCTGCAGAGGACAAACCCAGCAGCACATATATACCAGCTGCAGGGCCAGAGGACCCCATGTGTCATGTCAGGGACTTTATATGTCCCCATGTCCTACAGAATACCCTTCATAGCACTGGTTCTAAAACGTGTTCATGTCAAGGACCCCCAGATTGACACATCATAGATCAGGGACCCCGTGGATATGAGAGAGTGAGACCTATGATCCCCAGACCCCACTTTGAGAACCACTGCCTTATATGGTCCCTGTCCCTCTGCATGCTATACAGTACTGAATTCTGCCATCTGGACACATGCAATTTGAATGATAATGCATTTGAATATATAATATAGAATATCAGGCCTATAAATTACCTTATAGTCATAGTCATACATCTATGGATAGGGCCAAATCTCCTCTTTCAAATGGCAGTGTTACATCTGGATTTAGTCATTTCCTCACGTGACTACTCAACTCTTCCCGATGCAATGCATAGAGAATTCACATTATTCAGAGAAACTCTGAACATTTTAAAAACATCGGTAAACAAACGTAGTGCTGAAAATATACACTTTGACTGCTGTTTTGATAGGGTTATGGTCTTTACTCTTGGCTACATTTGAAAAAGAAACACAACATTACAACAGGGTTGTTTGTAATTGGGGGACCCTAGGGCTTAACAGGACAGTATTCCTCACTCGTACAAAGTAAAGTAGGATCCCCATCTTCCTAAAGCTAACATGAACTTTAAAGAGCACATTATTATCAGTTTAATATAGTCATTTCCATGGTCTATTTACATACATTTGCACGTTTTTATGGTCAAAATTATGCACCTAGTTACAGCTGTACAGGTTGTAATTCAGTGGTCAGGCCTCAAACATTCACTTTTGGCTCCCGTCTCTTTAAATGAGATATATAGCTATTTCTCCCCACACTCCTAGCAGAGCTGTCTCTACGCCTGTACGTCACAGCCTGCTAAACACCTCTGTCTCTACGCCTGTACGTCACAGCCTGCTAAACACCTCTGTCTCTACGCCTGTACGTCACAGCCTGCTAAACACCTCTGTCTCTACGCCTGTACGTCACAGCCTGCTAAACACCTCTGTCTCTACGCCTGTACGTCACAGCCTGCTAAACACCTCTGTCTCTACGCCTGTACGTCACAGCCTGCTAAACACCTCTGTCTCTACGCCTGTATGTCACAGCCTGCTAAACACCTCTGTCTCTACGCCTGTACATCACAGCCTGCTAAACACCTGTCTCTATGCCTGTACATCACAGCCTGCTAAACACCTCTGTCTCTACGCCTGTACATCACAGCCTGCTAAACACCTGTCTCTATGCCTGTACATCACAGCCTGATAAATATCTCTGTCTCTACGCCTGTACATCACAGCCTGCTAAACACCTGTCTCTACGCCTGTACATCACAGCCTGCTAAACACCTGTCTCTACGCCTGTACATCACAGCCTTCTAAACACCTGTCTCTACGCCTGTACATCACAGCCTGCTAAACACCTGTCTCTACGCCTGTACATCACAGCCTGCTAAACACCTGTCTCTACGCCTGTACGTCACAGCCTGCTAAACACATGTCTACAATATAACAATAATAAATATTAATAACTATATATATATAGTATAAAATGAACATAGGCATAAAATCAGCACACAGATTGACAGAATAAAAAACAATGCATAAATTGCAGACATAAGAATAGGTATAAAAGACAATAAAAGTAGTGCAATGTAAACGTGCAGACTTAATAATGGCATAAAATAATTACAAAAGTACAATGCCGCTCGAAGGCATGTGAACCCCCCCGGAACAGTCAGTCCCCCAAAACACCCCACATATCAATCCCTACCACATCCCCATTGTATCAGATTTCAGTGTGAACTGGTCACGCTCCTGAACTGACCTGCATGCGGAAATTAACAATAACGAAGATGGATGTAAACATGGAGGACACTGAGGTCACAGTTTATGGTTTAATTTACAAGTTGCAGTGGAGGTCAACTAATTTGTGAGCAGATGATAATGGGGGTGAGGAGGAGGTGAAAGAGCAATTTCTTCTTTCAAAATGCCTTCAAACACAGACCGGTTCTGTATCACACTAGCTCACGCTCAGCGTTTCATGCATATATCTCGCTTCAGCATATATACACTGAATAATTTCACAAATGTACCTTTAAATGCCAGCATTCATCTGGCCACACCCCCATCCGCTTACCTATATAAGCAGGGATGGTGCCACACACTCATGTCCTTCTCAAATTTCATCACAAGCAACGTGTTGCTCATATGCCCACTTGACGTGGAGAAAAATATTGACTGGAAAAGCAATGTTTACAAGGAAAGGAAGAACAAGGAGATACGTTGACATCATGTCTTTATTTTCTCTCTCACTATTTTCGAGAAAATACGGCGATGTTGTCTTCGTCACTGGAGTGTCTGGAAGATGGTGATCATTCTAAAACCCTCCACCGGTTTTCGTATTGGGAGCACGCCGCTGCATGCTTCTCAACTGCAGTTCCTTGCTGTGTTGGTTGGGGTGAAACCTTTCAGGCCACAGCTCAAGTCAAGTCAAGAGTTTTAATTGTCACGGCATACAGGTATACAATGAAATGCGGGTGGTCTTGCCCGCAACGATGTGCAATACAGTGGTACAACATATAATAGAATAAAAAAAATGAAAAAACAACATTGTGCAGTAACAGGTAACAGGTAACATGGAGTGACATCTCGGTATCTGTACATAGTTATTTACAGAGCATATGGGACATGCTAGTTAGCTTTGGTAGTGCAATACACTGTTCCTGTTATTCTAATTTAAAGTGTCCTTTCCTTTGGCCATAAGTGTGCGTGTGTGCGACATGAGTGTGTGCCCGCTCATGTTAAAGTGTTAAGTGGCTGCTCGTGTGTGAGCGTGCACAGCGTGCGTGTCGTGTGTGTGTTCATGTGTGCTTGTGTGTGGATAGTTCAATGTTCTGAGCACTCAATGTTCATTGTTCATGGCTCTGATGGCCTGGGGGAAGAAGCTGAGCCTAAGCCGCTCTGTCCTAGTAGCTGGGGTTCGCAGGCGTCTGCCTGACCTCAGCAGCTGAAACAGGCTGTTATGGGGTGGTGAGGGTCTTTCATTATCCTGCAGGCTCTGGATTTGCACCTCTTGTTGTATAGAACCTGCAGGGGGGGGTAATGCAATACCCGTGGTACGCTCGGCTGAGCGCACCACTCTCTGTAGGGCCTTCTTGTCCTGTGCCGTGCTGTTTCCATACCAGGCAGTGATGTTTCCGGTCAGGATGCTCTCTACAGCTCCTGAGTAGAAGGACTGGAGTATCTTCCCCCATTACTCTGAACTTCCTTAACTGTCTCAGGTGGTAGAGGCGCTGTTTCGCCTTCTTTACTACTGTGTCTATGTGTGTTGACCATGTCAGGTCCTCTGAGATGTGGACCCCCAGGTACTTAAAGCTGCTCACCCTGTCCACGGTAGCCCCGTTAATCATCAGTGGTGTGTGCGTCTCCTGCTGTCCTCTCCTATAATCCACGATCAGCTCCTTGGTTTTACCAATGTTCAGGAGCAGGCTGTTGTCCTGGCACCAGCGTTCCAGTACCTCAACCTCCTCCCGGTAGGCCTTCTCGTCGTTGTCCGAGATCAGCCCCACCACCACTGTGTCGTCTGCGAACTTCACTATGGAGTTGGAGCTGAACTTGGCCACACAATCATGTGTGTAGAGTGAGTACAGCAGGGGGCTCAGAACACAGCCCTGGGGGGACCCGATGCTCAGGGTGATGGTGTTGGAGGTCTGACCCCCCACCCTGACCGCCTGGGGTCTTTCGCTCAGAAAGTCCAGTACCCAGGCGCTCAGGGCGGAGCTCAGACCTAGCTCGATCAGCTTGTCCACCAGTCTGGTGGGGACTATGGTGTTGAACGCTGAGCTGTAGTCAATGAACAACAGTCTCACATAGCCCCCCTTCTGACGGTCAAGGTGCGAGAGGGTGCTGTGCAGTACCTGGGAGACCGCGTCGTCGGTGGACCTGTTTGTCCTCTATGCAAATTGCATAGGGTCCATATCACTGGGGAGAGAGGCACAAATGTGGTCCTTGACCAGCCTCTCGAAACATTTCATGACCACAGAGGTGAGTGCCACCGGTCTGTAGTCATTTGGACATGTTGGGGAGGGTTTCTTCGGTACAGGGATGATGGTAGACATCTTGAAGCAGGCAGGGACCACTGACTCCGCCAGGGATTGATTAAATATGGCGGTGAACACTAGGGCCAGCTGGTTGGCACAGGACTTGAGTATGCGTCCTGTTATGCCATCTGGGCCAGCAGCCTTCCTGGTGTTCACCTGCATAAATGCTGAACTGTAGGATGCGCCGCTGTTGTGAGAAGCGGTGGGTTTCAGGTTGGGTGAGTACTGTTGCTGGCAGGCTTCACTTGTCTGTTAGTGCTATGGGGGCTAATTGACAATGTTTATGAAAACCGGCCCCAGGCTAGGGTCCTTTGTTCAGCCTCCTAGGCGACAGAAGACCTTGGTCTGAAGACCATTATAGTTTTAACTAGTGGGCCGCGACCATTAACACTGGTGATCCCTGTGTTTTCTGGACGAGTGGGTATCTCTCTGTCACCGTGTAGCCCCTTCTTTCATATCCAAATGAGAGTATTCCTTCACGAGGAGATATGTGCATAGATGTTCGATAGCGGAAGATCTATGTTCAAGTCAGCTACACAGGCCAGTTTGGTATTGTGCTGGCTCTGTCGGGTGTTGGTAAAATCACCGTTGTAAAGCTGTGTTGACATCTTGTTTCTCTTTTCTCTTAAAAAGTGAGGAGGGTTTCAGAACGGCGGCCTGTCTGGGTGAGTGTTATATCATTGTGTACAAGTTCAGGTGATAGCTGCTTAGCTTACGGTTAGCCAGTCAGCTGTTAGCTGCGGCGTTAGCCTGCTGGGATCACTGCGTGGCCTACAGAGGTTGGGCCTACCGTTAGCCAGTCAGCTGTTAGCTGCGGCGCTAGCCTGTTGTGATCACTAGGAAACGTTAGCTTGCTGCTATCGGCCAAGGCCAGCGCGGGGTAGCTCCGGCTACTCGCGCGCCGCCGCGAGCTCCCCTCTGGTCGCGTGCGCCGTTCGCTCTGCGTCTCGCGAGCAGGGGCAGTAGCGACCGACGGTTGGAGCGGCCGTTAGCTTAATGCTACTCTGTTGAACGTGCTTTGATTATAACATGTTTTACACTCTTGACTACGACGTCATCTTTGACAGGGGATGTTCGTCGACCCTGCCCTGAGCCAGGACGGCAAGGATTGCGTCAACAAGGGGACCGTAGCGACGGGTGGAGCGGCGACGCTGCCCAGATCGAACAACACAGGATGGCTGTGTTTTCTACGGTGTCTTGAGACTGCACTTCGCTGATCTACGCTCCGGGTAGGACAAAGGTTTGGCCAGACCTTATACGCGTCTTCTGGCTTTACCTTCTACATGTTTTGTAAATAACGCTGTTTTCCAAAAACGTATGTTGCTGCAATACATTTGGCATACGACGCGAGTTTTGTGTGAACTGTCTTGTCACTGGTAATTAGCTTCTCCGGGCAAATCGGGTTGTTGTTACAGATGTGAAAATGGGGGGGAGTTTCCTGGTCCCACGGCCTGGAATATTGGGCGTGTGCACCGCAGAAATTCCCCCGCCATAGAGTACGTCACCGTGCGCGTCTCTGTTGGTAGGACTTCCGTGTGCTGTTCAGGTCCATGTGATGGATCTGTTTCGGGGGGGTGGTCAGGGCTCCTCCTCACCAAGCGCCTATTCGGGCCTTCTGTGAGTTCGGACTCCTCCTTCCATGTGAGGGAGCCTCCATCAGAGTACAGAGCCTTCCTCCTCAGATTGTCAAAGTGAGTGGACCCTCTAGAAGGTGTCCTATTCTATTGTGTATGTATTCGATTCAATTCGATTATTGAGTGTGTATGGGTTCAGTGCCTCTTCCCCGGAGATCCCTAAAAACCAATTTTTTACATGGCTCAAGGTGCAATATATTCTTTGCAATCTGTACAGCTCGCATGGGAAGTCTCTCTGGGGATTCCCGTCTCCTTCCTATGGGAGGGTGGTGGGATGTAAAAATGTGACATTTTTTTACCCCCGGCTGTGTAGACTGGGATACATACTGTTGGTGCTTCCTTCTTTTCTATTAAAAGAGTTGGAGTTAGGAAGTGTCACACCCCTCTTGTCGTACCCCTGGGCGCCTTGGGGATTCAATGACAGGTCTAAATAGCCTGTTCATTGATGTGGGTGTGTCCCGACGCACGCATAGTGCTAGCTCGCTGTAAACAGGCGACTGACTGGCACGCCTTGGTTGCTTGAGGTTAAAACGGCGTTTTTATAAAGCAACTGGGATGGAGGTTTTTCTTCTTCCGACGACCACATCCCACGACCTGGGTTGGTTATCGACGGATTCTCGTTCATGTCTGGGGGATGATGACGGAATGGATCTGAACATATGTAGAGGGGTCTCACGCCCTGGGGGTGGGCCACCAGGCGCGCTTCGCCCGAACGTCTGGGTGGCGCCTTCTTTTCATGTTAAGATCGACACGCATATCTGCCCTTTCTCCTGGAGTAGGCATGTCGGCGTGGTTAGGGCACGGGACTGGTTCTGGTCACGCTGGTCCGGATCAGTTGAACCCGTTGTCCGCCGGGGATGCAGATCTGCTGTTCTGGTACCCTGAGGGACTTGGGCTTTTTTCAGGGGGAAAAATGCCAGGTTGGTCCGGGTGTCACAGGGTTAAGCACTATGGAGACCCTGGTTGGGTACGTTTTTTACTCAGCACTATCTTAATGGCTTACGGCCATGCCAACCTGTACACGCTCGATCTCGTCAGATCTCGGCCGCTACACAGGTTGGTCCTGGTTAGTACTTGGTTGGGAGACCGCCTGGGAATACCAAGTACGGTGTGCTTAGGGGCGGGTTCTCCATTCTTTTTCGCTCCTCTCTCACGCAGGGCGAAGAGGGGCCTGTTGGGATGGTCTTTGACCTCCTCTGGTGACCCTGTGCATCTCGTATCACCAGGCCCGGTCCGAAGTAATGTTTCGTCAACCCGTAGGCCTGGGTTAACCCTTTTTTGAAAACTGAAACACTTGTACTGCGGTATAGCCGGTGTATACCCGCAGGTGTGTTTTGGAGTTTTTTCTTGAGGGGTTATAGGAACAACCACCGCATTGGGTAACACCAAGGTGGTTGATTCCCTGGTGTGTTGGAGCAGTGTCAACTCCCGGGTTCACCGTTTGAGGGTGCCCCTGCACGTTCATGACAACTGCCGATCGTGTCAGCCTTCTCTGCCTCAACCCCTCTGGGTGGGTTTTTTTAAATGGAGGCTTGGTCATGCAACACCGCCAGCTTACGCTCCTTCCGCCGGGGCGGCTGTGTTCAGCTGTCCCCTCTGGCGCCTGTCTCGTCCGCAGTCTCCAGGCTAGGGTTAATAGCCTGTTGCCTGGTTTTTCCCCGGTGCGCTGCCTGCTTCCGTTGGTTAACCTTTTTTGTGTGCTTACGGCCATGCTGACTGCCTGTTCTGCAGGGTCAGTGTGCCAGGCGGTGTACTATTGGGGGGACAGGGCCCGCTCGGCTGAGGGGCCTTTGTCCGAATACGCTGGCGATGTGGGGGGCGGGGTCACTAAGTGCCCACCTGGTGGGGTCTTGATGCTGGCATCATGGACTTCTCCGGGCCCCCGTTCCAGGGGGTCCAGTCCCTTTGGTGGGTCTGGGTCTTCCTTCGCGCTCCGCTGCTACGGCCTTGCCACGGGGTTGGGTTTACCCTTGACCCTGTGATTATGGGGGCAGTAACGATGTTTTTCCCTCCGTTCGTTCCCGGGTGGCATGCGGGTTGTGCGTGTGTGTAGTCGTGGGGTCAAGCCACGGTCTGCTCACCCTGTGCGTTGAGTTGCTTGAGTGCCTCTTCGCACGGTCGGGTCCGTCGCCCTCCAGTGAAGCCCCCAATAGGTGGGGTGCCCTCCATTAGGGGGGGTCGGGGGGGCTCGGTCCTCCCTGATCTGATGGTTGTGGGGGGCCTCAGCAGGGTACATTTGTCGAGCTTCTAGCTCCCGCTCAGCTCCTATTATGCATGAAACGCTGAGCGTGAGCTAGTGTGATACAGAACGTTAGGTTATGACTATAACCAAGTTCTGTTAACACTTAGTGAACGCTCAGCGTCTAGACACCGCTGCGGCCCTTGATTTTTCATTGTGGTGAAATTTGTTGGGAAGGAGATGATGGTGTGGCACCATCCCTGCTTATATAGGTAAGCGGATGGGGGTGTGGCCAGATGAATGCTGGCATTTAAAGGTACATTTGTGAAATTATTCAGTGTATATATGCTGAAGCGAGATATATGCATGAAACGCTGAGCGTTCACTAAGTGTTAACAGAACTTGGTTATAGTCATAACCTAACGTTATTATACTGTCCCCTCTGGTTTGGCTTGTATAAAAGTATCATCCCAAATACCTATAAGGTAAACACCTCACTGTCCCTCCACTGACCACCTTCATCACAGCTGACCTCCATGTTTATATTCACCAAGTGACTCCTGCTAGTGCAGAATTGTGATGAATGTCATTGTCAATATAGAGTGTTGAATTGTTCAGACTGAGGTTGCATTGCAAAAAAGCAGACCTGTATCGGATTTAGGACCACATATTATGAAAGTGGCCCAAATCTGAATTGAAAAGATCAGATTCGATGTGATCAGATTCGGGCCACTGCTGCCTGCAGTGTGAACATAGCCATAGTGATGTAGTTATTAAAGGAAGAGAAGGCTGGACTACAAACAAGGCATTTCAAGCAGTTCAAGGAACAGAGAAACTGTTGGAGCTCAACGTCCTTTGGAGTGGACTTTGGATTTTGTAACTCTGCAGATGTTCTACAATAACACACTAAAGGACTTGTATATCGTGCCTCATCGTAAAGGTGTGCAGTGATGGCGCCGACATTGTGGAATAAGCTCCCTCTCAACATCAAGTCTGCCAACACCGTACAGACATTCAAGGCCTTGCTTAAAACCCACCTTTTCGCTCTGAATGATCACTGAGTTACTTTGCTGTTGTGTTGTGTGTCTGAGGTGTACTTATGCTCTCTGTCTGTCCGTCTTCCTGGTTCCCTGTCTCTATTGTCCTGTCCATTTATTCATATTCTTTCTTTTCCCCGGGCTGCGCCCCGGACGGATGTAAAAATTGGCTGGGGGGCGCATTATAAATGAAAATATCATATCATATCATATCATCAAAGGTATCAAATGGAGTTTCACCACTAGTTGCTGAAATTGGAGCTATATTACACAGTTGGAGGAAGGGGGGTACCCGAAAATGCTGTATCATGTGTTCTTCCAGCACAAGGACGCACACGCACGCCACGAGCACGGGAGCGTGTGAACATGCCCTTGTGCTTCAATATGATTGGTCTATACAATCTTCCTCTAAATCTAACAAGCTGTCAATCAAAGGAGGTTGGACTCATTACAACTTCACCCAAAATATGAGGTAGGAAATGTATTCAGCTTGTAGACTATAGAACAACAACAGAAAACTCTGTATATTCTGGTAGAAAGGGGAATATAAACAAAAGCAAAGAAAACGTGCGTTTGTTACCTATAAAAAAACGTTGCAAAGTGCATTATTATTACTTTTTAATAATTATAATTAAATTAAATGTAATGTAAAAAAAATATATGATTGCAAACTTTTAAGCTTGCTAGCTAATTGGTGAAAGCTTAGTTTCTCAAACAAGATCTGACATTTGGAGTAATGTATTATTTATATTATATTCTAATGCAAGCAGTCTATGTGTTTCAGGCCATATGGTGGCACAGTGGTTAGCAAGAAGCAAGAAGGTCCTGGGTTCAAACCCCAGCAGGCCTTTCTGTGTGGAGTTTGCATGTTCTCCCCGTATGTGCGTGGGTTTCCTCCGGGTACTTCAGCAGAAAAAAGACATGCATGCCAGGTATATCCTGCTATTGCCCTTGACCAAGGTCCTGGCATTACAACTGGACTTGGTCCCTGGGTGCTGCACTGTGTGCACTGCCCGCTGCTCCTCATAAGTTAATATAACTTACTAACTTCCTCAGGCAATATATACATTACAATTTTGACTATTAAAGTGAGATCATGCGCCAGGCTTTCATTTCCAAGAGAGGTTCCCATCTCCTACAGACCCAAGAGAGGGTCCCCATCTCCTACACACCCACTGAGAGGTTCCCCATCTCCTACACACCCAAGAGAGGGTCCCCATCTCCTACACACCCAAGAGAGGGTCCCCATCTCCTACACACCCACTGAGAGGGTCCCCATCTCCTACACACCCACTGCGAGGGTCCCCATCTCCTACACACCCACTGAGAGGGTCCCCATCTCCTACACACCCACTGAGAGGGTCCCCATCTCCTACACACCCAAGAGAGGGTCCCCATCTCCTACACACCCACTGAGAGGGTCCCCATCTCCTACACACCCAAGAGAGGGTCCCCATCTCCTACACACCCAAGAGAGGGTCCCCATCTCCTACACACCCACTGAGAGGGTCCCCATCTCCTACACACCCAAGCGAGGGTCCCCATCTCCTACACACCCAAGAGAGGGTCCCCATCTCCTACACACCCACTGAGAGGGTCCCCATCTCCTACACACCCACTGAGAGGGTCCCCATCTCCTACACACCCACTGAGAGGGTCCCCATCTCCTACACACCCAAGAGAGGGTCCCCATCTCCTACACACCCACTGAGAGGGTCCCCATCTCCTACACACCCAAGAGAGGGTCCCCATCTCCTACACACCCACTGAGAGGGTCCCCATCTCCTACACACCCACTGAGAGGGTCCCCATCTCCTACATACCCAAGAGAGGGTCCCCACCTCCTACACACCCACTGAGAGGGTCCCCATCTCCTACACACCCAAGAGAGGGTTCCTTTCTCCTACACACCCAAGAGAGGGTCCCCATCTCCTACACACCCACTGAGAGGGTGCCCATCTTCTTCACACCCAAGAGAGGGTCCTCATCTCCTACACACCCAAGAGAGGGTCCCCATCTCCTACACACCCAAGAGAGGGTTCCCACCTCCTACACCCCCTTTGAGAAAACTAGAGAGGGTTCATCTCTTACACACCCATTGTAACGTTTGGGGTTTTGCTCTCCTCAGGGAGCAAAACCCTAGTGTTACCTGGTGGTAATTGACCTGTCTATCTGCCCTGATGGCATTCATTGGCACCTGGTGTGTCTAGTTAGGTTGGCTTCATATGCTCTTCCTTGTTACAGTCGATCACTGAACCTACCCGTGAGTACACCGTTGTGAGTAACACTTATCGCTCCTGCCATGGAGAATAAGTTAGTTCGCCATTTATAGTATCTGCCGTGCCTTACATTATCAATTGTATAACCTTTTTGTGTGCTTATGTAGCACCATCGCCCGACGTGTTTCATCTTGTGATATATTTTGGAGACAGCATTTTCTCCCCTTTGCTTTCCCCATTTTGCTATATAGTTCAGTTTATGTGTTTGTTCAATAACGTGTTTTGGAGACTTGATTTCTCCCCTTATTTTCCCTCTTTTGGAGACAAAGGGTTCTCTCATTTTGTTTGAGAATCAACACCTGCCTCTTGTCTATCCTTCATTCATTAATTTCCTACACACTCATTGAGAAAACGACTACAGTTGCATTGGCAATTGCGATTTCTCCCCCACTCACATGTCTCAAATGTGTTTTTCCTACGCAGGGGGGCAATCACACCCCCATGGGTGCCCATGTTGACAGAGGCCCCATCTGCACCGAAAGACACACATTTTCACATCCACTGTCCCTCATCCTCTGGGCAAACTGCTTCAAATGTGACCTTGGTGGCATTCAAGACTTCCTGAAGGAAATCATAAAATCCACAATGTTCCAAATTGACACTCAATTCGCTATATTACAAATACTATTTTATAACTAGGGATTTAGTAATCCCTACAAGCGTTTAGCTACATCAAAAGTCGGTTTCACTGTGATGAGTGGCAGCTAGTGGGTGGGGCCTGGTCTGGTCAGTGTGGGGTCTGGTCTGGTCAGAGTGGGGTCTGGTCTGGTCAGAGTGGGTGGGGCCTGGTCAGAGTGGGGTCTGGTCTGGTCAGAGTGGGTGGGGCCTGGTCAGAGTGGGGCCTGGTCTGGTCAGAGTGTGGTCTGGTCTGGTCAGAGTGGGGTCTGGTCTGGTCAGAGTGTGGTCTGTTCTGGTCAGAGTGGGGTCTGGTCTGGTCTGGTCAGAGTGTGGTCTGTTCTGGTCAGAGTGGGGTCTGGTCAGAGTCTGGTCTGGTCAGAGTGGGGTCTGGTCTGGTCTGGTCAGAGTGTGGTCTGTTCTGGTCAGAGTGGGGTCTGGTCAGAGTGTGGTCTGGTCAGAGTGGGATCTGGTCTGGTCAGAGTGGGGTCTGATTTGATTTGATTTGATTTTTATTTAGTACATACAATTTATACAATAGTATAAAAACAAGGGGTACAAGGATAACATGTGAAAGTCTGTCGACTTGTTTCCAACATGGTCCCAAGAAAAATACAATAAATCACAAAGAAAGAGTTAAGATAAAATAGATACAACAAGTAGATAAGATAGACAACACAATTTTCTAAGAGCCTCATTACAGCATGTCATGTTCCTGTTCTTCAAGAGTGGTGGCCAAGCACCCTCTGCAACCTATTGTTGCAGATGTCGCTTCACACCCCTCTTGAAGACAGCAATAGTGGGGGAGTTTTGGATGGCCCTGGTCAGAGTGGAATCTGGTCTGGTCAGAGTCTGGTCTGGTCAGAGTGGGGCCTGGTCAGAGTGGAGTCTGGTCAGAGTCTGGTCTGGTCTGGTCAGAGTGGGGCCTGGTCTGGTCAGAGTGGGGCCTGGTCTGGTCAGAGTGGGGTCTGGTCTGGTCAGAGTGGGGTCTGGTCTGGTCAGCGTGGGGCCTGGTCTGGTCAGAGTGGGGTCTGGTCTGGTCAGAGTGGGGTCTGGTCTGGTCAGCATGGGGCCTGGTCTGGTCTGGTCTGAGTGTGGCCTGGTCTGGTCAGAGTGGGGTCTGGTCTGGTCAGAGTGTGGTCTGGTCTGGTCAGAGTGGGGCCTGGTCTGGTCAGAGTGGGGTCTGGTCTGGTCTGGTCAGAGTGGGGCCTGGTCTGGTCAGAGTGGGGCCTGGTCTGGTCTGGTCAGAGTGGGGTCTGGTCTGGTCAGAGTGGGGCCTGGTCTGGTCAGAGTGTGGTCTGGTCTGGTCAGAGTGGGGTCTGGTCAGAGTCTGGTCTGGTCTGGTCAGAGTATGGTCTGGTCTGGTCAGAGTGGGGCCTGGTCTGGTCAGAGTGGGGCCTGGTCTGGTCAGAGTGGGGTCTGGTCTGGTCAGAGTGCGGCCTGGTCTGGTCAGAGTTCGGCCTGGTCTGGTCAGAATGGGGTCTGGTCTGGTCTGGACAGAGTGTGGTCTGGTCTGGTCAGAGTGGGGTCTGGTCTGGTCAGTGTGTGGTCTGGTCTGGTCAGAGTGGGGTCTGGTCTGGTCAGAGTGTGGTCTGGTCTGGTCAGAGTGTGGTCTGGTCTGGTCTGGTCAGAGTGGGGTCTGGTCTGGTCAGAGTGGGGCCTGGTCTGGTCAGAGTGGGGCCTGGTCTGGTCAGAGTGTGGTCTGGTCAGAGTGTGGTCTGGTCTGGTCAGAGTGGGGCCTGGTCTGGTCAGAGTGGGGTCTGGTCTGGTCAGAGTGTGGTCTGGTCTGGTCAGAGTGGGGCCTGGTCTGGTCAGAGTGGGGTCTGGTCTGGTCTGGTCAGAGTGGGGCCTGGTCTGGTCAGAGTGGGGCCTGGTCTGGTCTGGTCAGAGTGGGGTCTGGTCTGGTCAGAGTGGGGCCTGGTCTGGTCAGAGTGTGGTCTGGTCTGGTCAGAGTGGGGTCTGGTCAGAGTCTGGTCTGGTCTGGTCAGAGTATGGTCTGGTCTGGTCAGAGTGGGGCCTGGTCTGGTCAGAGTGGGGCCTGGTCTGGTCAGAGTGGGGTCTGGTCTGGTCAGAGTGCGGCCTGGTCTGGTCAGAGTTCGGCCTGGTCTGGTCAGAATGGGGTCTGGTCTGGTCTGGACAGAGTGTGGTCTGGTCTGGTCAGAGTGGGGTCTGGTCTGGTCAGTGTGTGGTCTGGTCTGGTCAGAGTGGGGTCTGGTCTGGTCAGAGTGTGGTCTGGTCTGGTCAGAGTGTGGTCTGGTCTGGTCTGGTCAGAGTGGGGTCTGGTCTGGTCAGAGTGGGGCCTGGTCTGGTCAGAGTGGGGCCTGGTCTAGTCAGAGTGGGGCCTGGTCTGGTCAGAGTGTGGTCTGGTCAGAGTGTGGTCTGGTCTGGTCAGAGTGGGGCCTGGTCTGGTCAGAGTGGGGTCTGGTCTGGTCAGAGTGGGGTCTGGTCTGATCAGAGTGGGGTCTGGTCTGGTCAGAGTGTGGTCTGGTCTGGTCAGAGTGGGGTCTGGTCTGGTCAGAGTGGGGCCTGGTCTGGTCAGAGTGGGGCCTGGTCTGGTCAGAGTGGGGCCTGGTCTGGTCAGAGTGGGGCCTGGTCTGGTCAGAGTGTGGTCTGGTCTGGTCAGAGTGTGGTCTGGTCTGGTCAGAGTGGGGCCTGGTCTGGTCAGAGTGGGGTCTGGTCTGGTCAGAGTGTGGTCTGGTCTGGTCAGAGTGGGGTCTGGTCTGGTCAGAGTGGGGCCTGGTCTGGTCAGAGTGTGGTCTGGTCTGGTCAGAGTGGGGTCTGGTCTGGTCAGAGTGGGGCCTGGTCTGGTCAGAGTGGGGTCTGGTCTGGTCAGAGTGGGGTCTGGTCTGGTCAGAGTGGGGTCTGGTCTGGTCAGAGTGGGGTCTGGTCTGGTCTGGTCAGAGTGGGGTCTGGTCTGGTCAGAGTGGGGTCTGGTCTGGTCAGTGGGGTCTGGTCAGAATGTTTGGCCAGTTCTTGGACTTCAGCAGCCTATTGGAACGTGAGGTTCTGATATGATTTGATTAATATAGCTGCATTATTTGATCCCACTTTATGCTTTGCTCTTGCTGCTTGTTTTACACTGATTTTATGTCTTATTTCTTACTGATGTAAAGCACTTTGAACTGCAATCCCCTGTATGAAAGGTGCTATACAAATAAAGGTATTATTATTATTAGCGCACCATTGGCCAGTTCTTGGACTTCAGCGCACCATTCAGCTAAATGTCACGCACAGCTGTGTGGTGCTTTGCTGATCCAACTAAAAAGGAAGAATGCTGTGTCTTCATTACTGGCAGAACATAACAAAGGCCCATATAGGAACCTGGCTAGGGATGTGTTCCCTTCGGATCTATACCGTTGAACCCTCCTGGTATGCCTGAGTAGGATAGCACGTTTCCTGGCTTTTATTTATGATGTTGTATGTTCCCCGCAAGCACTGCATAATGGTGCTATTTAAAGCCCTCATATCCCTCTAGGTATATAGTGCGTTACTACATACACCTTTGATCAAAGGAAAATCCCTGCATTTTTCATGTTCTAGTTTATGTCCTTCAACTATGTTTTACATCATCCATTGGCCATTTCACATCGCCTGCCTCTGGATTTTAGGGAAGGTCACTTTCATGAAAGGCTGCCTAATTGCTCGGTTACATGACAACTTAACAAGGACACACAATGTTATGCCATAGATTCAAAGCATCCAGACAGATTCTCTAAACATGAGTGCTATGCACATGAGCCATAACTAGGAGCAGAGTGGCCCAGAGGCGTACATTTTTTTACCAACAGAGTTCCAGTTCCGCGTTCGCGTTCTGCAATCTGATTGGCCACTGACGTTAGAAGTGTCCGTGTCCCCGTCAATCAATCATCACATCATCACGTCAATCATCATCATCTTATCATCTCTCCACATCGGACGTGGTTGTCATAAGATGGACTGATATCCACTCCGTTGTTCTTGCAGAGCAAAATTAGCGTCTTAAATGTATTGAAAGGATGTGCTTCTTTGGCGATGCAATAGCCCATATTGAAAGGAAGAGAGGCCACATTCAGTTTCGTTTTGCTAGGAATTATGGGATTTGGTGTTGGATGTATAGACTACGCAGATAGGGACATGGTCTTTAATCGCACGATAGACTACAAGTACCAAGTATATAGCGTGACCCAGATTCACTCCACACGCAAATCTTTTTTTTTTCACTCAGGCTATCGGTGATCGCAGTAAGTTCATTCATTGCCGACAGATTATTTCATAGCACCACGACATTGTGTCGCACTGTACAGCCTTGGTTGTAGGCTAATGTTTTTTAAAAAATGTATCCAATTTGTATGGATTAATTTAGGAGTGAAATGCGAATGAAGGGTTGAAATCACAACTCGCAACGTTGCTCCCAAATAATATTTCCAACTCGCAACGGCCAAATTAAGGGGCAATTTGCGACCATCTCGTCGCAGTGTACAGCCCTGGAGCTCATGCTCATACATTTGGGTCTCTGATATGCCTACTGTCAAACTCAAACTGTGAAACAAGACGAGCCAGTCAGATTTTACACCCAGCCCGTATTCAGAAACTGTGCCTTTAAACGAGTAGTTTGGACTTCCATCTTTATGTGATGTCACACGAAAAAGCTCATTGCAATGCGTGTCCTTGACTCATGTGTGCATGTGAAAAACATGTGTGTACAAAATAGCATAGTCTTAACACTTTCAATGCCGGAGCTTGGTGCCCCAGAACATCGTTGCCTGCCAGCCTTAACACTTTCAGAGCCACCAGGGGGTGTTGTACTTACCTGGCTGAATGCCAGCACCCACTTCAATGATAGCATTGTGAACGCATAATCTCTGTCTTAAATTATGGCTATGTGTCTAATCTGCCCGTTGCTTATCAATGACTTGTTTGCAGTCAACATTGTCGAAACGGATTGTTTTTTAATCGCTTCATTTCTGTTTTATAGCATTTTGAAAAGCCCTCGTTTTTCAGGAAAATATAAAGATTCCGTGATAAACGGCATTTACTGGAATATTCGGGCATACACAAAAACGTTGTCATTTTTCGGCCTATTTATGAATCGTTTTCAAATAAACGCTAGATTATCGATAGTATATGTGTACTTATGCACGCTATAGAAGCGGGCTGAAATATCGATTCTCTCATTTCCTGATCAGCGGCACACACATACACACACACACACACACACACACACACACACACACACACACACACACACGCACACACACACACACACACACACATATGGGACACGTTGATATATCTGTGAAAAAAACTCTGATTATACCAAGACTGATAAAATAGATTCCTTACCTCAGATCAGATGTTATCCAAAAAGATTATTCCAATTCCTGATCGCAATTCCAAATATCGATTGCGTTTATTGATTCAGCGTTGGGTGCTGGAAATACATAATCCACGCTGTTCTGGGGTCGGCGATCAACTTGGGTCTCTTCAGTTGGCTTGACGGAAAAGTTAAATGAGGAAACTGGCCCGCCCCCCCCCATCAGTCTAAACTAATGGGGTGCAGTTACACAGGGAGAGACGATAGGGGGCGGTATCTTCCCAATTGAGCTCAGAGAGACTCTGCAGCACTAACCTGAGGCTCGATTGATGAAATATGAATTCAAATCGCCAATAAAAAGAATACGACAAACAAACGCTATATAGCGTTGGTGGCATTCATAGGTCGGCATGAACTAACGACAAAACGCGTCGCTGGCATCCAAAGTGTTAAGAGGGCTGATTTTGCGATATTTCATGATTTTCGCAGATCTATTTCTATATTCTATATTTTAGCTATGTGGAAATGGTTCGGCTCATTTGACAAACACTAGTTGCTGTACAACAATATGCAAAAAACGGTTGTTTCTACATGCCTTCGTTCGTTCACAATTCCACGTGAAAAAAGGTAAGCATTGGCCGAAATCGAGGCTGATTTCCTGGAAACCGAGATATGAGCAGTTTTCTGCAGCATGCATAAATCATGATATTTGCTAATCTGAGACACATTATTCCAAGTTCATAGGGTAAAACACATCACCTAGTGTTGTTTATCATTATATTTATATTAAACTGCAGTAAAAAAAATATTATATAGGGATATTTTGATTTGATTACGTTATATGCCTATATTTCTTTTTCCACACTTACTGCATTATCGCCTCAATGCCACACACTTACTGCATATATAGCTCATATATGTATATAGGCATAGAACGTAATCAATCAAAATATCCCAATATAATATCTTTACTGCATTTCATAAATCATAAACACTAGGTGGTTTTGTCGTTATTTGCTAATTTCTACAATATAGAAAGATTCCTATATAATATAAAGATATTATATAGGGATATTTTGATTTGATTATGTTATATGCCTATATTTCTTTTTCCACACTTACTGCATTATAGCCTCAATGCCACACACTTACTGCATATAGCTCATATATATATATAGGCATAACGTAATCAATCAAAATATCCCTATATAATATCTTTACTGCATTTCATAAATCATAAACACTAGGTGGTTTTGTCGTTATTTGCTAATTTCTACAATATAGAAATTAGCCACTCACATTCCTGCGAGGGCCGCGAGGAGGATCTGATGGTTGACTGTGTCGAAGGCTGCAGATAGATCTAGGAGAATCAGGACAGAGGAGAGGCCTTTCGCTTTTGCTAAGTGAAGTGCCTCTGTGACCGCAATGAGGGCCGTTTCTGTGGAGTGGCCAGTCTGTGGAGTGTAAGAGATAAGCAGTAAGTTGGTTGGATACAGCACGTTCAAGTGTTTTAGAAAGGAAGGAGAGAAGAGAGACAGGACGATAGTTGCCTATGACGGTGGGGTTCAGGTTTTTTTTTTGTATGAGGGGCGTGACTCTGGCTTGTTTTAGGGAGGTGGGGACCACCCCCGAGTTGAGTGAGGAGTTGATGGTTGCAGTTAGGAATGGGAGGATGTCCTGTAGGCTTGGGCAGTATGACGGTATTACGGTATACCAGGGTATTTCGAAATACCGACGATATGATTTTCAATACCGTGACGTCACAGACTGTGCGCCAACTCTGTAGTGCACCGCACGCGCCAGCAGAGGGCAGGGCAGTCTGTCTTTCCCTCTCTCAGTCAGAGCAGAGCAGAGCTGAGCAGTTGGGTCTTTCATCTTGCATGTGTTAACCTGCACGATAAATAAAGACTTATTCTTCTATAGAATGCGGTTATGGACCGTTTATTAACCATGGGCCCACTTCCAGACATTGGATGATTGAGGAATCGAAAAACGGAGCGTTTTTCTAACGTTTTGAAATTGATTCGTGCATGAATGTGGACTCAGGGACACGTTGTTTGGGTACCGGTAAGTAAGTTATGTTATGGTTAAGCGATTGGAAGATGAACGTATGAGATATGAATGCTGGTGGTGGTGTATGTTTGGTAAAGTGTTCCAGTTCGACTGTGTGTGTGCGTATTGGCTTTGCGATTCACTACATTGATTTAATGGCTTAAGCTGGGTTTTGATTATCACTTAATCAATGCAGAATACATTTTGTGCGTCTGTATGTGTAGTTGTGTACTACTGTCGTGAGTTTGTGAGTCATATTGCTCTAATGTCAGCCTCCGTTATACGCTCCGTATGACTCGTTTCATATCTGTGTGTATCGAATGTGTGCGCTGGTTTGTATACTTGGTAACACGGGTCGCTAAGGAATTTAGGCTCAAGGTTGAAGAGAGTGCACTTTTAGGTTGAAAGAACGGCCCTAATGTCAACGTGTTTCAATATAAGCGTTATGTATGGTGATAACGAGTATATTGTTAACTTAACTTAGCTCCACCCCCCCCCCACCCCCCCCCCCCCCCCCCACCCCCCCCTGATGAAAATGAAAGTCATACCGTCATATACCGTTTACCGGGGTATTATGTCAGCAAGGTATGACGTGTGAAAAAAATTATACCGCCCAAGCCTAATGTCCTGTGCTATGGTCTGGAGGAGTGGGAGGGTAGCTGGTCCAGCTGGCATGTAGTCGGACGGTTCGACGTTACCAGTGTCAGGGTCTCGGCTTCTGTAATGGGAGAGAAAGATGACAGAGTGAAGGATGAGGTTCTCGATTCAGTGTTTGGAATGGGTGGGGGTTGGGAGAAGGAGCTGCGGATGTTCTCCACTTTTTCCTCAAAGAAGATCGCAAATTCTTCGGCAGAGAAAGATGAGGGAGGAGGGGGTGGGGGGGGGGAGTGAGGAGGGAGGACATGGTAGCATGCAGTTTGCGAAGATTCTTGGCAGAGGCCTCGATCCTATGGTGAAAGAAAGAAGCTTTGGCATTAGTAATGGTTTTGGAGAATGTTAACAAGAGGTTGTGATATGTGTCGATGTCAGCAGTGAGGTGTGACTTTCTATACTTCCTCTCAGCCGCTCTCAGGTCCTGTCTTTGTTCTCTCACTGCATCTGTCAGCCATGGACTGGGTGGGGAACGGCGGGCAGTTTCTCAACGAGGGGACAGAGCTTGTCGAAGGAGGTTGCAAGGGCTGAGAGGAGGGTGGAGGTTGCCATCTCTGTGGGGAGAGCAGAGAAGGTGTCACACAAAGGTAGAGCGGATAGTATGTCAGAGGAGAGGGTGGAGGGGGATAGGGAGGGCAGGTTGCGTCTGAGTGAGACGGTTTGAGTTGGGGTATACAATATTGAACCATTCCTGTACTGTTAGCTGTTTGAATTACATTTAGCAAGTTCCTCATGGGCTCAACCCACATACTCAGCTGTGTTTGTGCTGCACATTTACCTGTGTTCCATGGTGTAGAGTCGTCCATACATGACAGGTAGTATGACAAGTATTCTGACATTTTTGCATTGCATTATAATGTATTCTGTTTATTCTAATCTAAGACACACAAGTTATAAAAAAGCATTGCATTATAATGTATTCTGTATATAATAAACACACTTAAACTTGATGAAGTGGAAAAAATGTCTTTACTTCAGATAAAGCAGCATTGAGTTTGTGCATCAGAACACACATATTTACATGTAAAGTGCATTCGTTTTGACCAGGCACAATGGCCGATAACCATTGAATTTGTGCATTTAGAACAGGTATTCATATATTCCAGCCAGCCATCTTAGAGCTCCAGGACTGCATTACAACATGCAAAGTGCATTACTTTTGACCTGGCAAAATGGCAGATGACCATTGAATTTGTGCATTTAGAAAATGCACAGTACATTTATTCATATATTCAAGTGCATTACTTTTGACCTGTGGCCGATCACCATTGAATTTGTGCATTTAGAACATGTATTCATATATTCCAGCCAGCCATCTTAGAGCTCCACGACTTCATTACAGCAAAGTGCATTACTTTTGACCTGGCAAAAGGGCCGATCACCATTGAGTTTGTGCATCAGAACACATATTTGCATGTAAAGTACGTTAGTTTTGACCTGGCAAAATGGCCGATCACCATTGAGTTTGTGCATAAGAACATATATTTACATGTAAAGTGTGTTAGTTAGTAAAGTGAGGCATATGTACTCTGCAAAATGATCAGCAGCTTCCACCAGGACAATGATGAACGGTATTGACAAGCGAGACCACCATTGCTACTCTGAAAGTGGACCAAGAATAGTGTTCCAAATATATCCATGTTCCAACACCTTTGTTCTGTAAACAGTACTACCTAGATTGTGAAATACTTACACTATTTACATATTTACAAAACACTATACACTATACTACTATACACTCAGCTATCATAACAACACATAGTACGGGGAAGTACGCATCCATCCACGTATTTCATGGAGTGTTTCCACTCTACCACAATTATAATCATAGCTCAACTACCACTAATCAACATTCACATAAACGCACAGCATAAAAAACAACACAAAAAAAACATTACTTATTTACAAACACAGACTAAAGTGCACCTAAACTCCACCACCACAATAGAAAGCTGCACACCTCCCACTTGGTATCCTGGACTCTAGACCCAAGGAGACCACAACAAATAACCGCTCTCCTTTGGCGGTGGAATCTTCGGATCAACCTTCTCATGGGGTGCTGTTATTGCTCTTCTACAGGTAAGAGCACCACGAGTCTTCGGACGTCTCTGCTGAGGATAATAGAGAGTCTCTGATCGCTGCTGATCTTCTCCGGACGCTTGCCCGAGGCCACTGGACAGTTGGGGCATGTTCTCACTTTGACATCACGGACGACCCCATTCACGTCAGGGGCCACCTCCACAACCCGGCCCAGTCTGAACTGACCCCTTAGCGCGTTCTGATCGGCAAGCCAAACAAGATCTCTGACTGCCACATTGCGAGCCTTACTATGCCACTTAGGCCTGATAAACAAGCCTGGTCCAGCAAGCTGGCTCCACCGCTGCCAGAACTTGTTTACTTCAGTCTGGACTGCTCTCAATCTCACAAATGGGTAGCCCTGGAACTCGTAGCTCCGTGAGTCCCCTGTGGGTCCAGCCCTCCCCAGTAGCAGGGTGTTGGGGGTGATCACCTCTACCGCGTCATCTTGGACCTGGAGTCTGGCGCCGATCGGCCTCTCATTCGATAAGTTGGCTGCCATGTAGAGCATAGTTTGGAACTCTAGTCCTGTGAGGTCCCCGCCACCCCCCACATTACTCAGCGCTTGCTTGAGAATGCGGACTGCTGCTTCCGCCGCACCATTCCTGTGGAACACCCAGATCCACTCGGTTCTTTGCCTGGCAGCCTTTCCCCTTACTTCATCCTTGTCGAGACTTTCTAGGAAAACATAGAGTTCCTTCAGTGCAGGCCAAGCTCCAACAAAGTTTGTGCCCCGGTCTGACCAGATTTTCTTCGGGTGTCCTCTGAGCGCTATGAATCTCTGGTAAGTGCCCATGAAGCTCTCTGTGGACAGGCCCTCCACCATATTGGCATGCATAGCTCTAGAAGCCATACAAGAGAACACCACACCCCAGACCTTCATCCTAGACCTCTTCTTTGCCACACCCCTGACCATGTATGGGCCAAACAGATCCAGAGTTGTAAACTCAAATGGGGCAGCCGGCTCAGTCCGCTCAGAGGGAAGGTCAGCCATAACCTGCTGGCACATCTTTGCTCTGGTCTTCCGGCAGGAGACGCACCAGTCCCCAACCTTCCTTGCAACCCGCTGAGCCTGAACCACCCAAGCCTTCCTCCTCATCCGCAACATAGTACCAGCGACTCCCTCATGGTTGGCTTCATGAGACTCTCGCGCCACGAGGGTACTGACCCAAGCTCTATAAGGAACCAGAGGCACTCCTGATTCTCTTGTTGCCCGGGCCCTTCCAAAGCACACCAGAAGCCCTGACAACTCCTCCCTGACTACCACGAGCCTGTTCAGTGTTGACTCAGGGAATGCTACCCCTTTTTGAGCTGCCAAACAAAGTTCTCGGAAAGCGGCCCCAAGCTCCCATGTGTCGAGGACAGGCTTGCCCTCTTTCTCCTTTGAGTGCTTGGCCTCCCACTCTGCTCTCTCTATGGCTCTTCCTCGGATTAGCCACTTGTTCACCGCTCGGCGGACCCAGCTGATCACTCCACAGAGCTTGGTCCGAGATTGACAATGGCTGCCCCCCCAGAGCTTTTCCTCACTTCCGGACTCGCTAGAGGGCTCTTTTTCTCCTTTCTTAGAGAGCCCGGGAGCCTTGTCCGCCTCGCTCGGAGACTTCTCAGACGAACTTGACGCCTTTTTCAGCTGGGCTCGAGTAAGAACCGCCGTGAACGCCCTCCTCTGGAGCCTACACACAGCCTCTCTGGTGTTAGCCGCTACCTCTGCCGCGGACTTCATGGGCCACTCTTCCACAGGCCTTATTAGAAACTCAGGTCCCTTTTGCCACTTGGAACCTTCATCCAGGTCTTCCGGGGGACATCCTCGAGTGACGAGGTCAGCGACATTCAGATCCCCTGGGATCCACCACCAGTCGGCTACAGGCCCCGCCTTCTGAATTTCCCCAACCCTGTTCGCAAAGAACGTCGGATACCCGTAACTCTCCCTCTGAATTGCTCCCAGTATAGTTTGGCTGTCTACAAAGTGAAACCACTTCTCTACCTCCAGACGGCCTTGCCTCTCCCAGAACCCTTTTAATCTGGCTGCAAAGACTGCACCACCGATCTCTGCTTTGATTACATCGCCCTTCTGGTCAAGGGGTGTCAGCTTGGCCTTCGACTCGACGAGACGAGTGTCCACCCCTGCTGATGTCTCCCACCTCAGATACAGGACAGCTCCGAAAGCATCATCACTTCCATCAGAAAATGTCACACCCCACGGCCTCCCTCTCCATCCAGGAGAAGTGAGGCTTCTCTCAAAGCCAACTTGACGAAGTCGACTGTACTCCTCAAAGAGCTTGATAGCTTCTGTTCGGAGGTCTGCAGGAAGAGGATGGTCCCACGTGTCTTTCTTCGAGCCCCCTTCCCCAGCCACCTGGAAAGCTCTCCTCACCAGAATGGCCCCTTTCTCTTTGACCGGGGTAGCAAGCCCAATAGGGTCATAGAGCCCTGCCACCTGACTCAGGAGCTCCCTTCTGGTCAGAGGATCTGGCGTCTGCTCTCTGACCTCCCCCTCAAGAAGGTCGACCCCTGTCCTCATCTTCTGCTTTCTTTTGGAAAAATTGATCGAGACCATCAGGAAGAGCCTGTCACTATCAACATAGTAGCCAACGCTGAGGGCCTTGTTGTCTTCCTGCCCTAGCTGGTTTGGAGCGCCATACTCGGAGTCTCAATAGATTGCTTGGGCTGACTTCTTTCACACCTCCCACTTTGACCGGACCGAACCCATGGCTTGAGAGAAAAGCCTCCAGCGGTGAGGATCTCTTCCACTCCTCTCGTGATCTTGTCCAGCTTCCATCGGTCATTGTGGGATGTGAGGATATTGTCCACATAGCTGTCCTCCTCAAGGACCCTCCTCTCCTCATCCATGTGAGAGAACTTGGGAAGCCTCGCCGTTTCCCTCATAGCCAGCTGTGCTATGCACCCAGCTGGCCTGTCTCCGATGTTGACCCGAGTGATGGCGAAATCTTTGATCTCTTCCTCTGGTGAGTCCCTCCAGAGGAACCGATGAAGTTGGACCTCTCTTTCATTTAACCACACAGAATTATACATCTTTCTAATATCTCCTATGGCCGCATGCTCTCCTGTCCTGAACCTGAGCAGGACCGCCCGGATGGGATTTAGAACATCCGGACCCTTCAGCAGAATGCTGTTCATACTCGTCCCTTTGAACTCCTGGCTGCTGTTCCAGACAAGGCGCACTGGCGTAGTGACAGAATGTGGGTTTGGTGCGATTAGATGACTCACGTACCAAACAGGCCCTCTCCAACTGCTGATCATGTTCTTCTCCAACTCGATGGCTGCTCCTCTTTCCACCATCTCATGAACTTGTGCTGTATACGCCGTTCTCCATAATGGGTCCTTCATGAGGCGCTTTTCGGTCCTCAGGAACGTTGCTTCCACCACCTTCCTGTTGTATGGAAGCGAAACAGGATCTTCTGTCCAGGGGTATCCTGCATCCCAGTGAGGTGAGTTGCTATGGTTGTCAGTAGGCTTGGGCGGTATCACTTTTTTCATACCGTTATACCTTGATTACATAATACTCCGGTGTACGGTATTGAACGGTATGACTTTCATTTTCATCAGCGCGGGGGGGGGGGCAACCCGTGTTACCAAGTAAACAAATCGCGGAGATGGCCAGTTAGCCCGCAGCATCCGAGTGCTACTATCATTAGCTCTCAGAATGGTAGCCACTAGACAGAAGCCCGCAGCATTCTAGTAATACTAACGTTAACTCTCAGAATGGTAGCCAGGAGCCCCGCAGCACCCTAGTACTAGTAACGTTAGTATTGTGTATTCAAAAACGCACCGGACTGTGACGTAACGTTTTACCGTTTATTTGCTTGCTCTACCAGTCCACAACAACACACACTCTAACTTACCACAACGCTTTACGGTATTTTCACAGCACTGTCGCAACATTACCGTAAAGCGTGACCACCGTTGTGATACACATACACAACAGTTAGCTCTCAGAACAGCCAGTTAGCCCGCAGCACCAGGCAGCAACGGTAAGCGTGTCTCGACTCTCATTTAATTTCCAGTGAAGCGGGGTTTCCCCTCCTCCTCCTGTGTATAGACAATCAGCTCTGCGGCTCGCTGCCTCGCTCCACTAGTGACTCGAGGACTGGTCTCGCCCTCTGCTGGCGCGTGTGTGCAGTGCACTACAACCAACCACTGTTAAAACTCCGTTTCACTGTAATATAAACTGAAATGGATCTGTGATTTTGACGGTATTGATTTTCAATACCGTCGGTATCTCTAAATACCCCGGTATACCGTAATACCGTCATACCGCCCATGCCTAGTTGTCAGTGGTCACATAGGACAGACCTTCTTTGATCTTTTCTAGTTCCCTTTCTTCTACTAGAGTAATCTCCTTTCCCCCTGGCTGGCAAGGCCTGCACCGACATCCCCCGCACTTTGGCTCGCAGGCGGCTCCGATGCTATCCCACCTCCACCATTCAAGAACTTCTTTGCTGGTCGTGGCCAGGGGCGCGGGAAGGGGGGGTGCGGCAGGGGCTGCAGCACCCCCTGTTGGATGGGAGTGTAACTGCAACTGCAAGGTTGTTTTGGCATTTATTCCATTGTAACCGAGGCTACTCAATGTCAAAGAGCGAAGCGGCACTGCAGATTTACCCTACTTCATTGCCAGATCGTCATAGGGGCGCTGTCTCGATAATGCAGTGTTATTAACAGTGTGTAGCCGACGCATGAACCGGTTGGGATTCGAATAGACGCGGCCTGGAAGCGTCAACGCGGAACTGGAAATCCGTTGGTATAGACTTTAGAGTAGGCTGCTACAGTAACGTTAGTACTAGTTTGAGTTTGAGTTTAGAGACAGCAGGGTAGCTAGCGCTAACGGCGTGAAAGCAAAAGTATGAGTCAGTTTCAAGTTCCCCCCGCCAGAGAAATTCACCTTCAAGGCAGAAGACTGGACAAAATGGATAAAGAACTGACTGAAGTGGAGAGCTGCCTGTCGCCCATTCTAACGCAGGACCCTTGAGCAGGTAAGCGATTTTAGATGTATAATCACTTTGGAAGTGTGCGGCTGTTGTCTGAATAGTGAACATTGAAAAATAAAGGCACGACATTTAGAGACGTCCCCGTCCGTCGTAGCGTTCTGGTACGGGGGCGCAACAGGTGGGGTAGGCTGGTGATGTATGCTTGTTGTTGCCGCTTGCAATAAATCGTCTTCTGCTTCGCGCATGCATTTAATATGACGGTATTATTATTATTTATCTCTGACTCGACCGCACCCCCCGCACCCCCAAGTCAGAATGAGTTCCGGCGTCCCTGGTCGTGGCTGTGTTTCTGACCTCCTCACTTTCTTGCTCCGGGCCCTGAGCCCCTTTTCTGGTGTTTACCAGCTCACAGGAGATCTCCTCCACCTTGACTGCCTTTGTTCTCATAGAGCGTGCAAAATGAGTCTTTGAGTTGTGAATTGACATCTCCATCTCCTCAAACAGATCAGGGTGCGCTCCCCCCACAGTCTTCCCTAGTGGGCCGTCCCACAGCACCAGGTCTTCCACTCTTTTCATCCGCTGTTGAGCGGACCCTCCCGGTGGCTGATCAAGAGCTCGATCTTCTCTGGCCGGACCAGCTCCTCTGTCTTGACCTCTGGGAAGAACTTTTGAAGCTGCTTTGGGCTAACGACCTTGCCTGCTCGGGCGATTTCATCCAGGCCATAACAGACTATCTGGTGGGGACTCCACATGTCCTCTGAAATGCGCATCCTGACCTTGAGCAGGTACCTTTCAGTCTCGACTCTCACCTTCATTCCTCCGACCCCATGCACGACCAACGTTATTTTCTCCCCTCTCAGTCTGAGTCTTTCGGCAGCTTGGTGGGTTATGTAGTTAGTGTCGGACGCGAGGTCTACCAGGGTCCCAATAGTTTGCCCTCCGTTTGTCGTGACCTCCATGATCATCATAAGCACAGGATGCTCCCTCAGGCCTATCTCTTCAAGGAGACTACCACTCCTAGTGTTTGTACTCATTGACACCGTTGTTTGGTTGGTGAATGCCTTTATAATCTGGTCTGCTGCTTCGGGGGAGATTGATGCTAATTGAGCGTACCCGTAACTCCTTATCTACCTTGTGTCTTCCGCCCTCTCTAGCTGCCTAAACTAGCTCAGAAGCTTCTTCCCTGACTATCCTAGCCTGACTAGTCTTCAGCGGCGTTACCAGGCTCACCAGAGGTCCCCCCGGGGATACCGCCCAAAAATGGAAAACAATACAAATAAACAAAGTGGAGTAGGTTTCACCTTCTCCCGCCGGCTTGCCACCCGGGTACACTCAACTAAGCTAAAGGTCTTGAAATTAGAGGGCTACTAAATCATCTATACCTAAATAATATAATTGGCACCATCACAGGGCTAGTAATGAGCTATAGCTTTTATCTTTAGCTGCCTTCATGCTTGTCCACGTTAGCATCTCGCACTTGAAGTTAGCACTGACATCTGTCAAACAAAGTTTTCATTTATTCAGCTGCGTTAGCTTCCTTAGCTGTGTTAGCTGCTTGTATTAGCATTTGAACCAGGTGAACGTTCCTGCTCGCTGACCCGTATGGCCTGATGCGCGAGTTATTTCATTTACAATGACACAGGAGTACCTCATATCCCTCGGTTATTTTGTCCTTATCTGACGGCGCGTTCAGCCACTCTTCTGCCACCGTCCGTTGGTTTGTAACTGTGCAGCTTTACTCCCGCTGCTGGGGTGAAGGGATGGACAGGATGCCACTCAGTTGTAAAACGGTTTTAATTCTCTCTCCAACAGGTTACAAACCTTGAAACAAAACACACATTCAATCAATAACTACCACAATACTACTATCATTCTTAAAACAAATCGCTTACACACATCCACTCACCAGTTCTCACTCGTCTCCCTTCGCTGCTGTCAAATTCCCCGCAACTTCCTGTTTACTAGTTTCACTGACACCACGTGACGTATCTCGACCAATTACAGCCCACTCCTCGCTACGTCCCTGGATCACATGTGAAATGAATACACCTCCATTCACAACTTTAACCAAGCATACAGTGCCTCCATACATCCGAAATGACAACATAATTATAATCATAGCTCAACTACCACTAATCAACATTCACATAAACGCACACCATAAAAAACAACACAAAAAAAACATTACTTATTTACAAACACAGACTAAAGTGCACCTAAACTCCACCACCACCATAGAAAGCTGCACATTACGGTTGGGTTGAAACAGCTCCTGGAAGCGGGACACGAGGTGGTTTAGGACCGGGAGTACTTTGTACAGTTTATCATCAATATATATTGTTTGGTTGTCACTAAAGTGCAAGAACCTCCAAATTATCTGGAACCTATTGCGAGGCATTGTGTCTGAAAAATGGGGGCAAAAGAAAATTGACGCAGTTGACCAGTACATAGACATCTCTGGCTTGCGATCGATCCCCATCAGGAAGAGTATGCCCAAGAACCTCCATAGCTCCTCAACAGTGACAGGCTTCCACGTACGTAGCCTGTTACTCACCCGGTTGGGATCAATGAGGGCCATTGTCTGTTGGGCGTACATGTTGGTTTGCTGTGCAATGTTACCAAGGAACTCGTCTGTGAGGAACAGACGCAAAAAGGCAAGGGGGCATTCTGATGCAATTGTGGCCGCATCCTGCAGTGGTCCTGGATTGGCATCGAAATCAATCTCCATCGGTACAAAATTGCCAGAGACCCAGTCATCCTGGCTCCCACGAGGAGCTGACCTGCTTCTAAGGCCTCTGCCTCTGCCTCTTCCCCGTCCTGTAAATTATGAAAATATTACAATAACTAACTAGTCTACCATGTACACCCTATACTGTAGACACACATTCATATAATACATAGTTAGAACGTGTGTGAGTGAATGAGTCAGTGTGAGAGAGTGAGGCCTAACTTACCCCTCTGCCTAGAAGGCACCGCTTCCTCAACCGCTTCCTCCTCCTCTGACTCAGAAGCTGGGCCTGACTCTGAAATAACAAAGGAACGGTCAGCTTTGTCACAATGCATTTACAGTTATATCCTACATACAATGTAGGATGGTTACACACCATATCTACAAACAGTAAACACAATTTGGTTGTGTGCTCAAACTGACCTAAAATCGGCAGCGTCACAGGCCTTGTAGCGACTCTGGTGGCCACACCCTCATCAGAGTCATTATCCGAGTCCATGGCTCGAGCTGCCACTTCATCCACTGCATCCACTGCATCCATCTCCTCATCAGACAGGGCAGATTCTGTATCAGTATCTGAATAAAACAGTCAAGTCAGTTTATTGTAGATAGAGAGAGATAGAGAGAGAGAGGAGAGCGAGGAGAGAGAGAGAGGAGTGAGGAGATATAGAGAGATACACTATGTGAGTCAATTTGAAAAAATACAGAAAAATTTGATTGTAGAGAGAGAGAGATAGGAGAGAGAGAGAGAGAGAGAGAGAGGAGGAGAGAGAGAGAGAGAGAGAGAGAGAGAGAGAGAGAGAGAGA